>NC_067451.1:22975000-23575000 GCF_025434085.1 Hippocampus zosterae
GTTGGGAGTACAGTATCTATACCAGGGGTGTCAAACGTATTTTGTCGTGGCCCACATCGTAATAATGGTGTCCCTCGTAGGGTCGTTTGGACTGTGAGCTCAAATAAATGTGTGATCTCCTAGTACACAAGGTTGCACGCTTTTGCACAGGATGAATAGGTCAGGTCAGCCTTAATTCAAGTGATTGGCTTGACAAGGCTGGTTTCCCGCTAATGCGACACTTGCGATGAGACGGTGTCCAAACACATACAAGAGGCAGTTATTGTCGTGTCGTTGCACAATGCTTTCAATGGTCCATCAAAATAGGTCCTTTCGCATGAAGAACAAGTCTGCAAATGCTTCCACAACATGATATGACATTTCACAACGGGATGCACTGACCAGTTCATCATCAGTTGTGTACTTTTCTTCTCTCACTTCACCAATAAATAAATCACTGCGCCATTGTAACCATTTGAAGAATGTAAACAATACAGCTTCTCTGCAGAAATGGATAAAAATGAGAATTGATCACATTGTTCTGGCTTTATACCATCCACTCAAGTGTTTGTAAAGATTATCCCGAAGCCCCAGAGTGGGCAGAGGTCATTTTCACAAGCAAACAAATGTCAAAGTCAGCTTAGGAGGCGCACTCAAAACCGTTAGATTCCAACACGTGAGGCCTGCTTCAAGACTGGATCCCTTATGGAGGCCATTAAAACTCAAACCACAGTAAATTAAATATGCTGTCATTTAGTAGGACACACGTCATGCAGTTTTAATTTGTCAGTGGTTTGATATCATTCACCACGATAGATTGTGATTGCTGTAATTACTCGACGACACGCTTATGAACTAGCCATATAGGCCCTACCGTGCGATGGATAAGGAGCGATCAAAATTCAAATTGGATATGCTTAGTTTCACAAAAGACTCCAAGCTAACAGGAAAAAATGTGGAATAAAATACATTCAAAACAAATTCAATGCATACATCTCGATAAATATCTGAAACACTCACATTCGGATTAACGTGGCTAAATGTAAAAATGTGTCACTCTATTATTGTCACTCCTCTAATCCTAATCAAACCAATGGCATGTGTTGATGGCACATAAAAATAACACTCAGACGCCAGGATATTTTCAATACTACAATACATGAAAGTACACCTAAAATAGACAGAACCTGGTAGCTATGGAACATCCTATTTGCCAAATGCTAATTAATCCCTGTTGAAATTTGGAGTCAATTGGAGCTGATAAAATAAGGGAAAACCTCCAATATGAAAAGTGTTGTGACAATGGGGGAGTGCTTGGGGGTGGGGGGTAAGACATCGTAAGGGTGTAGACCAGGTGTCAAAGTCAAGGCCCGGGGGCCAGATCTGGCCCGACACAACCTTTTATGTGGCCCGCGAAAGCAAATAAAGCATGTCAAGTTCCATGATGCTTGCTAAAGTCGGAACCAAAATTTCAAATTGTCATATGTAATCCGCAATAACAGTCATTATTATTGACTTCTGATTGTAAAAATAATTATTGATCAATTAATTGTGCACTGTGTATGTAATATGTGGAGTTCTTTTGCGTCAACCTGGTGTTACATCTGGTCAAGTTCCATGTCGCTGTGTTTGACACGAGGTTCAAACCTAGGCAACTTTATTTATCATTTGGAGTTTAGATTTTAGAGTCACTCATGAGCTGAGTGATGTTCGAATTTTGGGTGTCGGTGTCAGCGCTTTTCACGGATTCTGCAAAACCCAGAATAAAGTCTTTTGTGAGATCCTCTTGGGGCTCCGCCATGTTTTCATTTGAAGAAACTCTTGGTTTACGTGACTCTTAGTGGCGGATGTTCACATAGTGGAACAGAGGGAAGCGTTGTTTAATATACACCCAAAAAGTGTTCCCAAATGTGACTTTGTGATCGCTCAAAAGATTCCGAAAGTCATTTCATTCAAAATTACAACACCAAAGGTGTCACTATTTTCAGGAAATTGTTTATGTAAGATAACTGTGTTACCAAATTATCGTTGGTAGGATAATTTATATACAACAAACAAAATAAAGATGGAGTTGTTCAATTTAACCTGCTTCTGACATGCTTACACACGGTGATGATTTGATGCCGTAAACATTTTGGTGTGATGTTCGAATCATATTTTTCCATAAAGTTTGGGTCTAAGTCGACGGAGTTAGAGGTTCCACTGCATTGCTTTTGTCAAGCTGAAATCAGAATCAGAATCATCTTTATTGGCCAAGTATGTATAACACACAAGGAATTTGTCTCCGGTATAACACGCTGCACTAGTATCATCGTAAACAACAAAATCATTGAACCATTTTAGAGTAACGAGTAGTTTTGTAGCACCATTTTGTGGTGCAAGAAGAGTGACTATGTCAGTGACTGTTTAAGGAGTTAATGGCTAGAGGGAAGAAGCTGTTTAAGTGTCTACTGGATTTGGTGCGCATGGATCTGGAGCGTCTGCCTGAGGGGAGTGGCTGAAAAAGGTGGTGGGCAGGGTGCGGGGGATCCAGGAGGATTTTCCGTGCCCTTGTCTTGATTCTTGCAGTGTGCAAGTCCTCAAGAGTGGGTAGGGCGGTGCCAACGATTTTTTCCGCCGTCCTAACTGTCCGTTGAAGTCGGATTTTGTCCTTTTTTGTGGCGGCCCCAAACCAAACCGTGATGGAAGTACACAGGATTGATTCGATGACTGCCGTGTAGAACTGTCGTAGCACCTCCTGTGGCAGGCCATGCTTCCTCAGCAGCCTCAGGAAGTACATCCACTGCAGGGCCCTTTTCAGGATGGAGATGGTGTTGACTTCCCAATTCATGTCCTGGGAGACTGTGATTCCCAGGAACTTGAAGGTCTCGACGGTTGACACAGGGCAGTTGGATAGTGTGAGGGGCAACTGTGGAGAAGAATCTTTCCTGAAGTCCACGATCATCTCTACAGTCTTGAGCGTGTTCAGCCCGAGATTGTGTCGGCTGCACCAGAGCTCCAGCTGCTCCACTTGTTGGCGGTACGCAGACTCTTTGATGAGACCGATGACCGTGGTGTCGTCTGCGAACTTTATGAGTTTGACAGCTGGATCTGTTGAGGTGCAATCGTTTGTGTAGAGAGAGAAGAGCAGTGGCGAGAGGACACATCCCTGTGGGGCTCCAGTGCTGGTGGTGCGTATTGATGATGTTGTTGCTCGCAGTCTCACCTGTTGTGTCCGTCCCGTCAGGAAGCTGAGGATCCACTGGCAGACCGTAGGGGACACACCGAGGTGGAGTAGTTTGGGGGTGAGGAGTTCCGGGATGATGGTGTTGAACGCAGAGCTGAAATACACAAACAGAATCCTTGCGTAGGTCCCTGTGCTGTCAAGGTGCTTGAGGATGTAGTGCAGAGTTTTTTTTTTTTTTGAGTTTTTATGGTAGCTGAGGTCCAGAGTCACTTAAATAAATTTTCATTTCAGCTCACCCCAATTTTCTAGAATCAAGCTTTCAAAGCATATTTTTGTCTACGTCAGAACTTATATTATCTTATGTCATAAATTCAATGTCATTGTTCGTGCAAAATTTTCCTACCAAAGGCATAACCATTATTTTTATCCATGTCAAGTCAATGTATTAATTACTTGTAATGCTGAAAGGAGTAATACTGGCCACTGGGCAGAGGCAAAAAGCACTGATCAACCATGAATCATTGGTGATGTAATACTGGGTTGAGGTTTTCTCTTTTCTGATAAAATGATCAAAGTCCTTACTTTCGTTTGAGTAAAACCAATGAAGACAAAACGACACGCCGGCAGACATATTCGATAACGTGGTCATTTTCAGGAAAAACAAACATGTAAGCCACATATAACTCAGTTGGAAGCTACTGAAATGCATAGCTGCCTTCTACCCCCGCGTGCCGGTTTGGCACACTTCCTTTGCGTGCATGTGAGCACGCGCGTGCGCATGTGTGTGTGTGTGTTTGTGCATGTGTGTATCCTCCACAGCACAGAAACATTTTATGCAGCCCGACACAATTTAATTTAGTTTAATCTCAGCCTTCCCATTGGGAACCCAACCTATAATTAAACTTTAAAGAACTTCCCTGCAGCCTGCGTGTAGAAGGAGACTGTCTGACACATACACAACGCCAACACGTAAAAAACTGAGCATGCAAAATAATTGCCGTGGATGCATAATAAAACCATTATATAACTTTTGATTTAACATTCTTCGGCTAAAAATAAATATTGATAAATCCTGTGAACACAGCAATGTATATTTGAAACCACGATAACCGTATTACATCTTTTCTATTACGTGAGGGTGGATGGGTTTTGTTGATTTGAATCTGTGTTGTGTTATTTCCCCGTATGGGTAACTGCTGCGCTTGCAATAGTAACTGTTATTAGGGATGATAGTACAAAATTGGCTCTGAGGAAATTTGATCCAATATTGGTGTGTTCTGTTCGAAGCTGGGGAGCGTTTATGTGATTGTTGCTTTCTAGGGTTATCGAGGACATTACGCGGTCACCTGTCGATCTGATGGAGCTTGCTCTGTGAAGTAGACTGGTCCTTCCGTGGAAAAGAAGCGGGCGGGACGTTAATGTATCAATTACGCCGGGCTCAGAGTCTTTAGGCATCACTTGGGAGACTGTTGTGTGACCAACGGGTGCATACGCGTGAACATCCAGGCGTCAAACGAAAATGAGAGGCGATACGCGGAGCTGTGTTCTTGCGTCACATGCAGACATGTAACGGCTTACCTAATGGAGCTCGGGGGTTTGCGTACATCCACCTCCGACGTGGAACAAAGGCCCACTCCTTTGAGACCCCCCGCATCTCCCGCTCCTTGGCAAACTTGACCCACTTTACCTGATTGATTTCCACCCAGCTGGTCTCTTGTGTAACACTGAACAACAACACTGAACAAATGTGCAAGTCCAGGCAAAGGTCAGGATTAACTTGACCATTAAAACTTAGTCCGAAACAGCTCATCTCACTTTGTGTTTCTCACCTCGGTTTCTTTTCATTTCTCCTAAAAAAATTTCCATTACTGTGACCCAAATGTCACAACACATACTGTACATTTTGAAAGCAGACACGCAGTACATCAAGTGCTTTCCGAGCAGGATACACTAAATTCAACAAGTTTTTTTTGAGTCAAGTTCATTACCTCAACAAGGTCCATCTGGGTCCCACAAAGACATACAATAACAGAATGTACTGACAGTACTGCTCCTCACACCCCTTCTCGTCCTTTTGCTCTGGCAAAGTAGTTGTTTCGCATTGCTACACGATACACTATTCCTACACTTTCTGTCATTAGCTCCACCCTTGATTGTCAAGCAACTCCATTCTAATTGAAAATTACAGATGATTTTCATTTCTATTGTTCATTTCTAAAACCAGAGGAACTATAAATGTGACTGAAGTCCTTATATGGCTACAACACAACTAAATAGCACTTCCATAGGGTGAACATAAAAGTGGCGGGTCAGTGGGTCTGGAACAGAGAGCCACTTATTGGGTACTGCTCAATGAGGAAAACTCACTTCTGAAATAATAAACATGCTCATATTGTCTTTAATTATGTTATCATTAGTAATGATAATGTGTGTGAAGGCACTGAAGAAATGTTTACAATTGTTTTAATCTGAGATGCAAGTCAACTTTTCTGGATGATTTTTTTTTCCTTTGAGCTGATTCCCGATCTGCTCTCAATTTCTCTCGAGCACATCAGATTTTCACAATGATAATGATAATAATAGAACAATAATTTAATATGTAATATATTTAGTCATTTTATAAATTAAGCGTTCGGTCATACAAGCTTCGACGGGTTCAACTTAAAAACAAAAAATATATTAAAACAAACAAATAAATAAGTGCATAAATACATATTAAAATAAATAAACACCTTTTTGAAATCAACTTCAAAAATAGATTTAAAGTGTATACAGCAATCTCGGATTAAAGTATGCCGTTTACCGCTATTATCAACGATGATTTTATAACAGGAGTAGGGAACTCCGGTTCCCTCGAGAGCCAAGCCTGAAACGATCATCAGGTGTGTTGGAGTAGGGAGAGCTCTAAAACAGGCAGGATGTGGCTCTTCAAGAACCAGAGTTCCCTCTCTCTGTTTTACAAGGGAGGAAATATCAATATGCAACATTTTATGCAATGCAATATGCAATAGTTTCCTAAAAATGTCCATAGAAGCGGATGGCTGATTTTCTATTTGTTCACTGTGAATGAACGGCAATCTGTGATGGAATGGCGACCAGTCTCTTAAAGTCACCCAGGATAGGATCCAGCTAACCCTCCACCCAAATGAGGACAACAAGCGCAATAGACGATGGCCACATGGATAACTTTTCTGACTCTTTGAGCATGCACTGAATGCAATGAAGTCTGAAGGATCCATTGGTCTCTGGTGCACGACATTAGGGATTTATGGACATACTGTACTAACTCAACCCAAGCCACAGGATGTGAGTTGCTGGATCAGGAGGAAGGAAACACAGTGAAACCAGACAAGGCCACCAGCCAAGCTCGCCTGCTCCCCCATGTAGGCTCACAATCATGTACAGTCGAGAATATCATGTGAGCTTTGCACGGGCCCATTAAAGTCCCTTTGAGCAAGTTTTGGTTGTCAGTCTACTTTGGTAAATGTCCATATATTGTCGTCTTCTCATCTTGCCTTACAATGTTTGCATGATATTCTGCTGCATCCTTTCAGATTTAAAAAAACAAACTAACAAACAAAAAAATCCATAAAATATTTTTATGGTTTGAACGAGCGCTACATGTTAGTTAACATGAGAAGTACAAGCACAATGAATGAGGATTAGAGAGTTCCCTGACTTTCATTTCTACACCTTCGTCACCATCCGTGGCTCAGGGCAGAGTACATTTATCACTGGCGCCCTTTTATAGCTGCTTGCTCTGGCCTTTGTTTTCCAGTCTAGTGACAACATAAACGCTGGCCATTTATAAAGACGGATTAGGAGATATGGCTGCCACACAAAAACCCTTACTGTGCCCAAAAGGCTAATATAACAGCCAACACAACAAGCACCTTCCGCCACATGAGGGAGAGGGTTCGATTGAGATGAAAGATCCCACACAGGAGGCCTAACCAATGGGTGAGAGACATTCATCGGTTACAAAAGCCCATCAAGTCTCTCTCTCTCTCTCTCTCTCTCTCTCTCTCTCTCTCTCTCTCTCTCTCTCTCTCTCTCTCTCTCTCTCTCTCTCTCTCTCTCTCTCTCTCTCTCTCTCTCTCTCTCTCTCTCTCTCTCTCTCTCTCTCTCTCTCTCTCTCTCTCTCTCTCTCTCTCTCTCTCTCTCTCTCTCTCTCTCTCTCTCTCTCTCTCTCTCTCTCTCTCTCTCTCTCTCTCTCTCTCTCTCTCTCTCTCTCTCTCTCTCTCTCTCTCTCTCTCTCTCTCTCTCTCTCTCTCTCTCTTTCTATATATATATATATATATATACAGTATATATATATCATATATATAGACACACACGTGTGCACACACACACATACACACACACTCACACACCTCTATAAACTGGTTAGATTCAGCGAGACAAGAAATAGGGTGTGGGAAGTATGCTACAATTCTTGATCCTTATATGCACATTCCTGTACTGCTTTTTCTCAGGAGGGTCACCTGAGCTTGAGCCTATCTCAGCTGACTTTGAGCGTGAGGCGGGAAACACCCTGAATGGTTTGAAGACAAACAGCCAATCAAACTTACACCGAAGAACAATTCAGAGCCTTCACTTAACTGAAGAAACATGCATTTGCAAGTGTGAGGTCGTCAGGTAGTATGAAGAGAAAACACACACAAGCGTGGAGAGAATTTGCCAACCGCACACAGGAAAGCTGGAATGTGGATTTGAACCTGTGAGGAACTGAAGCAGCTGCGCTAACCACTATACCACTGTGACGTCACAGTTAATAAAATAACAAAGTCCTATAATGTTCAAAGGGGAAGGAAGACTCATTTAAAAATGGAAAATAGCAATGAATCGACAGAATTCACATTTTTCAGACTATAAGTCCTGTGCAATCTCCTTGAGCACGGGGATGCTCAACTTGCGGATATCACATGCAATAGAAGGTGGAGGTCATGCACCAAAAGAATGTGCCAATCACCAAATGAAAGTAAGAGAAGAAATGGAAGATCAAAAAGTAGTCATGGCAATGAATGTCTGTCGTATCGGTAGTTTAGTATGCAGCTTCCGCCAGAACAAGGATTTACTTTTTACAGCAACAAAATGCTCAGTAGCCAAACAGGATTCCACCTCTGGCCACAATGCGCTGCAGGATTCTTAAATCATTAAAAAAAAAAAAACTTCAGATATCCAACCGGAACTGGTTTGTTGCTGTCAACATCATTCGGGAAGGGGATTTGGGGTTTGAGTATAAGCTCGACTGTTCTTGGTCTCAGACTTTGTATGCTCACACAACTTACCATATTTTCACGACTATAAGGCGCCATTAAAAGTCTTCAATTTTCTCCAAAATGGACAGGATGCCTTATGATGCGGAGCGTCTTGTTTATGCGCTGAGTTCTAAAACCTTACTGACAGCGGAAGTGAGTGTGGATAGCCATGTGGCAAAGAAGTCGCCCAATCAGTGAAGGGTGGGCGTGTATATATACATATATGGAGAGAGAGAGAGAGAAAAGCCAGACGTGAGTGAGGACAGGCATGCGGCGAAGAAGTCCGCCGATGAGTGAAGGATGGGCGTGTAAGTGGACGCTAAAGGATCGCCCCAAGCAGGTACAAACACCTGTATAGAGTGTGGCTATGTGCATTGTTGCAAAACAACTTCGGTTTTGGTTTCTAAGAACCCCCGAAAATAAATTCTACAAAGAGACACGCCTACGAAGCGCAGTTCAAACTTCAAGCCATCGGTTTTGCATTTGGCATGCGTGCCCATCTCACAGCAGCGGTGAAAAACCAAGTCAAGCAAATGAACTCTGAGCTAGCCATTATTCCCGGAGGCTTGACTAAAGAACTCCAACCGTTGGACATCGGCATCAACCGGGCGTTCAAAGGAAAGTTGCGAACGGCATGGGAACAATGGATGATCGGTGGCAAACACAACTTTACAAAGAGTGAGAGGCAGAGCTGGGCGAGTTACGCCACAATTTGCGAATGGATTGTGGCTGCTTGGACGAACGTGTCTGCTTGCACTGATGTTCGGGTTTTTGGCAAAGCCGACATCATTTCTGTGGAGCCACATGGCAATGAGAGTGACTCTGACAACAAGAGTGATCGCGGCGTTTTTGATGGATTACCGGTACTTGCACAATTGTTCAATTCTGATACAGAGGATGAGACCTTTGATGGATTTCTGGGTGATGATTGATCGAAAAACGTGAGTACATTGTACGATGGCTAAATAAAATACAACGGAACTCAGTTTTACTTACGTTGCCTTTTTAAAAACGTGTTTTTAGCTTGTATCTCTATGTTTTGGCACGCTACCGTATGCTTCAAGCTAACGTGTTTTTAGCGTGCACGCATGCGTGCCGTATATTTAAGCTGGCGTATGTTTTACCACTTTAAAACTGCGCCCAATAATACAGTGCGTTTTGTCTATGTGTAAAATACAGAAATAGCACCCATTAATGAGACTGCGCCCAACCATTTAGTGCGCCGAATGATCGTGAAAATACGGTATGCTACACTTTATTTTCTTGTTGTTTGATTTTAGTATTTACTATTTATTATTTGCTCAAACTAAATTAAACTATCGAACACAACAACTTGCGATAGTAAGAATTCATTTTTTTTATGGTGAGCACAACGGAAACACGAACTCGAAATGAAGACAACATGAGGGTTCCTGTTTTGCAGTTCTCTAATTTTCCATTTGAAGGTGTGGAATAAAAGAATGAGAGCAGAAAACAAGATGCCGCATCGCTGACCTTACAAAAGATCAAAGAGCTCTCAAAGGTCGCTGTTGCCATATTGTCTTTCTCTGTGGTATTGACACTTGGTATTTCTGTGATCTTTTGCTCTAATTAAAAAAGAAGCAAACAGTTGCCAAGACTGCAACTACGGTGTTTTTGCGCTGGGGCATTTCTTGTTGTCTTGTGAGATGAGAGTTTGTGTTAACAGGGTGTTTGTGTGTCTCTATTTTGCAACACTAATGCCAATGCGCATCCTTCAACTTGTTTCAAACAAACCTCTGTCGTCTGCTTTAGTGACATTTTATCGTCACAGGTCATAACGAGGAAAGCACTTTTGTGATGTTTTTAAAGCTTTGATGCGCTTCATGTTCTGGACTGAACTGTATTTATTGCAGGCTGTTAGAAAGTAATGAAATCTGACTTTCTGTTCGCTTGAGAACTCACAAGGGCCAAACCCGCTGCAGAGTAATCCATTCCTCTGAGCTTTTCTGTTTGTCAGTGTTCATTTGCCATGTGCTTCATAATCTTTGCTTTGTCAGTGTACCTGAGGTGACATCAATTACAGCCAATTTCAGTGTTGTTTGGACATTCAGCTGCTAATATCAGCTTGATCACATCTGAAATATGCTACAGAAATGTAAATGCACTCCCTGTATACACATGGGTCTTTTCGCTGATCATGAAACGTCTACATGCAGAGACATACCCACATCCCCGACGGGTGTGACAACCCAGCGATCATGTCAGAGACAAAAGGTAAGCAGAGCTGCGATGGGTTCTATTGGATACACACATTAGTGTGAGCTAATAGCAGAGGTGGGGGTAAGTCACATCTGTGCAGGTCTGAAGCAAGTCCCAAGTCACTGTAGGGGGAGAAAAAAAAATCAAGAATGTCAAGTCGCCACTTTTTTTCCCCTTTTTCCTGGCTTTCTTTTTCAAAAAGGCAAACTGTGTTAGAACCCAGATTCCAAACGCTATATAAGATGACTTGTCAAGTCATGTACTTCAAGCCTAGTTAAGTCAAATTTTTGGCAAGCAGATCATAAAAAGAGCAACTGAAGTCTGACTCGAGTCAAGTCATGTGACTCGAGTCCTATATTTCTTGCTAACAGTCTTAGCTTCTGATAACCGGCACGTATTTGATTGCTTGATTGGTGAAGTGGTTGACGGAATGGCTGAGAGGGGGCATATGTGTTTGGTGGGATGCCCGTGTGCCACATACATACGGTGTAGTGTATGAATGGTTGCCTCCACAAGTAAAAATGTATTAGTTATCTTGAGAGGTGCTAGCTTTTATTCCCCGATCACACTCTGGTCTATACTCCAGTAGAAGTAGAAGTTACTCGAGTCCAGAGGCAGTTAGTAACGCGCTACATTCACTTTGTTATATTTACCTACAGTAAATAAATAAAGGTGGATTATATTGTATCGTATTGTATAAAGGTTACTTTGCGTGTGTGAAAACAAACACAACTTTTACTCTATTTGGTGCATCAAAGAGCCATGGCACGTGACAGTACCGTTCCACCAACCCGACTTAATCACTGGCACAGGTTTCAATTCATTTCATCGATCGAATGGAGCCAAGCAGTCATGTGAATACGTGCAAAGTCAAGCAGGATCACAATGAAGCGGTGTTATTCAAAGTGATGAATTTGTGTGAAGCATGGCACAAACAATAGCGCGTGCAACTGACAGTCAGAAGACGCACAACACTCCTGGCCTCACATTCAATCCGTTTACCCCACAGACAAAAAAGACAGCTGTCGTCCACATCTGCCGAAAAAGGTCCACCTTTAAACCTACTCCATGGACTACACTACGAACATGGGAAAACATGAGGGGTTTTCAATATTATCTTCGCCTGGTGAGCCTGTTTAATGAATGTCGGCAAACAAAGATTTGCTGTGGCTGAATTTGCCATATCTATTTCTAAAAAAAAGTTTTAGTTAAAATAACGTTGTTGGGTAATATCTGAAGTTTGAGGTTCTATTTTACAATTTTGTCAATGCTCATGCTGATTTACAAAAATAATTAGAAATTAATCAGCAGTTACTCACACCTCGGGGAGTAATTATTAGGGGGACTGCTTTTTACTTTGGCTTGAATCGGATTCCAAAGTAGCAGGATCTTTGGGTAGAATTGTTGGCTCCTCTGCTCCCCCCTCTGCTGTAATCCAATGCTCAGGCTCTGCCCCAGTCATCATGTGTCCAAAAGCCAGCCCTGCCATTGGCCAAGCAGTATACGGGCCGAAATGTTGCTGACTGGCATGAGACAAGGCCAGGCCATTTTAGTGAACTAATTTCGGGCAGACAACAAATATGGTGCGGGATGCTCAGATAATTCTGATTTTCGATCCTTGGGGGATTTTGACAAAAGAATGCCACGGATGGATTATTAGACATCTGGGAACTATTTTGATTTGTGAAGTGCACAATAGGTCAGTGTCATTTAAGAACAAATTTCCAGGGTGTCTGACCCTGAAATGTGCTGTCATTGTAGCCAGTTGATGCCAAAGATGAATTTCAGGTTTGTGTGTGGTGAATTCAAGACTAAAGAGGACCTTGAAAGTGGACTAACGTGAAAAATCAATGTGTCCCATTGCACATGAACAAGCGGCAACCTCCTGAAAACAGCTTGGCAGGATTTGAATCTCAAACCTTCCCATTCGAAGTGCCTGCCTTGCTTTCAGAGGCCACATGTTGTTGTGTTTTCCTTCTGTCGGGAGCACGTCTCCTCAAGCAACCCCGTACCTCTCCTGATCATGAAACGCAAACTAAACAGGCACAGAGTAGGCAGATAAGAAACATGTAACGTATGTTTTTAAGTGAAGTGTTAGTACTTTCTTGTAGTTTTCCTTGAATTCAGTGAAATCCCCTGCCTTTGGATGATGATCACCACTGTCATGCTGAATGACACAAAGAACACATTATCCTGCATTTACATGGAAATTAATTTAGGTGAGCGCAGATCTCAGCCTAGGTGGAAAGCTTGCACACAGCATATCAATACAAAGGATTGCGGGCAAATAACACATGAAAATAAATATATTTATTCACATTGTTGTATGTATAAAAGTGAAAGTCAAGAATAAGCAGGCACTATTCACAGTACAAAGGACCTTGAGGTAACACTACACAAGCTACCATGCAGCCATGGTTTGTAGTGTCTATACAGGACGGTAATAACTTTGGTGCAGGGGCAAACAGACGGATCGTGATTGTTGCAATTCATTTGACCTGTCGACATAGACTAAGACCACTTTTCACTTGCTTCTAGCCACACACAAACACTTTACTTCAGGCATGTCCAGCTCCGGGCCTGGAGGGCCACTGTCCTGCCTGTTTTCCATCTCTCCTGGCTGCAACAGACCTGATTCAGATGATCAGATCATCATCCCGCTCTGAAGCAGCATTAGAACGATCCTGATGATTTGAATCAGGTGCGTTGCTCCTTGGAGAGCTGGAAAACAGGCAGGACAGCGGCCCTTGAGGACCGACTTTGGACACCCCTGCTTTACATTATGGCATTTCCTTACGTTTCTTAACGATTGATTTGGGTGGATGAAATTTTCACAAAAAGCACCTGCAAACAGCAAGGAATAAATAAACAACGTAAATCGCTTGTCAAGAAAGACAAGAAAATCCAATCACATATTGAATAAGTAACTTAAATTCAACTTACAACATGAACAAACTATGGCAAGAACAATGGCGGAAAAAAAGAGATTGTGAGCATCTAGAGAATTTCAGGTGGTATGAGAGTCGAGAGCGAGGTGGAAAATCTGACAGCAAGTAGTGGGCGTAGCAGCCCTTAAGTAGTCCATTGATTGAAAGTCGTGACAGGTGCGTCACTGGAGGGAACGCCCTCCACTTCCCCTGGAAACTGACACCAAACAGAAACAGGTTAAAACAATGTCAGGTGTATGTTAATATGAAGATTTTATGTTCTGATTTCACCTTTATTTTTTAAATATTGTTATTTGTTTTATTGTAATTATTTGTATTGTATTCATTCTTTTTATTTATTTCAAAAAGAATATATTGTTCTTGTTATGCACAGTTCAATTCATGTTGACTGTGTGCTCAGTTTCATATTTTTAATGTTTTAAATATACAGTGTGCTTCCCTAAATTTGAAAGGAATCCCCTTCCTGACCACAATGGCGTGTACCACAAAGGTTGAAGAATGTGTGATGTGTGAAGAGCCGCTAAGGAGATCACAAGATTTAACGGAAAGCTTGTATCACAAGCTCAAAACGAAGATGCTAATTGGGCAAAGAGGGGAACTAAGTTCTGCAATCCATTTCTCATCCTCAATTGCGCCAGATGTTTGTCACACGAAGTGAATTCACGCGTTGAAAGTTACTGAATAGTTACTGAATGTTTAAACTCAATTCAAACTGAACATTTAAAGTCAGTCTGTGTGGAAAAGATTTGAATTTGATATCTAGAAGTGAATTTTCAGTGAGGAATTCATTTTCAAATTGTGCAATCCCGATTCAGTTTTTTCAATGCACTTCTTCAAGTTTAACTATTCAAATTCAGGTATAGATTCTTCAGATTCATATTCAGGTGGCTCATCTCTCTGCCCATATCGTAAGAAGCTTTGGAATAGTTAGTAGGATTTAGTTGACTGTGATAACCCATGTGGTTGTGCCATGGTTTGTGTACAGCACATGCAACTAAGTGTCAAATATCACTCATCTGGATGGATTTTTTTTAAGTGGTGTGAGTTGAAATATTATCTAGCTGTAAAAACATCAACTCAGTCCTTATGCTCATTCATCATTTTCCAACTGCTGCCAGGAAACACAAAATAAATTCTAGAAGCACAAGCACAGATTTGGAATTCAAGTTGCTCCCTGCCTGCTCTGACAGCTCGCATGCAGACAATTAGCCCACCTTATATTTTGACTGATATTGAGTCCAAAAGCTTTACATGGACATTTTCTTTTCACCATCTGTTTGCTTCATAATTTCTTGGAACTACAAAACAGATCTCTATTTGATCTGATCGTATTTTCTTCATTATTGTTACGATTATTGCCAGTCGAAAAATACAAACACATGATACATTGTGCAATAATTATCACGATTATCTAAAGTATGAAAATCAAAATAGGTGCATCTTTTTCCCCGCTAAGATTTGTGTCGCTGATCCCAGCTAATTTGACAACAGCCAGCTGTGCATTTGGGTGAAAACAAAGAAAATATCCGTACACAAAGTTGCTGGCATATTAACCACCGTGTGCTAGTTAAACAAGAAGCTACTGTATCTCAATAGATCAAAGAGGTCCAAGCTGCTGTTTCAAGCAATAGGGTCTTTGCCAAAGATGTTGGCTCCAAACCCTGGACTCTCAGTCTAGAAGAATTCTTCCTTCACAAAGTATGTGAAAAATGCACTACTAAGTAAGCTGTTTCTGAATCCTTTTCTGGCTCAAATGTGACACGTGGATAACAAATGTGAACATTGGAGATGGAGGGAATGTTTTGGAGCAGCCCATAAATAGTCATAGAATCCAATATCTCAAAACAAAATGTGTCTTCTATTAAACACAGAACAAGAGCACGCTATTACGACCAAGACTACACAATGGAAAATTCCTGAAAATTGCTCATGTAACAACAACAATTTCACGGAGAACTGTGGACTAAAAATATTCATACAAAGATGTCATTTCAAAGTTTGAGTGTTTTTGTCGCATATTGCTTATTTACTTCACATCCGATCTTGTCAAACAAAATAAAATAGTTTCAGTCCTGTATTGACAAGAATTAGTGAGCTAAGATGACCTCTGGCTCAGACTGTAATTATTCGTATTGGCATATTCCAATGTGAACTAGATAAGATGCCTATGAGTCTGGCAATCACGCTTGCAACCTTGTGATGATTTTTGCATTTTATTTTTGATTTTTTTTAATTTAGGGGCTTATTCTCTCTGTGCACAGGAAATCTGCATCCACCAGCAGTGCTCATTCAAAGTATTTGGACACAAACAAAAGCGCGTGCACATACTGGAGAGTGGGGATTAAAAGGAAGGTCTCCATCCATTTTAAACATGCAGCTTACGTTGTATCATCAAAACATTGTGTAGCTCAAACTCACCACCTGCATCATGTTCCAAATTGATTAAGTAAAACGTCAGCCTGTCACCTGCCCTTCAGTGTATTCAACCACGCGCCTCTTGTACTTACCAAGCACACAGTGTCTGGCTGGGGTCTCCTTAAAAAGACCAACATATCAAAATGGCCCTTGAATGACCACCAGGACTTGCAAAAAGGCCCTTTGCTATGAGGGTGGTGTGGAGTCATTGCCAACAGAACCTTGCATATTTGCTGCAAAACAAAACAAGCAAAGTCTACACAGTCAAGAAACAAGTATGAAAGCGCAGAGCAAAAAAAAAAAAAAAAAAATTAAATTAAAGGGTGTGGTGGTGTGGGGGTGATCCTTAATGAACAAAGTGTGTCTTTAAGCGCCCTCAATCACATTGCTCAGTTTCAGTAAGTACACTTATCTTTTAGTTTTCCCAAACATAGTTGTCTCTTTTTGGGCCAAGATGAGGGACAATGAATTGATCCTTTGAGGGTACTAAAGTGTAGCTTGAACCATGATGGACGCAAACTTGCTGCACTCTTCTTTTCTAATGCTGACAGTATCCGACGTAAAAGTAAGAGTAGCGATGGAATGCCTGAATTTGAAGATTGGCTCAAAATAAATTACATGATTGATGATTCACTATTTATGCCGCAGTCGGAGCCAGGTAACATCTACTCAGAACCTGCTCCCTTTGCAAAGTATGCTTTGCTGCCTCCGTCAACTTCACATCTAGACGTGGAAATGTAACAGTTTTTCACATAGGCAGTTTGTGTGTCCATTAAATTCACAAATTAGGGGTGCCTCAAAATTTGACCACAATGATAGTCAGGAGATGTGGAAATCAACTAAAAGTAGTGCTAACTTAGTGCTACTAAAGTCCAAGTTTTGATGTTTTCCAAAAGATGGATTAGACTTACCGGTACATTTAAAGCAGCTGCTGGACTGGTAAACTGCAACACTTGTGGAACTTGTGGTTAACATCTCCCTGAAACGAGCCTCCCAGAACATATTTTGTTAGAACCCATGCAGGAGGCTGCCATGTTTCGCCACCATCTTTCTGCTACAGATACCCAAAGGTCAAAGGTGTCAAACTTAGCGAACGTAACTAACCTAGCTAACTTACATGCATCTCTGGGTTTCGTATATTGATAGATGAACAGAGATGTTATAGATGTGTCACTTTTGAGATGACAACGCTTACCCAATATCATGAAAAAGCCAATCCTTTAATTCAAATAACATCCCTGGACACCCCTCCATGATACTCGCTCAATGAGGTGACCTCAGCACTCGTTTCATAGCATACTGGGTGCAGCGGTCGCCACGTTTGCGGCACACATGGCACAAAAATAACAACTGCATTCAAAAACCAAATGCACTGGAGACTTGAGATTAAGATCGTAAAGTCCTGTTGTTAAAGTCAAACTCAAGTCGAGGCTCATGAATACCAAGTTACAGTCGAGTCGAGTTATGTTGTTTCAATAGCAATGAAAGCAAGGAAATCTATTTTCTCTGCAGACTTTTTAAAATTAATTGTCCTTAGGTGTAGAAACAGGTATTGTATTTACTGCCTATATTTACCAGAGGACTACTGTATTTTACGCAGCATGTGTTTGGTGGCAGCATCATTTTGCCACCTCTGCATTGCAGGAGAAGTGATATTGTGAACACGTGTTTTGCACATTTCTCTAACATGCATTTGTTTTTGTTTTTTTCCCAAATTGTGTTCATACTCTCCTTTGTTTGCTCACAAGGTTCTATTGAGCTGAATAAATGAATCACGTCCTACCGCATTCACCTTGGTCTTGGAATCAAGCCTGACTCAACTACTGTCATTTGCTGGCGTTATCTGCTGTTATCTGTCATTAGCTGGGATAGGCTACAGCACACATGTGACTCAAATTACAATAAGCGGTATAGAAAATGGGTGGATGGGTGAAATTGGGTTTTTCTTTTGTATTTCATACTGTACTGCATACTCTATTGTATTCTCATTTGAATACAAGAGGTGAAGCAAAAGAACAGTATCATGGTAAATTAACGATTTAGCAATGGGCCCTGTGCCTGCCTGATCATTTAAATAAACAGACTGCAGTTTTTTGTTTAGTCATTGTTTTGTATACAGTACCCTCACAATCGCTCCTTGGATCTGTTCAATTATTCACTTGCATCTGTTAATTAGATGCCAGAGTGAACCACATGTCGTTCCGGTTGCCAATCAGGAAGTAGCTCATGAGTGAAGGAGGGATCAGTGTGGCATGGTTTGAGTTCTCCCTTCCATGTGAATGGTTACCTCCCCTCGCAGATGAACAGCCAGTACCTCAGAGGGGAGACGGGGGCAGGGGGGGGGGGGCAATAAATGGTTAGATAAGTGCCCGACCTAAAGTTATGCAACACTCATCGATTGAGAACATACAACAGAAGCCACTTACCCTGCCCCTGAAGTTTGTGTTCTTTCGGCTTGCTGCCCCTGCCAAGGGAACTCCTCCTCCTCTCCAGACAGCTTTAATGATTCAGAAAGCAAATGATCCGCGATGAAGTGGATTTGGTTTAACTTGGCGCACAGCGTACTCTACAATGGATTGCTGCCGTAATCAGTAATCATTTCAATCAAATTTGTTTTTCCGTTTTGTAAACCTCCACCAGGCCCATTTCAGGGTAGATGTTTTACAGTACAAAAGTGGAAGAAGCAGAGGCTGGAAAAAAAAAACATTAATGTTGGCTTATTTTCATTAGGTCTGATTCCAAAACACTGAACTGACACTCAAGGAGCTCATGAAATGCTTTTTCATCCAATAAGCTCACTTGGGGCAAAGAGTTGCTGGATTTGCCACATTGGAAAATTGGGAAGATCTGCAGGGAGACTGACCTGAAACTTGACATAGTCTGGGGGAAAATTCTGCTTCCATCGCAATAGAAGAATGCCATGATTATGCATACTTAGGTCATCAGTGAGGAAAATAATGAAAAAGTGCCTCAGTGTGGGAAAGCTGAGTCTTTTAACTAGTCATGATGTCGTTTGGGAACTGAGAACAAGCATAAGATTTACACACTTGTTATTTTTATACATGTTTGCTTTTTTCTTAATGAAATGACACATTAGATAATGTTTCTGCGATGTTGAGGAACCTATGCTCAAACTGTACTCGATGAGATTATTCCAATTCAATGTTGAGAATGAAAAAAGAAAACCACCTTTCAAACCTTTAACTTCCTGGAACTAACCTTGAACTTCAGAGCAGTCTTCTTGCAGTTGTGCAGGCGGAATCCAGCATGCAACTTCAGAGCAAGTCAGGTGTAAGGGATTTCTGATGCAGAGCGGGGTGGTACGTCTCTGAACACCCAAATTAGGTTGGTCCGGAGTCAAAATTCACAAGCGCGCTTGAACTTAACTTACCTACGTAAATTGCAAGTCCTGGGATTGCAAAGGCTTGGGTCCTAAGTATCATCAACACTGTTGACTCCCCTATTCTGACTCATTCTTTCATGAGAAGATTGTAGTTATTGGTGTTGAGATGTAAGAATGGACTGAAAAGGGTGGCTAAGGCCTTGCCAGCTGGCTGCCGTTTACAAACCCCAGGGTAGAAACACATGCAAGATCAGGGCGTGCTGATCTTAAATTCTTTGCTTTTAAATATTGCTTATTTATTAGAAATTTAAATCCTTATAAAGTATTTCATTATTAGTCTGTGTTGTGCGATCTCACTCTGTGCATGCATTGAATTACATGGACACGCACTTGGAAAGTAAACATGGCAACTTGCACACCATGGCCCCGAGCTGTGATGTGAGGCAGGTCCAACTGAGGGTTTCATTGTGATTGGAATGTCATCTCACTGTTCCTGGAGAGGATCATATGTCTAATCCCGCTTAAATTCACTCGCCCGTTCCTCCCCTTGGGTTGCACCAAAGATGAGAAGGGTCGCCATGATAAAACAGTCCCAGACAAATGGTAAAGCGGCCTCAGGCGTCCTACAGGCAAAGGCAACGCTACCTGTGTCAAGCCAAGTTTTTCTAAACAACAGAGACATCTGCTGAGTTTAGTTTGTCCCCTGTGAATCAGAAAGATTTCAAACTTTTAGTCACAAACAGGAACCTTTAGAACATCTGCATGGTGCTGCATTTGACGACTGGGGAAGCAGAGAGATAGAGAGGCGTGTTTGTGGTATTGCTGAGAAGTCTCTGCCCTTGTGTTTTGTGTGAAATGTTTTTTTTTTGTTTTTTTGTCAGCGCCTTCAACCAGTGCCTCCATTCACACGTTGACCCCATTTTCAAACGACTGCCAAAGAACCAAACCCAAAATAGCTGGTGTTAGGAGCAATCAACAGACTTTACTCTCCGGGATGTACGATAAAATATATTCTGCGACCCAGCTATGAACAAATGGACAGTCTCTGCTCGTTTCATGAAACATGTCCTTTCAATGTCATACATCAGTGTATTCCTTGCACAATAGGTTTTGCTTGGTTTCAAGGCAGTCGACAATCGTTTGTACCAATTTAGTGAAATATAAACAAGTGCCATCCTAATTACTTTCAAGCCTTCGTCTTAAAGTGGTCGGAATTGTCTCTCGGTGAGCCATTTGGTGAAAAACTGTGCCACTACCGGTAATTAAACTCTGCAGCTCTTCTTTCAATTTACAGCTCCATTTCCTTATTGACCCATATGAGTCCAGGTGCTTTATCTAATATACTGAACATTTAATGAAGCATTTTTAAGATTTCTACATATGTCTGTTATCTTAAAATCACACCTGCAGTTAAATTGTGGATTTGTACAAACTGCACCCAACAATAAAGCACATTCATCATTTCCTATTCAGTATGTGGAACTTCTACTTCAATTCAGAAATATCATATGAAACTGAAACATATGAAACAAGTACAACTTTATTGTCAAATGTGCAGTATGTGCAACATACAGCACAAATACAATTTCTTCCCTGTCAGCCAACAAGACAACAAGAGGAGCCGCTGCGGGTGCCCGCGCCGCCATCAAAATAACAGTTAACATAAAATGACAAAATAATACAACACAACACATAAGACACAGACAGTCGTGCAATCTTAAACACTTTTCCTGCATTTTTTTTTTCCAAGATGGCGCCCGAGTAGGCAGCCTTCGGCAAGTGCTCTTCAAGAGCCTTGCTTTTTTGTTCTTTTTTGCTGTTTTTGTCTTTTGTTTTGTCACATGTTGTTTGTTGTTTCATTGTGTGGACCTGATATGGACTGTTTTCAGCGCTTTTTGGCCACGACATTCGTCAAAGGAGCAGTATCTCTGCTTGGTGCTTGCGCCTTCTCGGCAGCACGCCTGTACCAGCACAGATTTTGATTGGGAGGAATGTCGGCGCCATTGACTGTCGGTGCTGGACAGACCTGGGGCGCTTGTGTTTTTTGCGCCAGTAATGGGCAGCATTTTTCACAACCCCGATTTGTTCAGTGGCTATGTCAGCGCTGTTGGACAGTTGGCGTTGGTGCGGCTGGATGGATGGCCGCTGAAGTTGAGGATGAGGAGAGAGGAGCGTTGGTGCAGAGCGCCGATGCGTATTTGGAACCGTGAGTCGCCGCTTGGAATTGAAATGGATTTCCATGGGACAGGAGAAGTGAACCAATCTCTTTTTTCGTCAATGGATGCTACAGCTTCTTGTTGACTTTGAAACTTAGCTTGTAGCCGACGTGTGCACATTTTGAGCATGACGTCTCTGATCCACTGGTTAAAGGACACTTTGATTCTCTCCTCTTTCATCTCAAACTGCTTCAAACAACAAAGCGTGACGGAAAAGTGGTTAGGACTGCACAACTGTCCGTGTTTCATGTTATGTGTTGTGTTTATTATTTTACTTTATGTTAACTGTTTTGTTAAGCGCTTTGTTACAGCTGCCGCTGTTGTGAAAGCGCTATATAAATCAGCATGTATTGTATTGTATTGTATTGTATACACATAGTTTCTTGAAGCAGTGGATCAAAGCTACAAGCTAAATTTGAAAGCAACAAGTGAGCGTGAGCACTCACTTGGCTGGCAACCGGTTCAGGGTGTCCCCCGCATACTGCCCGAAGACAGCTGGGATAGGGTCCAGGACCCCCGTGACCCGAGTGAGGATAGGAGGGGTTTGGAAAATGAATGAATGAATGAAAGAAGCTGTAGCATCCATTAACGAAAAACATCTCCTGTCCCATGGAAATGCGCTTCAATTCCAAGCCGCGACTCCCAGTTCCACATACACATCGGCGCTCTACGCCTACGATCCTTTCTTCTCATTGTCGGCTCCTCAAGCCATGCATCCATCCAGCCGCAGACTGTCCATCAGCACTAACCTTTTCGCTGAACAAAGCGGGGCTGTGAAAATCCTGCCTACTTCAGGTACAAGGCACAAGCACCCCGGGATGTCCAGCCACGACAGTCAAATGGCGCCGACATTCTCCCAATCAAGAAATCAGTGCTGGTACGCGTGTGTTGCCGAGAAGGCGCAACAACCAACCACAGATTCTTCTCTTTTGACGAATGTCGTGGCCAAAAACGCTGAGAACAGTCCGCATCAGGTCCACACGGCGTAACAATAACACCATGTGACAAAACAAAAGACAAAAACAACAAAAAACACACGGCTTTTGAAGAGCCTACTCAGATGCCATCTTGGGGGAAAAAACATACCATATTTTCACGACCATTCAGCGCACCGTGTTGTTGGGCGCAGTCTCAGTAAGAGGTGCTATTTCTGTATTTGACACGTACACAAAACGCACTGTATTATTGGGCGCAGCCAGGCTTGGTAAAACATACGGCATGCATGCACGCACGCTAAAAACACGTTTTTAATAAGGCAACGGAAGCAAAACTGAGTTCGGTTGCACTTTATTTAGCCATTTTACAATATACTCACGTTTTTCTCTTCACCTCCTACACGCTCACCCTTCACTCATTGGCGACAGGTACCTGCTAGGGGCATGCCTTTAGCGTCCTCTTACACGCCGACCCTTTACCTCATTGGCGACTGGTACCTGCTAGGGACGTGCCTTTAGCGTCCTCTTACACGCTCACCCTTCACTCATTGGCGGACTTCTGCATGCCTGTCGTCACTCACTCCGCCTTTTCTCTATATAAACAGCGTGTCGGCCAGAAGCGCTCTCAGTCATGCTTTGGAACTCCGCTCATACACTAGACGCTACGCATTATAAGGCGTCCTGTCCATTTTGGAGACAATTTAAGACTTTTAATGGCGCCTTATAGTTGTCAACTCAAGTCAAGTCAAGTCAAGTCAACAGTATTTATAGAGCACTTTCAAACAGCCATCGCTGCATACAAAGTGCTATACATGGAATTTAACATGCACAACAAACAGTAAGACAAATCGGTAATAAAGGCGGTAGAAAGCACCAAACCGTAAAACCAAGAACAAATCTAAGTCATGCTGAGTCGAATGCCAAAGAATACAAGTGAGTTTTGAGGAGGGCTTTGAAGATGGGCAGCGAGGAGGCTTGCCGAATGTTCAGTGGGAGGTCATTCCAGAGAGAGGGACCAGCAACAGAAAAGGCTCGATCCCCTCTGAGCCTCAGTTTAGTTCTTGGTACTTCTAACAAAGACTGGTCCACAGACCTGAGGCGCCGGGCAGGTGTGTAGGGGCGGATGAGCTCAGAGAGAGCTCAGACCACGGACGTTAAGACCCGAAAGCTCCTAACCATGCATGGAGGGTTCCATCCCAAATCCAGCACCCTGAGACTGTACGCAAGCCGAAAGGAAGGAGGCCGGGGACCAGTGAGTGTGAGAGCCACTGTCCAGGATGAAACATCCAAGCTCCATGAATACATCAAGGAGAAGGCTCCAACGGATGATGTACTCAGAGAATGTCTCAAACAATGGGGAACAGTAGAAGAGGCGCTGGAAGAGGGACCATCATGGGAGGACAAGCCCCTACACGGGATATACCACCGGACCATAACTGAAGTGGCCCATCTCAAGAAGTCCTATCAGTGGCTAGAGAGGGCTGGCCTGAAGGACAGCACAGAGGCACTCATCCTGGCTGCTCAGGAGCAGGCCCTGAGCACCAGAGCCATTGAGCCCCAGATATACCACACCAGACAAGACCCAAGGTGTAGGTTGTGCAAAGAGGCACCTGAGACGATCCAACACATAACTGCAGGGTGTAAGATGCTGTCAGGGAAAGCCTACATGGAACGCCATAACCAGGTGGCTGGCAGAGTCTACCGAAACATCTGTGCGGAGTATGGACTGGAAACCCCAAGGTCAAAATGGGAAACACCTCCGAAGGTGTTGAGAATGACAGAGCGAAGATCCTGTGGGACTTCCAGATCCGGACTGACAAGGTGGTAATGGCGAACCAACCAGATATCATGATCATAGATAAAGGGCAGAGGAAAGCCGTTGTAGTGGATGTAGTGGTCCCAAGTGACGGAAACATCAGAAAGAAGGAACACGAGAAATTCGAGAAATACCAAGGGCTCAGAGAGGAGCTGGAGAGAGCCTGGAAGGTATAGGTGACAGTCGTGCCTGTGGTGGTCGGAGCACTCCGGGCAGTGACTCCAAAACTAGATGAGTGGTTGCAACAGATCCCAGGAACAACATCGGACATCTCAGTCCAGAAATGTGCAGTGGTGAGCAGAAGTTGAATGTGGTCAATTCCCCACCACTTTAAATCCAAAGATGAAAAGTACGCTGGTTACCATGAAATTAAAAGCCTATATTAGTGGAAAGAGCTGTCCCATGCCAAAACATGTATTTTCTTTTTCAACATTTTAGAGCCATGTGGTATGCTGAATTAAAGAGTCGCAATTCGTCCAATCCCCACTTTAATTAATAACAGTCTCTGTTATTATCAAAGCCACACTTTAGCAGGGAGGAGCAAGCAAATATCTCCTGCAGCACTCTTTAAAAAAAACGTATATATATACACAATACAATACATGATGATCTATATAGCGCTTTCACAACAGCGGCAGCTGTAACAAAGCGCTTAACAAAACAGTTAACATAAAGTAAAATAATAAACACAACACATAACATGAAACACGGACAGTTGTGCAGTCCTAACCACTTTTCCGTCACGCTTTGTTGTTTGAAGCAGTTTGAGATGAAAGAGGAGAGAATCAAAGTGTCCTTTAACCAGTGGATCAGAGACGTCATGCTCAAAATGTGCACACATCGGCTACAAGCTAAGTTTCAAAGTCAACAAGAAGCTGTAGCATCCATTGACGAAAAAAGAGATTGGTTCACTTCTCCTGTCCCATGGAAATCCATTTCAATTCCAAGCGGCGACTCACGGTTCCAAATACGCATCGGCGCTCTGCACCAACGCTCCTCTCTCCTCATCCTCAACTTCAGCAGCCATCCATCCAGCCGCACCAATGCCGACTGTCCAACAACGGTGACATACCCACTGAACAAAACGGGGTTATGAAAAATGCTGCCCATTACTGGCGCAAAAAACACAAGCGCCCCAGGTCTGTCCAGCACCGACAGTCAATGGCGCCGACATTCCTCCCAATCAAAATCTGTGCTGGTACAGGCATGCTGCCGAGGAGGCGCAACCACCAAGCACAGATACTTCTCCTTTGACGAATGTCGTGGCCAAAAAACGCTGAAAACAGTCCAAATCAGGTCCACACAATGAAACAACAAACAACATGTGACAAAACAAAAGACAAAAACACAAAAAAAGAACAAAAAAGCAATGCTCTTGAAGAGCACTTGCCGAAGGCTGCCTAATCGGGCGCCATCTTGGCAATAATGGCAAGTCAGCGAATACATTCTGGCACCACTCTGGATTCCAGATACTACTAAATCTGATGAGGAGGTGCATGTATGTGTGTTTTATGGATAGGTCAAGCATGTTTCGTGCGTGTGTGTGTGTGTGTGTGTGTGTGTGTGTGTGTGTATGTGTGTGTGCGTGCGTGTGTATCTCTCTCTCTCTCTCTCTCTCTCTCTCTGCGAATAAAAGTTTTGATGTAACCTTTGGGATTCCCAGCATGCTGTTGTGCTCTCTGTCTATTGTGTATGGAGAAACTATTGTGCCATGTCTTCGAGATGTTTGTTGGCATTATCACGACTTCGGTCTAATAACAACTATGACACTGTTGTCACACAGTCCGCTGAAGTTGCCTGCACTCCATCAAGTCAGTATGTGGCTGCCCAGCAACGTAGCGTCCGGTGTTCCAGAGCGGCACTGTTTGTTCCTGACGAATGATGTGCCAGAGAAAGGGAAGATGAGCGGAGGTGAGGATGAGAGAGGGAAAGACACAAATTGGTAAATGGAAGACGCAGCCTCGAGGGGCCCTGAATCAATGCCTAAGCAAACAAGCCGTGTCTGGCTCTCTCAGATGCCATCTTTCTCTCTGTTGGATCATTCCTCTTCTTCGCTGTCTCATCCTGCCCTGGCTGACCTGCCTTCTCTCACAGTCTCAGAGTCAATTTAACTATCATTGCCCGTTAATTAGCACCGCATTTCTTTCCAAATGTGCTTAATTACTTCAAGATCATTCTGAAGCCGAACTCCATCGTTGCTTAAGGCTTTTGTCTTTCGTTTACGTTGCAACTTCTACAGTGTAATGTCCCAAAACGTCATCCACAAATTGTCGTTGGAAGGGAAATTGTGCCTTGAGAGTCAAACAAAACATGCCTTTTAAACCACCACTGTCAGGCGAGATGTCACCAAATTTCATGGTAGTTCATCTCTGTGTCAAAGAGCAAACATGCACGGGAGCTTGATTGAACGGTCTAAATTCTCCATCGGTGGGATTGTGAGGATGAGGATGGACAGGGACGCAGGATGATTATTACATGAATAATGATGACGGAAGGGTACCCAGGTCGCTGATGGAGGACGGACTGGCAAAATAGGGTCAAGTACCCATCTCTGCTGGTACCCCTGATGTTTCTTACGTGCAATAACGTCAATGGTCACACAGACAACAACATCGTGGACAGTCCTAACTGTCCGTTGCAATCGGATTTTGACCCTTTTTTGTGGCAGCCCCAAAACCAGACTGTGATGGAGGACCACAGGACTGATTCGGTGACTGCTGTGTAGAACTGTCTCAACAGCAGCCTCAGGAAGTACATCCTCTGCTGGGCTTTTTCAGGATGGAGTTCATGTTGGCCTTGCACTTCATATCCTGAGAAAAACTTGAACTTGAAGGTCTTGATGGTTGACACAAGGCAGATCGATCAATAGAGGATATGGCCATGAAGCTTCACATTGTGTCGCTGCCCTCGTTCCTCACTGCTGAATCAGTGATGCTCGCGCCGATCACCGTTAGCCTCAACTCGACTCTTCTGCTAGCTTCCATTGCGCATGTGGGAGCACTCGGTCACTGGAGCCAACTAGCGGAACGACGCCGCATCTGCAATTGGCATATTGTCAAACATAGATTGCAATTATCTAATAACTTTTTGGGGTCATTTTCAACCTGTTTGAGCAATTACGTGACCTGTTATTGATAAAAATATCCTTAACAATCGGTGTTACGGTCGTTACGAGTTAGCGTTGAGTGATTTCCCGAACAAAATAAAGACAATCTGGAAAGGTTGGCAGCTCTGCTAATGATGGATTGTATCTTGATTAAGGAAATTGGGTTACTCATATGTCAGGCAGCACCGTATTTTATCTTTTGTTTTCAATTATGTTGCACATGTATCAATTCATATGATTAATTATTATAATTTAATGTGATATATTGGGTGTATTAAAAGTTTTTAAGTGATCTGAATTATTGACATCATGCAATTTAAGAGGAATTGCACTTTCTTGCTTGTCAAAATGGTCATTGAACAGCCTGGTAGACAATATAATTTATATATTTAAAAGTATCCATTTTTATAACTGTTAATTTTGCTATCTTGTGGCTGTGGGGAGTACATTTGGGTGCTGTCGTCTGAACGTGTCCATCTTGCTCCTTTTTCCACATAGAATAAGTCGCTGACCGTCAATGTTATGCGAACAGGTGAAAGCAGGTTTGAATAGCGTGAACGTGTCGCACTTTGCGTTACATCACAACTTTGAGGCCGCAAGACACATGATAGCGAGGTCAGCACCATCTTTTCCTTGTTCCGCCTTCTTTCCACCCTTTTCTCCTTTCTTAACCTACTGTTATTATATGCATCCTCATCCTTCTCTCTCCTCCCTCGCACTGCAGCGCTGGTGTTCTCGCTGCCACTAATGACACTGTGCGATCTCCGCTGAGTGCAGAGCCAGTGACTTCGGGTCACATATGTTATATATTCATCTCCTGAACACTTCCATATGGGAAGCGTGCCATTCTGCCAGAACCGGCGCACATGTTTTGCGGGAAGAAGCAGACTCTACGATAGCGGGCAGACAAAGAGGACAAAATAAGAGAAATGGCTTGTGCAGACAAGAGCAGAAAGGGAAAATCTAATTAATTTTAAATCACGGAGTGATATGTTGGAAAAGAAAACACATACCGGGACCTGTTTTTTCCTTTTGGTCTGTTGACTTAGGCAGACAGAAGCAGTCATAAACAGGAAAGCCCAAAGTGATGAAGCACCACACTGCTGCTGGACGTCTCCATCTCCCCTACCTGCTGTTAGATATGTTCCTCTCATTCTAGTTGGCTCGTCATAACTCACTTGGAGACATTCGTTGCTCTTTGTACTGCCAGCTTAAACACACTTCCATAACAAATATTTGGATTTCTCCTACTGGTCTCCTTGCTGGGGGTGTAATTTAATTGGAATTTGGACCATTTGATGAATTGTAATTAGCAGAAAACTGTATTTGAATTTGTTCAAAAAGCAGGGAAATGAACAAAATGTTGAACAAAAACATGATGAAAATGGTAATAAGTAATGGTCACAAAAGTTTAAAAAGAACATAACTGGGCGTAAACAAATAATTGCCATACAAAAATAATACATAAACCAAGAACGGAATAGGGGTTGATTCTTTTCATTTCTAAGTACAATACATTTATAATGTGTTTTTCCTCACAAAGTGGAATATCCACTGGCCTCCATAATTATTGGCATGGCTACTTAAGAAGTGTTCTTTGGCTTCTGATAAACTCTGCTTCTTTCCAAATAACATAGGAGCAACACTTTTTTTTTAATTAAAAAGGAAGGAAAATCTCATCAAGTGCAGTAAATCGTGTGCCATAAAAAGTAGCACCCTTGATTTTAATACTTTGCACAACCCCCTTTTGACAACAAAACAGACGGGAGAATGCAAAAATACAAAAGGAGAGATATTTGACCATACTTTGCATAATTTCGCTAGCGATTAATCCAGCGACCTCTTTAGCTCCTTCCGCAGGTTTTCTTTCAATGAGATTGAGGCCTGTGGCGGTATTTATTTGGTGAACCATGTCTATCATATTCAGTTTGCAAGTATGCTTCTGCAATAAAAATGTACGTAAGGCTTTTAGTACACCTTAACCAATGATTACGGGGGACACTGTAACATTCTCTCATCATACGCAAAAAGTCCTACTGTCATTTCAGGCGACACACAGAGACATTATCACTTATGACCCTGAGTTGACGACACATCAAAAATGGAAGGAAACAAAGAATGTGCTTGCTATGTGAATGGTGAGGCTAGAACGCAGCTGCTGTGATGAATCAGGCCATCATCCACACCACATTCACCTTGTTAGCACAACTCCGACGGTGGAGGAAAGATGAGACAGACCCTGATGACAGTTACATTATGAGCGTCCGACTGAAGGTTCGACTAACGCAGTGCTCCGAATAGAACGGAACCTCAGAGTCAAACACAATTGCGGCTGCCACTATTATATATTTCTAGAATTGATTATTCTATATAATGTGGCATTGATAAATCAAATAACAGAATAGTATTTATTTTGTATTAAAGTATGTTAGAAAAACATTTTTACTGTTTATTTACCAATTCTTGCTGATATTTGGTATTGTTTAGTGAAACACTGTTTGCATGAATGTGAACAGTGCATTTCACCGGTGGCATAGAGCAGTTAACGGGACAATTAACACTGCAGTACAATAGCTGACTCAGTATTCTGTAAGTAACGTCACTCGCTGGAGATTGTCGAATAAAAATATTCCCGTTGTTAAGTGTGTTGCTATGGCCCCGAGTATTAATCAAATGATGGTTGGCCAAGTTTACTTCACACCTTTAAAGTTAAACAATGGTTCTAAACGATTACATTATTACAAATATTTTTCAATAATGTGTCATGTAATATACAATTATTTTCCCATGTATTTTTGTATTCATCTGTGTGATCATAAAAAATATCCGATTAATTACCATGAACAAGGATATTAAATAAACATCAAATGAATAATGAATTAATTTGAAAGATGCTTTTTTTAATGTCATTAACTTCAAGTTATGAATTTACAAAATACTTTGACTTGCAGTCACTTCAACAACTTGTGTGGGATAAACTGAAAAGGGATAAAATTTGACTGATGAGGCATATTTTTCCATAGCATTTGGGTTGACCACATTTGATTTGTGAACATGGAAATGTACACAAATTGTATGTTTGGTGCATGATCATAGTGAATGGCTGCACAGCATAATGCAACAGCAGAGCTAACTCTCTCTGCAGGGTTGACATATGGTATGGAGTGCTATAGGGGGGGCAGAGCAGCCTCTTCAGCATGTACTGTACATGCATGGAGTGATGTACTTAACCGCTGACTTGCACACAAATTCTGCGCACCCATGTGGAGATTATGGATGAGACAGAAAAGCCACATCATACAGAGAACCCTTGTTTGTCCACACCCAACTGCAAAAGGTTGAACATCTGAAAATAGAGAGACCGTATAAAACATATTTTTTAAATATAGTTTCCCACATGATTAAATACACCTAAACTTATACAAACACAGTAAAACTTACTAAAACACACTTCTTAAAGCATAGGTGTCAAACTCAGGTCCTAAAGAGCCGCTGTCCTGCATGTTTTCCAAGTCTCCCTGTGCAACACACCTGATTCAAATGATCAGATCATCAGCAAGCTCTGCGCAAGCCTGACATTGAAGCTGTTCATTTGAATCAGGTGTGTTGCAACAGGGAGACTTGGAAAATATGCAGGACAGCGGCCCTCCAGGACCTAAGTTTGAGACCTATGTCTTAAAGTATTTCTTGGTGGCTGTTGTCGCTTTTGTTTACACAATAATCCAAATAAGAGGCAGAGTAAAACTGACACATAAAACAAGGGAGAATTAAATATGTAAACACCAAAAATGTTCAACCAAGCCATAGAGGTTTGCCTAATGAAAGTTCCTTCGCTTAATGCTAACATAATGCGGACTAACAAAAAACTAGTGCAGATCTTATAGGACTGCGACTTTATTCTTACATTTAAAAAGTATTACGATACAGTTTCTAGTTACCTTTTTTTTTTTTTTTTAATGTAGCCAGTGATGTAACCCAAGTACAATTATGTGTGAGCAATGTAAATTGATTACTTTCCTTTCACTTACTTTTGGATTACTCTCATACTAAATATGATCAAAAGGCAAAGTACCGTACATGTAATATCAATTATATACATATATCCATCCATCCATCCATTTTCCAAACCGCTTGATCCTCACTCGGGTCGCGGGGGGTGCTGGAGCCTATCCAAGCCGTCTTCGGGCAGTAGGCGGGGGACACCCTGAATCAGTTGCCAGCCAATCGCAGGGCACACAGAGACGAACAACCATCCACGCCCACACTCACACCGAGGGACAATTTAAAGCGTCCAATCAGCCTGCCATGCATGTTTTTGGAATGTGGGAGGAAACCGGAGCACCCGGAGAAAACCCACGCAGGCCCGGGGAGAACATGCAAACTCCACACAGGGAGGCCGGAGCTGAAATCGAACCCGGGACCTCTGCACTGTGAAGCCGACGTGCTAACCACTGGACAACCGGGCCGCTATATATATATATATAAATCGTCTCACCCCCCTCGGGTGGTGTCCGTCCCTCATTCAGCTCAGGTCCTCTACCAGAGGCCAGGAAGCTTGAGGGTTCTGCGCAGTATCCTTGCTGTTCCCAGCACTGCACATTTCTGGACTGAGATGTCCGATGTTGTTCCCGGGATCTGTTGCAACCACTCATCTAGTTTGGGGGTCACTGCCCCAAGTGCTCCGACCACCACAGGCACGACTGTCACCTTTACCTTCCAGGGTCTCTCCAGCTCCTGTTATTCTCCACCACCTTCGGAGGTGTTTCCCATTTTGACCTTGGGGTTTCCAGTCCATATGCCGCACAGATGTTTCGGTAGACTATGCCAGCCACCTGGTTATGGCGTTCCATGTAGGCTTTCCCTGCCAGCATCTTACACCCTGCAGTTATGTGTTGGATTGTCTCAGGTGCCTCTTTGCACAACCTACACCTTGGGTCTTGTCTGGTGTGGTATATCTGGGCCTCAATGGCTCTGGTGCTCAGGGCCTGCTCCTGAGCAGCCAGGATGAGTGCCTCTGTGCTATCCCTCAGGCCAGCCCTCTCTAGCCACTGATAGGACTTCTTGAGATCAGCCACTTCGGTTATGGTCCGGTGGTACTTCCCGTGTAGGGGCTTGTCCTCCCATGATGGTCCCTCTTCCAGCTCCTCATCCTCTGTTCCCCATTGTCTGAGACATTCTCTGAGTATGTCATCTGTTGGAGCCTTCTCCTTGATGTATTCGTGGAGCTTGGATGTTTCATCCTGGACAGTGGCTCTCACACTCACTAGTCTCCGGCCTCCTTCCTTTCGGCTTGCGTACGGTCTCAGGGTGCTGGATTTGCCTTGCCAGTACCTTTCAGTTTCCAGTCTTGGTGGAAACTGAAGGTACTGTTTCCACCAAGTACCTTGGTATGTATATACCAATGTATGTAATATATATATATATATATATATGATAGATATATATATTTATTATATATTCTCATTCATTCATTCATCTTCCTAACCGCTTGATCCTCACTAGGGTCGCGGGGGGTGCTGGAGCCTATCCCAGCTGTCTCCGGGCAGTAGGCGGGGGACACCCTGAATCGGTTGCCAGCCAATCGCAGGGCACACAGAGACTAACAACCATTCGCACTCACACTCACACCTAGGGACAATTTAGAGTGTTCAATCAGCCTGCCACGCATATTTTTTTTTCTGGAATGTGGGAGGAAACCGGAGCACCCGGAGAAAACCCACGCATGCCCGGGGAGAACATACAAACTCCACACAGGGAGGCCGGAGCTGGAATCGAACCCGGTACCTCTGCACTGTGAAGCCGACGTGCTAACCATAGCGGCTGGATAGCTCAGTTGGTAAGGTTTGGCATACGGGAGACGGTGGTTCGAATCCCGCTTGGGGCAAAAAATGAGCACATAACACCATCCAGTGTGGGTCCTTGGGCAAGATCCTTCGCGCTAATGCCTACCTCATACAATGATGAGAGACAATAAAACGAATGACATGCCGGCTCAGATGTCGCCCGGCTAAACAAGGTCTGCGTCAGGTGCTGGGGAACCAGAGCACCTTGATGAAAAAGGGGCTACTGGAACAAAGCGGGACGAGATGCGATAACATGGCTCAGGTGGTACTTCACATAGCCGTTGTAATCGGTTTCTAGGTTGCCCAGGTTTCATTCTCGCAAAGATCTTAGCTTTCAGGTCTTTCAGGTAAGTTGCTGCCTCGCTCAGCATTTCATTCAGTGGGGCTGCCCACCCAATCTCATCATCTGCATTCATTGGGGCTTGCCTCCCAATCTCTGGTATGACCACCTCCTCTGGTCTGGCAGCCTGGGGACCTTCACCATGGAACCTGCGTTGTACCTCATCAATCTCAAGTTGTGACAGCAGTTGCCGTTTGTGGATGTTGGAACACTGAGTTACTAGTTGTTTCGTGGTCAACTGTGACTGTGGGTTTCGAAGTAACCATTCAGCCCACATTCTTTGCATGTAACCCCTCTGACTAGGGTTGCTTGAGTAGTAGCATTCCAACAGGACAAACAAAGTCCTGAAAACAACAAGAAAGTAACAAACGAAAACCCATGGCAGACACAATAACAAAGTGAAGGCAATATCATCAAAAAGCCATGGCAGTAAGGCACAAACACGAAACAACAGAAGCTGTGACAGCAATAACAGAAAACAGTGACAGAAACTGGCCGGGAGTCCTTTTAACAGCAAACCTACTAATGACATGATGACCAACAGGTGTCCCGCTGTAGGAGGAGCCCTACAGAACCACCGGTTTGCTCCAAACAGACAACCCTGACAATGTAAGCGTTGATCAAAATCTACACTTCACAAAAGCACTACAACAAAAGTAAATCTGAGAACATTTCAAGCACAAAAATTGAGGAATGTGAATGTCGACAAAAAAAAAAAAAAACTAAACATGATTGATTTTGACCGTGTCCCTCGGGGGAGTTCTGTAGGGGGTGCTTCGTGGGTACGGGGTACCGAACCCCCTGATACGGGCTGTTCGGTCACTATACCACCGATGTCAGAGTTTGGTTCGTATTGCCGGCAGTAAGTCGGAATCGTTTCCACTGGGGGTAGGACTCCGCCAAGACTGCCCTTTGTCGCCGATTCTGTTCATAAACTTTATGGACAGGATTTCTAGGTGCAGCCGAAGCGTTGAAGGGGTCCGTTTTGGTGGCCTCAGTCTTGCACCACTGCTTTTTGCAGGTGATGTGGTACTGTTGGCTCCTTCAAGCAAGGCTCTCCAACTCTCACTGGAGTGTTTCGCGGCCAAGTGTGAAGCGGTTGGAATGAAAATCAGCACTTTCAAATCTGAAACAATGGTCCTCAGTCGGAAAAAAGGCGGAGTGCCCTTCGGGGTCGGGGAGGAGATCTTGCCCCAAGTGGAGGATTTTAAGTATCTTGGGGTCTTGTTCACGAGTGAGGGCAGGAGGGAGCGAGAGATCGACAGGCAGATCGGTGCAGCGTCTGCTGTGATGCGGACGTTGTATCGGTTGGTCGTGGTAAAGAAGGAATTGAGCCAAAGGGCGAAGCTCTCAATTTACCGGTCGATCTACGTCCCAATCTATGGTCACGAGCTATGGGTCATGACCGAAAGAACGAGATCCCAGGTACAAGCGGCCGAAATGAGTTTTCTCTGCAGGGTGTCCGGGCTCTCCCTTAGAGATAAGGTGAGAAGCTCGGTCATCCGGGAGGAGCTCAGAGTCGAGCCGCTTCTCCTCCACATCGAGAGGAGCCAAATGAGGTGGCTTGGGCATTTGATTCGGATGCCTCCTGAACGCCTCCCTGGTGTGGTGTTCGGGGCAGGTCCCACCGGGAGGAGACCCCGAGGACGACCCAGGACACACTGGAGAGACTATGTCACCCAGCTGGCCTGGGAACGCCTCAGGATCCCCGGGAAGAGCTGGAAGAAGTGGCTAGGGAGAAGGAAGTCTGGTCTTCCCTGCTAAAGCTGCTGACCCTGCGACCCGGCCCCGGATAAGCGGTAGAAGATGGATGAATGGATGGATGGATGATTTGACTATAACAACAGTTCAATAATTAATTAAACATAGTAATGCAGCTGCCATAATGCATGCCACCCCTAAATACATTTCTTTGCCATTTATTACGCATCGATGACATTTCAAACGGACTCTTTCGATCATTGCTAGCATGTGTCATGTCATGTTTGAATTGGGATTTTTCATAATACAACTTCATTTCTGCAGCGCATCTCACAACAGTTGCAGCGGAATCGTGTGGATTTACTGTATATCTTGTGGCGATGACATCGCTGATAAAAATGCTACATAACCGACCAATTCTCATTTGCAAACATACCTGTCCTTGAGATCTCTGTTACTTCCCCACTGGTATCCATAGAAACTTCTGAGGCGTGCGTGCATGCGCGAGCGTTTGTGTGTGTGTGTGTGTGTGTGTGTGTGTGTGTGTGTGTGTGTGTGTGTGTGTTTGTAGTTGTGCGAGGATGAGTGATGTATCAGGTAAAAAGACGCATTCACCTTCTGCAGTTGCCTTTTTTGCATTTTATGGTTGTGAATGGGTGAACCCATCAAATGTGGCGATACAGTCATATATGGTTATTCGGTAACTAAATGTGTTTCATGGTCAACCTCTCAGAGGAGAACTTTACCCAACTAAGTATTTAACACCAATGTCAAACTGCACATAAGGAGCCTTAATCACCCTCTGCAATACCAATGATGCATTTACATGCAAGGGAAGTGCAGGTTAATGTGAATTTTTAATGGAAGCTCTGTTTGAAATTTTGAACTGGCCCAAATTGATTCATGATTTTTTAATCGGGCCTGCTGATGCTTCCAGATTTCCTGAACAGGCGACGCCAACATCAGGCTGAGAGAAATCACAAGGTCACAACTCACGACCGGTTTATTTAGTTGGATTCTCATAACAAGTTCTTTAGGTTGGGTTATGATGAATGCATTGCTTGCAACTCTCGGTGGTGCAAAGTTGTCACACTAACTTCCAAAAGAACTCAAAAGAAAACAATAACAGTGAGATCACCCAGAGTGATTCATCCGACTGCTGAGCTCTTGTTTTAAAAATGACTAGATGGGGGGAAAGGATTCATTGTCTTGTCTTCCGTATGAGGACAGCAGATGTTCCTGATATGATCATCTGTCAGATGGAAAAACTATGACTAGTACACAAAGACTTTCCCTATGAAACATGCATGCTTTGGTCAAGCAAGTAATACAATTAGGCATTTTTAATACAATGGTTATTTATGTCATGGTGAATATTATAAGACAGCAGAGATATTATCAACGGACAAATCCGTTTTATGCCGTCCCACCTGGGTTCAAGCCATTAAACTGTGTTACCAGAATGTTGAAACGTAAATGAAAATTACAGCGGTGAATGTTATTCAGCCAGCGGATGGGACATCAGGTACCCAGTGCCCAGTGCAATGCTCACTTGAAATTGACGGCTGTGATCACATTTGGAATTGTGGTTTGAGTTGCCAGGATTGGGTAACTGCAGCTATCTAACTGAACAAATCCTAACCTTAACCTTATCATAAACTGAACCCACTCCTTTACTTTCATCTTAAATTTATAACCCTTACATAAAGTGTTTTCATAATTGTTTTTAGAAGCCTTACCTCACTTTCTTTATTCCCCTTGGATTGAAATTGACATCCAAAAGTCGTGCATTGTGCCATTCTGACTCCTTTTCATTGATGTTAGTACAGTAGTAGTTCGCAGGTTTTTTTTATTTGCTCAGCAGAGGGCAGCAGCCATCCAACGACATCATCCCAGAATGCATTGTACACCTAAAGTTTCGACAAATTTATTCAACTGTCAATTGTTTTCAAAAATGATATTTTGTAATTTTGTAAAAAATAGCATAAAATTCACAAGCCTCCTAACTAGAATGGGGGCCATCAACCTCGTGACAAAACCATCACGCAGTCAGAAAAACTGATGTGTTCAGGTGGCAAATATTTCCCGTTTGTCTTGTAAATGGTCATTTTGCTTGTTTCAGAGTGGGCCATGACACATCACCACAACACTTCAGGTTGCAGAACCTGCATTTCCCCTCCTTGGTGCAATAAATCACTTGCCAAGAAAAGTCAGCGTGCAGCTATTGCCTCATGAAAGAGGTTCAGGTATCCATCCTCTCTCCTCTCCTGCATGCCTGCTCTTAGTTTATATTACAGGCGTAAAGCCATCTCTCTTCAGCTAAAGGTGTTCTCAAAGGCCCTGGGTGCCGTGGCTCACCCTGCACATAATCATTTTTTCACAAAATAAGCAGCCTTTGGAGTGTAAAGAGGAATATTACGTGTACTAGTACGGGAAAAATATCTATTACATCTTTTAGAAATCTTAATGCTCTGGGGAAAGCTTTTACATACAACTTGATTCATATGGTGAAGACAAAACCGTACCTACAAGCAGTTAAGGCCGGGCGGCAAAAATCATCTGAATTCACACTTCTCACCTTCTTCAACTCCAAATTGCGCTAAAACATTAGTAGGCCTACTCAAATTTGTAGAATAGGGCAATAGAAAACCCAGTTTAAGTGCAATGTAAACATCGTCTGTCATCGAGTGGTAATTGGTGATATTACATCTTATTTGCAGATTTTCATGGGGAAATATATATTGAAGGTTCATCCGTGTTTTTGTAAAATATATATATTTATATTTATTTGGAATTAATCAACGGGCTGCCAGTTGCCGAACCCTGGCCTGGCTATTAGCCCGGCTCGGGCGTTGAAAGTGCAGCGGAAAGTCGCAAGAACTAGTCAGTTTGTACTGTAATCCAAAGTGTCGATGATATCCACACGATTATAGTATGCAGCAGTGAAGGTAAAAAGTACAGTGAAAAAGTAAAAGGCCCGGCTCGGTCGTCATCACTCTTCAACGTCCGGGTGACCGCAGAGGCACTCCTTCAAGGTAATGGAACCCTGCCAGTGGCAGTTGCGCTCCCAAAAATGTTTACCCCAAGGCTCAATATTTCATCCATTAGTACAAATGAAATTGTAAAAATGGCTTTTATAGTTGAGGAAACTTTTTTCCCGTCCATTGGCTGGCTGTACGTGTACAACCCATAATTCTTTTCAGTTGCCTTATCATAAAATTAGGGCTCCCTCGCAACCAAATTTAGCACATTGCCCCTATGATGTCTCATTAATGAGGAAGTTGGGAAAGAACATTTTCCACTTTTGATTATGTTTTGGTCTCATTGCCATCATATAGAAATAAACTCCAGGGGTTGTCGTAATGAATTACAGGAGACAACGCCTCACAAGCATCCGAGTGAAGACAAAGACAACAGAGCCGTCTATCATCTGCTGCCTCGACGGGTTACTCAATAACACATATCTGCCAACATTTTGTGCCATTTTGCTTCAGGGTGGAGTGTACAACATCCATCCATCCATCTTTTTAATCCGCTTATCCTCACAAGGATCGCGCGCGTGCTGGAGCCTGTCCCGGCTGTCTTCAAGCAGCAGGTGGGGTACACCCTGAATTGGTTTGCCAGCCAATCGCAGGGCACACCCTGAACCTCTGCACTGTGAGGCTGGCGTGCTAATCGGTCGACCACCTTGCTGCCCGCGGCCCGAGTGTACAACATGAAAAGTAAAATCTTCCAGGTGGGGCAGAACTTGACCACAGGGTCAGACTCTAGTGTCATCAGCACAGAGCGTGAAGTCAAGGCTGGATAGAGAAGTAAAGAAAGCACTGTGGTTGTATAACAGAGCTTAGCTGTTTATAGACATTCTTTTTTTACTGTATGCACGGAAATATGTTATTTTGGAAGACTCATGACACCTTTCTTTCCACTGCCCATGTGAATTGGATGGAACATTCACCTGAGAGAAAACTGTATATTTTAGCGGCTAAAATTGAATTCACCAAGAGTACAAGCAGCTAAAACAACAACTGACACAGGGAACAGTTGAGGTCCACTCCAAAATTGCTGTCACTTCCAAAGGAAGCCCATTAAGTGTCCATCTGTGTGTCTGCTGCCTTCGAAGGAGCCCCAAAATGTGCAAACATTTCAACAGCTTCCATGAACACAACTCACACATAAAAGACACAAGCCAAGTTGGAGTTAAGTAAGCATAGCATTGACTGTAAAAGTAGTAGTCATCACCGCCCATAAACATGTCCAAGGCACTGAAACAATTCATATTGCTGTAAACATGGCTCCAATGATTCACCGTCAAAACGGGTCTTAAAAAACATTTCAAAAAATTAATGGAATGAGAAATACAGAGAACCTCTGCAGAGTTGCTATTTGGCACTTTCAAATTTGATTTTCTGCGGAATGTTTTGGCGTAAAATATCATCTGTTAATTGTGGAAAACTTGGCTCCTTTTTTCTTAGTCATTGTTTTTATGCCCAGACTAAAGCCATGTCTAATTAAAGAATGTTGCTTTGGTGCCATCTTGGGCACCTTCGAGACAAGAAAATATGTTGGAATTAGAGGAGTATCTTCATTTAGTCAAGACATATCCTTGTCTAATGCATCATTTTGTGGTCCCATCCATCCATCCATCCATCCATTTTCCGAACCGCTTGATCCTCACAAGGGTCACGGGGGGTGCTGGCGCCTATCCCAGCCGTCTTCGGGCAGTAGGCGGGGGACACCCTGAATCAGTTGCCAGCCAATCACAGGGCACACAGAGACGAACAACCAGCCACGTCCACATTCACACCTAGGGACAATTTAGAACGTCCAAACAGTCTGCCATGCATGTTTTGGGAATGTGGGAGGAAACCGGAGCACCCGGAGAAAACCCACGCAGGCTCGGGGAGAACATGCAAACTCCACACAGGGAGGCCAGAGCTGGAATCGAACGCAGTACCTCTGCACTGTGAAGCCAACGTGCTAACCACTGGACTACCGGGCCGCCCATTTTGTGGTCCCAACTGAGAATTATAAAGCGTTTTAAGAGAATGTCAACTTGAAGAAAATGCAATACTCCCAAGAACTGCCTGGTCAGAACAAAATATCTTTGCAGACAAATAACAAGGATAATTGATCTTAATTAGGAGATATTTCATGTTGGCCCTAGTTTAGTTTTTGCATTGCATTGCATTGTTTGCATTGTTCCTTCACCTTTAAATGAACTGCTGGTTCATTCCTGCCCTCGGGCTCAATTAGAAACACAGTTTCTAAAAAGGAAAAAAAAAAAAGGAAAAGTGGATCAATAAAAAGACTAAATAAATGACTGTCGCAAAGTCCAGTTTTTTTTTTTTCAGAAATCTATTTGGCAAAAAGACATTCTTAGCGAGGCACTCTGGGAGTTTAGAGCGAATGCCAAAATGCATTTCATATTTCTTGGAGAAATGAAGCAACATTTAATAGATTTTTTTGGGGGTGGGGGGGACTAGCTAAAAATGCTTTCAGATTTTAGCATGAAGAGTGCACTTCTGAGGCACTGACCTTATCTAGATAAATCAATAAAATATACATGTACCATATAATTTATGAAACCTACCGACCGACCAACCGAAATGAAGCCGTTCTTTGCATATTTTTGGTTTTTCCAAATTGTTTTCTGCAATACCATATTCCTATCATACTTTCTCTGTGAATGACTCAACTACAAATGAGGAAATTTCAAGAGGTTAGTGCCCACAAATATTCTATAATTAGTCAAGCCAGTATCACCCAACAGTCATTGGATGGACCGAAGCTGCTCTACTGACATATTCAGTGGTTCAACCACAGAACACAACTGTCCGTTTGTTTTTTCTAGGATAATTTACAGTAGATTGTGGCGTCGCAATCTCACCAGTACCGACAGAGCCTCCACGGCACGGTCTCATGACAACAAAAACCGCATGTGATCGGTGCCACACGACGTGGAATGCTTTACCCGAGAATCCTCAAGGGCTCACACGCCAGCTGCATCATTATCTATTCTTACCTCTCAGCTCTTTTCCGCTCTTACACAATAGCTTCCCGTCTCAGCAAATTATTTGTTGATTTACCCCTCGACAAAGTTAGTTTAACATATTGATGCAAAATACACACACAGCACGACAAGATGCAACAAACATAATGTAACTAAGACGCTCTCTTTAAACTCTGCTGGCTGTCGTGCTGGAGTCAAGACCACACAAACTGAGACCAAGTAAAGACCAAGATCAGCTGAAGGCTTGTATGATAGAACTCTATAAACTGCAGGAACAACAGAATAAATCAAATAGAAATGTGCATTACAGTGCAGAAGCATCTGCTCTTCGAAAATCCAAGTTTGACTGGGAAGTTGCCAAACTAATAAATTTGGTCTCGAGAAAAGGGAAACGAGCAAGGAATCTTCACAGATAACTTCACTTTGCCACATCCAATATGGCTGGGTCGTCAACACACTCAAGATGGCATCTATGTTTATGTATTGTAAATGTCCGTGATAATACTTGCCGGTGGTCGTCATAAAGGGCACTACTCAAGACTAATGAGTAGTAACATCAGCAAATAGATGGAGCAAAATGCTGTCTGTAGTGTCTTAATAACAATAATTGTGCCTCTCCTTGCATTTCATGCGCTTCCCTTCAGGCTTAGCTCTGTCGAAGTGTCTGATTTTGCAGTGGTGGCTTCAGTTTAGTGTGACCATGTTTGAAACCCAAATCCCTTGATTCTCGAATCATCTTTCCCCAGTGAAATGACCATCAGCATCTGGGTCAGACAAAACCATACAAACTCAAAGTACCACGTGGACTAAGTTTATTCAGGCCAAACATTGAAGGTGCGGTTTATAATCCGAAGTGCCTGATACCTCCGAAAATACAGTATATACTACTATTACTACTACCACTACCACTACTGCTGCTACTGCTACTCCTAATAATAATAATAAAGATAATAATCCATCCATTTTCCGATCCGCTTTATCCTCTGCTGAAGCCTATCCCAGCCGTCTTTGGGCAGTAGGCGAGGGACACCCTGAGCCAGCCAACCGCAGGGCACACAGAGACAAAGAACCATCTGGGTTCACACTCACACCTAGGGACAATTTAAGTGTCCAATCAACCTGACATGCGTGTTTTTGGAATGCAGGAAGAAACCGGAGAACCCGGAGGAAAAAATTTAAACGATAAAAAAAAAAAAATAATAATAATAATAATAATAATAACAATAATAATAAAATTTTCAATGAACTGTACTGTACTTAGATAACAAATGTCAAAAGTCAATTTAACAGGATTCTTCAGAGTGCCATCTGCTAGAATGTCCCCACTGCACAGAGGTGAGGCAGGTACGCACACATCCGCTTACTGGCCTTGAGGACTGCTGCAGGACATAATGAGCCGAGTGGGATGCGAATAAAGCACTGCAGACTGCATAATGAAATGGAAGGAATGGAAGCAGAGACCAGCAGCTGTCATTTCCGTGGCTGTTCTCAGTTGAGATCGATATTCCGAAACACTTGCTGGGTCTCTGCGGCCCTGTTCGGACCCAGCATTAAAATTCTTCCTGGGTGATGAGGGCTTCACACCTGGCATGAAAATGAATCTCTGCCTGCGTGTCCTCTGACCACCGATCAGCTCTCATTAGACTGCCCTCTATGCAAACATACACTATTTGTGCTTGCAATGTATAAATAAGGGATATTCTTGCAGAAGCAACACTATAAACAAGGCCTTTTTTTGGACTGTTTCTATACCTATGGTCTGTCAAAGAAAGCTGGAGCCGATCCCTGATAACTTCAGGTTAAAGGCAGATGGCACCCTGGCCTGGACTAGTTGCCAATCAACGTCAGAGTACATACAGAGAGAGACAAGCTTTAAGACTCCCATTCACATCACTATTAAGTGGAAATTGAACCCGCGCTGCCCGCACTGCGTTCAAGCTAATGAACCGTAACACGGTAGGCAGGAGGTTCACTTGGGAGAGCGAAGGTCATAATCCTACATGCAAACACACACACACACACACACACACACACACACACACACACACACACACACACGCACACACACACACACACACACACACACACACACACACACACACACACACACACACACCACTCACCCTGGCAAGTTTTATACATGTCACATCAATAAGAATAAGAACTAATTCAGTCTGTGTCAGGCAGGGGTGTCAAACTCCTTTCAGTCGAGGGCCAATTTGGAGTTACATCTTCCCTTGGAGGGCCGTTATGACTGTGAAACCACAAAATTACTACTTGTACACAACAAAATAATAGATTACTAGTTTTGAAATCAGTCAATTATCATAGTTTGTTCAATTATTGTTCAAGTGAGTGTAAGCTGGGTAACAAAATTATTGCAAAATCTCAATGTTATTTATTACACATGACAATTTGTCATTTCGGTACAAATTTAAGCAAGTTGATACACATGATTCGCTTTCGAGGCTCACATAAAATGACATAGCGGGACAGTTCTGGCCCCCGGGCTTTGATTTTGAAACGCGTGGTGTATGTTATGCAATCACAATTTTCAACGAGGCCTGCCACAAACCATTATTTCACTAGTCGTTTAGTCACCAATAACAGTAGCAATTAGCCGACAAATAGCATATCACATGAGCAAGCGGCTACGCTTACATAACCAGCATTATTTCACAGCTGGAATTCTTCAAAGTATATACAAACAAAAAATAGTGACAATTAAGATGATAGTGCACACAACCTTGACTCAACTTTGCAGTTTGTACCAGCATTCCTGGCTTGTTTGTAAACGATGGTGCAAATTTACATTGAAAGCGTTTGTGTGGCCTTAACATTTTTAGCATAAAATATTTTGTGTATTTAAAATGGACTTTACACAATATGTATGTTTGCACTAGTAACACTATAAAACTATCTGTAAATACAAAAATAATTACCTGTACTTGTCATATCTACAAATTTTAACCCATGCACGTACTATAAAATAATTTGCATTCACATAAGCATGCTATTTATCCAATTTGTGTCAGTAAGTCACCGCTTGGGGAGAAAGTGGAAATGAGCTATTACTTGGCTGCCTCGTTCTTGTAAATTTGCCAGATATTCCTCAGCACCTCACTTCAGTTCCCGGTTTTCCACCAAATCCAAAAGTGTATATAAACACGGGGGCCTCTTGAGGTGGGAGTCAAACACGATAAGTTGCGCACAGCTGACAACAGACTGTTTCTCTCCCGTCAAACTCCGATGACCCGTCCAGCACAATTTCAAGCAGTGCACAGTGTTCAGAAAACGTGTCAGCCGCCATTCCAAACTATGCACACAACATCCACCATGTGTCTTGTGTTTATTCTGATGTGGCCTGAATTATTTTCCAGGCTTCACTCAATGCATTCTCCACATTTCTTTGTGTTGGAGCAACACCAGAAATCTTTTGTTGTTGACACGCAAGCGCAGGCCGACACAATAAACACAACAGCCTCCTTCAGTGATGTGTCAGTTCAGCCTACCCACGTGTCACTGTCTTCATTCTCCTCATGCAGCTGCAAGCCCAACACATGAGAACAAACTAGAGGATGGGAAGAATTTGGGGGCAAATTGTGATGGGCGTGCACAACAAGGTCAAGGTTCACAATGCATGAGCCGTGAATCATTATTGAGAGTAGACGAGATCAAACAATTCTCTAAAATAAGGCAGTGGGTTGAGGAATATCTTGGTTCTCATTTCGTGATTGACTACTACAGTGCACTCCGCTTAATAGAACACCATTGGGCCGAAGCGCTTCTGTTCTACTAAGCGGGGTTTCTATTAACCGGAGACACTTTATTAGGTACACCTTCAGACACGTCGACGACCAAGTTATGCACGCAGAAAACCCCCTGCTGACGAGTTAGAAGATATATTTCGACTGTGGACGTCCATATCTTTAATCAAACAACAACTTTAATCAACTTCAGTCAAACATCTCAAATCACGAGAAAAATTTCGTTACTTTTGTCTGGAAACAAGAGTCCGTAATTTTGCGGTTGACTTCCCTCTCAATGCGCTGGATAAGAGGGAAGTCCTGGAAACCGCGGGCGTACCTTCTGAGAATCCGGCAATGCATCGTATCGTCTGAGTATGTCCTTCTTATCCGCAGGTGATAGCCCTCGTCTCTCGAATGAAGTTGAAGCCATTGTGACGTGCGTGTGTCTATGTGTGGAGTGACACGTGCTACCTGTTACTGTATACGGCTAGAACTACCGCGTTTTCTCGCGATAGTGGTACAGTATCGCGATAGCTACACTTCGAAAACCACTAGTTTACAATTTTCATTGCTTACGGCCTGTTCTATTAAGCGGAGATCTGTTCTACTAAGCGGAGTATCTTTATAGGAAATTGCATTAGGCAAATCTGTTCCAGAGCCTTTTGCTCTATTAAGCGGATTACTCTATTAACCGGTGTTCTATTAAGCGGAGTGCACTGTACTCTCAATTTGTGTTTTTACACCGTGTCGCCATCTGCGGAGGTGAAAAAAGTAACAAGCCCATTGTGACATAAAAACTATTTAAGCACAACAACCAAGTATTTGTACTTTGTTACTTCCTCCAATTGTACTGCATTAAAGTCATGCTGCTGCCCAGACATCGAGATGTGGGAGTCCAGACAAGAAGCTCGTAATGAATGTTGCATCACCAACAGTGAGTTAGAACTGTGCAGGGGGTCTGCACCGCCCAGGACCCCCGCATCCCTCACTATCCGAACAAACCTCAGTGAACTTTTGAACCCGAAGCCTGGATTAGTAAGGACCACCGAGCGGCCACGACAGGGAGACTGAAATTAAGTTTGATTAAAGAACATTCCTGGGGTCTGTCTCTGCATGCTAAATAAGGCTATAGAGGAGACCTTGGCCCCCGCCAGAGTGGATGGACCCTTTCATGGCGGAGAATGAAATGTCACCGGGCGACATCTGACAGGGATGACTGCACCGGTACATATTCGCCGCACACATAGAAGACTTGACACTTCCACAGTGAATATGGGAAAGAATGCAGGTCACACTTCTTAGGAAAGCTAGCCAATGATTGCATCACTCATCGTTATGGCGGCCACAAGACGTCTCACTGAGACAGGCAGCGCTCCACCTATAAATACAAGAGACTAAACAAGAGCTAAGGAAGAGACAACCGCAGCCAGCCAGCCGGCCGGCTCGCACATAGTGCCGTTTGCTCCTTCGCACAGGCTGACGGCACAGGCATCAACTCGAAGTGTGACAGCGGCAACAGCGCAAGTCACAATCACAGCTTCTCCAAGTCATCAACCACAACGGTCCGCTTGCTGAGGTCATTTTCCGTTAGCGTAGCCTGCATCAGGGCTCACTAAAAAAGAGCTACCTAATTCTTGAGCACTGATGAATGCAAAGGGCTACCAGTTTGATACAGACTCCATTTGGACATATTTTAAGATAAACAGCTGATGAAGCCCCTGACATGAATTGTGAAAACTAAATTATTCTAATAGCCTGACAAGCCAACCCCACCTACTTTCTGCATGAAAGAAATGGGCCTGGACAGCAGCTCGGCCTTGGTTCAAAACGGACCATGCAATCAAATCAGTTTACCCTATTTTCACGACTATAAGGCGCCATTAAAAGTCTTAAATTTTCTCCAAAATGGACAGGACGCCTTATGGTGCGGAGCGTCTTTTGTATGCGCTGAGTTCCAAAATCTGACTGACAGCCGACACGCTGTTTATATAACAGAAAAGGCGGAAGTGACTGTGGCCAGGCATGCGGGAAAGAAGTCGGACAATCAGGGAAGGGTGGGCGTGTATATATACATATATGGAGAGGGAGAGAGAGAGAGAGGGAGAGAGAGGACAGGCATGTTGGGCAGCAGTCCGCCAATGGTGAAGGGTGGGCGTGTATTGGATGCTAAAGGGACGCTGCAAGCAGGTACACTTGTATTGAGTGTGGCAATGTGCATTGTTGCAAAACAACTCCGGTTTTGGTTTCTAAGAACCCCTGAAAATAAATTCGACAAAGAGACACGCCTACGAAGCTCAGTTCAAACTTAAAGCCACCGGTTATGCTTTTGGCATGCGTGGCCATCTCACAGCAGCGGTGAAAAACCAAGTCAAGCAAATGAACTCTGAGCTTGCCGTTATTCCCGGAGGCTTGACTAAAGAACTCCAACCGCTGGACATCGGCATCAACCGGGCGTTCAAAGTAAAGTTGCGAACGGCATGGGAACAATGGATGGTCGATGGCAAACACAACTTTACAAAGAGTGAGAGGCAGCGCTGGGCGAGTTACGCCACAATACGCAACAACGAGAGGGAACGCGGCGTTTTTGATGGATTACGGTACTTGCACAATTGTTCAATTCTTTCTACACACACACGCGCTGCCACCAAGTTTCGCTCTGTTCTTTACTTTCAAATGTGGGAAAGCTTCACACGAGAGAAATGTTGACTTTGCTGTTGCTACTCCTTCTTTCCGCTCGGCAATGCGTAGCAACTCACACTAGCATGTGATGCATTCAATGACAACTGAGATGTGCAGTCCTCTGCTTCTGATACAGAGGAAGAGGACTTTGATGGATTTCTGGGTGATGATTGATCGAAAAACGTGAGAACATTGTACGATGGCTAAATAAAATACACCCGAACTCAGTTCTGCTTTCGTTGCCTTTTTAAAAATGTGTTTTTATCTTATCTGTATGTCTTGGCATGCTACCGTATGCTTCAAGCTAACGTGTTAGCGTGCGCGCTTGCATGTCGTATGTTTAAGCTGGCGTATGTTTTACCACTGTAAAACTGCGGCCATTAAAACAGTGGGGTTTGTCTAGGTGTAAAATACAGAAATGTCACCCATTAATGAGACTGCGCCCAACCGTACAGTACGTCAAATAGTCGTGAAAATACGGTATTTGCCGTGACGTATTCTTTGTGAGCAACATCACTTTTCGATGGGGGCAGTCCATCCTCATAATATTATAAATGATGCATAGATTGGATTCTCACGCTTATATTCTACAGCAGGATATGTCCAAAATCTACATTCTTTTCAAATATAAACACAAAGAACGACAAGAAAGACATAAATGTAAGACTGTCCTATTATTTAGGGGTTCACGTTTCGAATGTATAGTCCACAAGTATTGGAACCGTTGTTTTTGTTTGTGTGTTTGTGTCTCAGATCAAGATATATATTTATGTGAAAAAGGTTCAGAGGTCCAGCTTTTATTTCATGGTATTTACAATACAATACATGCTCATTTATTTATATCTATCTACATGTGTTAAACTCAGGACAGAGCACATTTTGTTTGAACCCGCCCACTTTTTAAGTGAGCAAAAGATTTGGAAAATGTGACCAATGGGTGTATCTCGTTGCTCAGGTGTTGCCTTTGCGATTGGTTACATAAACATGAGATAGTGCTTGTTTTTTACTTTGGATTACACATGTGTTAATTGCATTAGCTGTTCTACAAACATGAAGACCAGAGAGCTGTCCATGGGAGAAGATGAAAACCGTTTTGAAGCTGAAAGAGGAGAGCAAATCAGTCAGTGCTATTGCGCAAACATTGGACGCAGCCAATACAACAATTTGGAATGTTCTGAAAAGGACAGAATCTACAAGAACAGGTCGTCCGAGGGTATCAACAGAGTGGATGAAGGTATGACAATCCACTGACCAAAGAAGACTTGGAGAATAGAAGTATACAGCCCAAACCACTAGATGCTAACCACTCATCAGCAAAAAGAATACGAAGGTCAAATTCGATTTTGCAACAATAGCCTGAGTGTTTATCTCCATCATCTACCGGTACTTATCCGGGGCTGGGTCGCGGGGGCAACAGATTTAGCAGGGAAGCCCAGACTTTCCTCTCCCTACTTCTTCCAGCTCTCCCTGGGGGATCCCGAGACGTTCCCAGGCCAGCTGGGTGACATAGTCTCTCCAGCATGTCCTGGGTCTTCCTCGGGGTCTCCTCCCGGTGGGACATGCCCGGAACACCTCACCAGGGAGGAGCTCAGGAGGCATCCGAATCAGATGCTCAAGCCACCTCATCTGGCTCCTCTCGATGTGGAGGAGAAGCGGCTCGACTCTGAGCCCCTCCCGGATGACCGAGCTTCTCACCTTATCTCTAAGGGAAAGCCCGGACACCCTGCGGAGAAAACTCATTTCGGCCGCTTGTAACCCTTGTAATCTCGTTCTTTCGGTCACGTCCCATAGCTCGTGACCATAGGTTGGAACGTAGATCGACCGGTAAATTAAGAGCTTCGCCCTTTGGCTCAGCTTCTTCTTCACCACGACAGACCGATACAATGTCCGCATCACAGCAGACGCTGCACCGATCTGCCTGTCGATCTCCCGCTCCCTCATGCCCCCACTCGTGAACAAGACCCCAAGATACTTGAACTCCTCCACTTGGGGCAAGATCTCCTCCCCGACCCGGAGGGGGCACTCCACCCTTTTCCGACTGAGGACCATGGTTTCAGATTTGGAGGTGCTGATCTTCATCCCAACCGCTTCACACTTGGGTGCGAAACGCTCCAATGAGAGTTGGAGAGCCCTGTTTGAAGGAGCCAACAGCACCACATCATCTGCAAAAGCAGGGATGCAATACTGAGGCCACCAAAACGGACCCCCTCAACGCTTCGGCTGCGCCTAGAAATTCTGTCCATAAAGGTTATGAAACAGAATCGGCGACAAAGGGCAGCCTTGGAGGAGTCCTACCCCCACTGGAAACGATTCCGACTTACTGCCGGCAATGCGAACCAAACTCTGACATCGGTGGTATAGTGACCGAACAGCCCGTATCAGGGGGTTCGGTACCCCGTACCCACGAAGCATTCCCCACAGAACTCCCCGAGGGACACGGTCAAACGCCTTCTCCAAGTCCACAAAACACATGTAGACTGTTTGGGCGAATCCCCACATACCCTCGAGGACCCTGCTAAGGATGTAGAGCTGGTCCACTGTTCCACGGCCGGGACGAAAACCACACTGCTCCTCCTCAATCTGAGGCTCGACTTCCTGACGGACCCTCCTCTCCAGCACCCCTGAATAGACCTTACCAGGGGGGCTGAGGAGTGTGATCCCTCTGTAGTTGGAAAACACCTTACGGTCCCCCTTTTTAAAAAAGAGGGACTACCCCGGTCTGCCAATCCAGAGGCACCAGCTTTGATCAAGGTAATTGTTTTCTTTGGTGAGCTGGGATGTGTGCCAGGGTTGATGGATGACGCAAAACCCGCAGCAACTGCCCTCGGTAGCTGGTCATGTCGCCAGCAACAGCAGCTCTCAGCCTGAGCCTTTTAACTGCTGCCGAGGAGATGCTCTAATGAGCCTCTGCCAGAGCAGAGCAGGCAGGAAGGTGTCCCATCCTTTTCCCAGATGTGGAGCTTTACTGGGCTTGGCAAAGCGACTGCATCAGCAAGCGGACATGATGGGACACCAGGTGATTCTGTGCCGTGTGTCCTGTCCCGCCTTGGTTTATGTTTCCTTTTGCCGGGGCCCTACTGGCTTACTCTTTCACCAACCCTCATCATACTTCTGTCTGGAGGGGTGGTGACGCTCCTATCAGCGGTAATGTCGACTGGGGTTATTTGAAAGTAGCAACAACCTGGTCTGTTGGTTGCCATGGTAACCACCTGTGCCTTTTGTCTTGGGCCTGACTCTACCACCTCCGCCGCTCTCCATTTGCTTCCCGTTCTAACCTCAATGCCCTCTGCTGATACTTTGGCGTCCCTGGAGTGTGCAACTCACCGGGTACCCTTTCTTGAGACCACTGAATGGTATATTCAAGGTTTTACTAGTTCCACACATTGCTGTACTACTAAGACTGAGTGGAAAACCCAGCCACAAATAATTGCATATTTTCCTTTCTCTGGATTTGACTGTTGTTATTGACCAGCACAGACCACGAGACCCTGGGCAACTAGGAATGCTGGTAAAACCAGGCTTTATATCTACCAGGTAGCTCTGACCAATGACACTCGGTAGGGCGAGTCCTAAGGAAGTTTTGATTTGGTCAGAAAATAATCAAGACAACAACTAACCTTATTTTATACATATTTGTGTTTCAAATGCCTTTTGTTGTGTGAATGCTTGTTTGTGTCTTTGCAGGACTTTAGGGTCAAACCGCTGAAAGCTCTTCGACTTTTCGAGAGCAATTACCCGAGCTGAAGACGGAGGCAGACAGCAAGAGAGACAAGCTGTCACACAAAGAGATGACAGGTCGTGATCCTGCTCAGGCCACGCTACATGTTTATTGTCCAGGGACGGACACATAGCGATGCATTGCTCAACTGTAATTTAAAAGAGTGGTTCAGCAGCTTTGAGCCTCCAGGAACAACCTGTCATCTTGTTCCACTGAGGCTCAACCAAATCGGTTTGTTTTTATATGCTAACTTTCATCTTTACAATATATGCGTGTGAAACTACTCTCTAAGTAGTGCATGTAACAATATTACAAGACGAAGTGCAGCTTTGGTTTGGTCCAACGCAGCATGCCAAGCCAGCTAGTCTGACTGCTCACACCTCCACTCCAAACAAACGCAGGACACACAGAACATTGCTTTGTTTTGAGAAAAATCAACGAACACATTTTTTTTTTCCATATACATCTCACTTCTTCACGCAAAATACGTGCTGTAAATTCTTGGCTCGGCTTCACAGGCAAGTTGCTTTCTGGCGCTTGGTGCGTAATAAACACTCTCTGGCCACAAAATTAGGTAAACGTGCACAATCTAATAAGATATGGGTTTTGGATGACTTTCAGAGTTCGAATGGAAATTAATGGGAATCAACCCAAAAAGGCCCTGCGATTGGCTGGCAACCGATTCAGGGTGTCCCCCGCCTACTGCCCGGAGACGGCTGGGATGGGCTCCAGCACCCCCCGCGACCCTAGTGAGGATCAAGCGGTACAGAAGATGAATGAATGAATGAATCAACCCAAAAAGGTAACTGAATGAAAATGAATACATTCAATGAAAGAAAGGTTTGTAATTGAGTCCATTCCGCCTGAAGGGCAGCTGGGACAGGTTCCAGTTGGCCCTTGGCCCTGGCCGTGACCCTAATGAGGACACACACTGTATGACTGATGGATGCATAAGCGCAGTTTATTTGTCTTGTGGCATCTTGAAAAAATAGGTCAAATTCGGCATCTTCCAATCCATGTTCCGTAAACCACAATCTGTCCATTTTTCTTGTAGAAAACATCGATACGTTGGAAATCTGTCTTCCATTTGCAGAGCTTTCATTGTTTTTCAAGTTTTTCAGCACGTGGCATCCTAAAATATGTTTGAGGAGGCTCGTCCCAAATCATCACAATAAAAGAGAGTAATGGGAAACAGCCTTTGAATAGCTCAGGATGACGGAACTTTGGAGGGGAAAAAAAACACAGAGGAGATGAATTACAGCCTTGTCATGGCAAGTGGTCCTGTGTCTGACCCCGCTGCACCCTAACCTAACACACATGAAGTGACTCCGGTTATGACTTTTTACATCTGGCCATGATGACAGCTGACCACCCTGCAAAGAAATCTATGTGCACATTCTTGTATCAGACTCTTGCTGGTGTTAATTGCCCTCCTCACCCTCAGCTGTATAGAGAACATCCATTGAGTCAAAACAATTTGAGAAGTGTTCGTGCACAGAACATGGTTCATTTGTTTGTTTTTTTTTTTTCATGAAGCTATGTTAACAATTTCAACTTGGAGATCCATTAAGTTTAAATTTTGAGTGGCCAAATCAACACAGTTTTGATTTGTTTGTAGTTCCAAACAATATTGGGCAAAGTGGGGCACATCTGGCTCTAGTACAGTAGTACCAAAACTGACCAGTGAGAGGCAACATGGTGCCGCAAGTCATGCATACTGCTGGAAAATACAAAGAAGAAACCGTGCTCGGCCAACTAGCAGCTTCCCCGGGAATCACATTGCAGCTGTAAGATTTCTACTCGTCATTTTTTTATTGATGAATGATTTGGGAGAAACATTACACCCGGGGTACTCAAATATAAAAACTAAAGGGCTGCAAAGGATTTTAAAAAATGAGTCAAAGGTCAGGCAGGAGGACAGGGTAGTCAACTGGTTAGCACGTCTGCGCTCACAGTGCAGAGGTGCAGGGTTCGATTCCGGCTCCGTCCTTCCTGTGTGGAGTTTGCATGTTCTCCCCGGACCTGCGTGGGTTTTCTCCGGGTACTCCGGTTTCCTCCCGCATTCCGAAAACACAGATTGAACTCTCTCAATTGTCCCTAGGTGTGAGTGTGAGCGCGGATGGTTGTTCGTCTCTGTGTGCCCGGTTGCCAGCCGATTGGCATTGGATTGGCTGGCAACCGGTTCAGGGTGTACCCCACCTACTGTCTGAAGACAGCTGGGATAGGCTCCACCATGCCCTGCGACCTTTGTGAGGAAATGCGGGTTAGAAAACGGATGGATGAATGAAAGGTCAGGCAGTGCCTGACTTATCAATTGACCGTTCAGTAATTAACACACCATGTACCTGTAAAACACTCAAATAACACATTCTAGTGTAAAAAGCAATTGCTAAAGTCCACAAATGGCTACCTTTGGACCACACTTTTAAGGATTTGCGACTAGAAATGTTAAATGGGTTTGACATTTATGATTTTCAAGGGAAAGACTCACAATATACCCAAAACCACAGGATAAGGTTCAGGACAACTTGACAAACATCTGAGAATCGGGCCTTTGCCTGCTTTGATCGGAATCCTTAGGAAATTTGCTAATACGCCCTGAATGTTGGTACCTGTGGACCCCCTTTTAATTGCAGAGCACTCAGTGTCTCCCAGGTCTCATTTCCATGGCCAAGACCTCCGTATTTTGGTTCTTGTCTGTGAAGGCTCAGTGACACTGACTTGTTGACTACCACTCAACAGGAATAATTTATTGTCGCCTTTTTCTGTTCTGGCTTCATGTCTAGTCTGGTAGCCCCAATGAGAAACACTCAAACAACGAGCTTTATATTTTATATATCTCACTACTTGGATCCTCACAACTTGTATTTGTCAGCAGGAAAGCCAAAGACGCGCGTTAGTGGGAGTTGGCAGAGCATCACTCAGTCAAATAGCCCCATGCATGCACACATAGACACAAGTGGGAATTTCAGAGGGAGGACTTAAAAAAAGTGGTTTAGTGGGGAGTCGAGGAGGATGAAGTGAAGAGAGATTGAAAGTGTACATGTGTGAGAGGACTTCACAGGCTTTCCAATAGCGCTGCCACGTCAACACAACAGCCGTCGTCTGCCAGCCTTGAGGAGACGAGAAAAAAGGAGGAGTGTGTCTTTCAACAAATCCTCTGGAATGGTCACACAAACACTCAGTCTCACACTTTTAAATAAGTCCCTGAAAAACTATGATAACATGACTTTGTGGCATTGTCCATGCTGAAGCTCCCAGCTGCAGGAGGACTTGACAGTTCAGCCAACAGAAAACGAAAGGCGACGGTGAATGCAGGCAACACCGGCTGGCCAAGCAATGAAAAGTGACATCAGCCACAAATGCACCTTTCTTCTTCCAGTCAGATACTTGGATGACTTTTGCTCGGACAAATTATGTAACCCTCATTTTAGATGGTCGAAAGCTAGTTTTTCATATTTGGGATAATACAATTTTAGCATGTTGACAACATAGCGACCAAAAAGATGGAATTTGTTGATTGCTTGGTTCAGGGCTAAAAGCCAGTACAGTGCACTCCGCTTAATAGAACAACATTGGGCCGAAGCGCTTCTGTTCTACTAAGCGGAGTTTCTATTAACCGGAGATGGTCATCAGACACGTCGACGACCAAGTTATGCACGCAGAAAAACCCCTGCTGACGAGTTAGAAGAGATATTTCGACTGTGGGCGTCCATATCTTTAATCAAACAACACTTAATCAAACTCTCTTCTTAAAGCGATCGAACCAACCTTCAGTGGCACTGAATCCCTCCACCTTCATTTTTTATGCCAGCTCCTCAGATTTAGCTTTCACGATCTTCCCAGACAAAGGCGCATTCTTGTCTCTGGCAGCGTGAATCCACTTTACGAGAGCTTTTTCCACATCAGGTGCTTTGCCCTTTCGCTGTCGCTTGCGATCAGAATCCTCAAGTTCCAAAATTTCTTTCCTGTTTTTGAGTATCCGATTAAAGCTACTCCGGGATACGTCTAGATGAGAGGCAGCATCCTCTTGTGATACCTTCTGAGAATCCGGCAATGCATCGTATCGTCTGAGTATGTCCTTCTTATCCGCACGTGATAGCCCTCGTCTCTTGAATGAAGTTGAAGCCATTGTGACGTGCGTGTGTCTATGTGTGGAGTGACGCGTGCTACCTGTTACTGTATACGGCTAGAACTACACATTGCGCAATCGTAGGCGGAACAGCATAGCAGTGGTATCGCGTTTTCTCGCGATAGTGGTACAGTATCGTGATTGTTGCACTTCGAAAACCACTAGTTTACAATTTTCATTGCTTACGGCCTGTTCTATTAAGCGGAGATCTGTTCTACTAAGCGGAGTATCTTTATAGGAAATTGCATTAGGCAAATCCGTTCCAGAGCCTTTTGCTCTATTAAGCGGATTACTCTATTAACCGGTGTTCTATTAAGCGGAGTGCACTGTAGTGGAAAGTGAAGGTGCTCAAGTTCTTCGGGGAGTGGTGACTCCATAGTGCGTCACAGGGGGGCATGTTTAGCCACGCCCCCCAAATGTCAGGAAAACTGAGATGGTGAGAACTGGACACTACTTAACCTTCGGTCTTTGCACACATTTTCAGCAGTTATTTTCAAACATGAAAAATCTCTGAATTCACTTCACAGGGTCTTTAAGTGGATTTTTTTTCCAAAGAAGTCCCGACATTTGAATGATTTATACTTTTATTTTGTACTACCTACTTTATCGAAATAGGCTGTTTACTTTTTTCAACATGCATGGAAGATGACCTGATATGTATATAATATGTAAATGAGAGAGGTAAAGTCAGCCATGGCAGAGAACTTGATTGAGTTCTATTGAAACTTCTACTTAAGTAACGTACTTGGATCAATAGTCTTTTTTTTTTTAATACAAAAAGCATTTGTACCAATACTTAAATACAAAGTCGAAGTACTTTTGCCACCTCTGCAAGAAGTCAACCCTTGTATACTGTGTCAACATTTCCATCTCTTGGCATGGTTGTTAAATTTCAAAATGTGTTTTATCTCTACCCCCTTGTTCCAACTATGTATATATAAGATATGTGACGTCAGTGTAAATAGAGGAGTTCCATCTGCTTCTTTTCCAACACAGTTTATTGCACACAGACTTGACTTGACTCCTCAACATTGGAATCTGAGCCATCCTCATGGATCAAGCTCACATATGAAACTTTGGCATCACCTAGTGTCCACAAGGGAGTCTACATGCTATACACGTACATGGGTGCTTGGTTTACGACGGAGTTCGGTCCGTGACAACGAAACAGCACGTAAATCGAAACGTATAAGGTGCCGGACTCTACATCACTAGCCGTAACCTTCGCTGACGAGGTGTTACAGTTATAATTACAGGAAATATTTGCATGGACATTTTTTTTCTCTAGGTCATAAATTTGAAACCAAATTAGAAAAAAATCATGAAAACGATTATTGAGCGAGCCGCAAGATAACCCATTTTTTTCTTGTCTTTAATTTTCTGTGATATATTGGGATGATGGTCTACGATGTCATAACCCAGTGGTTCTTAAACTGGGTTCGATTGAACCCCAAGGTTTAAGACACACCCGACTCTACATGTCAGTTAGTTATGACACGCTCGCTTGGCCATCAGTGGGTGGTTCATTTTGTGCACAATTAAAAAAAAAATTAAACTTATGTCTTGACATTTTTTCTTATGTATTGATTTTTTAATAAATGCGGTTTTTATGTCTTTAATTTGTTTAAAAAAAATAAAAGATTAAATCTTTTTTTAAAAACTTTTTATTTTTCACTAAAGGGTTCGGTGAAGTTCAGTACGTCTAACAAGGTTAAGAACCACTGTCATAACCTCAAAAAAACGACATGTCCGGACTTGGGATCGCCAAAGAGCGCTGTACACCTTACTACCTGCTGGCGGGAAAAGTGCGCTTATCATTTTCAATAGTGGATATTAACTGATTATTTATGGAGATAAGGGTGGGGCGATGTTGGAGCCCAAATCCCCCCCCCCCCCAAAAAAAACATCGCTTAGTTACTGAACCTGATCAATTACATTTTTGTGTGTGAACATGCCACTGTACTCCAACACTAAATAGTGTCGTTATCATTCTATTTTAAGTGAAACAACTTTAAAGCGAGTCATATAGGGAGGGGGGGATGTATCTGTGAATGAAGTAGAGTTCACACATTACTTGGGGAAAACTGATAAATCTACTGAATAAGATATCCTTTATTCGTCCCACACTGGGGAAATTTACAATGTACACTGGGATAAGTGAGAGAAGCTTATCTGATACAGTGATTTGCATTAAAACATTGATAGTAAGAATATTTGGCAGAGAATGACACCTTATATATATTCTCAGAGAATGAAATTATATATGTATAAATATATATTTATACATATATATAGGAAAATGAGGCCAGATGAGGACATACTTATTTATTTCTAATATTCATTGCAAAGAATAAAAGGTGACACAGCTTGAAACAGATAATATAGAATTTATTCTGAACAAGTAGGAAAATACATAGGTTGGTGAAAAGGAAACAAGCAGAACCTGTAGTCAACGAAAAAAAAAAGTACAAAACTAGTCCAAGAGAATTGAGAGGACGGCTAAGTGTACAACAGAAAACATTGTTTACCATTCAATTCCTTTTTCAAATAATATGTGTTGACTTGAAAAGAGCTGCCTTGATTTCTTGTCTGGGTTAATGGACATTCTACAACATTGTGCAAGTGTTTTATAGTCGGTTATTAATTTTTATTTTATTTTTTTTTTTTGCTGGTATTTCATGAATGGTAAACAATAGTTGGTCCAGTGCATGAACACAGTGACAGATCAATAAAATGTACTCAGCTGACTACAGATAGACAATCCTGATCTTTGAACAACTAGCACGAGGTCAGCAAGGGAAGGAGATGAGCAAATATACAGGTGAAATCAATATATCAGCTAACAACGGTGAGCGCAGTGTTAAAGGATTAAAGAAGCTACATTAGTCTCCACATAAAATGCCTTTAAAAAGTGTTTGAATGTTGAGTATTATTGCCATTTTTCTGAAAGGGATGCAATTAATTATAACAAAGTAATATAGTCAGTTCATTTCACATAACTTGGATTGGTGGGTGGGGGTATGATCTGTTACTACGAGCAGCTTTGGTGTGCACTGCAACAACAACAAAAAGATGCAGCTTGGGGGGAATAGATCAGTCTATGCCCAAAGGAGCACAAAAAAACATCACAAAGCACAACACGATCGTACGGGTTTTGCTCTGCGATTCGGCCCTCGGAGGCGGCAGTCTCCCTTCGCGAGGGTTGCGTGCGAAATCAAGCAATGGGACATTATGAAATGGGGAAGAAAAAAAAAAGAGGGAGAAATGATCACAGGAGCAGTCTGGCGACCAGCGGCACATCATAGACTCGGCAGCTACGAGGTCAGCTCTGCTGCCCTCACCTTCAGGCACTAGCACTCTCCAGCTAGTGCCAGACAAAATATATGCAATAAATCTGAAAGGTAACAAAACCACAAATTAAAAAAAAAAAAAGTCACACTTCCTGATGCCAAAGCGCCTCGTCCTTCATTCCGGAACATTCAACACCTGTGCACATAATCTACAGAGGATTTGGTTTATGGCAGGATCGGCGCGTACGATGGGAAAGTACTAAAAAGTAGCAAACAATACAGTCGTAGAATTCAGTATTTATACATCAACACAATTCAATATTTTAGAAAGGAAACATGAGATACATCTTTTATTCACACTTTACAAAAAAAAGCTAGCCTTTTCATCTACTACAACACTAATGCCATTCAGGAAAAGGAAGTAAAAAAAAAAGTGGACACTGTTGGTTTTCAGTTAAAAACAGGATGCAAAGAAACAGCACAAGAAGGACCTCTGAGGACTAACTTGATACTTCCTATTTCTTTGCTTCCATCGCTTTAAAAGTGGTGAAATGTCAGTGATGGGGAGGGGGGAAGTTGTCTACTAAGTGCTCGTCTTCCCGTGGCATCAAAAGCCTGGCCTCTGCCAATATTTTGGGGCGGGGAGGAACCAAATGAGAAATGTGTGTGTGTCGGGGGGGGGGGGTCCACAGATGGCACAGTAGCTGCAGCAACTGGATGCGTGTGTGTGTGTGACAATGATACAAAGTGGTTGTTCAAGAGGGATTTAAAATGAGAGCTCAACTAAGTAGCAGAGCTGTATAAATGTACAATTGATGACTTAATAAGACACCTAATCCTAAAGAGCAAAGGTGTGTGTTTGGTGGTGGGGGGACACAAATACCTGATTATTGGCGATGGGGGTCAAAAACAAAAAAGGAATATACACAACAGCAAGAACATCGTCAAGGCTCGTAAAAAAGGAGAACCAACTTTAACAAAACACAAACGGACATAAAATCTTCACAAATGTCTCAACAGTATTTAAAAATAAAAGCAGAAAAGGTTGTTCAGGCTTCTGTCGAATGTTTGGTAGTGCAAGACAACAACTGCTACGATGAGGCACATTGTTTGCTCGGACATGGGGGATTCTTACTGGGCGTCACACAGGAGTGTGTGTGTATGTTGATGCGAGGGTGGGCTGGTCTACGTACAAATTGCCACTAACAAACAAACCAAATCAACATCAGTAATGAGGGGGGCTTAAAAACAAGATGCGCTACACAATGGTTCATCTCAAAAGGAGTGCAAAGTTGTGACAAACGCGCCATGAACAACCTCTTCTTCTGCTTATGTTGTTTGTACAAGCTGGTTATCAGTTTCACCGCAACATGAACGTGATAAAAATTTAGTCATAGTTTACATACAATCTCTCAAATGGGATTATAATTTACTCTTGGTACAAAAAACACACCAGAAAACAGGTCTTTTGTGGTTCATATACAATCATGTAAAGACTGAATCTACGCTTTTGATTCTGTACAAACACTCGTTTGGAGGGAAAAAAAAGAACTGAATACACCGATATCATGCGAGGTTGTGTATGTGGGATTTAAGGAGCGGGAATGTGTCACTACTGGCCGTCAAGACAGTGCTACAAGTCTGTGTGTGTGTGTTGAGCTGGACATTGAGAGGAATGCTGGTCGTACCACCCAGGACTCGCTCCCTCGTGACCACAAGCCCCAAATGGCCCTTACCCAAAATTAAGTGCAGGCTGAGAGTGCTTCATAGCAGTAAGACGAGACTAACAACAACACCCAAAACAGTCTGAAATTAGGTTGGTGGCTGTTTCTCAAAGCGTCCCTCCAGGCTGTGTGAAGTGGTGCAGCACCGTTGGGTGGCTCTGTGGGTGTCGGAGCCATTGCACCTGTGGGACCGGAGACTGGGCCGGGCCGGGGTCGGAGGTGTAGCACCACGGGAGGCCGCGGGCACTCAATAGGGCCCCAAGCACCACTGAATGACAGTGGGAAAAGCTTCCGTCTCGACTCCTGACTACCGGCCCTCTTCCGGCCCGATGCATGTGTAAAGAGTGACACGTCTGCCATCTTTGCTGGTTTCAGGTTTATACAGAACAGGCAGACACACGCGCACACGCAGCATCAGCTCGGAAGCTTCTCCGCTAAACGTGGCCCTCCCACTCGCGTCGAAAAACGCGGGATGAGCTAGCATCCTGTGTAGCGTGACAAGACGTCAATGAGTATGGATGGGTGGGAATAGGGAGTCCAAAAGACAAATTACGATACACAAAGTGTACTGAAGTGAGCAGTTAAAAAAAGACAGAGAGAAAAAAAGAAAAATATAGAATATCTATCACATCATAGGAAATCCCTGTTGGCCAGACCTCACTGTACGAATATTTTACAGGTTGTGTTTTTTCCTTTTTTGCCTTCCTCCTCCGGGCGGCAGAGGGAAGAGCTGTCGTGGGAGGGGACGTGGGCAGACAGGTAGAGAGCCCCCACTCTCCCGCCTGGTGGAGTGGCAGGGACTCACTACCTGCGTGCAGGCAGATGGAGGCCATTGACCTGCGGGGGCAAGTTGGGCAGAAGCAACTCCAACTGGGTGAAGAGACTGAAGTGGTCGGAGGGGATGTGAGGGTGCGGGCAGCCGCTGACATTGTTCTCTACCAGCCAGTGAGGATCCAGGGGCCCCAGGATGCCCAGGACGTTCAGGTGAGGCTTGGAGTAGAAAATGTAGTCGATGACACCCTGAAAGGAGACAAACGTTTTTTTCAGTTAATACTCTAATTACATATTGTTGTCCCATCTACGTGCTCAGCACATGTTTGGGTTGACTATAAGTCGAGTCCAAGTCAATTCATCGATAACATCATTGATACGTGTCAGGTTAAATCAGTCTAGTATAGGGCCGTTCACACGGCACACATTTGCTCCGGTGCTGCACCAAGATATTTTGTTGCGGGATATTTTGCACCGCAGCAAATTGTGTGGAGCGTTCACACGTACAAAGCCGCTGAGTGGGGCAGCCCCGACATCGGGGCTGCCCCACTTGCGTTCATACGGCAGTTTCTGAAGCGTAGCAAAACGACAGAAAACAAACGAGCTGTCGTGTTGGTTCTTTTTAAAACATACTCTATATACACAACACAATTGTGCAATGGGCAATGATAATCGAAAACAGAGTGGAACCTTGAATAACATTGTCCCTGAATGTTTCAGATTTGTCAATGTCTGTGCTAAATCCCAATGCCAAGCCGCACGGAGCAAAGTACCCGTAGAAAATGTGTGTGTCTGCGACGCACACAACACCAGCCCTGCCACCGGAGGAGCGGTGCGGGCTCTTGGAAGCTCTGTAAAGGCCCGGACGGGGGGTGTTGAGCTATTCCCGCCTCCCGCGACGGAAACCACAGAACACAAACAGAGAATATCCAATCGTGTGCATGCAGCGTGCATCAACAACATACACATATACAATCATCTGTATTGATGAATTTATAATTGATTGCACTCCATTCATCCTCATTGGATGTTTAAGATTAAGCTGTAATTCATGAATAATGAAATCTCTTTTTTGTTGTTTTATTTGAGTAGGCCCACCCCTAATAATAATGGTAGCTGATAATATTTTTTGGGTGTGTGTGAAAATGACTGCGTTTGGAGGAAGCTTCTTTGGAAAGATTAAAAAGCCAAATGATTAGACAGATTGCGGACGTTGTATCGGTCTGTCGTGATAAAGGAGGAGCTGATCCAAAGGGCGAAGCACTCAATTTACCAGTCGATCTACGGTCCAACCCTCGTCTATGGTCACGAGCTATGAGTCGTGACCGAAAGAACGAGATCACTCATACAAGCGGCCTAAATGAGTTTTCTCCGTAGGGTGTCCGGGCTTTCGCTTAGAGATAAGGTGAAAAGCTCGGTCATCTGGGAGGGGTTCAGAGTGGAGCCGCTTCTCCTCCACATCGAGAGGAGCCAGATGAGGTGGCTTGGGCATCTGATTCGGATGCCTCCTGAACGCCTCCCTGGTGAAACCCCGGGGACGACCCAGGACACGCTGGAGAGACTATGTCACCCAGCTGGCTTGGGAAGCCTCGGGATCCGCCAGGAAGAGCTCGAAGAAGTGGCTGGGGAGAGGGAAGTCTGGGGTTCCCTCCTAAAGCCGCGACCCGGCCCCGGATAAGCGGTAAAAGATGGATGGATGGATGGATGGATAAGACAGAAGAAAAGCCAATAAATTCCAAAAAGTTGCACACACATACCATGTGGTTTAATGAAAGCAATTTAGTAATTTTAAGGAAGACAAAATGAATGCTACTTGGAAATGTTAAATCAATCAAATAAAGATATCAAGAGAGGGTATAGAGCAGTGGTTCCCAAACTTTTTCCTGTGAGGGCCACATAACTTTTCGCTTCTCTGATGGGGGGGGGGGGGGGGGGGGGGGGGGGTCCAGTTTGTAACAGCAAAAGTGTGACTGCAAGAGTACGTAGACGTAAAAATGTATTGTTTCCCAGAAACCCACACAAAATCAAATAACTTTTTTTTGATGCACTCGCGGTATTAAAGACGTCTTTCTTCTCGGGACACACCACCTCCGCGACAGCATTCATGCATTTCTTGACAAACTCTAATAGTCAATCATGAAAATAGTTCATAACTAAGGAATATTTTATTGCACAAGCCAAATTTTATGATAAAATACAAACACATAGAAGAAAAATAAATCAAAAGACTCTGGTATTGTTCAGGGGGGCCGGACCAAATGTGGAGGCGGGCCGGATCCGGTAAATAAAATCTAATTCCTTGGTGTTAAAAACTGATAAGAGACCTCAAACCAATAGGGTCTTTCTGACATATCAAGATGAATGATAGCGGTTAAATCACCGTACCATATTTTACGCACTATAAATGAATGGCTTATTTTAAAAGGCGCATAAAAAAGAGGCTATAATAGTGGCTGTGGTTGCACTATACATCGACCAGATGGAGCTACGCTAAAGGGAATACAATAGATTCACAATCTCATATTCTACTGTACCTTGATTTTAAATATCCAATAAACCGTCTCAGTAAAGCAAGATTTGCATTGGTGACAACCAAAACAAATTTCACAAATAGACTGGACATGAATAATATACATTGGGTGTCGTCATCTCGAAATACCCTAAGACAGGCTCGGCTGATTGAGGACAAGCTTAGGGCTCCCGCTCAATATGACAACTCCATCCAGCGAAATGGAGAGTCACCTTTTTCATGATTTATTTTTATTTATTTCTATGCCGGTCTGTCAAATCATTATTTACCGTATTTTCACGACTATTCGACGCACCGCACGAATGGCCGCAGTTTTACAGTGGTAAAACATACGCCAGCTTAAACATACGGCATGCATGCGCACACTCTAACACGTTAGCTTGAAGCATACGGTAGCATCCCCAAGACATACAGATAAACTAAAAACACGTTTTTAAAAAGGCAACGAAAGCAGAACTGAGTTCGGGTGTATTTTATTTAGCCATCGTACAATGTTCTCACGTTTTTCGATCAATCATCACCCAGAAATCCATCAAAGTCCTCTTCCTCTGTATCAGAAGCAGAGGACTGCACATCTCAGTTGTCACTGAATGCATCACATGCTAGTGTGAGTTGCTACGCATTGCCGAGCGGAAAGAAGGAGTAGCAACAGCAAAGTCAACATTTCTCTCGTGTGAAGCTTTCCCACATTTGAAAGTAAAGAACAGAGCGAAACATGGTGGCAGCGCGTGTGTGTGTAGAAAGAATTGAACAATTGTGCAAGTACCGTAATCCATCAAAAACGCCGCGTTCCCTCTCGTTGTTGCGTATTGTGGCGTAACTCGCCCAGCGCTGCCTCTCACTCTTTGTAAAGTTGTGTTTGCCACCGATCATCCATTGTTCCCATGCCGTTTGCAACTTTACTTTGAACGCCCGGTTGATGCCGATGTCCAGCGGTTGGAGTTCTTTAGTCAAGCCTCTGGGAATTACGGCAAGCGCAGAGTTCATTTGCTTGACTTGGTTTTTCACCGCTGCTGTGAGATGGGCACGCATGCCAAAAGCATAACCGGTGGCTTTAAGTTTGAAATGAGCTTCGTAGGCGTGTCTTTTTGTCGAATTTATTTTCAGGGGTTCTTAGAAACCAAAACCGGAGTTGTTTTGCAACAATGCACATTGCCACACTCTATACAAGTGTTGGTACTGGCTTGAGGTGTCCCTTTAGCGTCCAATACACGCCCACCCTTCACCATTGGCGGACTAGCTTGCCTGTCCTCTCTCTCCCTCTCCATATATGTATATATACACGCCCACCCTTCCCTGATTGGCCGACTTCTTTCCCGCATGCCTGGCCACAGTCACTTCCGCCGTTTCTCTATATAAACAGCGTGTCGGCTGTCAGTCAGATTTTGGAACTCAGCGCATATAAAGGACGCTCCGCACCATAAGGCGTCCTGTCCATTTGAGAAAATTTAAGACTTTTAATGGCGCCTTATAGTCATGAAAATACGGTAACTTGAAACTGGTCCATGGCGCAAAAAACGATGGCTAGCCACTGACCTCGACTTTCTGTAGAAAATCTGCTTACCTTGAAGTCAAACGTGTAGTTGGTGTAAGGCATCAGGCCGTTCTCGTAAGCGCTTTTTAGCTTGAAGCCGTGGGTGATCCTGCCGTTGGACGTGCTGCTCTTGCCATTGCAGTTGAATTTGGTCAGGCTGTCACTGTAGCGAAGCTCCTTGAAGTCCTTGTGGGTGCAGTCCACTCCACCCGTACTTAAGTACTCGACCACACCTGCATTGGGAGGCAGAAACCCTCTTAAGAAATGAGCAAAGTCCAAAGGTCTCAACAACTTTGTGAAGACAGATTTTAAGTTACATCTTACAAGTGAAAGCGTAGCACCATTAGAGTAACTCATACTAGTCGTTTCAAAATTGAGGTGGCAATTTTATTATGGTCAACAGGTATCACCGTGAATATTTATTTTTCTTCTGTTCGGATTAATGTAAAATTTTCCTTGGGGTCCCTCAAATGGTGCATTTGTTTTTGTTTATTGTTATATTGTCTTTGATGGTTTCTCTTTTACTGGTGTAGCTGTGAATATTCTGGCTGTGTTGCCCTCAAGGGATGAATCAAGTATTTGTCTATATATTGCTATCGCTGGCAGAATGCGTGCCCAATTAGTCTTGAAAGTGATCATGATGCACTCTCTTTGTCCTCCATTTAATTTGGATTTGCACAACAAGCCAATCCAACCATTCCAAGCACAAACACGTTACATACCAGAGTCGGGCAAAGAGTTGAGGTCAGCACAGAGCACCAGTGGAATGCCATTGGTTTCACCGGAGACCGAGGACAACTTGAGGCTGCGTGTAGCCTTGTCCACAATGTTCTTTACTTCCGACAGGAACATCATGGTCTGAACCAGCTTGACGTCAGAGTATTCCGGGTCCCAGTGCATGTGGGCGTTGGCTACCAGCAGCAGCTGCTTCTCCATGCCGTGGAGTGACTTTCCAGCTGAATAAATAGTGATCCAGAAGTAAGACAAAATCTCAAATAAGTACACAAGTACTGTATATGGAGGTAGCATCTACGCACAGGACACTTCCATCATCTCTTTGCGGACTTCAAGCAATACAGCAACCCCGATATTGTCCTTCGTCATCACGCGGTTCAACATTGCTTCTGAGCCCTCCGAGTTAGCCATTGCCAGCTGGTTAAACTCCACTGTGTGCTTCTGCACAGCACTGAACCTGGACACGAAGAGATGCAGGGGAACAGGGTGAGGATTAATCAGTAGTGTGTGTCAAGTAGGGCTGCCACAAATGATTTTGCTAGTTTACTAGCCACCTATAGCAGATCCGACAAATCGGATCATATGTAAATCACAGCATATCGTACCATCTAACAACTGTTCCCATTGTATATATCCATCATCAGACAATTAACATGATAGTATATTCAACGTTCAGATTTTACTAGCATTCCTGACATGTCTCTACATAAGAGGCTCTTAACCTGGGTTCGATCGAATTCTAGGGGTTCGACGGCTGCAGATGATTACATTACATTGCTTGTCCAATCAGTGCTGTGGGAAATTTAGTTCGCTCAGTAGTCATGTGTGACTGTCGTGAAAGTACAAACTGGGAGTCGCGGCTTGGAATTGAAGCGGATTTACATGGGACAGGAGAGCCAATCTCTCTTTTTCGTTAATGGAAGCTACAGCTTCTTGTTGCTTCAAGTTTAGCTTGTAGCAGACATGTGCACATTGCAGCATGACGTCTTTGATCCATTTGTGAAAAGGACACTTTGATTCGCTCCTCTTTAATCTGTAACTGCTTCAGACAACAAAGTGTATGCAGGAAAGTGGTTAAGATTGCACGATTGTCTGTGTCTCATGTGATGTTTTGTATTATTTTGTCATTTTTTTAACTTGCTTTTGATGGTGGCGCGGACACCCGCAGCAGCTCCTCTTGTTTTATGAGGGAAGAAATTTCATCTGTGCCGTTTGTTACACATACAGCACATTTGACAAAGTTGTATCCAATCCAATCCATATTTCAAACTTCAATCATCAAGGCTTTTTTAATGTACATAATGTAATGCAGAAGGGAAAACTGTACTTAAAAAATTAAAAACAAATTGTTTTTTTAGCTCTTTACTCTAACCTTTATTCAAAAAATCTTGCTTTGCTGCACTAGTATGGTATAATTTAAAACCACTGAGATTAGAAGGAACGCCTTTTTAGCACTATAACAGCACATTGTAACGAACAGAGTTATGCGTTTATTATGTGCTCCAGTTCAGGTGTTGTGGAAAAAAAAATCAAGTTCTGTTCCTCTTAAGATCTCCCGTTTTCCAGATGCTCAATGCAGCACTCTGTTTGCGAGTTTGGGAACGAGAGTCTACGCGATTTGTTTTGGTTGTTAACAAATGCGAGTTAACTAATGTCACCTAGAACGCGAGACAATCGGTTAACATGAAATCGTGTAACAATGGTGCATCAAACACACACACACAGTCCTTATTTTGGTTTTGTGCCTTTGACTATTACGTTGAACAAGTGACTGAAAACGCATCAGCAGCTCCAGCTCTCCTTTCCCACATGAAGGGGTTTTACAGAACCCAACCAAGTTGCTCCATTTTGTTTTTCACTTCACTCAGGCAGCAACTTCAAATTTTGTCTCGCATCAGAAAACCACAATAATTCCAAAAACTCATGTTTGAGTGAAATGTTTGGAAAAAATAACCACATTAAGGCATTTACAATGCTCAATTCTTTCAAAAATAATAGTTTGAAAACTTAACATACTTTTCTGTTTTGTAGAAAATTGCACATCCATCGACATGTTTGCGGTCCGACTCTGACATGGTCCGAGCTCGCGACTTTGGACTGAAGAACCCGTCATAACCCTGCTCCTTCAGCTCAGGCAAGAAAAAATTGTAGTACTGCTCCGTTTCCACTTCCTATGTTTCACAAGGAGAAACATGAGTCAGAGTGGGCAACATGGTGAACAGGTGATGACAGATACGTTGTTAAACATTTAAATAACAGAGCAAAAGATGCAGTATGACAGAAGGGATGATAATACACATCACCTGCAAACTGATGATGTCCGCACTGCACCCCATAATCTCTTGCATGATGGACTTCTTCCTGTACTCCCAGTTCAGAGCCCAAGAGGGGCAGTAGCCGTACAGCTGCCTTGTGGCGTATTTATCACATAACACGTTGTAGCACATGACAGAAAACAGTGCTGCAAGAGGGGGGAAGCACAGAAAACATCTTAGATCCTCTAATACAGTTTTAAGTAAGTAGGAACCAGGGTTGCTCAAGACATTGACTGATGTTTTGGTTGTCAACAAATACGAGTTTACTAATGCCACCATAGCACGGGTGACAATAGGTTTGTTTTTGGGGATAAAAATTGAAACTACTGGAAAGTATGAGGCAGGACTGCAATTTCATTGAGGAATCCTGTCGTTCAAATGAACGAATAGCCTGTAGAGCAAAATAATTTTTCGGTCCAATAGCAAAAGGGTTGTTCAATTTTCTCCGTCCACTGCGGTTTCTACTGTGTGTGAATCAAAACTTTGCTGACAAATTCAAAGGCTGTAAATGGCAGAGTCAATATCAAAGCCCAAAATGGAAAGCTAAAGGGAAAAACATGCTAACCACTACGGCGCCATGCTGCCTTGATGGAGACCGCGTTGCAAAATGCTCGTTCTCAGGGCATTGAGTCGATCACAATTGGACTGTTCAGGTTGTCTTAGACCTTTTGACTCTCTTTCAATAAGGCTTCTTGCAACAAGACTTGGTTGAGACTGCACCAGTCTGGTCCAAATTAGCCAGGGTTTCTCTGTACTATTCTCTAAGTCATTTTTATTACTAACAATGGTCTGCTTTGCTTCTACCTGAGGGCAAGGGAAGATGTGAATCATAACTTTCATTCAAGGAATCTAGAAAATGTTGGAACACCTCACCACGGTGTAAAATTACAACTAGTATTTCAGTGGGTAGCATGCTTAGTTGATGTTTATGCTGTTCCAAACAAGCCAGCCCTCTGTCGATAAATAAACGTAAATACACACGAGCTGTGTTGGCTGATTTTTAACCACAGAAAATTGGCAAAGCGTACTCGTATTCCTCCTGTTGACTCACCTGATGGCCGGGCTCGGTCTGGTTCCTGGAGAGAGATCCACGACCGAGCCGGGGGCTGCTCTGTTGGTACTGAAAAAGAGTAAAATCATGATTACAGGTACATTTTATGCACAATTTACCCTCACATCATAAATTGGCAATTCAGACAGAAATGTCTCCAATATGGAGAGAAGGGGTATGCAGAAAGACTACTTACTGCGCTTGATAGCCCCTGCCAGATTGTCTAACAAGTAGTTGAGCAGTCTTCGCGTGCCATCAGGTTCCTGATAGAGGCTCATAATTTCTTGTGCTAGTGGGTTTCCTATAGTGGGCAAAGCAAAGTGGAGAATTTATTTTTTTTCCCCAAAGGATCCGTTGACTGCGCCTGATGTTGCGACTGACCTTTTAACCCCAGTGTTTGTAACTGAAACAGTTTTCCCAATTCAAACGGCAGAACCCGCAACTGGTTGTTATTTAAAAGCAGTTCCCTAGGATGGAAGAGTAAAGAAAAGTAGTATTTGATCAACAGGAACATACACTTTTCTCCTTCTCTCTCCAATTTACATGAAAAGTAAAACGAGACTGAATTTTAACAACAATAAAGCCAATTTCCGCAGGGGGATTGTATGAAATCGAACAGAATTTTAAATATATATGTAGCGAATTTAGTGCATTCTGTCTAAATGCAGCGACAATGGAGAAAACCAAAGGCGGCTCACCTGAGAGACACCATGTTGCCGAGCTCTGCTGGCAGGCTCCTGATCTTGTTCGATGAAAGATCCAGGTACACCAAATTGTGAAGTTTGGCAATGTCTGGCGGGATGCGTGACAATGAGTTGTCACTGAGGTGCAGGGCAGTGAGGTGGGTGAGTGACCACAGGGCTGTGCTCAGACTTCTCACTCGACCTTAAAACCATATGGGAAAAAGTCAACCATTTTGACACTGAAGCCAAGTTGCGATTTTGGAGTACAATAGTCGCGACGTCACCATCTCTGTGGAATTTTCTGGATCAACCCCCCCCCAAAAAAAAACCTGGAAAAAACCCATATAATTTGCACTTAAAACTCCTCTAAAATCCCCTATAACAGACACACTCATGAGACAATTGCCTCCTGAACTACATGACCGATGCCTACACTGCTCTTCATGAATAATCTTTAATTTGTAGATTTTTTTTTAAGGGTAAGTGGCGCAGTTTGAAGCACCAAAATAATTTTAAGAAGGCCTCTTGGAGCTCACTTATGAATTTCGACCTATATAAGATTACTTGTCGATGTTTTGGGCTGAAAATTGTCAGCCAATCAAAGAAGATAAGCAGACAAAATTGAACTTTTGATTGTAGCTGTGTACATCGTTACAACAACACTTAAGTTGATTAAAAATTAAGTCTTTCTGAGAGAGCAATTCTGACACTGTTCAGGTTTCAGTCCGTTGAAACCTACATCAAATGTTAATATCCAAGATGTCTTTTCTGAAGGAGTTTTCAGCTCTGGGTTGAACAAAGAAAAAAAGTGCTGTTGCAACCAGACAAAACTGGTCTGCAATTGAACGTGCAGACTTGCACGTTCAATTGCTCTGTCCTGGGGTTTAGTTTAAAAATAATAATAATAATGTGAGTTGCCTCAAGTACCAAAGGGATCCACTCAGTTTCTCCAACTCAGTAATGTATGTTTGTCTCTTCCAAAGCACAAAGCCCCCTTAACGACACAAAATTAGACGTTACATTTACCGTATGCTCACTGTCCCTAATGCTGTGGGTAGCCCAACAGCTCCTACTTATAGAAAGAAAGACAAAAAATATACGACTGATTGTCTTTGCCTTTCTTGTGGCGGTTATAAAAATGCCAATGGTTGCGTGGTCTTACAGTTCTGACCAATGTACAAGCATCAACACATTAGCTTAGTTACCTACGACGATCGGTCGACGCAGAACTCCAGCGTTGGCATGCATGAATTTACTTGGATACTACTCCTCGCGCCGTTCAAGGAAGTCTCAACAATGTCTTCAGTCATTTTGTGAACAATGCCACCATTTTGCATGGAGATGGCTCGATTTCGTTGGATCAGCCTTTCTCCATAAAACAGCATCTCTGTGGCAGCTATCGTGCCTAAATTTGAGTGTACCATATACTCAACATGGCAACGTTATATATTCACCCTTTGCGTTATACTTTCCTTAATGCAAATGAGATTTTTTTTTACCATTTTTGATAATTTCCTAAGATACTGTTCTCACGGTTAAGAAAGATGCGCTTTGAAGGCTACCTTACAATTTAAGGCAAATATTGCGCCAAGTAAAATTAACCGTGACACAGCAAATTGCAGAGTTGCACCTAAAAGCTTTATAAGTCTGTGCATAATGAGTTTCAGCCTGATCCATCCAGAGGTTTTTGAGAAATAAGCTTACGAGACCCAAGTCCCTTGGCGAGTGCCTGTTACCATGGCAACCAAGGCTGACATTGTTTATATTGTTCTCATGATATAATGGTTTATATATATATATATATATATATATATATATATATATATATTCTGACAAAGGTTTAATAGCTTAGTAAGATTAGTTTTTACCTTGGGGAAAAACAGTCCATCCCTTAAAAAAAATGAAAAAATTTCATTCAGTGTATGCTAATTAAGGCCTTGAGCATTTTCTTAAGAAATAATTTAAATTTAAAAAACATTTAATTCAACATGGCCCAATACATTGTGTTTTGTTTAATAGGTTTAGCAGAGATACATTGAGAAATAATGGTGTTATATTGTTTTACTGAATTTGAAGGCGTTTTTGGGAACAAGATTTTCCATAGGCAATAAAACAGGTGTTTCCCCATTCTTTTTTGGGGGGTGTGATGGGGGGACAAAAGTAGTCCCCAAAAAAAGTCCCATCACCCCCACATACAGAAAAATCTCAATTTCTCCAGAATGCTTCATCCAATTTCCAAAATTCTTGCTTTGTTTTACTCAGCTGTCGAAGTGGCCTTTCCAACCATGCATTTGCATTTTGACAGATATTCATTATTTGGTGAAATCCTGTGACATTGCTAATAATTGTGCAGAGCCAATACAGAGCTGCAGTAAGGTAATGTAAGGGTTTGCATGTACTTTGGCTTTCTTGCCGCGTATCCTCAAAAGTTGTCAACCCAATGAGCAACCAACAGTTGTTCATAGATTTAGATATGACATGTTGAGTTACAACTTTGACAACACTGACATGAAGCAAAACAGACCACAAGTCTTTACCTTCCGGTGTTGCTTTTGTAGATGCTGTCAAAACTCTCAACAGCAGGCTGAAGGCCACCCAGGGTGAATAGCAAAACACTATTTTTTTATCAGTCAAATTGCAGCTGCACCACCCACACTGTTGACGAAGGAGTTAAGCACCGCAACATAATAACAGAAGCACATATACAGCTCTGGCCATATATGTATAGTCATTAGTTGAATGCGAATTGGGAGGTTTTTGTTAAATCTGACCGTTTTATATACTCATTCTCATTAAAAAAAGCAAAAGAATGTGTCTAAAGTGACACGGAAATGCACAAAACACAATGTCACATGGTGCAGTGTTTACAGTAGTAAATATGGTGCCACACGCAGGCTCTAATCTTTTTGCTGTATTTGTAACTTCCCAGGTCCTCGTTCCTTCTGCTGACATGTTAACAGCTTCCACCAGAAATCACATCAAGGACACGGGGAGGCGGACAGCGGAGCGAGGCGAGGCGAGAGGAAAAACAAATGTTTGCAGAAAAGAGACAATGGTCTCTCTCATTTATGTCATTTACCTGATGCTTCAAAACTATAGACGTGGCGGCATTGACTCATGTCAGAGATCAACCATCTTCATGGTTCAATCATTAACATCTCAACACATGTTCATTGTGTGCTTTATGTTTCAAGCGGAATTCAATTAAAATCAAATATGAGCAGGACCTGGCAGCACAGTGCTTGACTGGTTAGCCTTTGACCCTCATAGCGCAGACGTGCAGGGTTCGATTCCAGCTCTGGCCTTCTTGTGTTGAGTTTGCATGTTCTTCCCATGCCTGCTTGGGTTTTTTCCGGGTAATCCGGTTTCCTCCCACATTCCAAAACCATGCATGGCAGGTTAACGGAACACTCTAAGCTATCCCTAGGTGTGATTGTGAGCGTGAATGGTTGTTCGTCTCTGTGTGCCCTGCGATTGGCTGGCAACCAGTTCAGGGTGTGCGCCGCCTCCTGCCTGAAGGTAGCTAGGATAGGCTCCAGCATGCCTTGTGAGGATAAACAGAGTAGAAAATTGATCGATGATTAAGAGTTATTCTTCAAAACTTTGCAAATGCAAAGATGACAGTAAGTGGTCCATCCAAAGCACATCTCTACCCACAGACTTTCGGTAACTCGTAAATATTTATTAACTGTCAACATACTGCTTGAGTATTAAGGGGGGAAAAAATGCAGGTGCAGAATCATCAAAAAATATATTTTTTTTTTTAACATGGCCAAATGCATGCAAGAAAATATCAGCGGAATTACTACAAAATTTAAAATTCGCGGTTGGTTCGGTGTAGCAACCATGAACCAGTGAAAGTCATTTTGGTGTCGAATACAGGCCCAGACAGAACAGACACTGAGCTAATTATATTTATTCAAACTACAAGCCGCGAGAGTGGCTGCCTTTCCAGCTACTCCTATTTTTTTGTTGTTCTACTTCTTCCTTTAATAACTTTGCTGCTGTGAATCTGGAATTTCTCCATTGCGAGACTAATAAAGGTTTTCTTAATCTTAATAATCAAGGAATAACAGATAAACAGGGGACCAACTATTCCAGTATTTTTCAACACGTAGGGAGCAGCAGCAGTTAGCGAATCGACATGTGTTTCGAGACAAGCCACGTTTCCGACAGGAGCCAATACGACGAAAGCTCTCTTTCATTTGGATTTACTTTTACTGGAGATGCAACAGCACCGACTACAGTGTGCTTGGTATGTGGTGAAAAGCCCTCCAACAGCGTTACAATGGTCCCAAGTAAGCTTAAACGCCATCTCCAAACAAAACACCCTTCACTTCGAAACAACAATGTGGAGTGTTTTGTTCAGAGGCGTGCACACAGAAAAACAAGCAACGCGCATAAGAAAAACCGCAAAGGTAAACAAGAGAGCCTTAAAAGGAAGTTATGTAAATTTCCCCAGTGTGGGAGTGGCTAAATCAAAAATGTGGCAGAGCAATTAATATTGCCGCCTGCAAAGCCGTTGTAAATGAGATGTTCGGACCCGAAGCCAAAGAAAAGCCAAAGAAATAGCCTGACTGCTGTAAAAACTAAAAACAGAAAGAATGAGAGGTGTGGAAGAAGAGCTTTGTGACTTTCATCGATTTCTCCCAGGGTATCATATCTGTGTTCATCCAAACCATTTATCACACTGAGTGACAATAGATCAACTCAACTCAACTGTATTTATAGAACACTTTGAAACAGCCATTGCTGTATACAAAATGCTGTACATGGAGCAACTAACATACAACAGAGAAACAGAGATACAATTGATATCAGCATGTATTGTAGATATGAAAGATTATAAAATATTGGATTGATGTTGATTTGATTCCTATTCAAGGTGTTATAACATAGCGTTCTTTTTCAATGTAAAAAATGCTTATAGTAACAATACAACACTTAATTGTTAAAATGAGCTTTTTTCACATTTTCAGCAAGTGGTGGGACGCAGGATTTTTTCAATGAAAGAAATGTGCCTTGGCTGGAAAAAGATTGAAAAACACTGAACTATTCAATATAAAGTGCAGAAAAACACCTACGATTTTAACATCCAGTATTATAATTTCATTCATTGTTTCGGCATTGTTTTTCTCAATTCCTGTTTCAGGCAAGCCGTTTCATTTCAATACATGCCTCGTTAATGTATTTAAATAACCCAAAATAATACTGCCTGGTAAATTAAACAAAAACCAACACCCGGTGGGTTGGTCTCCATTGGCCCAATCTTAAAGATTCAAAAAAAGAAAACAGCCAAGGACTCTTGATAAATACGCACCACTTATTTCCAGCTCAGCCCAGTATGACTTCTTCCCATTGGCTGCCTCCTCGCTGGTCATTATCGTGTACATCCGCCTGGGATCCGGCGGGTCATATTTTTCCTTGGGCATTCCTGTAACACTAGAGGGGCAGAGAGCGAGCGAGCGAGAGGAATCAATGCCATTAGGAGAGGCTGGAAAAATGCTAAAGTTGTGTCATAATGACTCACAAACAAAAAGTTATTTACATGGGAAAAAAAGATCAATAAATGACTTTCTGAAATCACACACACCACAACCCATTTGGGATCTAAGATGGGGACACCCTGCTTTTAAGGTTAGCAGAGATGAACACCATTAGAAGACGTGTGCAAGTATCAAATGGAGACTTAACAATAGCATGTGTCTGAAAAATAACGGAGCGTAATGAGAATGTCAACAAGTCTTGATAAACATGAGTATGAGATGAGATTTCGCCAAGCACCAAAGATTACTGTCATACTTACAACAACGCCATAGTCTGGAAATGTAGTGTTTATAGTCGCTATCTTGTTCAAGGCTCTAGTTTGGCGATTTGTCCCCTTCATTGACGATCGCTGATTAGCCTAGCTTAACCTAAATAGGTTTTGTTGGCTACCAAACTGCATAACACACACGCCACACAGCTAACGTTGACGCGGACGCATTTCTTCGCAGACCGAAGGGGAGTCACTAAGTGGGTCAGAACACGCATGTATTGTGCTTGCCATCGTTCCATCAATCTTATCAAAGACGCCGGACGTGAAATTTATGAATATATACATCACATTTATTTACATAACATCCTTGCACTGCTTAGCGATCAACACTAGGCCAAGAAACATCGTAGCAACAAGCTACTGCTAAGTAGCCGATATTACAGAAGGCACCAAAACGTGTGAATTTTACTAAAGTACGCAGGCATACAAAACATCACAATAGTGCGTCTGCGAGTCCTTCCGAGCTATTTTAGCGTCCGGGCTTGTTAGCTGGATAGCTAGCTACAAGCTAACAGATCCAATTATTCGAGGCTGACTTGCCATTCTAATAGGTCTCGCTACGGAAAAGGGGGAAAAAACAACGATACGTTTTGGATATCCAACTCGGTCTAAAAGGGCTACGAGAGGAACCTGGGGTCGGCTGGATGGAAAGAAATGCGTTTTATACCTGCAAGAGCATACCAAATGGCGAGGACGAATGCGTGCTCTCTTTTGTTTTCTAGCCACTTCTCAGTCGTTTCCGCTGCTGCTGTATTATGGCGACGGTGGGGATTTTTTTCCCTCTACTGATAACGGCGAGAGCTACGATTGGTCCGCGTCTAACGGGCTCCAACAGCTGTTGAATCAAAATAAAACCCTCAGCTTAGTGAACATTATAAAGTTGGCGTCTGGTCCTTGTCTTGAGTATTGATTGGTAGCTTTCATACACTGATATGATGCTGCACTCACATATGGTTGCAAGATGAGTCGCTGTAAAGGGAAAATGAAATGTCTGACAAATTTGACACACCACACAGAATAGCGACGTTAACAATCCTGCCAAATGTGAATGAATAACAACGAAAACAAAAATCGTGGGCTATATAAAATAACACTCCAAAAGTGTAAAAAAATAAAATAAAATAGAGCCCTGCTCCCAGCAGTCGGACACTGTGTGCGACATTTTTTTTAAAACGTTCTCTACAAGAGCTCTACTTCATATTTTTGCACCTCCAATAGCAGAGAGACTGGCAGAGTGATTGCTGAGTGCTGTTGTCAAGGTGCAGCATACTTTTCGTCTCAGTGGGAAAGGTCTCCCTGTGACTTGATGGTAGGCTGTTATGTCAGCACTTTCAAATATGGGCACGGTTGCACCAGGGCACCATCAACTTTCACACTGCGCAAGTAGAGTGCGGAAAATCTTTTCCTTGTCACTCAGATACGTTCCTGCACAAACATTTGTACTGTATTGTCTGAAGAGTGATCCACAGCCACTTTGCTCCACACAACAACCCCAAGTAAAAAGCAGTGTTTAGAATTGTGAAGAATGAATAGATACATGACTTGAATTAATGGGCCATCGATCGCACTATGCAAAATGATGTCGGTTGTCTGTATCAACTGCTCACTCCGATAGGCTGTTATTTAGCAAATCAAGATATGTACATGACATGGACATAATCTATGAAATAGTAGACAAAAAGCAAAGCAATGGCAATTAAAATGGCCTTATCTCGTGAATTAAACTCATCAAAACGTTGCTGTTCACTTTGACTTGATCCTGCTCGTATCATGAGTGTGTTGAGCAAGGTTCTGGATATGTGTAAATTAAGGCTGGGTGATAATTCTATATCATTATGTAGAGCAATAGACACATGGACAATATCAAGAGAAAATACATTCGATAAAACATTCGATAGAAAAAAATCAAGAGTACTCTGTGCTCTATGGTTTTGCAGCTAATTATTTTTGATCAGGATCAATCCTTTAGCTCCCACATACATCAACTTCAACAAGTATCAAGGACAGTTTTTTTTTCACTTGAGAAATGTTCTGAAAACTGGTCATTTCCTGCCTCTTGCTGATGTTGTAAAACAAGTTCACGCTTGTGTGACCTCACTTTGGATTATTGCAACTCTTTGCAGACAAGTTGCACAAGCAAGTCTGTAAAGACATAGAGATCATTAAAAACACAGTGGTATAGCTGCTAAACTGAGCCAAGAGGAGAGTTTATATTTGTCCCTTCCTGCACTTGTTTCCCATAGAAATTCTCCCCCTTTCAAACAAAGCAGGACATGACAAGTTAGCACCAAAATCCCTGACCCCCCCCCCCCACTGTTTAATGCATAATATAGATCAAATATAAGACTGACATGGTTCAAGTTTGACAAAAACTGTTGTTATTACTCACTTAAACTCAAATTTGCATGGGAATAAATAAAGATCGTTGCTATCTGTGGCACACAGAACTTTCCAATAACTCCTCGTACCAATATCGACACTGTGCGAAACAAGAGCAGGCCAGGAGAATGGTGACAGTTGCCATATTTCATTAGTATTTGTTACCAACTCTTATTGTATATTATTGTGACCCAAACTAGCAAAAGCATTAGCCACAGATTACACACACACACACACACACACACACACACACACACACACACACACACACACACGCACACACGCACACACACACTCACGCACACACACGTACACACGCATGTACTCCAACTAGATCTCGTTCACACACGCACACACACTTTTAAGATACAGTGTATGTAGTAGATCAGTGGTAGAGACCGACATTAATATACACTTGCATATAGGCATAAGTGTTCACGTACAGTGACTTAAACACTCCTGGATGTGCTCAAATACTGTACTCATTAAACATTTAACAAAATTCTCCTAAATCTACAGAAACACGAAAAAAGTAGGATGAGCGGGGCATCTGGTTAGGATGCCTTGAGGACACATCGTCCATGTACCGGTAGTTTGTTACAATAACCTGTTTTTCGGTCACTATCCCGTTACTGTACAAGAGTCAGACCCATGACCTGCGACTCAGACGAAGCTTTCTGACACCGGGCAGCACATTTCTATAGAATACCTTGAGATTTCATTTTACCCTGCACAGATTCAAGAAACACCGTGCCCGATGTAGCACAGCAGACCCATAACATAAGCGCTTCCTCCATCTGCCACAGTTTAGGACAATGTTTTTTTTTCGGGATGCTTCATTTTCGCTTCTATGAACACAAAAGCTGATGTGCCTTGCTATCAAGTTCCAGTTTTGTCTCGTCTGTCCCAGGACATTTTCACAGATGCTTTGCAGCTTGGCAAATTCCAGTCTCGCTATTTGTCAATTGTCTTCATCAGTGGAGTCCTTCTTGATCATCTCCCATGAAGTCCACTTTGGCTCAAACAAGGATGGATGCTGCGTTCTGTACATTGCCTTAGAGTTTACCCATCATTTATTTGGAGGTTGTTCTGGGTTCTTTTGTTACCATTCATATCATCGGTATATCATTTTACTCGACTAAGCCGGTGTTGGGAGCAACACGATACAAAAGTAACATGTTACTCGGTGACATTTTGTCACGTCCCGTGTTTGCCAGCAGGGGGCAGGCTTTTCCTGCCTACCGCCGACACACCTGTCACCCATTAAGGACTGATTACACAGGCTTTATCTTTGTGCTCGGGCAGTTGACTTACTGCCGGAGCGCCGATTCAACGATCGGGCTCGGTCTGACAGCTGTCAACGAGGACCTCATGCTGCCCCCAGCCGACCGGAACATTCCCCATCCTCGCCCTCCAAAAACTGTGAGTCCCGACCCCGCGCAGAGTCCCCCACGCCTCGGCGAACTGACTCCCGGCCGGGACACACCGGGAGACTGGAACTCGAGGGGGAGATATTTGAGGGGCCCCGGTCGCGGCGGGTTAGGGCTCTGATAGACTCGGGGGCTGATGGTTGTTTTATGGATACCGACTTCGCCGCTGACCTGGGCTGTTATGTCGAGAAGTTGGCCGATAAAAAGCGGGTTTGTGATCTCGATGGACGCCTCCTGGGGGTCGTGACGCAAAGAACAGAACCACTAAAACTAAAATTATCCGGTAACCATGTTGAGCATCTACGGTTCTATTTAATGCAGTGTCGTAACGCTCCGGTTATTCTCGGCTTGCCCTGGCTCAGGACTCACAACCCCGTAATTTCCTGGGAGCGTCCGGCAATAGAGAGTTGGAGCCGGAACTGTTATGAACGTTGTTTGGGATCAGCCGTAGGGCAGCACGAACGTGCCGGTGACGACATCCCCGAAACTATCTGCCTTGACGGAGTGCCAGACTGCTATCATGACTTGCGTCAAGTGTTCAGCAAGGATCGCGCACGCTCTTTGCCCCCGCACCGACCCTACGATTGCGCCATAGACCTGCGGGCGGGCGCTCCGTTGCCAACCTCACGGCTGTATCAGGTGTCTAAACCCGAGCGCGAGGCACTGACGGAATACATCAACAGCTCGCTCGCTGCAGGTCTAATTAGACCATCGCGATCGCCGTTAGGTGCGGGGTTTTTCTTTGTTGGAAAGAAGGACAAATCCCTGCGACCGTGTGTGGATTATCGGGGTCTGAACGACATCACGGTAAAAAATAAGTATCCGCTACCATTGCTAGACTCCGCCTTCGCCCCTTTACAGTCAGCCACAGTCTTTTCAAAATTAGATTTACGCAGTGCCTACCACCTGGTTCGCATCCGGAAAGGTGACGAGTGGAAGACTGCTTTTAAGACCCCGCTCGGCCATTTTGAATATCTGGTTATGCCCTTCGGGCTGACAAATGCCCCCGCCGTTTTTCAGAATCTCATCAACGACGTGTTGAGAGACATGCTGAACATTTTCTGTTTCGTCTATCTTGACGATATTTTAATTTTTTCCCAATCAATTCAAGAACACAAGCGACACGTCAGACTGGTATTGCAGCGTTTATTAGAGAACAGGCTCTTCGTCAAGGCAGAGAAGTGTGAATTCCATGTACCTGTCATCTCCTTTCTGGGGTTTATAATTGAGCAGGGCAAGCTGAGAGCAGACCCCACCAAGACGGAGGCGGTGACGAACTGGCCGACACCGACTAACCGGAAGGAGTTGCAACGCTTCTTGGGGTTCGCTAACTTCTACCGTCGTTTTATTCGCAACTACAGCCAAAAGGTACTCCCGTTGACCCGTCTGACGTCCACAAAAGTCCCATTCAAATGGGATTCGGCTGCGGGGTCGGCATTTTCCAGCCTAAAGGCCGCATTCACAAATCCCCCGGTACTGCAACATCCTAACCCGGACTTCCCGTTCGTCGTAGAGGTGGACGCCTCGGATTCGGGGGTCGGGGCCGTTCTGTCCCAGCGTTCCCCGGTCGACCAGAAATTGCACCCCTGCGCCTTTTTCTCTCGTCGACTCAGTACAGCAGAGTCCAACTACGACGTGGGCAATCGTGAACTGCTAGCTGTAATCGTCGCCCTACAGGAATGGCGCCACTGGCTCGAGGGGGCTAAGGAACCGTTCACGGTCTACACCGACCACAAGAACCTGGAATATCTCCGCTCCGCTAAAAGACTCAACCCCCGTCAGGCCCGGTGGGCACTATTCTTAACCCGTTTTGACTTCATCCTCACATACTCTCCTGGCTCTAAGAACACCAAGCCCGATGCCCTTTCCCGTCTCCACGACCCCGTGGAGAGGGACCGGTCACCAGAGACCATCCTCCCGACCCGGTGCATCGTGGGGGCGTTGAGATGGGAGATCGAACAGAAGGTCCAGGAAGCCCTGGATGGTGTCCAGGTCCCGGCTGGATGCCCCGCAGGGAAGTTGTTTGTACCCCCACCTCTGCGCTCGGAGGTGTTGCAGTGGGGGCACGGGTCCAAGGTGGCCTGCCATCCTGGGGTGAACCGGACTGTGCATCTCGTCACCCAGCGGTTCTGGTGGCCGGAGCTTCGGAGGGATGTGGTGGACTATATCAATGCCTGCTCCGCCTGCGCCTGCGGCAAGGTCTCACATAGGCCTCCGGCAGGACTGCTCCAGCCGTTGCCCATCCCTCCTCGACCTTGGTCACACATCGCCCTGGATTTCGTCACGGGCCTTCCTCCATCCCGTGGGCGGTCGGTCGTCCTCACCATCGTGGACCAGTTCTCTAAGGCGGCTCATTTTGTTCCGCTGTCTAAGTTGCCGTCTGCACTGGAGACCGCCGACCTCCTAGTCCAACACGTCTTCCGTCTCCATGGGATCCCGGTGGACATCGTCTCGGATCGGGGGCCCCAGTTCGTGTCCCGCGTATGGAAGCGGTTCTGCCGATCCCTCGGGGCCACGGTCAGTCTAACCTCGGGATACCACCCCCAGTCCAACGGACAAGCCGAGCGTGCCAACCAGGATCTGGGAGCGGCCCTCCGCTGTGTATGCCTGCGCAGTCCCTCCTCCTGGGTCGACCACCTACCGTGGGTGGAGTACGCACACAACACCCTCGTCTCTTCAGCCACTGGTAGGTCCCCCTTCATGTCGGCCTACAGGTATCAACCGCCGCTGTTCCCGTCCCAGGAAGGGCAGGTGGAGGTCCCGTCTGTGCAGCATCACCTCAAGCGAGCCCACCGCGTATGGAAAGAGGCCCGAGCTGCATTGGCCCGCACGGCGACCCCGAACCAGCAAATCGCGGACCGTCGTCGGCGCCCGGCACCTACTTACGTGGTAGGGCAGGAGGTGTGGTTGGCTACGAGGGATCTCCGCCTGGCCGGCACGTCCGCGAAACTGGGGCCCCGATTCACTGGACCGTTCGTGGTCGAGTCCATCGTCAGCCCCGTCACGGTCAGGCTCCGGCTGCCGCCCGCCATGAAGGTTCACCCCGTGTTCCACGTTTCCCTGCTCAAACCAGTGGTTTCCAGTCCCTTGGCTCCGCCTTCCACTCCGCCCCCCCCTCCGCAGGTCGTCGACGGTGACCCGGTGTACACGGTTCGTGCCATCCTGGACTCTCGGCGCAGGGGTAAGGGGTTCCAGTATCTGGTCGACTGGGAGGGCTACGGGCCTGAGGATCGTCAATGGGTGCCCCGCTCCTGGATCCTTGATCCGTCCCTTCTGCGCGACTTCCACGCAGCTCATCCGACCAAGCCGGGTAGGCCGCCGGGAGGCGTCCGTTGAGGGGGGGGTACTGTCACGTCCCGTGTTTGCCAGCAGGGGGCAGGCTTTTCCTGCCTACCGCCGACACACCTGTCACCCATTAAGGACTGATTACACAGGCTTTATCTTTGTGCTCGGGCAGTTGACTTACTGCCGGAGTATTCAACGCCGTGCCAATTCTCTCGATTACTGCCTTAATCTATTCATTGCTGTGTAGCCTTGTGGCTGTGATTGCGCGTTGTTAAATCTAATCTTATTAATTCCTATTGTAGCCAACTATATTCCTTGCCGTTTTCTCGCAAGCGTTTTCTGTTGCTTCCTTTTATTCCTGGTCCTGATTTTGACCAGCGTTTTCTGTTTGTTGCTCCCGGACGGGTATTTTGTGTTTTGTATTAAAACCCATTTGTTCTCGGACCATCTTTTCTTTGTCTGCTATTTCGGGGATCCACCTCATTATCTTGTTGTGCACGAAGCGATCATTTTATCGCTTCGGGCACAACGTGACACATTTTAAAATATTGGGACGACTAGACATATTCAACAAAATTAAACACTCTCAAAATAAGAGCTCGAAAGAAAAGAAAATACATTTTATTCAATCTCCATAATTACATTTGCGAACTTGTCAAAGGTAATTAAGTTACAAAGTTGAATTTTTTTCTATTAAAATTTCACTTTGAAACAAGTACTATATATTACTTTTACACTAGGTTCAATATTTAACATGGAAGTCATTGTTTATCATACCATTTACAGTCATGATGTCATGAAATGAAAGGCAAAACATTCGAAATACAAGCAGGAACAAACCTAAGTAAAAAACGGTGTTTACAATTGTGAAGAATGAGGAGTAACATGATTTGAATTCAATGGGCCATCAATCACAGTCCGCAAAATAGAGATCACTGATTGGCTTGCCATTCGGGCTTCCTACATTATGTGTAAATTTTCCTGTGCTAAAAATTGTATTTGTGGTGTGCAGTCTGGGTTTATTTATTGAACCAAATATCAGTTCCAATATTTATATTTTTAAAATATACTTCTTGTAAGTTGTTATTGATACAATATTAATCAAAGGTAGTGAACTCACACCATGGGGTTGAAACATTTAACGTTCGACCCCACACTATGTAGTTGAAAATCCTCATTACAAATGGATGGAACCACTGACGGAGTGTTGTGGTTCATCAGAAAAGGCCTGTTGTTCCAACCCTGTTTTTTGTTTGGGATTAAATTAAAAGGTTGAGTACGTGAGTGGGAATTGGCAATGTGACATGCAACTGTCTGGCAGTCCACGGTGGGACCTGCCTCTCGCTCAAAGTCAGCTGGTGGAAGAGATAGGGAACAGCTCTCCCCCAACCTTAAAGCGTGACATAAAATGAATGGCTGGAAGGAGCCTTATGTCGCTCTCATTTATACACTCAATTTAACCAAAACAATGTCACCAGAAACATGAATATAAAATGAATGTTTGAACATTTATACAAACCCATAAAAAAAAGTCATTTGATTGGTCTTTGGCAGCCTGGTGGGCCAGTGGTTAGCGCGTTGACATCACAATCCAGAGGTACTGGGTTCAATTCCAGCTGCGGCCTCCCTGTGTGGGGTTTGTTCTCCCCGGGCCTGTGTGGGTATTCTCCGGGTACTCCGGTTTCCTCTGACATTCCAAAAACATGCATGGCAGGCTGATTGAACTCTCTAAATTGTCCCTAGGTGAGAGTGTGAGTGTGGATAGTTGTTCGTCTCTGTGTGTCCTGTGATTGGCTGGCAAACGGTTTAGGGTGTTCCCCGCCTACTGCCCATAGACTGCTGGGTAGGCTCCAGCACGCCCCACGACTCTTGTAAGGATGAAGCAGTTCAGAAAATGGATGGATGGTTGGTGTTAGAATAGAAAATACAATGTTGTCATGTTATAAAGTTTCATCTTGTTACATGCTTGATTGATGTTGAAATGCTTGTGTTCAGAGCATCTTGCACACAATGGAAGCATAGAGAGATCAAGGGACCCGAGCAGATGGTACCTCACTACATCTCAGAGAGAAAGATTTAACCCTCATTAGTAGACACACTGGTGCCTGTTGTCTGACAACTTGGAAAGGAAGATTTAACCTTGAACGGAAGGGAGTACTCGAACACTCCATCATGAGAAAGGGTCACGAGCCAGATTACAGACATTTCAATTCAAGGAGAAACCACTCATTGAAATGTACACGTCTGTTAGTTTTTGGATGTTGGTGCTGGTACCAAGAAAATGATTTGTCTGAGGGGCGACGCAATGGGGCCGTCCAGAGGTGTGTCATGTTCATGAAGATGGGAGTGTTTTTCTGATATGTTTCTTGTAATTTGCATATACAATCAATAAAAAAGTCCGGCAGTGGCAAGCGCACACTGAGTGGCTTCACGGAGAACTGCACCTCCGGCCGGCAGTGAAAGTGGATCTGTTCCTGTGTTCGGGCCTTTGTCAACTGTCTGAGTTAAAAACTCTGACAGTTGGTCTTCATAATTCATATCCCCGATCTAACAAAACAATGTCAGCCAGAAATGTTCATGAATGGTCACTGCGGCCTAATGACCAAATTTAACATTCACAGACATCGAGCAGAAAGTCCTGTAAATAAGTGAGGGACTCTTCCACGTGAGGCGGCAAGGCATGACCGATGTCTGCCTGGGATCTGGACAGGAAGGCCTCCACAGATTTACAAATGGCCGCCTTTGTTAGCATATCATCGGCCTTGTAGACCCAGGATCCCGGCCGGCTTATTTCCTTGCTGACTGAGCTGTACAGATATCCTAGAGATGAAGTGGACAGTGTGGAGGTCAACAATACATCTTTATTTACCAGGATATTTACTGGTACCCCAACTATCATAACGTTATTTGAACATTCTCTCCCCGGGAGACATAACGCACAGTGGTCAGTCTATGTCAGGACAATGCAAACTTGCAGCAAAAAAAAAAAAGAAAAAAGATTTAAATAGAGAGCAGATATTAAAAATAGTAACATGTTAACTCATGCAAGCGGATAAAAGCATAATCAAGCAACTATTTTTCTATCCCGAGTACATTTTTAATCAATCCTTTGTACAAAAATGCAATGTGTAAAATTACATCCAGATGTATTAAATATGGTAAGATAATATAAAAAAACAGCAAGCGCAAAGGTCCTTTATCGCAGTGATCCCGGTTCTTCCGAAAATCTCACCTTTCATTGTTGTATTGTAGCTGACGAGCAACATCCAGAGGTGTTGAACCAACTCCTCCCATTTCTTCCAACGTTCACCATCATCCTGGGGATTCAAAATGACACATCAGATTGTGGGTTCATCGTTTGCACCCCCAGCATGTCACATACCGGTATTTTTCAGTGGGCGTTTTTCATGGGTTTTGACAATATCCAGGCAAGTCTGAATTCAGAGTTGTGTGACTTCAGTAGTATCACTTTGTGCTGCAACATGCAGAGTAGCGCTGAAGTCGATTGGAAGAGATCCATTCAAATGCAAGACAACACAGCTTCAGTGTAATACCGTATATTTTGCCATTTTATTATCATTGGTGGCCACAGAGCAGAAACCATAGGAATACAGGAACATACAGTAAAGTATGATTTTCAAATAATTTGATCATGACCGGTAAAGACATACTGCTGTGAATTTCATTCATTCATTTTCCGAACCGCTTCATCCTCACGAGGGTCGCGGGGGGTGCTGGAGCCTATTAGGCCAGCCGTCTTCGGGCAGTAGGCGGGGGACAACCTGAACCGGTTGCCTGCCGATCGCAGGGCACACAGAAACGAACAACCATCGGCGCACACACTCACACCTAGGGACAATTTAGAGTGTCCAACCAGCCTGCCATGCATGTTTTTGGAATGTGGGAGGAAACCAAAGGACCCGGAGAAAACCCATGCACGCACGGGGAGAACATGCAAACTCCACACAGGCAGGCCGGAGCTGGAATTGAACCCGGCACCTCTGCACTGTGAAGTCAACGTGCTAACCACTCAACTACTGGGCCGCCTGCCGTGAATTTCATTTTGAAAATCTAATAATTTTACAAAAACATGAGGATTTGAATTGTTGGCAGTTATAATAATCATAATAATTCAAAAGGTACTACTAAAATCTTTGGATATACCTGTACAGGAATTTTCTCACTCATGTTGTCTTTACCTTTAATGTCACCGGTTAAAAAAAAAAAGTAAGAAGAGTATATTGTATGTGGAACTTCAAAATCCAATACAGGATTGCAGTTGTTTTCATTGCAGCACTCAGGTAGATGTGCAGTGCTCAATCGCAAGGTGTGCGGTGAAGAGTCGCTCACAGCAATTTTTAGGTAATGGCCAATGTCAATTGTGTTTGGCTGTGTCAAATACGGTGCGATGGGTCTAAGGTTTAAGGGTGTTTTAATAAGCTTAAATGTGTTTAAAGCGGCAGCGCGATGTTCGACTGGTTAGCACGTCAGCCTCACTGTGCAGAGGTCCAGGGTTCTATTCCAGGCTCTGGACTTCTTGTGTAGAATTTGCATGTTCTCCCGATGCCTGTGTGGGTATTCTCCGGGTACCATTATTCAAATGGCTTATCTTTGGGCAGTAGGCAGGGTAGACCCTGAACTGATTGCCAGCCAATCACAGGGCACACATAGACATACAACGATTCATACTCGCGATCACATCTTGAGACAATATAGAGTATCCAATTAACCTATTGCGTATGTTTTTGGAATGTGTTGAGGAAATCGGAAAAACCCACGCAGGCATGGGAAGAACATGCAAACTCCACACAGGAAGACCAGGACCCGGAATCGAACCCGTGACCTCCGTACTGTGAGGGTGAGGTTCTAACCAGTCGACCACCATGCCGCCTCCATACATAACATTTATTAGTTATCAATTCATGAATTTCGATAATACTTTGTGACATGCGGTAGTCACCGTTGGGTCTGCAGACAGTGTGCAGTTCTCCAAAAAGTGCAACAAGACACTGCGCGACATTGGCACAGTCCTTTTCAGTGGGCACGCTTGGTCCAGTAGATGTTCCAGCAGCTTCCATCTGAGCAGGTGACTCTGCAGGCTGTCCAGCAGCAGGAGCCTGGGAGTCATTTGGGGAGAAAGAGAATCTCAGGAGAAGAGGGCAATTGTGTAGCAGGAAAACAGAAACATTTTCTAGTTCATTACGTTATTTGCTCTTCTCTCGACCTCACCTGTGTGCTCGCAGGGGCTCGATGCTCATGAGTGTAAAAAAGAGCTCCTTGGACAATTTCGGTGCACTGAGTGCAGGAGAACGATCCACCTCTAAAGCCAGACATAGCATCCTCTGGAGAATGGACACGATTCTGCAAGGTTACAAAAGTTAGTCTTCCAAGTGAAGAAGGGAAAAAACAGTATTGAATACTTAATATTTGTTGTTGTTCTTGTTACATCAATGCTCACAAAGTATGCGGGATTTACCTGATATGCTCATCTTTCTCTCTGGCGGTTTCATTACTCTTTTCACTTTCAGTCGATTTCATAATGGCAGAAAACAACCACTTAATGACATCCCTGGAAGAGCAACATAATTGACCAGAGGTTGGTACAGTCGCCAAAAACTAGGCTCAATCAAGAGAATTTGTTCCGTTAGCATCATTTAAATAAAAGTAAAAATTCATCCGCCGAATGACTTGAGTAAGAGTATTCAGTCACTGCTGAGTCCGTTACAAATGAATCGACAACTATTTTGATAATTATCAAAAGAATAATGAATCGTTGAAAGCATTTAATTTTAAATTGTCCAAATATTCAGATTCTGGTCTCTCAACAGTTAGTTGATAGTTGATTGATGGAGTCCTTTATGAAAGCAGACTCATTATCTTTTGAGTTTTTCCAAAATATAGCATTTGAAAACATCTGCTTTGTTTTTTTGTCTTCGTATTGTATTGTATTGTATTGCTAATGCTCTCTTAACAGTTATATTAACATATTACGGAATTTTAATTATTTGCAATGTCTGTATTGTTCTATTGTTAAAAAATAAGTAAATAAATAAAGATTTTACTGGACAAAACCACTGACCTTTTTTGACATCTTTCTGACACAATCATTACCAATTTATTGAAATGAAGTGAGCTTAATGTAGTATGAAAATAACAGTGACCAACTATTTTTAATGGTCAACAATTTCTTTATCAGAAATGCACTTCAACTATTGTATGTTCATTTTTAGGGCTGATTCCGAATTGTCCCTTTTTTTTCTCTAGCACATCAGGTTTTTATAATAATAATACAAAAACAAAAATATACCATGAATATACAGTATGTATTTAGTAACATTTATGAATTAAAGGTTAGGTTCAGCAACAGATGTCTTTTTGTTTTTCTGAAACCTCATTGCTATAATTTACAAGGCATGGTAAAAATCCATATTGCACTCAATTGTTGGTTTATGTCTGCCGTGCATTTGGTTGGCCACCAGACCAGTGTGTATCCCACCTGGGATAAGCTCCAGCTCTATCTGCCACCCAAATCAGGACAAGTGGTACAGAAAATGGATGGAAGGATAACTGATACCTTGGTCTGTGACTTTGGTTTTTCTAGAAGGGCTGGGTCTTTTGCAAATAAAAGTCTTTTCTGACCAAGCACAACCACTGACGGAGCGAATCATGTAATTTTTTCGGTTCATAATAATCACCCATTTTGGGGGTGAGGGGGGGGGTATAAAATGGTGACCCATCGGTTCCTAGATACCAAACTCACTGTACTTGTGGGAAGTGCTGATTGCATGACAATGTAGCTCTTGCGATTGAGTGATGGAGTTCAGACGTGGACTTTTTGTGATAGAAGTCATCCTCCAAAGTCTGCACAACATACTCCAGGAGCATGCGCACTACCACAGGGTGATGCTTCTCTTTCTCATCCTGATGAAAAGGGGCCAGCGTAAGAACATCTGTAAAGTGATAGCTTGTACAATCCTTAAATGTCATCGAGATTTTGGACATCAGACTGTTGAACTTACTTTTTTTCAGACATCATTAATTGATCAACTCGTGAGCAAAATAGTTTTACAATATGAACAAACTGGAGATAGACCAGTGTCAGACAAAGCGCCATGTTCAACTATACGAGCAAGCTCGCAGCGATAAATTCCCCAGTGTTCAGTACCTGAACGGACATGACTGCCGTCAACATCTCCCAGCTCCAAGGTACTGTCTTTTTATCCACCAGGTGGTGTCTGCGATCAAAGCGTAATTTCAATCCATGAATAAGAATATTGGAATTTCACAATGGGATATGATTTTGGGTCATTTTCTTTGGGCAGACTATCATTCACCCTGGCGGTTGTTAGCTCTCTCTCACCTTTGTGTCCTCATCAACAGATTCCAGGCCCGCACGCAAAGATGGCGGGGACACTGTGAGTCCAGCAGGATGCCTCTTAGCACGTGGGACATGACATCCTTGGGAAGACAATAACCAGGTTGTAGGAGGTCCGACAAAAGTTGCAATGTGCCTTCGTGGTAGTTCTCGTCCATGGTGATGTAAACTTGGCTGAGTCTTTGCTCGCACCCAACTATTGATTTGTCACATTTCACATTTTCCTCATGCACCTAGAAAGACAGCATATGATAAGTCCATGCTTAAAGGGTGCGAATAAGTGAATTCAGGTGCAAAAATGTGAATAGGTGTACCAACCAGAGTATTTGCTAATCCATCCATTACTATCTGGCATGCACGTGGGCACACAAAATGCCTTTCATCCTGACTGGCCCCCCTGAATTCAACATCAGCATTTCCTTCGCCATCACTCTCCCCTTGCCACATGAAATATGTTGGACTGTCGAGCTCCGCTTCACGGCCACCTGCCCAACAGCCATCCAAATCTTCACTTTTCGATATGGAGCAAGGAGAGTCAACAGGAACGCTCTGGGACAGGTGATCAGACCTGTGTGACTCGCCATCACTCACGTCCTCTGTCGCTCTTTGCAAAATGGTGGTCCCATCTTGTTTATGGTCGCGTATGGACATCAGGTCTTCTTGGTTGTTGTTTGTGTAACATGAGGCAGGGGTGAGTGGGGCGTCATCCATTTCATCTGCATGAACGCTGTGCGGTTGTCCGGGACACGTTGACCTCTGCGTGGCGTCTTCACTTAAACTAAGAGAAGTGTTCTGTCCTGAACGTGTGGCTTCTGTCACTCTCGTTTCTAGAAAAGGATGTTTTTTTGGTATTCTGCCCTGCTTAGAAGATTTTTGTATATGTATATCAAGTTCATTTGAAGGGTCATGCTTCCACGTTCTTTTTAGTACGCTGTCCTCTTGTTTGGCCTTTTTCGTCAAAGTGTTCTCATTGAATTTTGTTCGTCTTTCATGCAACTTCACATCTGGAAGAGCCTTTGTTGCTTCTCTCTCCCCTGTCGGTGCCTAGACGAAAGGGAAGTTACAATATCTTATTTGTAATTGCAGACAGGAAAAATATGCCCAGATGGGAATTGGGTATGGGAATTTGTGCACAAAACCGTGCACAAATTGACATTAAAACATCAGAGCCTCTGTCCCATCCGATACCGATTTGTCTTACTGTTTATTGTGCATGTTAAATTGCTCCATGTACAGCACTATGTATGCAGTGATGGCTGTTTGAAAGTGCTCTATAAATACTGTTGACTTGACATGACATTTTGGAAGACTGCGTGTAAGTATTGTTTACAAACTGCTTATTATTAAAAAAAACATGATGGGCTGCAGGTGGGCTTCTCTACCACCAGGCTGAGCAAATTTAATAAGAGATTCATTGTCACTGAATGTTTACGTCGTACTCAAGTAATTATTTGGGAGACTACTTTTTACTTGAGTCATATTGTTGTTAACTGCAGCTGCTGTGAAAGCGCCACATAAAGATGAGTTGAGTTCCATAATGTCCACAGTAAAATGTTTTTACATGTTTCCTGCTAGAATACATTTTGTAACCGCGCGAGCAAGTTATAAAGAAAAGTTGTTAAAAATAAGGTTTTAATTAAATTTTGCGTCACATGATGGTGTACCGCACCGACTGTCCGAAGACGGCTGGGATAGGCTCCAGCACCCCCGCGTCAGTCACACAGTTAGTTCAGTAATCCAAAGATAAATAGTTAATATTCAGTCTTTCAATTTAGTTGCAGTGTAGCGTGTACATAGTATTAGAATTAGTTGAGTCAAACATCTATACACGGTCGTAATTTGGAGTAAAGCGATATAATAAGCTTTCATCTCAAATACAAACTGCAATACCGGTCACTGTGCAGCAGGAGTCCTTTCAGAGCTAATATAAATGAAGAATAATAATAACCAGTGGCTGATACGCGAAAAACAATGTCTCATTCACTTTACCCATCACTACATGCTAACCACCCCTGCTCTAGCGGAACACGGTGCCTTCCCAGAGAGGTTTCTGTTGCGCAACTTGCGCTAATCTATCGGACTTACAGATGGGTTGATGGTGGCATCTTGGACATCAACTAGCACAGTCGTGGTGGACTTTGGCTCGGCGACAGAGATGTGGTAGGAGCCCACAAATTCCACATCCGAGCAGTCTTCATCGCTGTCGGAATCAGAGCTGATGGTGCGGACAACCTTCATCTCTCTTCTTCCTTCGAACAATGTCGAGTTTTTCGAGGGCCAAAAAGAGGCGTTGTAAAGTAACGAACGACATTTATTTACCGTAAAAAGAAGACCAGCTATTTCACAAGAGGTAGGGAGTATTTGAGCAAGTCTGCATAACCGCCATCACATATTTACATTACGCCTTCCTGCTTCTTCGTATGTTTTTTTTCTTCTTCTGTTACACACACAGAGGAGAGCTTTTGGCGTTAATTGTTTACACTGTCATCTACCGTAAAGGAGTGGTACCACAGTGAGGGGCAATTTATGCAAAAACGTCACGTGTGATATATTAAAGCGTATTGATGAGACAGGTCAATCGTAGATACAAAAAAATCATTTTATATATAAAATAATTATAAATTAATTCATTTTTCTCAACCTCTTTTCTTCACTAGGGTTGTGGGAATGCATTAATTTACTTTTTAAAAATTGTAAACTAAATATTTACAATAAATGCTCAATTATTTCATAAAATCTAAGCCATTGCAGACGGCCCGGTGTCCAGTGGTTAGCGCGTCGACATCACAGTGCAGAGGTACCGGGTTCAATTCCAGCTCTGGCCTCCATGTGTGGAGTTTGCATGTTATCCCCGGGCCTGCGTGGGTTTTCTCCGGATACTCCACGTTCCAAAAACATGCATGGCAGGCTGATTGAACTCTCTAAATTGTTCCGAGGTGAGAGTGTGAGCCCGGATGGTTGGCCTGCGATTGGCTGGCAACCAGTTCAGGGTGTCCCCCACCTACTGCCCGAAGACAGCTGGGATAGGCTCCAGCGCCCGCCACGACTCTTATGAGGACAAGCGGGTCAGAAAATGGATGGAAGGACAAGCTATTGCATGTGAAAGTGCGACAAAATGTAGACTTGTCATGCGGATCTGCAAACCACAAGTAACCATGTTCCTCATTGTCTACTTGGCTGTGATACAGGAATTATTTGATAACATTTGAATCGTGTACTTTTTAAAAATGTATTATAAGTTTTCAGTTTTTTGTAAATCAAATCATCTGCCCACCCTTTATTCATAAGACTGTTATTGTAAGGTGAGTGTGAAATTATAATAAATAGTTGAACCTATTACTGTTCAAAGGAATTATTTTTTTTTACAAATTGGGGGGGGGGGGGTGCCACTACTTGCAATTTTCTCCCCTCTTTTAGGAATCAGTCATTCACCCTGCAAATTGTGAGATGTGATGTATGACTTCAATACAGTTTAACTATCGAATTTTAGGGGGAAAATGGCTACATTATTGCTTCATCGGGATATATATATATATATATATATATATATATATATATATATATATATATATATATATATATATATATATATATATATATATATATATATATATATATTGTATATATATATATATATATATATATATATATATATATTGTCACGTTGCATGGTGGTGGTGGACCCCAAAAAGCAGGCAGGAGAGAGGAGCAGGGTGTATTTGAAGATGTGTATTGATAAAACACAGAAAACTAAATCCTAATCAAAGAAAGTCCAAAGTAGCAAACAAAATCATGACTGAAGATAAAACATAACAACCAAAACATGACTCAAACAGACATGACAGTAGCAAAAGCAACAGTGACCCGACACTGAGTGTGCGGGCAAGAGTCCTGATTAGGCCTGATTACCTATGGCCAACAGGTGTGCAGCTGCCAGGGGAGCTCTACAGTGCCACCTGTTGGTCCCCAAACCGATATATATATATATATATGACGGCCTCGACCTCGAATGGTCCAGTGAATCGGGGTACCAGTTTTGCAGACGTGCCGGCCAGGCGAAGATCCCTCGTTGCCAGCCACACCTTCTGTCCCACCACATATGAGGGCGCCGGGCGCCGACGACGATCTGCGATCTGCCGGTTCCGCGTCGCAGTGCGGGACAACGCAGCCCGGGCCTCCTTCCACACGCGTTGGGCCCACTTAAGGTGGTGCTGTACAGAAGGGACCTCCACCTGCCCCTCCTGGGATGGAAACAACGGCGGCTGGTACCCGTAGGCCGTCATGAATGGTGATCTGCCTGTGGCGGAAGAGACGAGGGTGTTGTGGGCATATTCCACCCAGGGTAAGTGGTCGACCCAGGATGCGGGACGGTGGAGGCACACACAGCGGAGGGCCGCCCCCAGATCCTGATTGGCGCGCTCAGCCTGTCCATTGGACTGGGGGTGGTATCCCGAGGTCAGGCTGGCCGTAGCTCCGAGGGACCGGCAGAACCGCTTCCAGACGCGAGACACAAACTGGGGCCCCCGATCCGACACAATGTCCGCCGCAATGCCGTGGAGATGGAAGACGTGTCTGACGAGGAGGTTGGCGGTCTCAAGCGCCGACGGCAACCTGGACAAAGGCACAAAATGAGCAGCCTTGGAGAAGCGGTCCACGATCGTGAGCACAACAGTTCGATCCCGGGAAGGCGGGAGGCCCGTGATGAAGTCCAGGGCGATGTGGGACCACGGGCGAGGAGGAATGGGCAACGGCTGGAGCAGTCCCGCCGGAGGTTGATGGGACGACTTGCCGCAGGCGCAGGAGGTGCAGGCCTTGATGAATTCCGTCATGTCACTACGGAGCTCCGGCCACCAGAAACGCTGGGCGACGAGTTGCACAGTCCGGTTCACCCCGGGGTGACACGCCACCTTGGACCCATGTCCCCACTGCAGAACCTCAGATCGGAGGGAAGGAGGTACGAACAGCCTCCCCGCTGGGCACCTGAACCCCCTCCAGGGCTGCCTGGATCCGCTGCTCAATCTCCCATTGGACGGCCCCCACGATGCACTGAGTCGGGAGGATGGTCTCCGGGGATCGGTCCCTACCCGCAGGTTCGTGGAGACGGGAAAGGGCGTCGGGCTTAGTGTTCTTGGACCCGGGAGAGTAGGTAAGGACGAAGTCGAACCTGGTGAGGAAGAGGGCCCACCGGGCCTGACGGGCGTTTAGTCTTTTGGCGGAGCGGAGATAAGCGAGGTTCTTGTGATCCGTGTAAACGGTAAAAGGTTCCTTTGCCCCCTCGAGCCAGTGCCGCCACTCCTGCAAGGCGGTCACAACTGCCAACAGTTCACGGTTGCCCACGTCGTAGTTGAATTCGGCGGCACTGAGTCGACGGGAGAAGAAGGCGCAGGTGTGCAGCTTCTGGTCGACCGGAGAACGTTGGGACAGCACCGCACCCACCCCTGAATCCGAGGCGTCCACTTCCACGATAAACGGAAGATCAGGGTCAGGATTTTGTAGTACGGGGGGACTAGTAAACGCCGCCTTCAGGTTCGCGAACGCCGCATCCGCGGTCGGGTCCCACTTAAATGGGATTTTAATGGATGTAAGGCGGGTTAAGGGGAGCGCCTTCTGACTGTAACCGCGGATGAAGCGTCGGTAGAAGTTGGCGAACCCCAAAAGGCGCTGCAGTTCCTTGCGATTGGTAGGAACTGGCCAGTTAGTGACTGCACGCGTCTTAATGGGGTCCGCTCTTAACCTGCCCTGTTCGATAATGAACCCCAGGAAGGAGATGACGGGGACATGGAATTCACACTTTTCTGCCTTGACGAAGAGCCGGTTCTCCAGTAGACGTTGTAGCACCAGCCTAACGTGTTGCTGTTGCTCGTGTAATGACCGGGAAAAAATCAAAATGTCGTCAAGATAAACGAAACAAAAAATGTTAATCATGTCCCTTAAAACGTCGTTAATCAGGTTCTGGAACACGGCAGGAGCGTTTGTCAGCCCAAAAGGCATAACCAAGTATTCGAAATGACCCAGAGGGGTCTTAAAAGCTGTTTTCCACTCGTCACCCTCCCGGATGCGAACCAAGTGGTAAGCGCTGCGTAAGTCTAATTTAGAGAAAATGGTGGCTGATTGTAATGGGGCGAAGGCGGAGTCCAACAAGGGTAGCGGGTATCTATTCTTAATTGTAATCTCGTTTAATCCACGATAGTCTACGCAGGGTCACAGGGTCTTGTCCTTCTTTCCTACGAAGAAAAAACCCGCCCCCAACGGTGAACGCGATGGTCTAATGAGACCTGCAGCGAGCGAGCTGTTGATATACTCCGTCAACGCCTCGCGCTCGGGTTGGGACACCTGATACAGCCGCGAGGTCGGCAACGGAGCGCCCGCCTGCAGGTCTATAGCGCAATCGTAGGGGCGGTGTGGGGGCAAAGAGCGTGCACGATCCTCGCTGAACACCTCCTTCAGATCCCGATAGCAATCCGGCACTCCGTCAAGGCAGATCTCCTCGGGGGGTGTGACACGTTTGTGCTTCCCGACGGCCGATTGTAGACAGTGCTGATAACAATACTGGCCGCAGCTATCTATTGCCGGGCGTGCCCAGGAAATCACGGGGTTATGAGTCTTAAACCAGGGTAATCCGAGGATGATCGGAGCGTTGCGGGACCGCATTACGTAAAACCGCCGATGCTCGATATGATTGCCGGAGAGTAGAAGTTTTAGCAGGTCCGTTCTATGCGTTACTACCGCCAGGAGACGCCCATCAAGATTACGAACCCGCTTCTTATCTATCAATTCCTCCAAAAAACAACCCAGCTCGGACGCGAGATTGGTGTCCATTAAACAGTCATCCGCTCCCGAGTCTACCAGGGCCCGAACCCGCCTTGACCGGGACCCACCAAATATCTCCCCCTCGAGCTCAAGTCTGTTGGGGTGTCCCGGTCGCGTGTCGACTCGCCTAGACTCGGGGGGTGACGCGCGGGATCGTGACTCACAGTTCTCGGGGTAGACATGGAATGACGACCCCGGATAGCTGGTTGCGGCGTGAGGAGATGGTTGAACGCTGTCAGTCGTCGCTCGATCGCTGAAACGACGCCTCCTTCCTCCGCACCAACGTCCTTGCCTCCCAGCTGCATCTGTTCCTCTGTGGATGTACGCCGGAACTGGAACCGGTCAACTCCACGCAACTCCAAATGAGGGAACATTGGTGGAGAAAGTGTCCACACTGCCTGTGCTCACCCCCGTAGCGAGGGGGGAGTGGAAGCGATAGCTCCCTCGTCATAGTAGGATATGAGGAGGGCGCTTCCGGGGTGGAAGGACGAACCCCGGGGGGTGGTGGTCTCCGTTCCTCCACCCGAACTAAGCGAGGTTCGAATTCATCGAACCGATGAGCCAGCATGGAGACCGCGCCGCGGAGTTCTGAAAGGGCTTGGCCGTGCTGACTCATCTGTTGCTCTTGTCGGGAAAGAGCGGACAATATCTTTTTGATGTCTGCGGGATCCATGGTGGCCGGAGAATTCTGTCACGTTGCGCCCGAGGCGATGAAAGATCGCCTCGTGCACAACAAAAACAACGAGGTGGATCCCAGGTAAAGCAGACACAAAAAGATCTTGTATGAAACACAAAAGGTTTTAATAACGAACAGAAAGAGCCCGACAGGGAAAACGGTAACAAAAAACGCTGGTCAAATAAGGACCAGGAAATAAGGAAAACAACCGAAAACGCTCGCGGAAAAACAAAGAGCGAGGAAGTACAGAAATCGGTAATCTAGAGCAATACAATTTAGATGCAACGCGAATAACAAGACTAGTGGCCGTAAGGCAAAAAGGCAACGGGTAATATCAATCGAGGAAATAGTGCGAGAGAGCAATGGCACGGTAAGGAATTCTCCGGCAGTGAGAGGACTGCCGGAGCCTCTTAATAAAGGAGGATAATCAGCCCGAAATTACGGACAGGTGTGCAGATGGCGGAGGGAAAAAACCCGCCACCTGCTGGCGGGCACGTGATGTGACACAACCGATTCAGGGTGTCCCCTGCCTACTGCCCGAAGACAGCTGGGATAGGCTCCAGCACCCCCCGCACCCCTAGTGAGGATCAAGCGGCTCGGAAGATGAATGAATGAATGAATATATATATATTCATTCGGAAGATGAATGAATGAATGAATGAATGAATATATATATATATATATATATATATATATACATATATATATATATATATATATATATATATATATATATATATATATATATATATATATATATATATATATATATATATATATATATATATATGAGTTTGGGTGGCCAGCCCCAATGAATGAAATGCTGAGCGAGGCAGCAACTTACCTGAAAGCTAAGATCATGGCGAGAATGAAAAAGCTGGGCAACCTAGAAACCGATTACAACGGCTATGTGAAGTACCATCTGAAAGTCTCATAGAAAGTGTGAATGCAGCACTGAGGGCGATCCCTACCGTAACGATCACAGAAACCAATGAGCTGATATACGCTTCAGCATCAGTGATCCTGGAGACTCTGGGCTATAAGAGCAACCATGGAAGCCATGAGATACGTTACCCACCATGGAAAAGACAGTTGGAGGCTAAGATCAAGGCGGCCCGGAAAGATGTGAGTCAATTGACGGAGGCCCAGAGAGGTGTGATGAAAAGGCCGATACCCGAGAGGTACATCCAGATGACCATACCTGAAGCACTCGAAACTGCCAAACAAAGGCTCCAAGCCTTGTCCAGTCGCCTAAAGCGGTACACGAAAGAGAATGAGGCCAGACGAATAAACAGGCTGTTCGCAACACAACCTGCGAAAGTGTACGCTCAGTGGCAGGGTCCTAACAACAGAGCTGACCCACCAAGACTGGAAACTGAAAGGTACTGGAAAGGCATATGGGAGAAGGAGGTTGCACATAACAGCAGTGCACAATGGCTGGTGACCCTGAGAGAGGAGCACAGACACCTCCCTGAACAGAACCCAGTTACCATAACAGTGGCAGACATACAGGAAAGAGTCTCAGATATGAAGAACTGGACAGCACCAGGCCCAGACATGGTCCACACCTACTGGCTAAAGAAACTCACAGCACTCCATGAGCGCCTAGCAGTACAAATGAACCAGCTGCTGAGGGATGGGACTCACCCAGAATGGCTAACCAAAGGGCGAACGATCCTGATCATGAAGGATCCCTCGAAGGGTGCAGTCCCATCCAACTATCGGCCAATAACCTGTCTCTCCACAACATGGAAGCTCATGTCAGGCATCATTGCGGCTAAGATAAGTGGACACATGGATCAATACATGAACGAAGCGCAGAAGGGCATTGGTAGAGATACCAGAGGAGCCAAACATCAGCTCCTGGTTGACAGAACAGTCGCACAAGACTGCAGGTCCCGACGTACCAACCTGTGCACAGCTTGGATTGATTACAAGAAAGCCTATGACTCGATGCCACATACATGGATCACTGAATGCTTGGAGTTGTATAAGGTGAACAGGACCCTTAGAGCCTTCGTTGCGAACTCGATGAGGATGTGGAAAACCACACTTGAAGCCAATGGCAGGCCACTTACCCAAGTGTCCATCAAATGTGGCATATACCAAGGTGATGCACTCTCCCCACTGCTGTTCTGCATAGGACTGAACCCCCTAAGCCAAGTAATCACCAAGACAGGCTATGGATACCGCCTCCGAAATGGAGCTACAATCAGTCACCTCCTCTACATGGATGACATAAAGCTGTATGCTAAGAGCGAAAGGGACATAGATTCCCGGATCCACACAACCAGGATCTACAGCAGCGACATCGGGATGTCATTCGGGCTTGAGAAATGTAGTCGGATGGTGACTAAGAGAGGAAAGGTAGTCCGCACTGAAGGGGTCTCACTCCCTGAAGGAACAATAGCAGACATTGAGGACAGCTACAAGTACCTTGGTATACCACAAGCCAATGGCAACCTCGAACTGGCAACAAGGAAAGCGGCTACGGCCAAATACCTCCAGCGAGTGAGGCAAGTCCTAAGAAGCCAGCTCAATGGCAAGAATAAGACCCGGGCAATAAACAGCTATGCCCTGCCAGTGATCAGATACCCTGCAGGAATAATAAGGTGGCCAAAGGAAGAGATTCAGACCACGGACGTTAAGACCCGAAAGCTCCTAACCATGCATGGAGGGTTCCATCCCAAATCCAGCACCCTGAGACTGTACGCAAGCCGAAAGGAAGGAGGCCGGGGACTAGTGAGTGTGAGAGCCACTGTCCAGGATGAAACATCCAAGCTCCATGAATACATCAAGGAGAAGGCTCCAACGGATGACGTACTCAGAGAATGTCTCAGACAATGGGGAACAGAAGATGAGGCGCTGGAAGAGGGACCATCATGGGAGGACAAGCCCCTACACGGGATGTACCACCGGACCATAACTGAAGTGGCTGATCTCAAGAAGTCCTATCAGTGGCTAGAGAGGGCTGGCCTGAAGGACAGCACAGAGGCACTCATCCTGGCTGCTCAGGAGCAGGCCTTGAGCACCAGAGCCATCGAGGCCCAGATATACCACACCAGACAAGACCCAAGGTGTAGGTTGTGCAGAGGCACCTGAGACGATCCAACACATAACTGCAGGGTGTAAGATGCTGGCAGGGAAAGCCTACATGGAACGCCATAACCAGGTGGCTGGCATAGTCTACCGAAACATCTGTGCGGAGTATGGACTGGAAACCCCAAGGTCAAAATGGGAAACACCTCCGAAGGTGGTGGAGAATGACAGAGCGAAGATCCTGTGGGACTTCCAGATCCAGACTGACAAGATGGTAATGGCGAACCAACCAGATATCGTGATCATAGATAAAGGGCAGCGGAAAGCCGTTGTAGTGGATGTAGCGGTCCCAAGTGATGGAAACATCAGGAAGAAGGAACATGAGAAACTCGAGAAATACCAAGGGCTCAGAGAGGAGCTGGAGAGAGCCTGGAAGGTAAAGGTGACAGTCGTGCCTGTGGTGGTCGGAGCACTCGGGGCAGTGACCCCCAAACTAGATGAGTGGTTGCAACAGATCCCGGGAACAACATCGGACATCTCAGTCCAGAAATGTGCAGTGCTGGGAACAGCAAGGATACTGCGCAGAACCCTCAAGCTTCCTGGCCTCTGGTAGAGGACCCGAGCTGAATGAGGGACGGACACCACCCGAGGGGTGAGATGAGGATTTTTTTTTTTTTATATATATATATTCAGGGCGGCCTGATAGTCCAGTGGTTAGCACGTCGGCTTCACAGTGCAGAGGTACCGGGTTCGATTCCAGCTCCGGCCTCCCTGTGTGGAGTTTGCATGTTCTCCCCGGCCTGCGTGGGTTTTCTCCGGGTGCTCCGGTTTCCTCCCACATTCCAAAAATATGGCTGATTGAACACTCTAAATTGTCCCTAGGTGTGAGTGTGAGTGCGAATGGTTGTTCGTCTCTGTGTGCCCTGCGATTGGCTGGCAACCGATTCAAGGTGCCCCCCGCCTACTGCCCGGAGACAGCTGGGATGGGCTCCAGCACCCCCCGCGACCCTAGTGAGGATCAAGCGGTTAGGAAGATGAATGAATGAATGAATATATATATTCATTCGGAAGATGAATGAATGAGACCCTAGTGAGGATCAAGCGGCTCGGAAGATGAATATATATATATATATATATATATATATATATATATATATATATATATATATATATATATATATATATATATATATACATATATATATATATATATATATATATATATATACACACACACACACACACACATTCTGTTCTGTTTGTGCAAATGGCATAAGTTGGCTTCCTCTCCAGTTCCATACCTGTTTTCCACCTGATCATCAGCTTTCTTCTATTTAAAAAGGACTGCCAAGTTGACACCGGATAATTCACCTTACTCCTGGCTCTCGTTCAAATGCACATTTTCTCGATGGTGCACATTCTCGAGCCTTGTTTAATGTCTGGTTTTAGTATTTACTTGTTTTTCCCTTTGGTATTGTTCTTGTATCATTTGTGTTTTTTGGTTTTCCTGAAATTCCCCCGCCTTTTGCAAGCGCTTTTGCTCCATCTCATTATTATTTCCTGATTCTGTGTTACCAGCATTTTATGTTGTACATTGTCGGTCTTGCGGCCGACCTTTTTCTGTAAATAATTTTTTTCGCATATGATCTTATCCAGGTCTGCGTTTGTGGGATCTGATTCTGTTCTGGATTGGTCCTGAAACCTAACATTTTTTGGAAGAAAAAGGAGAAAATATTTCAGCCTTCAGGCATAGGGAGATTTAAATATCATAATTTTAAGTCTAATGTGTGAATGTAAAAAAAAAGTTTGCTGGGATTTGTATATATGCACATGAATCATATAGAAAATATGAAAATGAAATATGGGAATCGAGTAGATTTGTCACTCATAATATTTTTTGTTGGATAATTGAATTAGTAAATTTAGAATGTTGGTAGCTTAATGCGTTTGTTTAAAACAAATATTTATTGTTACAGTATTTGTGACACTAACACCTTCAAGAATACTGTGTTCATTTCAGTTCTTCACCGCCACAAAATGCCCCAAACCAATCAGCCGTTCAATGAGCGCCACTTGAGGGCGCTCAGACTTTGCAGACACCTCATTTGAAGCTCCCCGTTCGTGTTCAGAGGAAGTTGTGGGAAAAAATGTATTTAAATGCCTGGCCTCTCGAACATGGGACGAAACAAGGGCAGTCTTACATGTTGCTTAGCTAGAAATCATGTTTTAAGGCTTTGATACTAATGCTGCTTAGGCTTCACACTCCTTTTACCCCCCCCCCCCCCCACCCCCCGAATAAATAAACAAATCAATACGTAATGCAAAGTTGCCACTGAACAAGAAACAGATGGGGCGCCGAAAAAGAATATACGGCACATGTTTTTTAAAAAATGATACAGTGAAGCCAACTTTAATCTCATTGGTGTTTTACAGCCAGGACCAGCAATAATATTTTTAAGAGTCTATTGTGCAGTCTTATCTGTGTTACAAATATTTTATGAGATCATTTTTCAAAAATATTTGTCACTGTCCAGAACTATTCTAGGAAAGTAATGTGGTTTTATTTCCTCTTAAGATGTGGATTGTTTTTCTCGAAAATGGATGCTTAAACCAGTCACATAATTGGATGAATAGAGCAACTGACCCCAGACGCCTGCCTCCGACTGACACCAGATCAATCATGGTCAGATGTTAGCTCGACACTGCAGCAGTGTGAGACTGAAGTAGGCTGCTTTTGCAAAAAGGACATAATGCATGCATGTCTATATGGTGGAAAGAAATGACTGTGTGGGTGCGTCTGCCAGTGAAGGATATGCTGCGAAAATCCTCCTCCTCACTATCATTTAGTTGTGTTGACAGTAGCCCGAGTTTGAGTTCTTCAGTTCTGAGAAGGGGTGGTGGGAATGACATCGTTCTGCGAGACAATGCGATTCAAGTTAAATTGGACGTGAATACGTGCTGTAAGACCATTTACGAGACGAGAGATTACCGTAGCTCCGAATGTCCTGCAGCCATACATGGACACACATCAAGGAATGAGATACCGAATGAGCAGCAGACCATGAGAGTTACAATGTGAAATGGGATCAGAAGTACAGTATGTCGACACACATTAGGAGGCAATGGTATCAGGAAAATATTTCAATCATTTTTGATCTTTGTCCCTCTATTGAAAATACTTTCTCATCGACACACATTTCACAGGCATATCTGGAGCCAGAAATGCATTCAGGTACAAACTGAACTGAAACATTGGACATTTGTGCTTGGTAGATCATTTCTCAATTGCGTCAGTGCTTCCTGCCAATAAATCGTACATAGCTGAAAGCCTGTTCTTTTCATGCGTTTAAATGATATCCCATTTGCAAGAAATGTGCATTTGTGGGATGATGAGTATTGCAATGTGCCAAATCTTGACTGCCTACACACGTAAGCAAAATTGTTGGTAAACTTCCATTGGAAAGAAAAACCCTAAAACAGTCACTGACATTACTTGAAAGTCATGAGAATGGAATTTTCAAAACTGTATAATGGCTAGCCACAAAGATTCAATGAAGATGTCCTTTGGAAAGATGAGACAAAAGTGGGGCTTTGTGACAGGTCGCATCAGTTCCAGTGACCGCAGTCGCAAAAATTAAGATATCCTTTATTTGTCCCGCAATGGGGAAATTACAATCAGAATTCAGAAAGGAAAAACGCTGGGTAGGGAGAGGGGAAAAAAAAACACGCTCGAACTATCCTCTTCCGAGGATAATTTAAGTCCAGGATTAAAAAAAACAAGAAAAAAGACCCTAGCACATGAATAAGCATATGACAGTTACAACAAGTCACAAGACATAACATGTATAAGGGGGAGGATGAATGGGAAGGGGGGTGGCAGGCAAGGGGTAGGGGTGAGGCGGGGGCGGGGGGGTGGTTTAAACGCGACGCGGCCGAAAAATGTGTATGCGTGTACAGGTCATAGCTGCTTCGTCGAGGTCTGCTCATCATGAAGACAGTCCCTGCTTATCAGTCCAAGGCCGAGAAGGAGGGTTGGGGGCCCTAGACTCCATGCGTATTTCCATCCAGGGGAAAGGCCAGATAGTGTTGTTTGTTTTGGACAGACGGCCGCCAACAATTCCAGACAGCCTTGAGTCCTTGGTCTGTATCTCCTCACTGGCGCCAATCATTCAGATCCGAAAATTCTTTCGCAGCGTGGATTCCAACGTCTCCATGATATTTTCAATCGCTCTGAGTCGCTCCAAAACCGCAAAGTCGCAACAATATTGCGGTTGAGCTCAGTCACCGCTTGAGTCTGAGTGTTGGACATTCGTGCCAAGCCATCCAGAGTGACCGGCAGCTTCTTCACTTCCAATAGAGCCGCTCCCGTCGGTTGAATTTTGCGATAGAACAGCAAGCTGCCAACACCAAACAGCAGCATACCTGTTATCAAAAGGCCAATGATGTAGATGTCTTCCACATCCTCCACGGACAGTACTGTCAGGCACACCGGTCTCCACTTTCTCCATGGATCAAGGGCGTATCCGGCAGCAAGTGTCCCCGGAGGGCAAGCAGGCCCCCCACTGTCCGCTCTTTCCGTCGAAAAAATTTTGTCGATTACATCGAGAGACTAGCCAACTAATTCCATGGTTAGTTCTTCGGATGAAAACACGGTAGGAGGCTAGGGAAAAAAAAGTTGGACAAAGACAGCACAAAAGACTAAGTGGCGAGCAGGGAAAAAAAAAATGGGAGGGCAGGGGAGCTGTGCAAAAAGCGTCCCCCTTCGTCGAGAGCCAAGCAGAAAGAGAAAATAAATAAAGCAGGTTATGTTCTGGGGCAATGCTGCAGCCCTTGGAGATATTTTCACCGACTTCATTTGGTCGGACAAATTGTATTGAAATGAATTATTGATTGAACACGTCTGGAAGTAATCAGGCTTGAGTGAGATGAGTGAAAATGAAGTCTGCTTTCCCCCCAAAAATGTGATTCGCCACAGTTAAGTGATTTAGCAAGTAGAGCAAGTACTTTTGCACACAGGGCCATGTAACTTCTTACTTTCTTACTAAAAATAAACTCAACATTTAAAAACTGCATTTTATGTTTACTTGCGTTATCACTATCTGAGAGTTATTTGGGGGGTGTGGGGGGATCTTAATCATTCAAGTTAAGAAACTAGGCAAAAAAATACGAATTTCAGAAGGGGGCAAAGACTTTTTCACAGCACCGTAGACAAAAGTAACATCACTAAGGTGAATACAAAGGAGTTTCGATATCATGGCTGAATCAAACCAGACACCGGCGGGAGATTGTTAACGCTCTCTACCGCAGCCAGTCTGAGCTCACTTCTGCGACCGTGTTGCATTTGGATGAGAATGAGGAATATTTTGATCAGGCCCTGATGAACAAATCTCTGTACAGAGAAAGTTTAACAATGTTGTGCTGTACTACTTGTGAATTTGTAGTCAATATCATTAATGACTGAGAGACAGACTGTTTCAACAAGTGTATTTGAAAAACTCTTCAGTTATATATAGATAGATAACTATATAAATAAATAAAAGTATTGCATTTGAATCCAAGTTTCGGGCACGCATGTGAAGAAAGGGAAAGGCTAAGAAATGTTACCCATGAGATCCACCCTTTGTGTCTTCTAAAAATAATGGAACGGTCCGGAGGGAAAACACACAAACAGAACTTCTTCGTAAATTGTTTTATGAAGGCCGTTACATAGAGAGAAAGAAGAAAAAGATTGTTCATCAGATATATTTAATCTTGTAGATGGGATAGTGATTGGACAGGGTTGTCAAAACAAACAATCAACACTGGTGTGTCAACACTATAAATGTGTCAGTGTTAATTAATAGGTCAAGGTCCAATAATAAGCATGTTTTGGTCAACTAAACTAGATTTTGTCTTGCTGGAGCCTTCACAACCTGTTCAGGCTTTGTTTTAAATGCTGATCATGTCGCCAAAGCGTCCAAAATCCCTCATCTCACGCTTGCTGAGTTTAGTTTCCAAAAACAAAAACACTATCGATATTGAATTGCTTATATGGCCTACAAAGTAGCTAAAGCCCAAACCTATTACTTATCTTTTCTCTACCAGCGCCCCCCCCCCCCCCCACCCCAAAGATGTACGCCTTTGTGTCCCAATCTTGAGTTGCGGAAACCTTGTTCTAGGGCAATGAGCATAAGAGCCAACTGTACACGTAGAACAATTATTTTAAAGTTTAAGTTGGCCGCACTTCAGCTGGTTGCAACTATCCACGAAGATATGAACAAATGAATGCAACGGGCCCAATCTCTACAGCTTACATTCCTTCAGCTAATATGTTGCAACATTATTATTTTCGAGATTAAAATAGCTTGAGAGGCCAAGTCCCATGACAAAAGAACTTCAATTATTGTTCTGGATCCTTTTCAGCAGCAATGGTCCAAGGTCAAGCCCCTTTTAAGAGGGGTTATTCGTGGTCACTTGCACTCACGTCACACCCGTGGGGCAATTGCAGTCTAACATTTCCCAAAGAATGGTTTCAACACCCACACTTTTTTTTTCTTCGTATCTTGGTATGTTGCTTCTTCTGGTTTGCGTTTTTTGTGTCTCCTCAACAAATGCGTTTGAGTCTCACTCACTGAAAACGCGGAAAATATAACCATTTCTTTCAGCATTTTGTTTCAATGTTTTTTGGACAGCTACTAGCTGTCAGCTCGGGGATTCGTTTTTGGTGTTCATAGGGAGGAGTGCCGAAGGGCAAAGCAGAGTAACAATGACAAAATCTGCAACCTACTGCAGCATGCCATAATCTCACCAGTGCTTTCCAGAACTTGAAAACATTGCTTATCCTTGAAAATGCCAACAATTTCTACCTCGTTTAAGGTTAGTTAACATTGCATTTTTTGTCCTTAACATTTTTTATGGACTCTTATTGGTACACGCAACACCCCCAAACAAAGATTCATACAAATTGGTTGTTGATGACTGGCTTTCCTTTTTCCGTCTCATTGTGTTGCCTCTACATCCAGGTCACGGCCTACAGTCAATCTCAGAACCCACGCCTACCTGCTTCACTTCGTTGCGTCGCCCGCACTTTTGCTTGTGACAGTATAGCAGGCTGCTTATCCCCAACATCTGCCATTTGCAGAGCTTCGCATGGATTAGACGTAGATCACGGCTCGATGACTCACTCCACAATTTGCGACATAGAAGGCTGATAGAAGTTGGAATTTGAAGGGCAATAAGTGGCCTCTGCTCGTGTAGACTGTTTACTAGATCAGGGTAACAGAGAACAGCTTGAGTCCCGTAAATAAAAATAATAGCAATTCTAAAAAGAAGAAAACAAACACAAGTCTTTCAGCTACCCCCCCCCCCCCCCCACCCGCCCCCCACAAGACATTTACAATAAGGAAATACCACTAAGCAATATTGTGCTTAGTAAAAAGATATAGCAATAAACTAGTTGAACAAAATGTAGAGAATTAAATTGTTTGTACATAATGAGTAATTGATTGTGGGTCCTTCTGGTGGGCGCAACTTGGCCACCGTGGGAGAAGTATAAAAAGTCAGACAGGCACAAAGAAATGAACGTTTCACAACTTCTGTAAGTGACTCAATAATCCGCAATAATATACGTAGTTTGGCTTTTTTTTAATCACAGGATAAAGAGTATATGTCTGAGTATTTGATTATGTCTGTGCCTTTTGTGTTGACAAATGCTCCATCCGTTTTGCAGAGCTTCATTAATGAAGTGTTGTGGGATATGCTCCAATTTTTTTGTTAATTAACCTGGACGACATTTTACTTTTGTTTTAGAAACATGAAAAAATATCATCAACATGTGAAGAAAATACATTCCAGACTACTCGAAAATCGAGTCTATTTAAAAGCAGAAAACTGTCATTTCCACTTGGAGTCTGTTCAGTTTTTAGGCTTCATTATTGAGAAGGGACTGCTCCAAATGGACCCAGTGGTAGATTGGCCTACGCCATCAACCCTGAAACAATTGCAACGGTTTGGGGGTTTTGCTAATTTCTATAGAAGGTTTAGCAGGAATTATAGCTAAAAGGCAGCACTTTTAACCACGTTAACCTCTAGCAAGGCCATGTTTAAATGGACAGATAGTGCTGATGCAGCTTTGAAAGAATTGAAGTGATCTTTCACTAGCCCACCAGTATTGTCTCATCCTAACCATGATTTGTCATTTGTTGTGGAGGTTGATGCTTCAGATTCGTGGGGGCCGTACTATCCCACTGACCAGAAACTCCACCCCTGCACTTTCTTCTCCGAAGACGCACACCTGCCGAGGCCAATTATGACATGGAAAACCGTGAACTTCTGGCCATAGTTCTAGCGATCCAGGAATGGCGTCACTAACCAACGAGTTTATTTCTGCTTCCCCAAGGTCGAGCACACTATACTCGGGTGTACCGCACTCGGACCACCCAGATTTTGATGCTAATAAGGGATGGGACTACGACTGACCGGGAGAAGTCAACTTTCATCCCACAATGCAAAAATTCGCAAACACCCTGTCATGCCCAATTCTACCTGAGCAAAGTCTTACAAAATACGAAAAGAAAAAAAATTCCAACCTTGCCCTTTGCGCTAGAATTGCGCTTGAAGCGCAAATAGTGTTTCATGTGTTGCTACGTCATTTGTGTCCAAATATTTGTTGTTTACTATACAGCGTTATAGGAAGATGCTCTTTAAATGCTCGGTTTCCCCATTATGCGTGAGCATTACGCTAGTCGACTTTGAAGCAAACCTTTTTGAAATTTGTTTTCTCTTAAGTTTTAAAGTAAACTTACCTCCATGACATTATTCAAATTTGAAACCGCTTTTTTGAACAACTGCCCCCGTCAGGTGACTATCCGGTTTCACATAGCCCTATTGCCCTCATCCACATACACGCACGCACACACACACACACACACACACACACACACACACACACACACACACACACACACACACACACGCACGCACAAACTGCTTTATACAGGACAACAGTTTATCTAGTTCTACCTTACTAATTTGTTTGAATGAAGGCCTCCTCTGAAATAGACACTCCTTGAAAATAATCACCTGGTACTCCCTGTAGTTGAAAAAGTAAATCCCACGTGTTATGTGTGAGAAATACGGTAATTAGGCATGGTCGATAAATGGACTGTTTTAGTTTTGTTTTTTGTTTTTTTTTAATGAAAGGGAAAACTTTATTTAGTGCTGACAAGTGTGACCTTCAATGCTTCATTAGTCTGGTCACACTCTCAACTTCCACTGTTTTTTGTCCAAAGTTATGGGAAAATGAAGAGGGGAAATCTTGTTTGTTTGGAACACAACAAAAGGTCAGCCGTCATGTATTTATCCCCAACCTGCCAGGCCGAAAGACAGCGGCGGCAACACGAGATGAATGGCTGCAAGATGTGGAAAGATGTCTGGTTGCGGGGGGCAAAACGTGAATCACTGTGAGGCTGTGACACACTCTCACAGACTCATAAATCCTCTTCACTCTCTATCTGCTCCAACACATCAAACATAGCCTGAGTTGCACTTACAAATGTAAATAGAAGGAGGGGTCATTGTTGAATTTGTGTGCGCTGAAATCCCAGAAGGAACGATTACTTTTCGACAGCACCTGCAGACTCAGATGAGGTTTTCACACAGCACCTAAGGCCATTTATTCTTGGAATATTACCTAACTACACTGGGTTCTGTGTACACTCAGCCGAAACAGCAAAAAAATAAATAAATAAAATGTGGCTTCGACATGTCTGTTGATCAAACAATTCTTTTCTGTTCATCAAGTTTTGAACCACTGGCAGATTTTATGAAGGTGCTGTGAATTTGGGTGTTTATAAGGGTAATCATAGCCAGTGCTGAACAGCAGCAGACAGAGTGTTCCCTGCTCATAGGTTGTGTTGTTCAATAAACATGCATGTCCATTGAAGACTAATGAATTGATCAGGATTGCAATGAATACATTGAGCGTGTGGAGGGGGGTTCTGTGTTTTGTTTCAGCAGATTAGAACTGTGCAAGTAAATGCAAGGTTTTTGTCACGTTGACCTTTTCAGATACAACTATACACGTAGAAGCTTCTGTTGAGAATTGCTGCAATACAGTGGAAGATTGGTTTTCGTTTGCGTTTCTTGTCTGCGTTCTTTGAGAGGCTCTCATTACTCCATGCAGAGATCCGTGGGTAAAACACACACCGATAACAGTGTTTTGAGGAAAAACAGAACAGAAGTTGTCAGTAACAGCGACCACGTAAGATGGCCAACCTCTGTCTTCAGCTACAGGGAGCCAATATTAAAAAAGTCTGTGACTGCATCATGGAACGATTTGCCATTTGTGACACTGCAGATCTTTTGTTTCCTACTCGGGCATGCCTTGTCTCAGTGTTTCCTGCCTGCTCGCCCCTTAGGTAATATACCAGTTGGTAAATGTTAAGGGCACAGAGGGCTTCAGAGGGTGCCACAAAATTGGGGTGGGGTGGGGGTGGGGGGTTAAATCACCCTCAATATAATTCTTATATATTAAAACTCTTACATCACTGAAAAAACAAACACAAAAATCCTTTGGAGTTAACTCATTCAATCGGTTAGATATGATTAAAATGTATTAAATATTACATCGGTTTACAATATTTTAACCAATCGCAACTGAAAATCAAGGACTTTTTTCAGCTAGTGTATTTATTCTTAAAATGGAAATACAAGCAGTAAATTCAAATATAACGCAATGATAAATTCTAAACATTAAATATAATGATAAATCAGAACTAAGTTGATAAATAGAGAAAGGTATTGAAATATCCATTATGAATACAAGAGAAAATTGACACAAGAGTGCCAGGGTAAGGATGTATATAATCCCGATACAAACCAAAAGTTGTGAAAATATCACGGTTAAGGGTACGGTATGAGCCTTAATGGAGACTTCTTCTTACTTTTTCTTTTCTGATTGATATAAAAATGATTTAGTAGATATAAACACATAACGGGGTAGGAGTAGATAAGTTTTTTTACTTCATCCTACTCCCTTGAACACAATAACTGTGTTGAATGAAGACTGATTTCTTTCTTTTTACTTTTTTATCTACCTTATTTTCTGTCAAATTATTACTGTATGTGTTGTATGTTCAATAAACAAACAAACAAACAATGCCCAGTTTAAAATTCCCATGCCAGAATGATGTTTTATTACAACCCCAATTCCAATGAAGTTGGGTTAAACATTAACAACAACAGAAGACAATTATTTGCAAATCATGTTCGACCTAGATTTCATCGAACACATGACAAAGATCAGATATTCACTGTCCAAAGGGATCAACTTGATTGTTTTTAGCAAATCCTCATGAACTTTTTATGGCTGCGACACGTTCCAAAGAAGTTGGGACAAGTGGCTAGACAGAGAGAGAAAGTTGAGGAATGCTCATCAAACAACTATTTGAAACTTTCCACCGGTGAAGAGACTGACTGGGAACAGGTGAGTGCCACGATTAAGTATAAAATGAGCTTCCCTGAATGGGTCTGTCGTTTACAAGCCAAGATGTTCATTTATCCATTTGGTGATCCATCCATCCATTTTCTAATCCACTACTACTCCCGAGGGTCACGGGTGTGCTGGAGCCCAGGTGTCACCGGGCAGTTGGCTGGGGGACACTCTGCACCGGTTGACAATCACAGTCACACCAAGGGACAATTTAGAGTGTTCCGTTAACATGCCATGCGTGTTTTTAGAGTGGGAGGAAAGCAGAGTACGCAGAGAAAACCCGCGCAGGCACGAGGAGAACATGCAAGCTCCACACAGGAAAGGCGGAGGCAGAATCGAACCCTGCACCTCTGCACTGTGAGGGCAACGCGCTAACCAGTCGACCACCGTATTACCCTCCATTACATTAGTCAGTGTTTGTTGCACGTGAGGGTATCGTTATTCTCTATAAAATGTGCAATTTTGTTAATGTTGCTTCATTCTTCATACGATTCCATTTTAGTCTGACTCTTGGAAACAGATTAATCAGGCAAACCAGGTTTCCGCTGGATTGCATTTTGCTTCATGTCATTTCTTCATGGGCAGGGCAGCGAGGACGCGAGCATAGTAGTGCTAGAGCACACCACTGATGAGGCATGATGACTGCATCATAACAGGAAACTGCATCCCGGGGAAAAGGAAGTTGGTTATTGGTGTACCATTTGAAGAAAAAAGTGCTGAAGTTTCAAGAGAGTTCAATTGTTTAATTATTGATCATAATTTTTCAAATGTTGAATTTTATGTCTTATTTATACAACTCTTTATATTTTATATATATAGTCAGCTATATCTAATATAATTGTGTCCTATCCGCCGTGATAAATGGGGCTTCACTGTACTGTAGTATTTTTACCTTGTGTAGGAATTATTCATGTGCAGAGCATGCATTTATATCATCTTACTTTAGTAACATACAGCATCATGTGGGAGAGAGTCGACATACTGACCCCTTACAGCTTCAAATATATTACTGTTAGACAATCATGCAGACTTAACTGTCAACGTTTTGAATTAGAGTTTTTTTTTCTCCAGACTTTTGTTGTTGTCGTCTGCATTTTGTTCTCTGTAGAACCCCCAAACCTTTACACACAAGATGGCCCTTTTTTTCCTTTTGACTTCATTGAGTCACCGCCTGCAATCAACACTATGAAATGTTGGAAGTGCGCGTGACAGAGAATAAAAAGTCCATTCAGGTACAAAGGCAGATGGGAATACATCTCCGTCATATATTTCTTTAATTAAACCCTGGGAACAAAAACGCTGTTCCATCTGCTCTGTGTCTTGGAACAAACCCATGAAAGTGTTTAATATACAATTTTCAAGAGGACAACACAGTTAAATAGAGGACATATACATAATTACATCATCTATCATGGTTTGCATGACATGGCTTGGTCGTTTGCAATAATTACAATTGCATCTTATTTACCAGACACTCCGTGGGTTGGGCAGTTGGCCAGTCATCCGTTATGCAGAGCGCATGTGTTGGGTGTTTGCTGAGGTTGCCGTCTTCCCGTGTAATAGGTATGTCCTCCAGCAGTCCTGTTCCATGGTGACAGTCACCCTGAAGACAAGCGCCAACGCTTCTTGTACATCCGCAGCTGTGTGTGAGAGAGAAAGAATGTCTCTTGGTGTCCTGCAATCTTGTGTCATAGATTCCTGCCTCCCAAATCCAGGAAAAAACTTTCAAAAAAATTGAAATACTGTACTAACAAAATCTCTAAACTGATACGCAAAAACAATATTTGAAGCACTTAGAGCTCATTTGAAAACTTTTACATCACCCGTACAAGAGCTGCATTGATTCATTTTCAGGAATCCAGAATTTAAAGGCATTGGCAGCCATTACTATTTGCTATGTACATAACTGGAAGTGATGTTGAATTAAATGATCTTGAACTTGAACGAGAATAATGATGTTATACATTTTTCAAATGTATAACATTTGGGTCCCATAATGGAACCCATAATGGGTCCTGGGTATGACGTTAAACTGCATCCAACTGGTCCACCAGGTTGGGGGGTTGGGCGTGAGGTTAACAACCTCACCCTGTAAAAACCTGCTGCCTTGTAGGTTGGGTCTCTCTAGACAAAGGCTAGGAGAAGGCAACTCTGAATCCAAATCCCCCTGCTGCCTCGCAGGGTCTGCCTCTTAGGCATTGGCTACGGTGGTACACCCTACCAGTGTACCCGGAGTGGAGCCCCGACAGGCAGGGTCAGACACGCAGTCAGCGACCCTGGCAACTCCTGCAGCAGACCCGGTCCCAAGTGTATTGGTTCATCCTCTCCCTTGGGCTCCGATCGGTGACGCCGAGAGGGGGACACTACAGCCTGGGCAACTCAGTGTCTCCATATCCCCCGCCCAAGCCTTCGACGCGCACTGGAGAGTGGTCTCCACCGAAGTCGCAAGACTTCGTAAAGCAACCACGGGAAGAGGCAGTTACCGGTTCATTAGAGCTCCGGCCAATTGGCGTGGAGCCGGAGCGCCAGGGGCCTCGTCCGACGGTGGGAGGAGTCATCGCACTCCATTGGCTAGCTACCGCCCGCCCCAAACTGGGCAGCCCCCGGTCAATAGGGTGCTAGCCCGTCACACTCGCCTGCTCTACTGGGTGCGTAGAGAGCAGGGGAAACCCGGAAAGCGAGTGCCTCCATGCACCAGGCAAAACACGCAAGAGAAAGAAGTCCCCAGCACTTCGCATAGCAAGCTGGAACGTCAGAACTATGTGCCCCGGAATGTCCCCCGACCCGACTCAGATCACTGACCTAAGAAAGACCGCCATCATTGGGAAGGAACTGGCCCGCTTGAACATCGATGTGGCCTGCCTCCAGGAGACACGCCTGCCAGACAGCGGATCCCTCAGGGAAGAAAACTACACCTTCTTCTGGCAGGGTCGGCCGCAGAAGAAACCGCGCCAGCATGGCGTGGGCTTCGCAGTGAGGAACTCCCTGCTCCACGCAGTGGAAACACCGACCGGCGGCACGTCCCGTCTCCTCTCCCTGCGCATGAAGACCACAGCAGGGTATGCCAACATCATCTCAGCCTACGCCCCCGCCCTGACGTCCTCCCCAGAAGCCACGGATGAGTTCTACGAAACTCTCGAAAATGAAGTGACACGTATCCCCAAGACCGAACTCCTCCTGATTCTCGGCGACTTCAACGCACGTGTGGGGGCATATTGGCAGGCTTGGCCCTCTTGCCTCGGCCCACATGGAGTTGGCCGACTGAACGAGAATGGCCAACGCCTCCTCGAGCTGTGCTGCCACCACAGCCTCTGTATCACCAACACCTTCTTCGCAGGCAATGACCGCCACAAGGTGTCCTGGAGGCACCCTAGATCCCACCATTGGCACCAGCTGGACCTAGCAATTACAAGAAGATCCAGCCTGAATGCCATCCTCCACACGAGGAGCTACCACAGCGCAGACTGCGACACCGACCACGCCCTAATCGCCAGTAAGGTGAGGCTGCAGCCTCGCAGAATCCACCACGCCAAGACCAAGTGCAAGCCGCGCATAAACACCTGTGGCACTGCCGACCCGGAAAAGGTGAACTGCCTCTCCACTACATTCAGAGATAAGCTGAAAGAGAAATATGACAACACCACAGAAGACCCCGTCCGTCGCTGGGACCAGCTCAGAAACGCCATCTACAACTCTGCAATGCTCGCCTTTGGGAAGAGAGTGCGGAAAAACGCAGACTGGTTCGAGGCGCACTGGCTAGAAATGGAGCCTGCAACAGGAGCCAAGAGAAAGGCAATGCTTGAGCACAAGAACAACCCCTGCCCCAACACCCGAGACACCCTCTGTGCTGCCAGGAGTAAAGCCCAGCGGTCAGCCCGCCGTTGTGCTAACAAATACTGGCAGGACCTCTGCATGGAGATCCAGTCAGCTGCTGACCAGGGCAGGACCAGGAGCATGTATGAGGGGATCAAAACGGCAACGGGTCCATCATGCAACAAAACCGCCCCTCTCAAGTCCAAGACCGGTCACACGATCCAAGACCAAAGCAGGCAAATGGACAGGTGGGTCGAGCACTACCTAGAGCTATATGCAACTCAAAACACCGTCGCAGGAGCAGCCCTTGACTCCCTGCCTGACCTTCCCCTCATGGAGGAACTGGACAGCGCACCCTCGCCTGACGAGCTTGCGAATGCAATTGACGCTCTAAACAATGGCAAAGCACCAGGCCAGGATGGCATCCCCCCTGAGGTACTGCGGCATGGGAAACACACGCTCCTGCAACCGCTGCACCAGCTTCTGAGCCTCTGCTGGGAAAAGGGCCACATCCCCCAAGACATGAGGGATGCCTCCATTGTCACCCTCTACAAGAACAAGGGGGACCGCAGTGACTGTAACAACTATCGGGGCATCTCTCTGCTCAGCACCGTTGGGAAGGTGTTCGCCCGCGTCGCCCTGAAACGGCTTCAGCGCCTCGCCTCACGAGTCTACCCCGAATCGCAGTGTGGCTTCAGGGCTAAAAGATCCACAGTGGACATGATATTCTCCCTCCGCCAGCTTCAAGAGAAGTGCCGCGAGCAGCAAAGACCTCTGTTCATTGCCTTCGTTGACCTGACCAAAGCGTTCGACCTGGTCAGCCGGAGCGGGCTATTTCAAATACTGGAGAAGATAGGCTGTCCACCAAAACTGCTCACCGTTATCCGCTCCTTCCATCAAGACATGCAAAGCACAGTCCGCTTCAACGGCGCTACCTCCCAGCCATTCCCAGTCAGCAGTGGAGTGAAGCAGGGGTGCGTCCTTGCACCAACCCTATTTGGAATCTTCTTTTCCATCCTCCTCCAGTATGCCTTCTCCGACTTCGGGCTCACGATCAGCCTAAAGAAGACAAATATACTAGCCCAGGGAACCACCGTCGCCCCCTCTATCACCATCGAGGACACGCCGCTGCGAAATGTCGACTCCTTCACCTATCTAGACTCAACCGTCACATGTGCAACAACACTCGACGTCGAGATCAGCTCGAGGATCGCCAAGGCTGCCGGTGTGATGGCGAAGCTGTCGAAACGCGTCTGGGAAAACAGCCTTCTGAGTGCAAAAACCAAGGTTATGGTGTACGAGGCCTGCGTCCTCTCCACCTTACTCTACGGCAGTGAGTCATGGACCACCTACGCTAGGCAGGAACGGCGACTTAACACCTTTCATCTACGTGCCCTCCGGCGGCTACTGCGCATCAGGTGGCAGGACAGGATTCCAAACACCGCGGTCCTCCAACAAGCCGGCCTCCTAAGCATCCAATGCACCTTGATGAAGAGGAGGCTCCGCTGGATCAGCCATACGTTCCGCATGGACCCCCACCGGCTGCCGCGGGAAATCCTCTATGGCGAGCTGCTTGAGGGACGCCGGAGTGTGGGCCGGCCCCTGCTGCGCTACAAGGACACTTGCAAACGTGACCTAAAGGCGGTCCGGGTGGATCCCAACAGATGGGAGAGTGCAGCGGCAGACCGAGCCACCTGGCGCAACACCATCCGCATAGGGGTTGCCGAGGCTGCGGCGGAGGAGCAGGACCGGGCCTAACAGAAGCGGGCAGCGAGAAAGTGCCGCGCAGCTGCTCCACGCACCACCCCACCATCCTCAACATTCACCTGCGTGAAATGCCAGCGGGAATGCCACTCAAGAATAGGGCTCTTCAGCCACTCGCGCTCATGCGTCCAGTACAGGACCTAATCCCCCCCTACGCGTCGACCATCGCCTTTCGAGACGAGGATGCTATATATACATTTTTCAAACCGCAGCTTCAGGCTCATGCAATTCAGTTCAAGACATCTAACTCACATTGTGGTTATGCAGTGCTAAGGGGGTCACATACCGGGCGGCATTGAAGCTTTTTCGTACACTTGAAGTTATTCTTATACATAAAAGTTATTTTGTTTGTCCTTGCACTTCTTGTTTTTCTTGCTCTGCAAATTAGTTTGGCACTTTTCCATGTCTTAAGGAGTCAACATTTATATTTATCGCAAATATATACGATAGCACTTTTTTTTGTTTTGTTTTACAGTACTGTATTACATTCAATATTCATTATCCCACTTTGTTTTATCGAAAGGAATGGAAATACGCTCATGAAGAGTGTGTGTGTTTGTGTGTGTGTGTATATACAGTATGTATATATATATATTCTTTCTTTCTTTCTTTCTTTGCAATACTCATTACAATTCTCAGCAATTACTGATCCATTTGCCAAGCTTTCGTTTGCTAGTCTTATGCCCAGTTGATTGCAAACAAAGAATGGTCTTTTTTTTCATTATTATTATTTTTTTCCAGAGGTTGATATTCAGCGATAGCTTCAACAAAGCTCCTGAGGCCAATAGTAACAGGTGAGCGGAAGGCTGCTATGACAGTGCTTGCAAGAATTTTTTTTGCACCTATTGTTTTATTCCCTTCATGTACTCCAGTTTTAACAAATACAACAGAATGCGACTTTTGTTTTTAGATGACAAACTCTCCTTTAAAACGTAAAGGCCCAGACTTCATGCTGAGTACCGGTAAGTAAATGTGTCAGTAAATTCAGAGAGTATCATTTCAGTACACCCTTTAATGACCGTTTTGTTTGGTTGTGTGCAATGAGATTTTCCTGATGTAAAATACAGTATGAACCTCGGATTGCTGAAGGTGACGGCAGGTCATAGACTTGTTAGCACGTCAGAGGTGCAGGATTCGATCCCAGCTCCGGAATTCCTGTGTCGAGTTTGCATGTTCTCCCTGTGTCTGAGTGGGTTTCCTCCTACATTCCCAAAATATGCATGGCAGGTTGATGGAACGCACGAGATTGTACCTAGGTAAGGTTGTGAGCATGGATGGTCGTCCATCTCTGTGTGCCCTTTGATTGTCTGGAAACGAGTGCAGGGTGTACTCCACCTGCAAGCCTACTACTCCAGCAGCCCGCACCCCCTGTGAGAATAAGTGAAGTTTAAAAAATGGATGGATAGATTGCTCAAGGTTAGAAAAGGCTGGTTTAGTGAGTGAAATTCGGGACACGCAAACCTGTTTGTCCCCTTTGGAAGATTTCACCCGCCTTTTAGCAGCAAGGGCATTGAAAGTAAAGATGATTTCATAACATGGTAGCCTTCATCCTGTTTGGCAGTCCAAGGCTGCTCTTTCTGCATGTCAGTCAGGGAGAAAAGATAACGTATGAAATCAAACACAACGCGCCTAAGGTTTCCCTTGAAAGAAAAATGTTTCCTGTTTAGAAGGAATCTCAAAAGCAGCTGTCCAAACAGCCTCTCTCTCTCTATTTTTCTATCGCACGAATCGCTCCCTCTCCTCTTTTGAAGTTTAGAAAACGGGCTGGTCCTCGGAGTGATGTCACCTCCCTCCCGTACGGGCAATCGACCACTAGCGGCGCGCGTCCCCGAAGAGACGCTCGGCACCCCTCGTTACGCACGGAACCTTAACCGCACGCGACATGCGTTGCCTCCCATTGACGATGCGTTCGGAACTACTTCGTCGCATCGGGACTTTTGCGGGGTCTTGTAGCGGCGGCTTAGCGTTAGGCTCCGGCAGCAGTGATTCTTTCGGAGGTCGTTACCATTACGCGCGCTTCGACTCGACGTCTCGGCTGTGCGGGAGGACAAGCGGAAGGCGCACGCACCAACATGACGCACCGGGGCAGTTTTGAGCCGCGATGGATCCGAGTGAGGTGAACGTGTTCGAAAATGTCTCCCGTGATATTAACGGCACGGACGCGCCGCTCGAGTGGCCCCACGCGATGCCGGCCGCTGCGCTCATCATCGCGGTGGTGGCCGCGATCATCTCCGTGACGATCGTGGGGAACGTGTTGGTGATCGTGGCGGTGCTGACGAGCAGGGCTCTCCGCGCCCCTCAAAACCTCTTCCTGGTTTCTTTGGCCTCGGCGGACATCCTGGTGGCCACCCTGGTCATCCCCTTCTCGCTGGTAAACGAGGTGATGGGCTACTGGTACTTCGGAAGCACTTGGTGCGCATTTTATCTGGCGCTGGACGTGCTGTTCTGCACCTCCTCGATCGTGCACCTGTGCGCCATCAGTTTGGATCGCTATTGGTCCGTCACCAAGGCGGTGAGCTACAACCTGAAGAGGACTCCGAAGCGCATTAAATCCATGATCGCGATGGTGTGGGTGATCTCGGCGGTCATCTCCTTCCCCCCTCTCCTCATGACCAAGCACGATGAGCGTGAGTGTCTGATCAACGACGAGACCTGGTATATCCTCTCCTCCTGCGCTGTGTCCTTCTTTGCGCCGGGTCTCATCATGATCTTGGTCTACTGTAAGATCTACAAAGTGGCAAAGCAGCGCTCCTCCACGGTGTTCGTGGCCAAAAACGGACTGGAGAGGCAGCCCTCCCAGTCAGAAACCTGCTTCGTCCGCAACGACCGCTTCGAGATGGAGAGTCCCAGCAGCCAAAGTTCGGGCAGCCATCCGCCGAGACAAGGTGAGCTTGACGACATCGACCTGGAGGAGAGCTGCTGTCCCTCGGATACCAAACCACGCAATCACCACTTTAGCGGAAGGGGGAAAATGAAGGGCTCGGACTGCTGCTCGTCGCAGAAGCGTCGTGTTTCCTGGGCTTCGTCCCGTACGTCACAGCTCTACCCGGAGCAAAAACATGTACCGGTCGGGCGCCAACACGCTGCCGCTGTAAACAAGACCAAAGTGGCCCAGATGCGTGAGAAGCGCTTCACTTTCGTGCTGGCCGTGGTGATGGGGGTTTTTGTGCTCTGCTGGTTCCCCTTCTTTTTCACCTACAGCCTCCACGCCATCTGCAGGGACAGCTGCTACATCCCTGGCACGCTTTTCAACCTTTTCTTTTGGATTGGCTACTGCAACAGCTCGGTCAACCCCATCATTTACACCATTTTCAATAGGGATTTCAGGAAAGCCTTCAAAAAAATCATTTGGCCCACTCCTAGGCGCACATAAACACAGGAAGGCTTTCTGGGTGGCAAAGCTGCTTTCCCAGCTTTCTTTGGCGAGAGCGAGCAAGGAATTCAGGCAGATTAACACAACTCAGCCTGGAGCTGATTATTTCCCCTCTGCACAATTATGAAGTGACTCCTGGAACAATGGGTGTTGTACTGTACACATGCAGACCACAATGTTTACTAAAATGTTGAGCAAAGTCCAAAATATATGAATAACCCTCTGGAATGTGCACGGTCAGTATTAAAAATGTACCTCAAAAATGCTTCCGTTGGTGACTGTCTGCAAACATTTAAGAAAATCATCAGATTCGGCTTTTAATAGCGAGAACAAATACAAGTGAGTAGCTGCTCTGAGAGGGTGACATGCAAATTAAACCAAGAAAAAGGCACAGCATATTTGGGGCCCTTCAAATATGCTACACAATTCACCAAAACTATAAAACAAAACAATTATGATAATGATGATGATGATGGAGATATTACTGAATCTAAATTGATGCCTGATTTAATTTGAAACATGACCTGCAGGGCTCCAATTGCAACAATTAAGTCAATGGTGGCACATCATATTAGAAGAAACTGCACATTACAAGAGTTGGTCCTACATTTGTTTTCTTGGGAAGATAATAATGCTGACTTTAATGTTTATTATTGTTTGTAAAGCGCAGCAATTCCTTGAGATAAAAGTTGAATTTAATTAATTCTGCAACGGTGCTCAAAACTCATCACTCATATACCTGTATGAAATCCTCTTTCCCCAGGTGAAATTAATGAAAATGCCGTTAATTTACTAAGCCCCGTCCCCACAATTTGTAATGTGTGCGTGTGTGTGTGTTTGTGTGTGTGTCTGTCTGTTTGTTTTAAGTATTGGCTTAATAACATAAATAGAGTGTAAATTTATTGAACAATATGTGTATCATGATATAAGGCTTCAATTCCATTTACTGTACAGCTCCTTCTTGTATGCCTGCCTTGGCCACCGGAGGTGGGGCGGGGGTAGTATAAAACAGCCATGCAGACAAACGAAGAACACAGATATTGTCACTATTCTCTTCTGCTGGGACAGCTACAATGATCTTGGTCTTCAGATAGATCAATAATATCTATGTACAGAATATGAGTATGATATTTCAAATATCAATTGCTGAAAGGGTTCTAAAACTGTGAATGTATAGACACTGATCATTAGCAGGTCAATGGCTAGCAGTAAGTTAGCAGGGCCTTCCTTTTGCTCCTCGGGTTCCCAAGTGCCATCCTCAAGAGCCCCTATGCAGCCTGTTGAAGATGTCGCCTTCATCCAACACACCTGATCAGCTCATCAGCAAGCTCTGAAAAGCCTGATAACGATTCTGCTCATGTCTGATTCATTCAAACGCACAACGCAAACTTTTCTTGTTTGATGTTTGGGTTGACAGTAAATTTAAACTAAGAGTGGCAAACAACTCGAAAGGTCTCTTTTTTATTTTAAAGAAAATCTGTTCATTATTTGCCCAACTGCTGCTTATTGTGAGTTTGTGTCTCAGGTTCTCACTCGCAAGTCTCGCCCCCTCCTCCCCCACAAAAATAAATAAATAAATCAGGCCAATGATGGCTCGTGTCTTGATAAGTTGAAAGTAGGTTCATACCTCGAAAGGTCACTCGTATCATAAGGCACCACTGTTGTGTAAAAATAAGATGTTCCTAACATTTTGGACTATGCGAGAGTAATAAAAGGAATATGTACAGTATATATGTATTTTTTTTAATACAGCTCTGGTATTTAATTTTTTTGTTTGTTTGTTTGTTTGTTTTTTTGGAGATGTGTCTAATGTTGTGGCCCTTGGGTATGTATTACTCTCAAATTGCTGGTCTTGGGATTGCATTGCATGACTTCATTCTGGAACAATGACTGATCCAAGGCTTGGATGTGGAAACATGACTGGATAAGTCTGCACACATCAAGTGAATACTTCCATATTATGTGTGCAAACATTCAAACCACGTGGACATTCATTCCGTTAAACACAAACAGGCTTATGTAAGATTAGATCTAGGTTAGGCTGTCTAGCGAATGTTGAAGTGACTATGCTGTAAAAGGAAATCTGCAGTTTTTTGTCTATTCTTTACCAGCAGGGTAGAAGCGTCCGCCTATCCTCAATTTTCTGTACTGCTTGTGCTTATTGGGGTCATTTGTGAGCTTAAGCCTATCCCAGGTAGCTTTGGGTGAGCGGTGGTATATGCCTAGGACGAGTCACCAGCCCATTACAGGGAACATTTTCACCTCTGGACAATTTAGAGTAGCCCATACTGCGGCGGTAGTGTCATTCCTACAGCAGAGACAACCCAAATTTGTGTGCAAGTGGGAATGAGATCACCGTGTGCCATTCCCAAACACAAAATGTCATAATTACAGTCAATATTTGTAATAAAAACACATCTAGGCCAGCAATATAAAACAATTTAATACAGAGCAGTCGGGATGGCTGGAATTGAGTGTGCCTTCTTTTGCCGCATGACAAAGTATTCCTACACTGCGCCACAACTCATTGGACGCTGTTCAGAACCACAAAATGTCATAATTACAGTAAATATTTGGATGAAAAACATTTCTAGACCACCAATATAAAACAATCAAATGAAGAACAGCAAGTGAGGTAGTAATCGAGCATACCTTCTTGTGCTGCGTGACCAGGTATTCTTTTGGCGTCAGAAATGTCAGAAAAGTCACGACATCGTAAATCGAGCACACTTTGAGTTTAGTTAACCGAAAATACATGATTCTGTCATGTGGGAGGAAGCCAGAGAGAAAGGTCGGACATTTCCAACCAAACACTGTGACTCTCAGACAGAGGCTACGCACTACAGGGGAGGACACAACACAGGTCATTTATCAGTGCAAATAAGAGCGGTACTGACCGTGATAAAGTTGCAGGCCAGAGGGCAGGCAGTCACAGACACGTAGCCACCACTGTGAGAAGGAATGACAGCCAACGCCAGCCGAAACAAACTCCAGCTCTGTGAATTACTGCACAAAAAGCAAAGTGATTGATGAAAGATGTTCGTTAACTTCAAGGTTTCTAATGAAGCGCTGAAGAGGACTCACTTGACACTTGACATCAATAATATTATGCTGGTTACAACATGGCGACCCGTTGGTCGACTGGTTAGTGTGTCGGCCTCACAGTGCTAAGATGCAGGGTTCGGTTCCGGCTCTGGCCTTCCTATGTGGAGTTTGCATCTTCTACCTGTGCCTGCGTGGGTTTTCTCCGGGTACTCCGGTTTCTTCTCACGTTCCAACAACATGCATGGCACATTAACGGAGCACTCTAAAGTGTCCCAAGGTGTGACTGGGAGTCCGAATGTGTGTTTGTTCTATGCGTGCCCCGCGATTGGCTGGCGACTAGATCAGGGTGTAGCCCATCAACTGCCTGAAGACAGCTGGGAAAGGCTCCAGCACGCCCGTTTTAGGATAAGCGGGTTAGAAAATTGATGGATGTCGTCATCATCAAATATTTTTTTACTGTATTTTCCGCACGAAAAGACGCACTAGATTATTATACCCCCCCCCCCCCACTCCCCTCCTACAAAATTTATTTTGTTATTTCCTCGCTTGATTTTCTTCATGGTTTCATTGAAGTAAGAATTAATTTACATTTTTCGAAGGCGGCCATGAACCCCTCTTGAGTGGAACGGAAGAAGCACAGAGGCGGACAATGACGTACAGTACCTGTACTTGCTGAGACTGTGAAAACCATTAATAAAGTCTACGTATAATAAAATAATAAAACCACAACCGTAGCTCTCATTTTTCAACAAACTCAGGTGTGTCTGTGTCCGTCTCCTTCCCTTCTTTTCTTATGGTCAACTCGGGAGGCGTTCATGACCGCCTCCGAAAAACTAATTTGCATTTCCTTTATCGCAGCTCCAAGAGTACAATCAGATAAGATAAAATAAGAAAATACAATACAATACAATACAATACAATACATGCTGATTTATATAGCGCTTTCACAACAGCGGCAGCTGTAACAAAGCGCTTTACAAAACAGTAATACATAAAGTAAAATAATAAACACAACACATAACATAAAACACGGACAGTCGTGCAGTCCTAACCACTTTTCCGTCACACGCTCCCACTTCACAGCAGCAAAGTCATGAGAGGAAGAAGTAGAAGGCAGCCACTCTCGCGGCACCAAATTGAAGTCAAAATAACACAACAAGATGTCAGTCGTAGTTATCTAGTCCTTTATTGTGTATTCACAAATGATGAAATCACAATATAAATTCTGGTGGGGGGGGGGGGGGGGTAGAATTTATTTTGTTATACCCTCGCTTGCTTTTCAGTTTTTATGTATTATTTTCAATTTTTGTAGTTTCATTGAAGTAATCGTTAGTTTATGTTTTTCAGAGGCGGTATGAACGCCTCACGAGTGGAACGGAAGAAGGCACAGAGACAGACAACGATGTACCTGTATTTGTTGAGACTGTTCTAAAAAATTTACACCACGGCTCTCCTTTTTTCGGAGCTGCAACACATACTTATTTAATAAAGCAGTGACACAGTTCACTGAACCAACGGCAAGTTATAACATTGTTTCCAGGAAGGAACCATCTTTGAGTCAACGTATTACCATAATGACCATACAAAAGACGCACCGGATTTTAACGCGCTCGGTGAGCTTTTAAGAAAATCGAAGACTTTATGGCGCGCCCAATAGTGGGCAAAAATACAGTATTTAGATAGATGGTATAGTTCCTTTTCGTCTGTAGCGTATGACAATTTGATCGGCTAATAGCAAGCCGTGTGATAGGCAGGTGCCGTGTGACATACGCGGACGGCCCCGCCGTGGTATTCTTTTTAAAACGTTTTTAGTTTTTCCCCAGTGTGGTATTCAGCCGAAGTGAGGAGGAAGACGCCTCCTGGATTGGAAATGGTTTTCAGTTCCAAGTTGAAAATAGATACGCTTTGGGGACCAAAGCTTAAAGGAACATTTTCAATAATGTGTGTGAGAACTTGAGCCCAATGCATGTGAGAGCATTTGACTTTGACGAATCCGGGTGAGAGCGCTTGACTAGTGTGTGTGAAAACATCTGACTACTATGTGTGAGGAGAGCATTTGGCTAATGCGTGAGAGAGCGTTTGAGTAACGGGATCGAAAAATAATCCTAAATTATGTGTGTATGAGCATTTGACTAGTTTGTGCGAGAACCTTTGAGTGTTGGGTACTAATTTGAGTCCTAAGAATAAGAGGGAATCCTCAGTTATGTCCGGACACTCCTTCATGAGAGAAAGCCTTCACTTGCTTTGACTGCTTGCCAATATTGGAAACAGATTCCAGTCTGTCATCAGAAAATTGTTAAATTAATACCATGCTGACAGTTATTGAGCTTGATTGATGTTTTGTGCTTGCGTTGTAAAAGATTCCCAAAAGAAATGGTGGGAACTCCAATAAAAAAATTATGATAATCACAGCATCAGCAGTATAAGTTTCTAGCTGTATTTCTTTTGGCAAAAAAACCAAAGTAAAACAAAACTACTTTTGTTTTCCATCAAGTTGCAAATGAGTGTGATTCAATAAGAATATCTAAGACTGAGTCAAGCGCTGGCCTGAGTCGTTATCATGGCTCAGTCATCTGAATCATGAGTAAACAAACAACACATGAGACATCATGCCCCTGTAATGCACGCCTGGAACAGATCTTAACCGAGAAAGGATAACACATGAATAATGTTGTTGCACTTATAATACGGCAGGAGGCAAGTGTCATCCTGAAGGAGGTGAGCGGGTGTTGCTGGGGGAAAAACATGGAGCGGAAAAGCTGACCGACCAGAACTAAAGCTGTGCATGCGTACTCGTACTACTATGTATAGCCTCTTAAGAATGTCTCCGACTGCTAGTGGCACCACGCCAAAGATAATCACCACATTGGAGAGGCGTCACAAAAACCCTCTCTTAAAAAAAATGTTGTAAAAATCTGTAGTCAAGGCGTTTAAAAAGAGAAAAAGCTCCCCTACTGTAGCACAGTTGGGAGAATTCAAATTGATGACTCAAAGTATTAAAACAAGCTGGTGATTAAGATTATGGCTCTTGTAAAATTAACCCTCTTCTTCTATTTTCTTTTTCAAATTACTTCCTGTGAGTCACATTCATTGACAAATTCATTTAACTACGGTATACACATGTAAAATGGATTTAATTTCTCTAGAGAGTGAGGTCATACCCTTCAATGATAGCCATTTTTTTCTCCCCCGTGAGTGAAAATATGTACGCAAATACTGACATGTAATTTTTATTCTGATGACTTCAGAGACATGTAAGTCCCTCGTTGGAATTTGTTTACCAACTCAATTATCTTTCCCATCTACAGGTTGTTACAGAATGAAGCAACAACAATGGAGCGGAGTGTTTTTTTTTAAATTAGCGCTGGTGTTTTTCTCACTTTCAATCTGGTGTTAACAGTCATGTCACACATAACATGCATCATCTGCGTTGCAGAGGAGTAATAGGGCCACATGGACAAACAAAACAAAGCGGTCAAATTATGAGGAAAAAAGTCATGTTTTGGACATAAACGCTTCATAGAATGAGGGGAAAAAAAGAGCCAATCAAAATTCCCATGCAAACTTAAACACCATCGACTGAGACTAGCAGCCTCTTTTGTGAATCGTTCATGTATGAATGTATTTTTAAGTTGACATAGGAGGATTCGCTTCATTCATCTGTGTAACTAGTATGTATTAGTTGCCCGTTGTACGCAACTGATTCAGTTGTGATTCCAAATGGCGATGGCATGTGAAGTCACATGGCACTTACGTTTACAGCCAATCGAAATGACAGGTTATACTCATGCGTTCCAGCTACAATCCAAGCCGTTTATCGTCAAGAGGGTCGAAAGGCGGGCTGCAGCCTACCAAGCCGTCTTCGGGCAGTAGGCAGGGTACACTGTAAACTAGTAGCCAGCCAATCCAAGAGCCAATCCAATTTTTTGTTAAAAGGAAGGCTTCATTGTGTGGCTTGATTGGTAGTAATTATTTCACTTGATGGATCAGAAAAATGCACAAGTTCTGAAATGTATTGATTACAATGATAATTCAATATACATCCATCCGTTTTTCTGATCCGCTTTATTCTCACAAGGGTTGCGGGGGGTGCTGGAGCCTGTCCCAGTCGTCTTCGGGCAGTAGGCGGGGGACACCCTGAACTGGTTGCTAGCCAATGGCAGGGCAATGATAATTCAATAGGGCAGCTTAATCTTTGGGGGGTTTTTTCCAGTGTGGCCCTAAAACGTCTTTGCGCCATTGCATATTTCAACATTAGATTTATATATATAAACATTATATTTAGGCGCTCCGGCAGTTGACTCACTGCCGGAGTATTCCACGCCGTGCCATTGCTATCGCCTATTCATTCTGCCTTGATACTACCTTAAATGACTATTGTCTATTATTGCGTTCCTGGATATTCCTCTCGTGAGTGATTATAGTATTTTGCTTACGAACTTTCTCCTTGCCGTTTTTTCGCAAGCGTTTTCTGTTGCCGCGTTATTATTTCCTGGTCCTCTTTTTGACCAGTGTTTTCAGTTGTCCGTTTAGATGGGGATTTTTGTGTTAAAATATATCTCATCTTTTGTGACAAAATTCCTTTCTGTGTCTGCTATTTCGGGGATCCACTTATCTCCAGTTAGTTGCGCACAAAGCGATTATTCTGTCGCTTCGGGCACAACGTGACAATTCCAAACTTTCTATAAGTCCGTATATGTGCCCTGTGATTGTTTGAAGACAAGTCCAGGGAGTAGTCTGCCTTTTGACAAATGTCATCCGGGTCAGACTGCTGGTTCGATCCATTCATTTTCAACATGGTTTATCCTGAAGAGGTTCGCGAGGAGTTGCTGGAGCCTTTCTCAGCAGACTTCGGGCAGAAGGCAGAGTACATTCTGAACTGCCAGTCAGTCGCAGGGCACATATAGCGACAAACGACCACTCACACCCACATGTACACCGTCACTGAGTGGGAACCAAACCCACGCTGCCCGCACACAAGTCCGGCGTGCACCATACAGCTGGTGGTCCCTGTGACTCTAATAAAGAAAGTGTATGCATACATGTTAGTATTGTTGGCACTCCCTCATAATCATTTACTGTTGTGGTTTTGCTTAGTGGAAAAAAATCTTTGCCTTACTGGTTGCGTCATCTATTCATTTTAGTCAAAAAAAAGAAAAAAATGAGACAGAAAGAGTGCTCAGGTGACCTTTCACCTTGTGGAATCTTCTCAAGGCCAATGAGATCAACAGACCATGTGGACGGAGCCAAAACACTTCCCGATGTAGGATGTTGAGAGGAAATCTTTATTTGGATCTTACAAACAGAGCGCCAGACGCCAGAGACGACGACCACTGCAATTGTTTGAATACAAGAGTGGGGGCAAACACGGCCAACAGTCCGGTGAGGGTGTGGCAGAGGTGAAGGCGATTGTTGTTCATATGTTTTGAGATGAGAGTAGCACATACAAACGGCCCTCAGAAGCCAGCTGCTTTTGCACTTGTTGTTTTCTACCACACATCCAGTGCATGTGAGTGGGGCATCTGCGGGTAATTACTTTTTCAATTGTCTCTAACAGGACAGGCGGTGAAGCCACACACGTCAATTCCAGGAAGCTGTGTTTCACGAGGAGAAGAGCCATTGTGTCATTTGTCTAAATGGGCCTCTTCTATATCCAAACAAGCCCAGTAGAGCACAAACAACCTCTGCACGAGTTTAAGCCGTCACAGGAAATCAGGCAAACGCGGCGTCGGCCTAAAGGGGACACATTTTCGAGCCCCTGTTCCTGCCTTTTTGCTGCACATATTGCGAACAAGCGCCCAAAAGTTCAACCTTGTTTTCATCGCACCATAACACATTTTCCCATATGTGTTTGGGAGATATCAGGCTTCCATCTTGTCACGGTACCCCGTGACATATGAAGAAGACGGGAGATTTTGTCACATGGACTTAACAGTCACAATGTGTCAAAACTTCCTGCAGCTCCTTCAACGTTGCTGTCAGCCTCTTGTCAGGCTTTTCATTGATTCTGAACGGATGTCCATTTTTTTGAGAATGTTACTGTTGTGCCATGTGTTCTCCCCCTGTTAATGACTGTCGTTGGAAATGACTTTACATTCAACACATTTCTTCTGACTGATAGTTTAATGAGACTCCATGCTGCAGTGGAAGCTTTCTGCCAATCACAACTTGTGCTTTCAAACAGGACTAGAAAAAATGTTGAGGGAAAAGCCAACTAGAACAGCAAAATTGTATTATTAATTCAAATTTGGGATCAATCAGTGGTGGCAGATACTGTATATGATGACTCTCATTTAGCATGAATTTAAATGTGACTGTTTGATTTTGACTACTACTACATCCCTAGGTGTATTTGCAACCATGTCTCAATTGTTGGTATTGCTTCCCCTTTCTAAAATAAAATAATATCTTGTTGTTGAATTGTACAGGTGATGCTACCATAAATAGTTTCAACGTGCTTCTTTTTATATCACAAAAACATGGAATTTGAACAAGGGTGTGTAAACCTTTTACATCCAGTGTGTTTTTCTGGGTAGTGGTATGTTACACTTCGATTTCCTGTCCCAATTCATTTGTTTTCTCTGCATTTTAAACGGTTTTCATATATTCACAGCCATGGGAAATGCAGTTTCTATATTGAACATGGCAATAAAAAAATTAACAGCACATCTGAAAATATATATTCCATTATATGTTTTCCATCTCTTGGTCTTGTAGCGCTTGAGTAACCAGAAAATAACAAACAAAAGTTGAACATTAAAGTCTTATTTAAAAGGCACCAGATGACTCTTGCTCCTAATGAGGGTATAGAAAATGTATGGATGAAAACACACAGCAAGCTCATATTTGGTTGGGAAATTTGCATAATTATTCCTTTGTTTTTCAGACACCCTCTGATTAACGATAGCGCTTCTGCAAGCGTAACTGAAAAGAAAAAACAGTGATGAATGATTAGCTGTGTGATTGAAAACTTTCACTCCTGCAAGGTTAAAAAAAACATCCAAACCTTATATGTACATGCACATTTGGTTTTCTATTGCATTTTCATTACACATTCATGATATAAGGTCGGCAAAAAGCAGAGTGCTACTGAAGAAATGTGTGATATCTAATGTTGTTATCATAGGGTCCTTTGCTTTTTAATTGATGGTCATTTAGCGTGTGCAATTGTTCGATGTTCTGTGTGCCATATTGTAACAAAATCTGAATTTAGTCATTATAAAGTGATGTGGACGGTATAGTATTGCAAACAGTGGCAGAAAATTAAAAGAAAGACTAGAGGATAAGAGTAACGCATTAGAAACGGCATGATTCTCCACCGATGCAAACTACCTGTATAGCCATCCATCTATCCATCCATTCAGTTTCGCTTTCCTGTACATCGGCTAGCTGGAGCTACAAGAGTGGTGGCAGTTACAACCACACTCATAAAATCTTTTTGATTAACTGTCAACCAATGCTAAGAATTACTGTTTTTATAAAAGAGTATTTCTTGGTACAGTTCCTGTTTTAAGATGAGATTATGTAAGTGTAACATACAGTACCTCAGGACCGGTTCAGTGAGTGTACATTATTAGATGACATAATTGTTCAGCGTTGGGGAATGGGTCCCCATTTCATAAAATATGACTTCCAACTACCCACAAAAAGTGCATGTCTACCTTATTATCATAAGCTCTCTAGCTATCCTCATCCAACAAGGATTTGCACTTATTATGTCTTAATCATAGAAATTCATAACTTGCATTGACACAGGACATGAAAAGCAGGCTCCAATATCAGTGACTCAGAAAATATGTGCAGGGGCCATTTAAGTCTTGCTGTAATATATTTGGTGTTGTAGACCCGCCCAAGGTGAAAGCAACATGTTTCGGGTCAGAGGTCTACCTTCAAGTTCAATCACATTTTATCTTATAGAAGCAAAAACGAACAAACAAACAAAAAACGAACCCAATACTGGCTCTGTCCCCTTTGGACTCGGTGCACGGTTAGCTACAGAATTAGACCCAATTTGGCTTACATTTGAGCATGCAGTTTTGAGTGTGGAGGATAGATAAAATAAGATATCCTTTATTCGTCCCACAATGGGGAAATTTACAATAGCCTGCAGCAACCCTACACACTATACCGGTAAATGGAAATACAATAGAAAAAAAATGGGTGCACTCAGAAGCTGTGTTGAATGTGCTCAATGAGATTATTATATACATTTTTCATCTTTTATTATTCATTTCCACTTATTGTTGCTTTATCCATTTTGTACTGTGCTGCCAGGAGAGAGACGTGTGCCCCACTCTCCGACATGGCAATGAGTCTTATTTCTTCCCTGTGGCAAAAAGTCAAGAAGAAATCAAGTGGACCGGGCTGCATTTTAAAAAAAATGAGGATGGGCAAGCTGTTTTGGCAGGAAGTGAAGGAAGATACGCAAAGGGTGGAAAGGGTTTCCCCCAATCTTTGACCTCATTGCAGTCTCTGTGACCTGCCTGACACCCTTGCAACATGCGCATCAATGATTTCAAACTTTCATTTATCATCATCCTCATGTGTTAAGTGACTGACAGGTTTAAGCCTGCATTACAAAACCGTATCAGTCTGTAAAGCGTAAAGGCTTGACGTATGATGCTGCTAAACTGCCACTTACCCACTGCGAATCCTCAGACTGTTCCCAAGGCTCCAAGCAGCCGTGCTTAGGGGCTGAGAATAATTTTGCGTTCCCTTCCTCCCTTTTATCTTGATGGAACTCTTTTCGACCCCAAAGCTCGGCCTTGCGGTTATTGCTCCACATCAACAGGGGGCTGTGCATTTTCAAATAAGGGGATGAACTTGAGCCACCCTAATGACAACAGGAAGCATTCAAGCAAAGTTATGGCGCTGAAAGTGGCTATTAGTCTCATGCTCATATCCATACAAAAACAAGACTTTCTTGAGACCAGAACTCAGTGGAAGTTGACTTTGGAAGTCCAAGACCAAGATAAACTGGGACTGAGGCCAAAAACAGTCCATTTTTAAAGCCATGACAAGAGTGAACATTAAAAAGGGAATTCACTTTCATTTTAATTTTCGTTTAAATGCATTTGAACGCCAAAAACACTGTGGAGTGGGCTCTAATAGCGCCACTCTTTGCTCTTCATTTGCACTCGCAGTTTGCTCCTTCTTAAAGTCCTATTCCCAAAGGCGTTGCATTAATGACATACAGTCCCAGCACAAACATGCCCACAAAGTTTACCAGCTGAGTGCAGTTTGGACCTCTTTACCCTCCCTGATTGCACACCTGGCAAGAACCATGTTGCACTCAATTCATGTCACAATTCAAAAGGCACCGGCTTAAAAGTTACTACTCAGCCAGTCATTTTGATCTGCCCCTTTCATTTTTTGAAATTGATTTCTCTCAGTCCAAATTGTATTGTTCTTTTATTAAACGTCACGTAACATTGTAGGATCAAAGGTGCCTTCAAATAAAACAGCATTAAGCAACCTAAATGTGCACAGTGGAGTATCATAATCATGCCTCCTCTACTAAAAATCCTCTCAACTTACTGCAGAGGAGGCAGGAACTCAGAGTAGAGCTGAGCTTAAAGAGTAGAGCTTAATCAAACATTAATTGTGATTTTGATTCTGGCTTCTCTCCATCTTAAAAAACATTATAATCAAAGGCAACTGATTAGTCTGCCCAATGGCGTGGCGTATATGCAAGTTTCGGATGAAATGCATCATGTTGCTTACACAGCAAGCAAGGTCATGTGATTGTGCCCTCCCTGAGAATGCTTGAAGCTGTTGTAGTATACTGTAAAACTAAAAAGACAACATGTAGAGTTACACAAGCTGTATATGTTTGGTGTTTGTGTGTTTGTTTGTTTGTGTATTGAACATAAAACATATACAGTAATAATTTGACAGAAAATAAGGTAAATAAAAAAGTAAAAAGAAAGAAATCAGTCTTCATTCAACACAGTTATTATGTTCAAGGGAGTAGGATGGTTACACAAGCTGTATATTTAAACAGAAGGCATGCTTTGTTTTAAAAACATTGCCAGTGCTAATGCCAAAGTCAACGTAAAATACCACTGACACGCTAACAGGAATTTACCCTTCAACTTCCGGGAGTGGTCTTCCTTCAAAGAACGAATGTTCACACACAACATTGTTAGAACATATACATACAAGGTTACAACAATACACATTGGCTCAGATTTTCCCAGTCTGTGAAAAAACTGTTTCATTACAGCTCAATCATGCATGCATGGCTCCACACTGCACATTGGAGGCCACTGCGCACACGACAGATAGAACCAGCACTTTTGTTGTTGTGGATGTTGTTCTTATTGTTATTATTTTTGTATGCTTACTTTGCTACTTATTTAATATCTGTTTGTTCTTTCAATTTATGTTTAAAGTTCAGCTTTCAAGCAATCAATGAATTTTTATTGTCCGATGGCTGGGTTTGCCCAGTTAAATACCAAGACTTGTGAAAATAAAAATCGAACAACAAAAACAATCATCCGTAGCATCATATACATGTAATAAAGAGATCAGGGAGATGCTTACTCATGGTTTGAATGTGTGCAAAGATGCAATGGAGCAAAGGTGTGAATGCAGTACAATGAAAATGCAACAGGCTTGAATTTTATATATGTTTTACAACAGCAGTTGTCAAACTTATTTTTTGTCGCCCGCCACTCTAGAGTTACGTCTTCCCTCAGAGGGCCAGTACAAAAGTGAAACCGAATAAATGTTTCACGGGGTACTATTACTTATACACAACAAATGGATGGATTATGAGTTTTGAAATCACTCGTTAGCCATTTGTTTGTTGTTGCTCAATTATTGTTGAGACAAGCGGAACAAGACTAACAAAATTTCAACGTTATTTATTAGAGATGACAATTTAACATTTCGGTACAGGTTTTAGCAGTGAACATGATTTGCTTTCACGGGCCACATAAAGTGACGTGGCAGGCTGGTACTGGCCCCCGGGCCTTGACTTTGACACATGTGGTTTACAAGATCATTTTGAATTTGACTAAATGATCAAGTGTCGACATGCTGAGTTGTGGCAATCTGTCATGGCTTTTGGCCCAAAACACAAGCGCATCGTCAAGACCAACACCTTCAAAATGTGATCTCAACACCAAGAGCGGTCTCGAGTATTACAACACCAGCTGGCTACTGTATGCTCGTGGGGTTTGTTACAAATCTGCATTGGAATAAAAATACAGTAATCTGTAGTCATGACAAAGTAGCACATACATTACTTGTAGGATCCCAAGCAAGACTAAAGTATAGAGAAGGTTATATAACCTGGGACCACTGCCGTCTGTATCTTTGCCCCCATCTCGAAGCTTCAGCATCACCTCTGTCAAATCATTGGGCTGGTATTTGGCCACATGTGCATCCCAGCTGAATTAATTTTCAGGCTCTCATGTAGAGAGAAGTGGAAAATGCTGTTAATCATTTCTATGATGAGTGTAAAAGTGTCCTCTTAAGACTCATATAACCATTAACTGATCCTCAAGGACTATATTTCATGTCTTACTGCCCAAATATTCCAGCTGAAACTATGTTCTCAGTGATTTATTTTTTGGAGGGGGGGGGGGGACCAATGCATACCACATAAATATAACATGATATACTACTTTACAGGACATGGAGTCAACATATGGCATCATTAATATACTGAAATTCAAACTCTGACACATGCAATACATGTATTAGAGTAAAGATTGTATGATTAATCACCTCACCCTTTGCAATCATTCTGAGTGAAAATGTATCTTGGAGAGTGAAAAATTACAAGGGGTTGTGGGAAAATTCCATGTCAAGTAACAATAAATCATTAAAAGACTTCAACAAACCTTGTATTTCAATGGAAGAAAAGTATAAAATCAGTGGAGAATGACAAGGAAATGATATGCAAGAAATCATGGCTATTGCTCCGCATCGTCATCCTCCGAATCGAAATATGTGTTGGGTGCAGTGGAGGCTGGATTTTCTGACCTCAAATCAAAATCATCAGGCACGCTAGAAACATGATATATGTTCAAATAAATAAATCTGTACAAACAAATCTGAATAAACCGATGGATGATATCAAAGGTAATATTATTATTATTATTATTGTAATTTTTTGGAGAGTTTATCACCTGTGGCAGTCTTAACCTGCATTGGAGATGGAATTTTGTGGTTTGAGAGCGTGGGCCTCCCAGACTCAACCCAAAAACATAATTTGGAACACAACACCTTTGGACCCGAACCAATCAAAGCAAATCGTGTAAATTCAATGTCTTTTCAACATTCATTCATTCATTCATCTTCCTAACCGCTTGATCCTCACTAGGGTCGCGGGGGGTGCTGGAGCCTATCCCAGCTGTCTCCGGGCAGTAGGCGGGGGACATCCTGAATCGGTTGCCAGCCAATCGCAGGGCACACAGAGACGAACAACCATTCGCACTCACACTCACACCTAGGGACAATTTAGAGTGTTCAATCAGCCTGCCATGCATATTGTTGGAATGTGGGAGGAAACCGGAGCACCCGGAGAAAACCCACGCAGGCCCGGGGAGAACATGCAAACTCCACACAGGGAGGCCGGAGCTGGAGTCGAACCCGGTACCTCTGCACTGTGAAGCCCACGTGCTAACCACTGGACTACCGGGCCGCCCTCTTTTCAACATGTTATTTGAAAAAAAGTTATGCTTTTGTAGGTGCACCATGATCTTAACATTTTTCAGTTTCTCTCTCTTACATTCAGTAAACATCCTATCTTCCAAGCCGCTTGATCCTCACTAGGGTCGCGGGGGGTGCTGGAGCCTATCCCAGCTGACTTTGGGCAGTAGGCGGGGGACACCCTGAATCGGTTGCCAGCCAATTGCAGGGCACACAGAAACGAACAACCATTCGCACTCACACTCAAACCTAGGGACAATTTAGAGTGTTCAATCAGTAAACATGTTGCCCTCAAAATTTTCAGTACGTTGAAATTCTCAAGTATAACAAGTTTTAAACAAGAATCTGAACAACTGCGGTGTCGTTTTGAGACCAAATTGCCCAAATTGTACAAACTAGTAAGTGTTGACTTCCATGGCTAAACTAGTGAAACAGTATGAAGCCAGGACATTAAATGAGAAGCAGCGGGGAATTGAGAAGCCTTCAACTTCTCAGCATCCACTTCCACTGTGTCCTGCTGATCGAATGGGTCACGAGCAGCAGTACGTTAATGACACCATATCATGGCAGCTCATATAATTATGGAGGACGGCACACGATGGCCTGCTCTCTTTATGTCATTGACATTATAGTTTATATTGTTGTATTAAACCAGCACTTGCCAAAGTCGTCACGATCATCAGCCATCTCACATTCCTGACAGTTAGCTGACTAATGGACTAACACGTGCTACTGACAATCCACTTCTAATGAGCAATTATGTTCTCCTTCTATTGTAGAGGATGTACGTAGGTGATGAACACCATCAATGGCTAGTTGGGTTCATGGGCTGTGAAAATGATTGGTTGGGTTAGGTGGTTCTTAACCTTAGAGGTGCCGAACTCAACCAGTTAACATGCACATTCACCAAATCCTTCATTAGTGAAAAATAAAATTATATTTTTGTTTACAAGTTCATGACATAAAAAAGCGCATTTATTAACAACAGAAAAAAGTAAATAAAATCTCAAGTGATAAGTACAGTCTACTTTTTTTTTTTTCTATGACGTACTATCACGACAGTCATACATTGACTCCGAAGCGAACTAAATTTCCCACAGCACCGATTGGACAAGCAATGTAATGTGATCATCTGCAGCCAGTGATGGCCAAGCGGGCGTGTCATAATTAATTGACATGTTGAGTCGGGTGTGTCGTACCCTCCTTGGCAGAGGCTTCGTCGAACCCCAGAGACCGATTCACCAAACCCCTGGGGTTCAGTCAAACCCAGGTTAAGAACCACCGGCCTACACGCTCATACATGCGAGTTTTCAGAATGTGTTTCAACGTGTTTAAGCAGAGTCAGTGAGCTGGCTCTACGCTTTCTAGTCATTGCAGGGTGGGGAATGAGACGTGCATATGTTGAAAGAAATGAACACCACTCACAAGAGTGTAGCAAATGCTATGTTTGCTGGCATCTACACACACAATGTGTCAGGGTGAAATAAAACATGCAATGTAATGAATGCCTCTTGGGAAACTGTTTTTGTGGGTCAGTGCTTCAAAAGAGAAGTCGTTCCCAGCTACCGGTAATTAAGAAAACAGCATCCCTGAGCTGGAGTTGTTAGTTGAAAAGTAATTCCAATGCAAAATTCTACACATATATTTAGTTATTTATTTATGGCGACCCAGTGGTTAGCACGTCGACCTCACAGTGCAGAGGTGCAGGGTTTGATTCCGGCTGCGGCCTCCCTGTGTGGAGTTTGCATGTTCTCCCCACGCCTGTGTGGGTTTTCCCCATGTACTCCGGTTTCCTCCCATATTCCAAAAACATGCATGGCAGGCTGATTGGACACTCTAAATTGTCCGTCGGTGTGAGTGTGAGCGTGGATGGTTGTTCATCTGTGTGTGCCCTGCAATTGGCTGGCAACTGATTCAGGGTGTCCGCCACCTTCTGCCCGAAGACAGCTGGTAAAGGCTCCAGCACACCCACGAGCCTTGTGAGGATAAGTGGATTAGAAAATGGATAGATAGACAAATAGATAGATCAATAGATAGACGGATAAGTTCAAAATCGCTGCAAATTACAGCCACAAAAAAAAATCTTATGGTAAGTTGACACTCTTACAGTATTTCATCTTCATAATAGCACATTCCTGATTAGGCTTTTGAATTGAACTGCACGGGTGTAACTACTATTGTGGCTTGTGACTGCATAAAATGCACTCTGAGATCATCTCTCTTCCTCGCCAGAAGATATGCTGAGATGAGCTACATTTACCTCACCGGACACTTTGAACCTGACTTTGTCTCTTCAAGGTGTCATATTATCAAGCTGTCATGATTTGCATGATGGTGGTGCAGTTGGAGGACCCCAAAAAACAGGGAGGAGGGGAGGAGCAGGGTGAACTAGACTAACTGTATGAAAATACAGAGGAAACTAAATCCAAAACACAGTCATGAAAACAAAAATAATCCAATGTAACAAACAAAACCATGGCTGCAGCAAAAAACTAAAAGCAACAGTAACAATGATAGAAAACAAACATGACAGCAACAAACAAGCAAACAATGACCCGACAATGAGTGGGCGGCCACGAGTCCTTTTATACTAATAATTACATCACGACCAACAGGTGTGCAGCTGCAGGAGAGCCCTACACTGCCACCTGTTGGTCACAAACCAAAACATGATAATAGCATGTCGACAAGCCTTCATGCATGAGGTACGGAGTTGAGTGACGATAACCTTGTTATGTTGTTGTGAAGTGGATAGCTGTGCAATGCTGGACTGGAGGTTGCAGATCTGCCGCCACTGCACCGTGAGCTATATAGTGGTCAGGAGGGGGTATTGAGCCTTGGAGGGAGAGGGTAAGCAAAGATATGAGGTCAACTTGGAAGCGTGAAGAGTGGGGAATGTGACATAAACAAACAAACAGGTAAACAAATGTGAGTAAGAGGGGAGAAGATTGGAGTGGACATGCAGGAGGGAGTCAAGTGGTAAATGAAAAGATGCCTTTCACATAAAATTATCCATCTATCCATTCATTTTCTGAACCGCTTAATCCTCACTAGGGTCGCGGGGGGTGCTGTTGTCTATCCCAGCCGTCTTCGGGCAGTAAGCGGGGGACTTTCATGATTTGATTTAATGAGGTTGACAATTTGTCTGGCATGCAGACAGTGAGTGTCAGTTTTGAACCACCAAAATGAAATCCCTTTAGCCACACTGGCAACATGAGGACTTGACAGACTTTCCCGGTGCCTGGAGGATGGATTACACCACCGTCTGGCTGTACCTCTGCTTGAAAACATTTTTAAACTGCTCATATAGTTTGGTAAAGTCACCAATGCATTCAGCGTGTCGTGACTTCGGCCTGTTTTGCTTCAAAGCCGACAAACCTTGCCATCAGTGCATGTAATGTGTGTTTAGTGATACTTTTCATTTTTCTCGCAGCAATTACACTTTAATGATCGTCCCCAAGGTAATTTCATCCATTTCCTGCCTGTAGCTGCAGTGATTAAGAATTCAGCTCCTAGCGGTGCCAATCTGCACATTGGCAGATGATGTTCGCAACAGTACATTCAAGAAAAAAAAAAACATCCCAAATCCATCACGCACGAAGGATGGAAGCATCTGCAGCTACACTATCTACATGCCGCATGCAAGGCTGTATTCTTCAAATAGAATGTAAAGGAATTAAACAGTTTAGGCCACTTTGTTTTTTTCATTGGACATTGTGCCGGTTGCTCTGGTGTGCATGCTTTGGCCACGAACATATTGTAGGTGTGGTATGAGTTCATAAGTCCCCAAGCTGAGTCGATTCTTGATTGCTCAATAAATAGCACGGCTGTCTTTCAAAGTAACCTAACAAAAGTGTTCAGTGTTTTAACACTAGCTTTTGAAACAACAGACTGGATTCAAGTGGGACGTTGTTTTGAAGTGAACACGCCACCTTTGAATAATGTGCTTGCATTATTAGGCTAATAAATATTCAGGTGTAAATATGGAGTCTACACTACTCTGTAAAAGTCTGAGACCACCGCTAGCTTTGTTTTTCTTATGTATCTTTTTCCTAGCATTCATTTTTGACTTATAAACCAGTAAAGTAGGTCAGATACACTTAGCAATTACATAAAACAGCAAAGCCAATTTCTGCAAAATGTTATTTTCTCATAGGGGGTCAATATTCAAGATTTTGGATGCTTTGTTTGCATTGAGCACATACGCTGTTAGAATGACTTCTTTAGCTTCAGACTTTCTGTTAACAGATGCATGTTCTGTGCAGTGGCTTTGTGTTTACAACAGTGGCAAAAAAAATAAACGACTGCATCATACAGTCTAGTCATACTTGTAGGGGAGGGGAGGCCTGAAGAAAGAGAAGAAAAACGAACTTGCCGCTGTTTTAATCATGCTTCTAGTTGTTGAACCATGATGTGAGGCTGACAGATTGCAAGGCTAACGCAGCAGGCATGGATAAAGAAAAATAATGCTTTGAAACACGGTGACTGTGCTGACAAAAATGTTTGGGGGTTTTTTCTCCCCAAAGTGAACTCTGAGGATATGGCTTAGTGTTGATCCTCTCTTGGACCATCTGTAGCACTCTGCTTTACACAGTGAGCTGATTTTCTTTTACATTGCATCCTGTTCTTTGCTGATGTCGGTGAGCCTTCATGTCACATCGACTTATTACAGCGTTGGGAACATGTACACCACCTATGAATCATGCAATACTCAGGTGGCTTTGACAACAATGCACAACAACAAGCGTCACGTAACAATTCCTTACGTTTTATTCCCAATGCCCAATTTTAATGTTACTTTAGGGTGCCTAACTCACATTGATTGGATTCGTTTGTTTACATTGAAAAGTAAGAAAGGCACTGCGTCAATATTTGACCTTCATCCAAATGGCATTTCACAGGTGGGAATCTGAAAGACCTCCACCACAAGCAAATCAAGAGATGAAATTGAAGGAGGAGGAGCCATCCTGTAATTATAAGTCAAGGAACAATGAAGACCAGGGCACTTCATGTTTGTTTATTTGTTTGTTTGTTTGCAACGGCCTTCACACTGGGCAGGTTGAACCGGCTTCTTCCTTGGCACTCACGACATCCCTGATCATGGCGGCCCAAGCGCGGCGATCCTGTGCCAGGTCAATCGACAGCCTCAGCCAGTCCTGGTTCCACGCCGCAGACCCACCACCTGGAGGCCGGAAAGGTATGCGAGGCCAATCGCAGGGCACACATAGACCATACACACTCACAATGGCACCTCGTGACAATCTGGAGCGCCCACTCAACCTGCCATGCATGTTGAGTGCGGAGGAAACCGCAGTACCCGCAATCGAACCCTGCACCTCTGCACTGTGAGACAGACGCCTTACCCAATTGACCAGCGGGCCGCGGAAAGTTGCGTATCTCCAACCAATTTAAGATGGCACCAACTGAAAATACACCCAGTCACACACTATTTTAAAAACTATAGCCCGCTCGGTGATCCAAAATGTTGATCATAGTAAATTTCAGGCCAAGTGAAAAAGGCCACGCAAAGTGTCAGCAGCCTCTGGGCTTCTTGCAGCAGCTGCCGTCAACAGTGACAGCAGTTGTGTGAAAGCAGGGCCAGATAATGGCAGTGCACTGGCAGAGGAGAACATGTTTGAGAAGAATAACTACCATGATGATGATGATGACACTGGTGAAATCAACTGACTTATCAATCCCCCCCCCCCCTGGAGGTGACTGTGAATGCTTGATTGTTCACCACCATGAGAAATCAAACTCAGACATTCATTTGCATTTTCAATCAGTTTTCTTCTTCAAAAGTAAAAAGTTTTCTCTTCAGAATTTATGCTGACACCTTTGAGACTTTGTGTACTGTGCTGTATTTGACAAGTTGGCCCCTCCTGTATTCTTTGAGAGGTGTAATCAAATGTTAATAATCCTCTGCCGACCTAAAATTGTGATGTAGCTTTGTACATTAATTTTTCCAAACACTCCCGCTTATCATCACAAGAGTCAAGTGAGACATTGGAGAGGCTGGCTGTCGTTCCTCAACCCTCCCGTGCATCCTTGCACTTCTCTCAAGACAGACGGTGAATGCAAAAGTGCTTTATCAGTTGCTGTCTGTTTCTTTGGGGTCTTTGCAATGCAGGCTCAGAGACTCATCTCTTTTGGGCATAAATGAGGCGCACCTCCTCCTCCTCCTCAACCTGACATGGATGTATTCACGTAGAGCATCATCAACTGCTGCTGTGATGAGCTGTTCAGAGGGGTCCAACGTTGTCATGACAGAGATATCCTCACCTCCGCTTATCGTACGCACCTTGCCATTTGAGCCATGACCACCCGATGCTCTTTGCGCTTCCCTGACATTCTCTCACCGCACGTCATCTAACACCATTTCCCTCATCAGCCGAAGTGTGTGACTGAATTTGTGTCAGAAAAAAAATGAACAGCTGACAAAGATGGACTTCATTTACATGAGCAACAATCTCTGTCTCTGCATGCAAAGTGAAATTTCTTAACATACGTTTTTTTTCAGCGTGGGAGAGTGAGCCTCCCATCAGAGAACAATAATAGGTCTTGCTGTTTTTGTGAAATTTGAAGTATGGCCAATTTTCAATGCATCAAAATTGTCTCTTTGATATAAAATTGCAGCATCACATTTATATACTGTAGACACAACTGTGTGCATCATCACACAGTCACACGGCATCGCATCATCACACAATTCCGTTCATGTTGTGAATCTAAAATTACTTGTTGGAACGTGACACACACTTTTGACACAGTAGGGTTGCTGTCCTTTCCAGCAGTTCCTGTCACACAGGCACAGTCTTACCTCTGTTAAGAGTCTTGATAGCACCTCCGAAGATGGAAAACTGCTTGGTTGACTTCGTCACCCCATTCTATGTTGTTCACGCAGAACAGCAAAACAGATGAATAAAAATGCAAGCTTTTGTGTCTGAAATAGCTTGTGCATATGAGTCTGACCCAAATAATTCACCACTGCAACCTTGCATATTGCAATTTTTTCCTTGTTTTGTCTCAACATCACAGCAGCGTTTTAATAAGAGAGCTCATTAACAAACAGTTTTTATTATCTTTACTGCATCTTCTGGATACTCTCTCATGCTTTGCTTCATTTTTCATCCTTTCCTTTTTCATTTGAAAATTGTGGTTCGTTATATCAGGAAAACCGCTGAGTTCAGAAGGTATGGACCCCAGGCTGATAACGTGGGAGGTTGGGGGGTTCCGGGGGTGACACCTCGTCCTCTTTATCCAGCCACGCTGAGTTTCTTTGGTGTCAAAAACGATGTTACGTTTTTCTAATATCAAAATTGCCTCGGTCACTTGGTGATGACGAAGTGAAAATCCACTAGGAAATGCACAAGGGGCATTGCACTTAATTAGCGGTATATAGAAATATTTGGGACAATCCTGTAATTGCGCTATCATGAATGGGCTGCTTTTTAATCAGGACCTTATTTGGCCTATTTGGCTCCTGGAAAACCTAAAACGTACCCCTCGAATGGAATTTATACTGATTTTGAGCAACAGAAATGACTCAGATCATTTGTGGATGGACATTTCTCCTCTTCATTCTTAAAATCAACCTAATTAAAATAGCTGTCATCCGAAAGAGATCTTCTTGCAGTTTCTTATAAATGCACATGCCGATCCCTTGCACGGTCCATTATGCCATGAAGGTCCCACGCCTTTCCTATGCTGCATGACGGGGAGCTGCTTCATTTGGCCGGGAATCAAATCGGCTTTGTTCACACAATGGCACAAACACCCATTTTGAACTGTGCATGTCTACAAAAATACCCATAAAAAAGCAAACTCCACCCATGCGAACAGTAAGACTGCTATTTGTGCTACATTTGCGCTGGGCACGGAATTTGGTCCTTACAAGTCTTTCTCAAAATTGAGACGTGGCTTTGTAAAACTAAGATGTTAGCGCTCTTAAATTGGATCTCTTTTTATTTTACAGATGGGAGTGTGTATGGATTATTTGGTTTATAGAAGCGACAGCAGCATTCAAATGACAAGTAAGTACACCTCCCCCTTGACTGAGTCTACCAAACTCGTATTTCTGTTCTGCTCTTGTTTTCCCCACAAGGACTTGCATTCAAATTGCATCTTTTCATTTTTATTTGACCTGATCTCACACTGATAGCTTCCTTAATCCCCCAAGGGTTTCGATTTTTGTGAGGACCCAGAGTCACAGCTTCTCCGAGGCACAATTGAAGCCGTCTTTTTTAAATGTGTAATCTGAAAAGTTATTAAAGGATTTTATCACACCAAAATAAAATGATCTCTCAAGCTTCCAGTCAATTTCAACTTCTGAGTCAAATTAAATGCATAACGCTGGTTTGCAGTATGATTTTTCAATCAATATACACTCCCCAAAAATGTTAAATGCTGCCAAAACACAACAAATAAATACGTCAGAAATTCAAGTGATTCATTTTTGCCCTATTCTGGTTGAATTATGGGACTTATTCCAAATGAATAAATCCTATTAAACTTCCATGATAGATTACATGTAGGATATTGCTGGGCTCACTGATTTCGACACCTTGTTTACAATGTGTGAATATTTAGCAGCTAATTATAAATTCAAAATCAATGATCCCATCATTCCAACAGCAGAGCAAACATTACACACAAGAACAACAAACTTTACTATCGCTTCCCTGTTTTGGGCGTCATATTTCACACCGCAAGCGAACATTTGACCAGACGGACGGACTAGACCAAAAATATGCATGCTAATACTGATACTGAACTGATGAGCAAAAATGACAAGGAGGATTATGGAAGCATGAATAACAATTTCACACCACCATTGCCTGATCATCGCTTCCTGACAAACAAGAACCCCATACAAAACAAATCTCACAACACGTCTGAGCTGACTGCCAAGACCTTTGTGTGCGTTTTGCTGTGATGAGCCTTTCATCGAGGCGCCGTCAATTGTCAGCCTTGCATCGAATACTTTTAATGTTAACCTGCATGTTGCTGTGGCTCAAGCTAGGCTTATGTCAAATTGAAAAAGATTTCCAAATAAACATGCACAGATTACATTGTTTGAAAAGAACCTTAAAAGAAGAGTTGTTTTTATCCCAATTTTAGAGACCAAGTGATATTGATTGCGTCTCGGGTGGGGAATAAGAAAGTCACTCAGCAGAAGACAAGGTTGAACTGTTCACAAGAACGAAACAAAAATGCAGCGCCCTGTATTTCATGAGTGGCTATTCCAGGGTATATTCCAGGTACTTTCATCTGGATATCGAGTCTATTTCCGGACGATATAACATTTTGTTTGAGACCACTGATTTTAGGTGTGAGCAAATGCATGACAGACAGGTGCGTCGTCAAAGTTGAAAACTGACCGAATGTCTTCACTCATGTTTCAGATGTGAGTTTTTGCCTGTGCAGACTACATTTAGACTAGTTAGAGGTGTGATGGACATGAAAGCCAGAGAGCTTTCTATGGGAGGAAAACAAACAACTGTTCAAGTGAGAAGATGGCCAAAGAGCCGTTGCAAAATAACATTGGTCACAACCACCACAACCATTTGGAAAATCCTGAAGAAGAGAGATCCCCTGGTGTATTCGTTTGAATGGGTAGACCAAGGAATGCAAAGGCAGTTGATGACTGGAAAATTGTGTTTACTTAGAAGATGCAATCAGATGCGTCCGATATCTGAATTCAAACTCTTTGTCACAGCAACATTTCTCAAGTTCCACGAGGCAGCAAAAGGAAATCAAAGTCCACCTGGATAAACAGGCCACATTCCTCGCTCGACTATCGTAAAGTTTTGAAGAAATTTGGGACAACTCCTTTTATAAAAATCACATTTATGAATTCAAACATTTTTAAAGACAAAAGACTAGCAGTATTTTGTTGTCATTTTGTTTGTTTCTTTTTACATAATCTCACCCGCCAACCAACAGCAATCAAAATAATTGTCTTTGAAACAGACATTCAAAAAGCCACAGTCAAACTCTGCACTCTGCAATTGCATCAAGAGCATATGGGCTCAAGGTCCGCACATGTGCCACCCCTTCAATGTTACATGCAATCAATTGGGTGGGTTTTGCAGAGTCCTGCTGACAAACAGACAACAAAACGGGACATCTTGCTCTCTCAAAGCTACCATCTGAAAACACAACAACCTGTGAAACTGAATAAAAACAGAAGAACAAATAGTCAGTTGTCCTCAGGAAGAAAACTGTCTTGCCTCTAGCCTGCTCAATTTCCTTTTTTTTTTTTTTTTTTGCAACTACAGTGCTTTGTGCTGCAGTGCACAACCTCGGAGGCACCATCTGCTGTGCTCGGGTCACCCTGCAAAAGTGACTGGTGGTTTAGCACCATCCCGTAGAAAATCACTTCGGGGCTTGGTGTCATCACAGGTGGCGAAAGAACTAAGAGGGAGAGAGAGTCCGGAATCCGAACCTGAACCCTGCTCATCTCCAAACCTGTGAATAAATACAATATGGATCAGGGGCCGAAAGAACTAAGTGGCCTTTGAATTGAGCCGTTTTTGTCAGCCCGCTTCCTCTACTCTGATCTACGTCTCCGTAAGCCTGCTTCTATCAAATGAATCTTTAAAGCTGGTGATTCATGCAAATCCTCCCTTTTATACTCTGCCTTTACTCTTACGGCGCAGACCGGCAGCGCAATACATTGCACATTTCTCACACCGTTTGCATCGTTCCATGAATACGTAACATCATCTTCTCCTCTCATGAAGAAATAGCATCCCCATTTTCAAATTCACTGCGTCTAATTCTCCTTTTGGCTTATCTTAAAGTTCTTTATTTTTACTCTGCGGTGAAAGATCTCACTTCGGAGGGTGACAAAAGAGAAGTAGCAACATGTTCCTTGTGCGATACCACTTGATTACGTGCAACGGCGGTCACAATACAATCCATATGCCCTCGCATGCTGTAATTGACAGACATTTTTTAGCATTGCTCATTTGGTGCGCGTGAGAAGGGCATTCATATGCATTCACGGCCAAACAAGCTGCTGGAGGCACGAGGTCTAAAGCAATTAAGTGCCTGGCAGTGCCCCTGCTTGTTGGAATCCAAAGCAGCTCATGCATTACCCATTGCACACAATCAGGCCAAGGTGCAACGGGAACCTGCCAATTAGAAAAGAGTCACTGCACGCTAACTCTAACCTAGTGTGACAGGTGGTGGTGGCATTAGAGCGGCAACTTTGCAGCGAGGACAAGAAGAGGAGACAATATTCCTAAAGGTGTGAACGCAATACCAGTTATTTACTGAGACAAGGACACGTGTACGTAAAAGCCAGATTGTCTGTGGTAGAGTTCCATCCGGGGGAAATGGTTCTCGCCAGGATCGTCATAGCAACCCCTCAGGCCCTGAACCATTTTTTCAGAATTCTTTGATTAGTAGCATTGAGCAGGCACCACGTTCATTCCAGTGATGGATGATGCGAATCCAGCACGTGCACACCCTGATCAACTAATCAACACTGACAGCGTTCAGTGGCAGGAATTATGCTCTGGATATTCCCATGTGGGAATATAATGTAGAGTTCGTTCTGTGACCATGCTTGTGAGTCAAAAGGCTTGTAGCTCAACTTTCCCCAATGAAAGCAATGCACATGCCATTTGTCTGTACCAACGTCCCCGCAAAACGAAACTTTGTCATTTGTTTGAACTCATTCACTGGCAGGTATTTTCAAAGTTCCTTATAATGTCAGCCATTTTAGAGCATTTTTACGGATTTTTCTTTCAAGACCCACAGAACATTATGAGACAATATTAACGCATAACCAATAAAAAAGTAAGAGTAGACTATTTTCTTTCATTTCCCCAAAAAGTTTGTTTCTAGCTTCTTCGGATTCTTTTTTAACATGAGTTGCTTTCAGCAAAAATAACTGTTTCTGGATCATCACCCCACCAAAAAATAAAAATAAAAAGAATTATGCCAAACAAAACATTGTCTTTGGTGCTACTTTTGCTCAAACTGTAAAGAAAATCAAAACAAATCAAAACAAAACACAAAAAAGTCTCCCAATCTAATACATGATGTATTTTCATTGATAACCTTGGCTCCGATGGAGGAAACATTTCTCAGACATACCAACCAATCGTCCACCTTGCCGCCCCCAAAATGTCATTTATGTACCTCTCGGTTTAAAATAAATAAATAAATAAAGTGATCTAAGTGCCACAGGATGACCCTTTTCTTTAACTGAGGTACTGTGATATGAACAAATTGCAATGGAATTTTAATAGTAGAAATTTGGTTCCTCCATTGGAGCCAAGCATATTTGCTGTCGAAGCAGCAGCACCCAAAAAACTGCCAATAAGGCGAGTGTGACCTAAAAATAGCAACATGCTTTGACTGCAAAGGACATAAATCTCTCTGTCCATCTGTTTGTGTTTGTATGATGTGGCCTGTCTGCAGGCTGTCATCATTCGTATTTAAACAAAATATACTTGGAAGCCTCAACTTGATGTGGGTTTCTCTTCTTGACTGATGTTGTTTCAAGGTGCCAATCATGAAGACCATACCGTGGAAATTGAGTTAGGGAGCAGATAACATATTATTTGGTGGTTTAATTTGACAATTGAAGGGTGGCGCAATGGTCCAGTGGTTAGTGCGTTGTTAGGCCTGCGTGTTTTTTCTCCGGGTACTCCGGTTTCCTCCCACATTCCAAAAACATGCATGGCAGGCTGGTTGTCCCTCAGTGTGAGCGTGAGCATGGATAGTTGTTCATCTCTGTATGCCCTGTGCTTGGCTGGCAACCGATTCAGAGTGTCTCCCGCCTCGTGCCCGAAGACGCCCGGGGTAGGCTCCAGCACCCCCCGCGACCCTTGTGAGAATAAAGCGGATCGGAAAATGGACGGATGGCATTTGACAATTGATGGATGGCCAGGCACTCGGAAGACCCATCTACACCAACATACAAATTTAAACAAAGAAGACCTTTCCATAATATGCCCCCTATTGAATTGAATCGGATACAACTTTATTGTCAAACGTGCTGTACATATGTGTAACATACAGCAAAAGAAAAGTGAACCAAAAATAACAAAATAATGCCCTTTCAGCACTTTGGGCCCTGTTTTCATACCTGGTACAAGGCGAGCAGGTAGCGCAGTCTAAAAGCGCATGGGGGGGGGGGGGGGGGGGGGTGTTCTATCTTTTGGTATTTTCGTAGCTGGCAGAGGGTTCGATGCATGCTATTTATGGATAAAATATAATGCCATCCACCACACATTAGTGGAGCGCAGAATCTGTCTGTCTGCCCTGGATCTAATCCACCAAAATTGCATTTTACTACCTGTGCCACAACATAGACATGGTTTCACCAGGTAAAAAGTTTAATCTACAGTATGTTTGGTCTTGAAAGTGTTTGGTGCACCACAGGCAAGTTATGGAAAATGCCCACTGATGAACAGCACAGTCTGCCAGATTCCCATACATGGTATAAATGCGCTAGTTTTTATGCCGAGAGCATGTATGCCGTCTACAAAAATAGGGCCTTTTGTCCTAGATGTGCATGTGTGTGTGTGTGTGTGTGTGTGACCTGCATGCAAGAAAACACGTGTTCTGTGTTTAGTATGTTTTCTCTGTGTTTGTAATTAACTGCATCATTTGTGATGTGTATTTTGGTGTGTAATAGTGTGTGATTAAAGTGACTGGTACTGAAAAAAAACCCAGAAAAACTCATCCATGACTCTTGGTCACGACACATACCGAAGGTAAAATAAAAGAATAAATAAATGAAGTGGAAAAATTAAATGGAATGGCGGCAGAAATAAAACGATCCAACGAGTTTGGAAGAAGTTGGCATGTGTTACTTTCTGGCAGGAAACACTGTGAAAATGTTTTTGCTAATGTTCCTGGTGTGGGCAACACCTGCTCTCCTATTAAAATGCTTTGTTTAAGTACAAAATAAATTCTCAAACGAGGACAATGTCAAAATGAGAAGGTGACTGCAACAAAAACATGCTGGAATACTTTCTGATGCCATCAAGCAAACATTACATATTAAAAGTCAACCATTTCTGATTTACAGCGGAAGTCAAGTCCAAAATTTCCTTGAGAATCATATGTTGTATGTGTCCCCACTAGTCTAAACACAGCATCGTGTTTGTTTCAGTAAATCAGCAAAATCCATTTTAGCATTTTTTTTAACCACACCATTTTCACCCACGTCCGTGGGCAACCATTTTGTACTTTCTGTCAACTGTCAAAATGAAATCACAGCACCTCAGGGCTCAGGTAGCGACCAACCACAGCTTTCTGGATTTGGTCAAGTGATACTCTCGCAAAATGAGAGGGATTAAAATAAGGGGATTTTGCTGCTTAAATCATATTACACAAAGTCGATGACAATCTGAATGCAGTGTTTAGACTAATGGGGCCGACCGATTCCTCCTTTCAGAGCTGGAAACATGGAGTAATTTATTGGCCTTCTTACCGGCCACATTGGAGCCCTACACACGCAAAAGCACTTCTGCATGAAGGTGACGATGGAGATATTTTATGATGTCAAAGATCACCAAATTTGCGACATTCACTGTTTCACACAGTAAAAATTGGTCAGTTTCAACAAAAATGTGAACACAAAGCTTGTGTTTTTGCTTCCATTTTTCATGAGTTGAACGCAAAGGTCTAAAAAGAAGTCTTTGTACATGAAAAGGTTATTGCGCCTATATTCTTTACAAATCCGTCTAAATTTGTGTGCATGAGAAAGAGAGAGAGGGTGAGCGCTTCTCCTTTGCAATATACAATGAACCATCCACTTCACAATTGTAGCGTGTCAAGATACGGATCAGGCTCGAGACTTCCCACAATAACGGGCAACAACACAATGTGCAGGTTTACTGTAGCATTGGGAAGACGGGTGTCGGTCAGGAAATCAGTTGGTATCTGGTCTGGCAACCATTCCCAATACCGCACATGTCCTTTGCCTTTGGCTAATCAGTTGTGCCATCCATCCACAACCACGCATGATGATGCACAGCCCACATCTTGCAATGATTTTTTTTGACAGCCCAAGACACACCTGTGCAATAAACGCGCTGTCGTCATTATTCCATTTTTTGTTTGATTACGCTTGGTTTGGTTTCCTTGTGTGTCTTTTTGGTCTGCACTTGTTCTTGTCATCCAGGTCCCTCATGCTAACCAATTAGCTTCCTCAACCCTTTTTTTCTTGTCAAGGTGTTCTGAGTTGTCTCATCGACTTGCTCGTATTTAGTTCTCTGGCACTTTGTTTGTGTTTTGGATTGAATTTTTCCAGCGTACCCCTGCAAGTGGTGTGTTTTGTCTTCTTTATCAATTTGGTTCAGAACTCCCTGGTTTGCCTGGCTGTCTGCTTTTTTTTTTATGGGGTACTACCATCACGCACACATGACAGTTGCATTGTGTGAGTGAGGAAAATGGTGGTCACGCCAGATACCGACTGATTTTCGGACATCAATCTGTCCAATACGTATCTTGATGCGTCAAACCTGTGAGGTGAATGGAAGACCAAGGCAAAGAAGAAGTGCTTGCTAACACAGGTTTCAATACATATACAATATTTAATGGCCTGCATTTTACACAGCCCCGCTTTGTTCAGCGGAGAGATCGGTGCTGTTGGACGGTCTGCGGCTGGATGGATGCAAGGCTTGAGGAGCCGACGATGAGTAGAAAGGAGCGTCAGCGCAGAGCGCCGATGCGGATGTGGAACTGGGAGTCGCGGCTTGGAGTTGAAGCGGATTACGTGGGACAGGACATGTGAGCCAATCTCTTTTCGTCAATGGGCGGTACAGCTTCGTGTTTGCTTTCAAAACTTAGCTTGTAGCAGATGTGTGCACATTTTCAGCATGACGTCTCTGATCTACTGGTGAAAGGACACTTTGATCCTCTCCTCTTTCATCTAGAACTGCTTCAGGCAACAAAGTGTATGCAGGAAAAGGGATTAAGATTGCACGGCTGTCTTTGTCTTATGTGTTGTGTTGTGTTGTGTTATTTTGTTATTTTGACTTCAAGATGGTGCCGCGAGAGTGGTTGCCTTTCCTATATTTTATTCTTCTCCTTCTTCCTTTCATAACTTTGCTGCTGTGAATTGGGAATTTCCCCATTGCGAGACTAATAAAGGTTTTCTTATCTGTTCTTCTCTTATAATGCTGATAGGACAATGCTTTGAACACAACTGCAAAATTCAATACTGTTGTTACAGAAAAATAGGTTATATTATGAAGGCAGAATATTTGCTTTTTGTCCTAAGTCAACTGATTTGTTTAATTAGGCATCCGATAAAGTGAAGAGACCAGTGAATACACAGTAAATCAGTTGAGATATTTGTTTTCCGGGGGGAACGCGTCACGTGACAAAACACTAAGATCGTATTTATTCATGATTGCCAAGATAATCCAGTACAACAATGAATATTGTCGATGGGAGAAAAATGAATCTTGTGTACGAAAAATTGGATTGTCGATGAAAATCACATTTTAACAGTCACAGAAGACCCTTGTTTGGGGTTGTGTGGTTCAGTGCCGATTTGGATGATTTGCTGCTTTGATGGTCATTTGTCGTACATGTGTTCTTCCCTACAGCACAACACTTGTTGTGTGCCAAGTTGACAGAGCAGCACAGGGCTTCGGACAAAGCTATAAGAAAGTAAACAGATGTGTTGAGATTTCAGAATCGTAAAACACTCTCGCAAAGAAACTTCTCGGAGAAGCCAAAGGGGCAATATTGTTCCTCCTTTCTTCCTTGACAACACATTCACACAGGGTTATTTAAGTGTCCGATTATATGCGATTTTGAAATGGTAGCAAATTAGTGCAATTAAGATGATGAAAATAATTGACACTTTGTTACTGAGGTGATTCTTGAATGAATATGGACCCCCTAAAAACTGCCAAAACAACAATACTGTACATGTTTCTAATCAGTCACCTGGCTGAGCGTATACTTTTTTTTCTTTCATGTCGCCTCTACTTTTACATTCAAACTGTTTATGCAAATGACTTCATGTGAGTGGCACAGATAAAGAGTCATAATCTAAGCGAATTGGACTTGTTTCCAATTATTATATGTTCACTGCCCTTCTGAAAACAATGCCCCATTGTGCAGCCAGATGAAACCACCCACATACAGTACACTGAAATAGCAAGCCAAGTCACAATTATGCAGCTTTCTGCAAGTTTGAATTTAAATTTGAAACTCTTCCTAGCGCTGAATAGGAGTCAGTGACTGGGGTGGAATCACATTTTTGTCTTCCTTTACTCTTTAATGATTTACATTAGAAGTTGACACACCTCTTCTTATTGTTATTCATAAAGAACACAGTGTTCATAGGGTGTATGAACCCTTTACTTGTCTATTATAATTTTATTTGGATTGACTGTTCTCATTGGAGCGTCATCTTGTGTTGTTCTGAACAGGCCGTCTGCTGTTTCTGGAAGGCTCAAATCAAAATTCATCGTCATGATTCGGCCTGATTCTGCCTCATCTTAGGCTAATGACTGGAGCAGTCACGTATGATCAAACATGCAGTCCATAAAAAAATTATTGGCATCTGAGCGAGCCTTTGCCTTTTGGTGTAAACTCAACGTAACAATGAAAATACTGCATGAGAATGAGAACATGTTGCATTAATGTGTAGGGCTCTATTTTCGTAAATTTCGTGCAGCGCCTGGCCGAACACTGCGTGGCAGCGGGTTAGACTCAATATTGATAATTTCACAGAAGAGCCCAGGCCAGGAGCTTTGTAAATGGGAGGTCTGCTCTGCTGTGGGAGTGGTCACATTTGACTTCCATCATGGACAATCGAAAAGGCTCCTTTTATTGCATTTAAATGTAGTGCACCGCACCCACTGCTGATTGTTTGTGTCCGTATACCTGTAGCTGCCCAGTGGAATGATTTAGAAAATACTGTATATTACAGTGATTCAGAGGGTTTGATACCAATGACATGCCCTTGCTATAATAGAGTGCCCAGTTTGGTGTTTTACACTCTAAAAAATTCACAGCAAACAAAACCTCCAAACAAGAACATTACAAAAAGTAGAGAAAATGAAGTAATGATCAACTCGCACACTCATGCACTCAGTGTGAACTTCAGGCTTGTTCATAAGAAAACAATGCTATGATTCTGTTGTCTTAGTGGCAACAGGCTAATTGTACCTTCTGTCATGTCGAAGAACATTTCGTTGTTCTGCCTGTCATTATATGTCACCAGCCTGGATAAACAAAGAGACATGACTCGTAGTGCATAATGATTTTTGGACAAATAGTGTGAAATTAGTCACGGTTACTGTGCTAGGTGGATGTTTTAATGTAAGCATTGGGGTTGTTTTCTCAGGGTACTTTGTCTTCCTGCCACATCCCAAAAACAAGCGTGTCAGGCTGACTCTAAAAGTGTGAATGTGAGTGTGAATGATTGCTTTTCAAAGCATCTATTTGTGATTTGTGAAATTATTAGCTCTCTGACATTGGTACGATATTTCTTGTACTGTCTGTCATTTTTGTTTTCGTGTCATGTCAGATCCCCAAATGGTTTTGAGTTGCTTGAGCGCGGTGATTGGTCCTGTGATGACCTTGAGCAAACTTGTGCGCTTCCTCTCCAGACTGCCGCCTGACAGTAGACGCCAGGTGTGTCAGGTGAGCAACGAGGCCGCCGCCAGTCTCCAGCGGCAACATAACCAGAACTGACAGGCAGCTGATACAATAGACGATTGCCGCTCAAGCGCAGACTTTACATAATTCAGAGGGACTTCTGTTCGGGGCTGTACTGATTCCTGTCATCCATCCATCTTGCATCTCAATTGGCCCCATTCGGGTGGTGGGTAAACTGGAGTTAATCCCAGATGACTTTTGGCAAGCATCAGTGCCATCTGACTTTTTTCTTCACTTTTGAGGAGCATGTTCACATGCTGACTGAACTTGCAATTTAAGCGCACCACTGGCGCGATGCATCGCTTGGCAGCGTAGTCAAATTTCGATGCGCAACATCTCCACAGCATTCTGTTATGAGTACAGTATTCTGATTAACTTGATTGTGTTGGATTCATTAAAAAGTAAATGCAAGACACACACACACACGTCTTTGGTGGTTGTTCACACATTTCCATATGATGTCTGGTGTGAAAAACAAGCAGTAACTATGCTAGCACTAATGGCTCAGAAAGGCTGAAGCAAATGAGCTGTGGTCTGTTTCTTCCTTGGCGCATGACTTCGCAACCTTCCACATTGCTTTTCTGTTTCTTCTCTGATGCCCTGCTCACTGGTGCGCCCGCTGCACTCATCCACGACCAGGCCATCATTCCTCTGTTCAAACTGTCTTGTGTCCCAATGCTGCTCTTGACGGCCTGACCTCGAAAACTGTGAGGAGAGAGCATGCAATGTCTCCATCATGAAGACTAGGCCGAATAGGTTTTCACCTGGGTCGGCTTCTCATTGCACATTAAAAAAAAAAAAAAATACACTAAATGGGTTTTCTGTGTGGGGGGTTATGTATTAGTCATCGAGACCTGTGCCCTGTCACATTTCACAACGCCCCGTGAGTTCTGATGGAGAGGAGAGGTGACTTTCAGCAGTGGGCGAGAAGTGGCAGAGGTTTACGGCTGATGAGCTTCCGTGACGTCCCTTCGAGCTACTGCTTACAGAGTATGGCTCGATGCTGAGAGGAAACGATCACTTTTTTTAATGGTCTCAAGCTAAAGCAAAAAGAGCTCAGAAGCTAAATCCTACAATGGTAGTTGTCCATCAAAAAGCATGCATCTCCAAACAGATCTGTTTTGTTTTGTTTTTTGTAAGTTGAAACACAAAGAACAAAATAAAGTTATTTTTTGAATGGCAAAAGAAAATCTGGAGATCCTGTGCATGCATATCAATACCAATTATAATTCTGAAAGCTCAAAAGACATATTGTAAATTTACATTGCGGTTTGATAAATCACATTCCACGTGCTCAATGAATCTATCTTTCTCCAACAACGTTCGAAATGAGCTGCTCGGCAATTTGTAACATTTGGCGAGGGCCTCGTTTGTTTAAATATTACTATAAACAGCATTTCTGTTTACACATGGACGGCGGTAACGACTGTTGTGCCTGCAGTTAATAAATGCTTTATTACCGCAGCAGTTAGACCTACATTTATTTGCTGTGGGAAAAATGTCTATAGTGAAGCAACGCACTGTATAAGAAACAGCTCTTCTCAATTACAGTAACAAATAATTTTTGCAGAGGTGTGAAAAGCAACATGACAGAAACCTCAAAGTACGATAACCTGCTGACACTGCCTGAGCCTGCAGCGTCCTTGCCGATGTTTACCAAGATGCCCACCCCCATTTACAGAGGTCCACAATGCTTGGGAGGCTGCCTGCACATATGACAGGATGACAGGGTTGCTCAATGAAAGAAATCCACATTTCCTCTAAATCCCGCAATGGTGTGAAGCGTATTAGGCACGTATGACTCACGAGTTTGTCAAACAGGATCCCTGAGTCACTGTGCACACACCGAAGGCTCAGCAAAGGCAACACTTACCCCTGCTAACTGGTGGGAAGAAGGAACAAACACAGAGGAAGATGAAGAGGAGTGTGATCTTGGAGGCAGACGAGGAGCTTCTTGATTTTCGTCAACACAGCAGAGGGCCAGCAGAAGGTTCCAACATTGACGGCCTGTTGACACTAGAACAAGTAAGACAGTCTGACTCCTGATTTTCAATCGTGTTCAGATGAAAACTGTTTTAACAATAAAAACACAGGCTACCAATTCAGATTCTGGCCCAAGGCATAAGCAGACTAAGCACCGTACAAAAATCAGGGAGGAGCTGTTCACAGTCAAAAGACCCCGGACTCAAAACGGTGCAAGAAGAATCACAACGAGTTGAAAGATTGAGTTAAGACCCCTTTGTTACATTTACTTTTAAATCAAGCTTTTGCACATTGCATATATATACTGTATATATATATTGCAAGTCATATTGTGGACGCAACATCCCCCATCTGAGTCATTCATTATTCAATGGAAAAGTTGTCACCATGATTAATTCTAAATTAATTCGATAGTGACACTCCTAACTGAAAATTTTGTTTATCTGCTGTTGTACAATTTAAATTATTTCTCTGTACTTGAACTATTTCTTCTTGAACTTTGATTTTCTTGCTGTAGACATTTTTTTTTTGCACCTTGCGTTTTTTTTTTTTTTTTAATCACAAATAATAAACCAGATGACAAGATCCGCTCCAATTCTGCTGTAAGAATTCTCACCGTGATTTAAAATTATTTTCACATGACTCGGTGGTGCTCTTTTAGGTAACAACGGAATTTAAATGGGCACCGTAATTAAGTAGCGGACGTCCCTGTGTGTGAACAAAACGTTCTACAGAGTGAGGTACCGGTAATTACAGTGGTGACATGTTATTTTTCTGACTGGGAAGTATATTCACTGCTGATGTGAAAGACGCAATTGGGGGATTTGAGGATTGGCCACTATTTGAGGAAATAAGGTAAATACTTTTTCTACTTGAGACTGTATATGCAATGCTGAATTGTTACCTAAAATATTATAGAGTATGTAGAGTATTTGAAAATTTGAGGCAGTGTCACACCCGATTGGTGTACCCGTGGACCGCAAATTCAGAAACTCGAATGCAAGGATTAGAAAAAATTTTGGGCTGAAGTCACAGTTACTGTAGTTTTGGATATCAGACTCAAGGTCTTCAGTTCAGATCCAGCCTTCCACCAAAGCCTACAACAATTTTTCTCAAGCTTGCCCTAAAAATTATGCACTCCAAAAAAACGTTGGGTCAAAAGTAACCCAAGTTGGGTGAAATCGTTAAACTAGTGTTGGGTCCAAAAAGGACTGAGCCAATGCTGGATTATCTCTAAGTATGGCACTCTAGGGTGACTTGTGGGTGATTTGACTCAGCATGATGGGTCACATTTTTTATTCAACAAGGGGTAAAAACATCCCGCACTGATGAATTAAAGATACCAATAAATGAGTTACCAGGTTATTGGTAACTGCTGTTGTGAAAGCGCTATATAAATCAGCATGTATTGTATTGTATTAAAAAAATAAATAAATAAATTGTTTACAACATTTTCGGAGAGCAAGACACAGATGCTCTCTCTGAATGAATGTACTGCACTTGTTTTCTATCGGTGTACCCTGAAAAGAAATTGAACCTCAATCCGTCCAAAGTCAGCAGTGCGACCAAAATGACGACTACAGCTATTCGGTCCGCCAAAGTCCCAATCCGCTGGTTCGAAATAATCAACCTAACCTTTGGTTAAATTAACCCAATCTTTCTAATTTTTATGTGTGTAGTAACCAAACATAATTATGTACAGTACAGTATATGGGGAAATCAGCAGTTCTGCTTTGCAGTAGACAGATTGCACTTTATGTCATTAATTTTAAGTGTAAAATGACCACAATCTTTGGACAATCGCTGTCCTACTGTACTTTCCACCAAGCTTGCGCTTATGGCTGTACGTGAGTTTGTCGGAACATGTGCATCATTGCATAAAAATGATTTAAAATGTAGATTTCTCATTTTAAATGTCATTACCATAAATGTATTTTTGCTGAAACATAAGATGGTTTGTTTTTTTCATTTGCAATTTGTTCCCTTACTGTACTCAATGTGATCAAACCATGAACTTAAAGCCACTGCGATTGCTGCCATATAGCGTTACACATTATTTATTATTAATTTTATTCATTATATATTATCATTTACTGTATGTAAACTGGCAACTTCTTCATTCCTACGGCGTTTACAGGTGTACATGGTGGTGGGCCGCAGGTTTATCAGGGTGTCCTTGGAGACATTTCACCCCGAATTTCAAAGGTTTGAAGAACCACTGGTCGAGAGGACACCATACTCTCTGCAGGATAGAGGACAGAAATGGGCAGGTTGACACTAAAGAGCACAGCGAGCACATCTAGATATAAATGAATGTGTTGATCAGCCTCCTGGAGCCGCAAAAAGATGTGCGGTGTGAATTAAAGGAGGACAAAAGCATCCCACGTTGGTTCCTGCTCTTAAATCACATACACCGCCAGGCACCAGCGAGCCTCTCCACCAATAAACACCCAGTCAGATTCAATAAGGAAACATCAGCGGGCCTTTTAATGTCCCCCCTTATAAGCTGTTTCCTGCAGCTGCGGCAAGCTAGTCACTTCTTTCAGAGACTCTTTCCAACCTCGACGGAGTATCAACTCCATTCAAAGGCTGGCGGTTGAAAAACAAGAGCCGCTTCTGTCCCCTTTTCATGTCTGCCACTTCGCTGTATTTCGAGGACCTTAGCCGAGGAGGGAGCGCTAACGTGTGTCTCAAAAGCAAAGAGGATGCGAGGGATTTGAACGTTATAGGAGCCGGAGTTACTGTAATTACATTCAGCGCATTCATTATCACTCTATGTGGCATCCTGGTGGAGGCTGCATACAGGCGTACACTGAGGCTGTGCCAAACGTCAACTGCAGTCACTTTTAGGTGGGCGATGTCATCCAAGCTCCTTGCGCAGCGCTCATCAATTGCCCCGTCTGCCTCACTTTCTGTCGCTCGTACGTTTCTTATGAAAATTAATTATCCTGCAGGTACCTCAAGAGACGGAGTACTTGCCAACGTCCCTTCAAGCGTGCACTGCTTCTGATTTAAAGAACAAAAAAAAAGTTGGAAGAGAGCCTCATTACTGGTACAAATGACTCCCATTCTGCAAGCAGAATGAGATGGTTCACCTTTTGTCGTGTCGATCACGGATGTCAAACGCATTTTCACCTCATGGGAGTTGTGGTTTCCCTCAGATAGCCGTAATGACTGTGAAAATCTTATTCTGTGATTCCTCGATTTAATGAGCGACTCGATTAACTATGCGCACAGCCTGGTTCAACATTGTTTTTAAACCCAGTAGAGCAGGGGTGCCCAAACTTTTTGGATCGAAGATCTACTTTTTGATCAACTAACCTCACGGGATCTACCCTTACCGGCGCGCGCACGCACACACACACACAAATTTAAGATTTACCTGCTTTATTTTATTTTTTAATTTTTTTTTTAGTGAAAATGAGACTGATTAGTGTGCAGTGTATATTAACACAAAAAATATATTACTAACATGTACAAAGACACACAAATGGTTGTCTGTTCTTTTTCTCCTCGACACTCCTCGGATCTACTTGGGACCTGTCTTAGATCTACCGGTAGATCAGGATCTACCTAATGGGCACCCCTGCAGTAGAGTATATTATTTTACTTTTCTAGTACACTACATTTTTAATAACAGTTCAGTTGCATTTAAATTTGAAACATGATACTTCTGCATTAAATCCATGAAAAGTTTGCAAGGGTAATTTGTATTTAACTTTTACGCGGAATCCATTTTAATTAAATCATTAAGAAGAGTTGCTGTGTTAATGTTCAAACGCTGCATAATGCTACAGTGGATTAAAATAAATTCAGGTTCAATTCTACAGAAATATTACCGTGTTGGCCCGAATATGAGAAAAAGTGGGGGTCGTCTTATATTCGGGGTCTAGACATTATACCCATTCACGACGCTAGATATCATTGAAGCGAATGCTGAACTTGACTCCCCAGGCCAAAGCGAACCGCTGTCATGAAGAATAAAAATAGCGGTAGCACGAAGAAGAAAAATAAAAAAATAGCTGTAAGAAGGAAAGAGAAGAAAATAATAGAAGAGATAACAGAAAATGGAGAAACGTAGCGACAATCTGGAGAAAAGTGGGTTGAAGATCAGCCAGGTTAACTGGCAGCTGGGGAGAAGTTATGATGTCATTTACATTTCAAAAAAGAGAAGCCATTCATTTACGAATGAAATTGCACTTTAGTATACATATTTAAATGTTCAGATATTAAGATTTGAATGAGGCAAAAAAACATGCTTTTTATCTCAAATATATTGTTATAATCAGTTGTTTCAAATGTACTGTAATTATTTTCTGTATAAAAATTTATTTGGTTTTCAAAAGGTCTTTTTTCAAACTTGACTCTTGAAAAAGAGGGGGTCGTTTTATAATCAGGGCCGTCTTATATTCGGGCCAATACGGTAGTTTATTAGGCCTAAAACTGGAGTTTAATGTCGGTCATGATGATGGTACTTGGAGAGCCAAGTATCTATCTACTGTATCTATCTATCTATCTATCTATCTATCTATCTATCTATCTATCTATCTATCTATCTATCTATCTATCTATCTATCTATCTATCTATCTATCTATCTATCTATCTATCTATCTATCTATCTATCTATCTATCTATCTATCTATCTATCTATCTATCTATCTATCTATCTATCTATCTATCTATCTATCTATCTATCTAGCTAGCTAGCTAGCTATATGTCATCTATGCATCCATCTAGAGGTGGTAGGTACTTGGTGTAAAAAGAAATTGAGAACAAACCATTGCATTAAATGGTGACAGAAAATCTCAGAAGCAGCGGATATTAATCCATTTTTCAAAAAAGAGGCCACAAGCTGTTGATTGCCACTACCTGTTGAGAAATGTACATTTAAAAAAAAATAGATAGATAGATAGATAGATAGATAGATAGATAGATAGATAGATAGATAGATAGATAGATAGATAGATAGATAGATAGATAGATAGATAGATAGATAGATAGATAGATAGATAGATAGATAGATAGATAGATAGATAGATAGATAGATAGATAGATAGATAGATAGAAAACAATAAGAATCACACGTTTTGTGTGAAACCAAACCTTCTAACTGCCTTTCTGACGATCCGCTCGCTTAATGCCAGCACAATGCCAAAGATTCTATCGATGCGAATTAGATTCGCATCAATATTACTGTAGTTGTCAACCCATGAACAACTTCTCTGTGAAATCAAATTGAAAATACGAGCAGATGGAGTATAAAACAAGACTCCGAGGCATATATCTTTATCCTCTGTGAAAAATGACGATCGCAGCTTCATTATGACAAGCTTCGACTGTTTCACCCTCAAATCTCAGACAGTACTAGGATGGCTTTACGTTTTGTAACGCCTGCTGGTGGTAAAGGCGCACACATCAGAAGGAATGGCACAGCAAATGTAAGAATAAAATCATGGTGCACAAGCTGTTATTATTTTAAAAAATACACTTCTACTGTATGATATTAAAAAGTGCTGTACCGAAGTGTGTTTTGTTATTAAAAATGGAGCAGAATGTAGTCACGGAATTCAACACGGAAGTCAAGGCATCACTGTTCAGGTTGGCCTTGCAAGTCACGAGGAGTGGGAACTAAGCCAAATCGTGATAATCCGTGATTTAATGAAGAGTAGTAGTCACACCCCTCAATTTTTTCAATAGATTGCAAAAAGCACCGTTTATGTCTAACATATCTTAATTCGCTAACACATGGTTCCTTAACAGCTTTATATCTCAATAAAACTCCTTAACTCAGTTCAACATAGTTCCTTGACACCAGGATTCTACAAGATCGTGCCAATTTTTGTTTTGGCCTGAGCACAAACACAGATGTGAATTATTTCATATGCATTTGGTTATTACAAATTGAAATTTCAATCATCGGTCCTGTAAAAGAGTGAAGACAAGACATTCAAGTATGTTTAAGTCTTACTCAATCTATGTCAAGAAAGGATTTGGGGAAAACAGTGGAGCTGCTTGTCTGCCAAAATGAAAAGAACAAACACAGTCATAGAAAAAAAAACCCCTAACTAACTAATTAAGTAGACATATGAAACGTGGCAGACTGGAACTGGTCCCCTAATAGTGAGTTTCACACCTGTGGCGTCAATCACCTTTTAGTCAAACAATGAAAATACAGCATAGACGATCCACATCTATATTGGTCATTAATTTGGCCTCGTTGTTTCGTCAATAACATTCTTGAGGTGATGATACGTTGTTCCAGCAGGCTTTGGACCAAGAGATGAATGATTAGGACCACATTTCTTATTTGGGGCTTGCTAATGAGAATTAATGAGGAATGTTAAATGGCTCTTCTGCGTCATCTAACAGTAGTGCAAGCCTGCCATCTAGTGGCACATTTTAGTCTTCTTAATTTGGAGTCATTTTAATTGTGCAAGTGGCTGGGTACATCCTAGACTGGTCGCCAGCCAATCACGTGCAGGTATGTGACAGGTTGAGACCGGTTATACCCTTCTCATCTCCAAAGGGTGCTAGAACAGGCAGCCCTTTCGGGCACTGTGGAGACGAAAAATAGAGGAGGAAGCCATATAGCCTTCTCTTTTGCCCCAACGCATGACTTGGGAGTGTTTGGTGAGCAGACCTGATAGCTACTTGCTTCCAGTTACCCTGTCAGTCTCTCCAGTCTCCAGTATTAGCTGGTAAACCTGGATTTTAAAAGGGAGAAGTGCAAGATATGATTCACTATTTAGCACTGCTTTTTTCCCCACTGGAAACATGTGCCAAAAAAAAAACAACCAAAAAAACCGATGCATTGTATTTATTCGGGCCATTGGTGAAGGTTGACAAAATTGTTTCTTTGATTTGCACATCAGCCTCTGTCGTCCTGGACATTCTGGACAGCTTACATGGGGATATTGCCCTTTCCTTTATAAAAGTAATTTGATATGGGTCTTCCTCAGCTGTTCAATTGAGGGTGGTGTTGTCTTCTAGAATGCGGTATCCTGTACTCCATTTAAGTCGCAAGTCATTCTAAAAAACAAAAAAACATTCGCACGCACATTCACGCATATGAACCACTTAGAGTGATTGTGGGAGGAAGCCAGAGTCATCGAATCGGAGAAAACCAACACAAGCATGGGGAGAACATGCAAACATCACTGCCAAGTCACTTGGAATCAGAATGCTCTGATGTTTAACAAATGTGAAAATGAAACAGTTTTATTATTATTATTTATTTATTGCAAGTGTGAACTGTAATGACGCGCACACTCCAGTCATATCCATGGGCAGTTTTGTCACATCAGCAGTGCAACCAAACAAATACTGTACTGTAAGCTTAGCGTGCGGACCTCAGAGAAATACAACTTAATAACTCCCACCTCCTTTAGACAAATTGTTTTCAAAGCAGTAATGAGAGCTGGGACTTGTGAAAGACAAAAGCTCTGCGCACAGCTAAACTGAAGCTAAAGATACTGCTGCATCTGTGAAATTTCATTTGAACATCTTAAAGTTTTCCTTTTTGTCTTTACAGATGGATGTTGCAGCTTCATTGTGTACCTTCTGTTTTCATGGTGCCCAATTTTTATAGTTTTTTTAACTAATCTTATAAGACGACTTATGCGGATAGAAACTTAAAAGATAATAATCCCAACATAGTTCACAAATAACCTGGTTAGGTTTAAGTCAATTTGGGAAGGATGACTCAGTCGCCATGGTAACAAACAAGCAAAATGGTAACATGACACTCTTGAGTGGAGGATTTTATTATATTTTCACAAAACCGTCACCTACCGCAACCAAAGCCATTAGAAGAGCTCAGTTTTTTTCCTTAAAAAAGATATTTTCATCTTGAATAGCACCGAGAGTGGTCGTAACAGTATGCTGTAGGTAAGCAGCATACATGTTGAGTGATGCACCAAGCAAAGCGGATGTACTTTTACAAAATGAGTGCAGCGGAAAATGGAGAATCAACAGCATCAACCGACAACTTGATACAATAGCGGGAACACTATTCCATAATTCACACCTTTTGCTGGCTTGAGGCCAGGAGATACAAACTAAATACTGTAGAGTGGTTGATGTCTTTGTTCATTGGCTACAACGTGCGCACGAAAACATATTCATGGAAGAGGAACAGCTCTCCATTGTAAAATAAATAAAAATGCTTCATGACCACCTAATGGGCTTGTTGGCTTGCACCAACTGATGTACACGATTTTCTTGTCAGTTCACATTTTGCAATGTTTACAGCTAAGGCCCAACCGATTAATCAGCCAATATCACCTCATAAACCAGACAATTTTTTATATACTGTACTGTATAGGCAGTCCACACACACACGCACACACACACACATACACAAGGGAAAAAAATCATTCTCTCTCTCTATCTGTCTGACATAAAGTTAGGACAACGTATTGTAAAACAGTCAAATATTCCGCCGGCAATACATTTATATTGTTGAAAGTGTTGAGGAACCACAAAAGAAATGTGCAGTATTTAATTCATTATATATTTTTTAATTCATCAGCCGATTGAGTTATCAGAAATTTTACCCTGCCAAGTATTACAAATGGCACTTGCTAGAAAAATAAAAAATAAAATCTATCAATAAATCTATATCGGTCGGGCCTTCTTTACAACAGAGCAGAACCATATTTTCTTTACATGCAATGTCTTAACGTGCATATGTGTTTGTGACAACTTACAGTATTCAAGTTGTGTTTTTTTTCTAAACATCTGCGTATCGCTTGCTTTTTCTTACAAATGTGAATTTGATGACAAGATGACTATGTCATTGGTTCATCCCTTTAATTCCTCGGTGGAGGATGAGGGCGTCTCTGAACAGTCAACGCACTCCTGCAAGACGGGAAGCTGAACATTATGTTGCATACAAAATGACATGTCGCTATAGAACAGACAAAAAAACTAGTTCACCTTCACTCTGTCCAGCTCTGGTCTTCCTGGAAGGGATTTCTGTGAAGAAATGCCCTAGAAAGAAAGACATGATCGATATTTTACACTGGGGAACACTATTTGGTGTTGAGTTCGGTCTCTCAGCTGTTTGTACCAAATTTTGGGGTATGGAATCCAAAACCGATCTCAGTTTTTCTCTATCATGTCACATTTTGATGAAGATTATCGCCATATTCTTCAAATAAATAAGTAAATAAAAACATTAATAATAAAAATGTATGCATGTAAATAAAATGCTAAGATGCAATAGTTACGAGCTTTGAAAATGAACAAATTGCAGCAGATATTGTCTCAATTTTTTCCTCGGCGCTATCTTATCGCCTTCATATGGATTTGAAGGATTTGTGCACTGTTCTCACCCTCTTGGACTGTTGCGTCTCCTCGATGGATTTTGAGCGGCTCTTCATGTGTTTCTGAGGTGAGGTGCTGGTGGAGCACTTGGGATGAAAGCAAAACATTTGAAAAGTCTTTCCTTCTCATGTAGTACTCAATCATAATTGAAGATTTTGTGATGTTTGTACCTCATCTGTCTTTTGCTCCATGGCTGACTTCAGTGAAGAGGACTTCAATTGGAAAACTGCCCAGAGACAGAATTTGCAATTCTATTTAGTGAAACCTACACGATACCAATGAGTCATGACTTGAGGTTGATTATAGTAATCCAAGTAAAGTTGCCCCCCCTCGAGCGCTCAGCAAGCCACTCTACATGAAACATGAAGCGCTAAGTTTAAGAATAACTGCTGATGTCACAGTAGCGTCACATTCGTGTTGCCAGCAAGTCAATTGGATGCTTCCAGGTCGATGTGCCTGGACAGCTCACTAAAGTCTCTGAAACACCCGGTGGGACACTCCCTGGAACTCTCATACTTTACATCAACCCCATTATGGGCCCACCAAGCTAGTTGACTTGGCACACAATATTGTGCGCTTCAAATTAAATGTCTGCTATGGACCGAGGAGACGCTTTGGAGGAGGATCTGGCTGAGCACATCTGCGACCAGCTCACAGAGGTAACATGACCCAAAATCCGGAAGAGGGACTTTTCTCACCAAGTCCCTCCCAATGTGCAATCCTTAAATAAAGAAGGCGGCAGTGATGACCAAGGCCAAGAAGATGGAGGCTCCTTTTATTGGCATGCACGAACATGTTCGTGCTTGTATACAATGGCGTGCCCTACGATAAAAGCAACAGACTCGACTCTTAAAAGCTAATATGGGACTCTTTCTGCAAGACTGGGTAAACACAAAATGTTGCCTTACAGTCTTTTGCATTTGTTTCTCCCACCCATCATCACTTTTGGTCACGCAGTACAGCAAGAGGAGGCAGAATGAAATATGTAACAGTGCATTAGTAGTAAAATATAAAGTACTACAGAGGCAAAACTGTTCTGCAGCTAAGTTTGACAGCAAAAGGCAGCAGGCTTGAAGCTTCCAGTAGCGGTCAAACAGGTGAGGATTCTTGTGGGGTTAATGCCAGAGACAAACAGGTGAGGATTCTTGTGGGGTTAATGCCAGAGAAAGAAAGATGGTAAACATTGAGATTTACAGTCGATACAAAAAGCCTACACACCTCTTTTCAAATGCAGGGTTCGGGGGATATGTAAGGGGGGGGGGGGCAAAGATCAATAATTTCCAAAGGTTTTGCACCATTTGTGACATATCTTTGCAAGCAATTCAAGGGGGACATTTTTTTTAATGGAAATTTAAAGTAAACAAATAATGTGGTGGCTTGAGCGTATGTACCCTTTTAAATTGGGTGTGCGGCTGTTCAGATTTTTTTTTTTTTTTTGCTGATGCTTTTACCTGTTTTTTGGCATTTAACTTTCCCACTTAAATACAGTTTTATTTACATACATACATATATATATATATATATATATATATATATATATATATATATATGTACTAGCTGGTACGCCGCCCTCCGGGCGGCTCATCAGCTAGTTCCTGCGGAAGGCTGGTAAGGTGGGCCTTCGGCCCACAAAAGTGTTGTTGCTTGGTTCAACTTTTTGTTCATCTTCATTGCTTATCGCGAAAATAAAGAGATGTTTAGCTCTACTAAATAACTAACAATTTCATTGCAATGCTTGTGGGTAGACAACATTTTTTCGCTAAGATGCCCGCACGATCGTAGTGAGCCACTGCCTGAGTGGCGCAGTGGCGGCGCGCAGCGGCGCGGTGAAGTAGGTACGTTTTGAAAAGGGACAGACGGAAGGACAGACCGCGTGCGGGACGACGCGCAATATATATATAGATATATACACACACGCATTTATACACACACATCACAAAAAACTGGCATTTCCACAGGGGGGGTGTAAACATTGTTTGCATTGATTTTTTTTAATGTATATGTATTAGAGTAAAGAAATACCATTAAATGACCAATAGGAAAGTAGTAATTGGTCTTGTTACAGGTTCGCACCCATTTATCAGGGTACTAAACACAGGGGTATGGTATCAAAAAGATGGTGCTTGGAATACAATACTGCCCTCCATATGATTAGAGGACAAAAGAAATAAAAAATCATTTCGTGTCACAAGTGGAGTGGACTAGGGGATATGGACCAAGAAGTGTTGATATATCTTTCAGATGCACTTGTAGATCAATTTTCACATTTTGGAGTATTAATCAGTCATAATCTAATGAATGTTAAGTCGGGTTTTCATACTGCACATGCATGCATGCATGTATGTATGCATCTAGAGAGCCCACCAAGATAATCATGTGGACAGAAGATGCAAGTGGGAAAGAGCTTAAAATGGGGCTGTCAGGGATAAGGACATTATGTTCCGAGTTTTGTCGTATTGTCACCTCCAATCATTTTTTGAGGTGTTCGGGGTAGGATAGGGTAGGGGGGGGGGGGGGGGGTCGGTGGGGGTGATGCCCCTGTGAAGCAAGCACATGCAGGCTCACCGTTACACCAGCAGAACACAGTCATGTTCATCCATTTCATACAAGGTCTTGTGTATTCTTCTGTAAGATGATAAAATGCCCCTCCCCCCCAAAAAGTACAGAAATGTTTGAAAATGGCTGTTGCCTTCCCCAAAACACAAGGCTACAGTATTGAACTGCTCAATTAGAAACGAGAGCTTGATCACCCGAGATCAAAACTGCAAATAGCATTGTCATAGAACAGAAGGGAAACGCACAGTAGCTGAAGGGAAATCAAGCACTCACCTGCTTTGCTTCCTCTTCTCTGTATAGACGTCAGGGCGAGGAGATGCTCCTGGCGTCACTGCTGCTATGGAGTCTGTGTGAGCACACGCACGCCTTTCCCTGTGCCCATTCAAAGCTCTACCGATGCACCATTCACGCATGGATAGAAGGAACGCGCGCGCACACACGCACGGGAGAAAGGAGGAGAGAAAATGCCAGACACCTAGTATGCCAAACAGGATGCTCTCTGCTATGCATCTTGACAAACAGGAGGCAGATTTACTTGAAGTACTTGATTAATGGAATCCTTTGTCTTGAAATTGATTGTTAAAAGCTCTATGCTGCAGTCTATAGAAATAAGAAGTGAACCATAGGTGGTCCTACCAGATGCTGCATGTTGAAGTTATCGTGAGAGTTCAGTTTCATTTATAGCTTTATGGATTGCACAGTTAACATCACAGGCGTTATGGGATGTGGCTGCGCTGCTATAAAATAAATTCAAATTTAAGTGTCAAGCAAAGACATCACTGCAAATGAACCAACGGCTTAAAGCTGACATGCAATATGTACAGAGGAGAGAGAAGGGTTCGTATTCGACAAGATTTTAATTGTTTGGATAGTCGCCTTGAGCTGTTAAAGCTGCTACTGTCTATTGACTCCCTGCATTACAACATGAAGTGATAATGATGATCCTGTAAATTACAAGTTTCAGGTGGGAGCAGAGCAGGACTTTAATGTACCATCACAGCAAACAAAACAAAACAAGGAGGTGAATGAAGTCTTTTCAAAACAACAACAACAAAAACAAACCTTAAAACACTATATCGTCTTGAAACATGCAATATTCAAAAACTGCGCCGTCCCATGCGGCTGTAGTTTACAGTAACACATGATTATTCCTCAATGCAGTGAAGTGAAATCTCATTCAAATACAAGTGAAACAAATACTGTAAATCCAACTGCATTACTGCAAGGTGCTTTCATTTTAGCTACATTAAAATATTTCGCATGAAACACTCGCCTTATAAAGAAGTGTAGTGTTTGTCAAATGTGTCCTCATGCCTTCTTTCTCTTCTTCCTAAAGAAGTCAAGCTTTGGTAGAAGAGGTAGCACAATGCTGACTGAGAGCTTATTTTTCCAATGATAATTAAGTGCTACACGCACACACAAAAAAATAATTTTAAAAAATCAGGTGGCCACATGTGTCGAGCATGTTCTTTGCATTTCTTATTCTCCCCCCCCCCCCCCCCCCCACACACACACACAAGGTCTTTCATACAGATGTTTCCCGCAAATCTTTGTGTTCAGATTCGGCTGAGGTCATGGGTTGTGAGCCCTCTGTGACCTTGTCTGGATGTGCAGTTGAAGAGGCGCTCGTGCTCGACTCTTCGGACCGCGGCTCTTTTCCGTGGTCTGCGGGTAGCTGAAGGAACAGAGGAACCTCGAGCTGCTCTTTGGTGAGCAGACCTCGCTGGTCGTCGACCCTGCAGCACTGGGCCCTCGTCAGCATGTCCAGAAACCCTAATGACGGCGATCACGCACAACCTGGCATTCACTCAAATCGCAGCGATTAAACCATGTTTGAAAATGATTGCAACCATGAGTATACAGTGAAACTCCTCTACAACGAAACCTGCATGGGAGAAAATACCCCATAGTGTGAAAAAAATCTTCATGCATTAACATCATTCCCACTCTTCTGCCCCATACAATGAAAAAAAAACTTTTGCGTTATACGAAATATTTTTCTCTGCTTTTGCCTCGCGATGAGAATCACTACAACGAAGTCTAATCCAACAGCGACCTCTACTGCTTCATTCGGAAAGGGCAACAGCAACCACCACAGTTTTACACATGCACAGTAGTCACAGGAAGTATTTGTTATTGTTCGTTTCAGACGTAGCAAGAATGTTGCATTGCTAAAATGGCTACACAACGGACCTTTGGATGTCCAGCAGCTTTATGAAGTGTCAAATAAGTGTATGATCATACTTATGCACTATTGGAATAAAACTAAAGAGTACACATACGTTTGTGTGTGTGTGTTTACATCTGAGATCAAATTTGCTACAGTGAAAAATTTATTGCTGCAAACATGATTTCGTTGTAGAGGAGTTTCACTGTATTAAGGTTCTCCATCACACTAACGGAATCTTTTATAAACATATTACTGTCTCTTATAAATCAGGGATGCACTTTTTTTGCCTTTAAATTAGCAGCATGGCGCAGAAGGTGTGTGCGGCAGTCACCAGGTGCCATGCAGCATGCCACAAGTCAATTTCTCCCATGGAATAGTCATCAATCTTCCTTGGAAAGGGTGCAAATTGACAGCTGGTGTGCACCCCTGCTTATAATAACCTCGCCCTTCCTGCATTACTGCTAAGGAGTCCTACCATCCATGTCGGGGTTCTTACTGGGCTTTGGTGAAGTCTTTTCTTTGTCAGTCGGAGGGGACAACCGGGTATCCAGATCACCTGACCCTGCCTTGATCCCAGACAAAAGGGATATATATATATTTTGTAATTGCAATACATTGCTGGCAGGATAACATTGCCTGCGAATAGTGGGGGAACGTTGTAATTGCAATTTTCATTGCAAACCAGACATCGTCTCACCTGTGTGGCAAATGCAGTTCCACTGGCTCTGGTGATGTTGCTCGGGTCTCTTCCTGTTCAAATGTAAAATGTAAGTTGGTTTCTGCTGTCAGATTTGGATAAGGACAGTACTGTATTTTGGGTTGCTTTCTCAGGTGAAGAATCGAAAGAACGACGGCTTGCCGTGTTAAATTTGTGTTGGTTAGGGAAAAAGTGCCACACTTTCTACAAGTCAGTGTTTGAGTTTGGAGGTAATGTTGAAAAAGCTGTAGAGCTGTTGCGTTAAAAAACGGAACTTGTGATACAGCCACATAGTGTCTACGCATCTTACCAAGTGTGAGAAGTTGAGCCAAGCGCCGATGATGTGAGGGTGTTAAGTCGACATGGCATTGCGTTCAACAAACCGAATGAATCGGACTTTGTTGCAGGAAGCAGTGAAAGGCACGCAAATCAAGAGTATCACGCGAACACCGATGACTACATCGACCGTAACTCAGGAGAAAAAGTAGGACAGTTAAGTGGACGGTGAAAAGACTCTTTCAAGGGTCCATTAAATAAACAGGTCAATGTACAGGAAGTGGGGAGGAGGGAACACAGAATGTAAAATCTATCGTTAGAATTATGGATCCATAATGCTAAAGTGCTTGGAGAAGTACTGTTAACAATACAGAGTTCACGTTGGCATTTATACCTCTTGCTCTGTCAAGCCGGAGCATCTTATTGGCTAGTCTGAACACCGTAGTGTTCATGTTCACAGTCTTGTCACTCCCAACCTAAAATAACAATGGAACGCGTTCAGTATTTTCAGTGCAATTATACATGTATGATAATTATCAAGTAGGTGCAAGATGTGCATGTGACAGTATTGACAATAAGGCTGGCTTTGAACGAAAAACAAGCCCCAAAAGAATGATTAGCTGAATCAGTTTTCCATTTCATAGCCCAATATCGACTTATAAAAAGATAAATGTTTTAAAAAACATTTTTTCCACATAAATTAATGTGACTTCTTGCACCAGCTGAGATCTTGTCACTATGCAAGAGTGGTGTACCAAAACAACATGGCGGAAGCATTGAAATGAGCACCAACAAGCATGAAGGTAGATGCCTGGAAATTTCCATTTGCAGCACTGCTGGGAATGTCCTTCATATAACAGTAAAATTGGTACCGCATGCAATCCTTACTTCACTCAATCGAAAATTAAAGTGAATTGTAAATCAAATTGGGCCCTTGTGAATCGAATCATTTTTGGAAACCTGAATCGATACCCAGCACTAGTTGACAACAATCAATTACACTTGTCAAGAGCAAATGTTAAATCTGAGTATTTTTTCCCCACAGATTTAATACTGCTACTTTTTTCTAGCATACCAGGTTTTTGAGATATTTTCCCTTTTAGGTTTTATCTGTAAAAGCTCACACAATACAGATTTTACCATTTAATTGGAACCATGACGTTGAGAAGAAAAAATAGACACACGAAAAGCAACAAAAAAAAGCCCTCAAAAGTTTACTTTCATCTCTATCCATCCATCCATTTTTGGAGCCGCTTAATCCTCACTAGGGTCGCGGGGGGTGCCGGAGCCTATCCCAGCCGTCTTCGGGCAGTAGGCGGGGGACACCCTGGATCAGTTGCCAGCCAATCGCAGGGCACACAGAGACGAACAACCATTCGCACTCACACCCACACCTAGGGACAATTTAGAGTGTTCAATCAGCCTGCCACGCATGTTTTTGGAATGTGGGAGGAAACCGGAGCACCCGGAGAAAACCCACGCAGGCCCGGGGAGAACATGCAAACTCCACACAGGGAGGCCGGAGCTGGAATCGAACCCGGTACCTCTGCACTGTGAAGCCGACGTGCTAACCACTGGACTACCGGGCCGCCCCTTTCATCTCTAATTAAACTAAATTATCAACATTTCCTGGATGGTGTTGCCATTTTTTTAAATGTCAAATGGTAGCAAAATTCTGCACAAAGAACTGGAACACACACGCCAATATCTGAAAATAACCCAAAAGTTATTAGCTCTCCAATGCCCCTAACTCGTGCATAAAGAAATACTTACCATGGTAACCTGGGCCTCGTGAGGCTTTAGGCTATGTTTTTGTAACACTGTGGATAGGGCATCCTGCAGTGTCTTGCTTGACTTTGCCATGATTCCACCAGTCTTTCCAGTAAATGCATTTTCCAGTCTGAAACGCACACAATCTCAGCAAGAAAACGCTAGAACATGACATCAAAATGAGTTAAGCGAAGGTTCCACTCTCAAGAATTTGACAGACACCAGCTAGTCTAACTTCAGTTGGCTCGAAATCATATCAAAAGTCATTACCAAGACAGTGTCAAGTGTTAAAACATGGACTTTCCCTCTAAAAGTGTGACAGCAGAAATGTTGCAGTCTGTTTGTGTGTGTGTGCACGCAAGCCTGCTAGGGCGAGAAAGAGCAAATAACACACGGAAATGAGTCAAGAACATTGACTCACACAAACATCACCCGAAGCTCAAGCAAAACCTGCTGATCTCTCAGTACCGAGCAGTCTTGGTCCAGTGATAATGGCTGCGAGAAAGCACAGACCAAAAATGTGACTTTCATAGATGATGTCATTCAGACTTCATTTGAAAAATGAATGAAGTATAACAAAGGAAAATCATCTCATAAAAACGTGTTGTCAGGCAAATTTGGGAGACAAAATGCTTCTTTGTCATATGTGTTGCCATGTCCTAACCTTGTCCATGCCTTGAAGGTAAATGAAGACATCTTTTAGCGAGAAGCCTCTTTTCTCACATAGGCTGGCTAGCATCTCTCTGATGGGCTGGCCATAAGGGGTCGGAGCCAAGGAGGCACTACCATCAGGCAGGTAGACGCAACAATAGCCGCCTTCCATCCCACAGTGTCCTCTTGAAATGCCAGCTTGCTCTGGGGAGCGAGGACACGATTGGCCGTTCTAAAGAATTTGGGGCAGGTGTCAATATGTAGGGAGCCTTCTACTAATTTACATGCCTGATCATCCACATGGGAATAAAAGTAGAACAGAGCTACTGGAAAGGCTGACACTCTCATCGGTGCTGCTTCAAGAGGACGACAAGTAGTTAAGAGGAGGAAAAAATGTATACATCGACAATAATATGTTCTATGTGCCCTAACTAGTGATGTGAACAGCATTCTGATTACATTTGCATTTGAGGAATATGAAATCAGCAGTAAAATCCACCCATTTTAATTATCCTGAGGGGGTGGCAATTTTGCCACTTGCTGTCAACAGAAAATGGCGTCATAGTGCCTCAGGGAATGACCAATCACTGCTCACTTGTTTTCTGGGCTGAGTCATGTAGGCACTGTGATGTCATTTTAAGTTGATGGCAAGTGGCAAAATGGGCACCTACTGAAATGGTGGAATTTAGCCACGTGGCCATTGTGCCACTTCAGTCAGAGTCTGTAAATGCCACATTAATCAGAATACAGTGTTTAGACTGGTGGAGACACATACTTATAATACACATAATTGTAAAGAAAACGTTTGACTCAACATACCCTTTGAATAACTATGTCGAAGTCAGGCATGCTTTTCAAGCATAAAATAAAAAATAAATAAATAAAATTTTAAAACTACAAGCTGTTAAAGATCTAGGTGCCTTTCTTCAAGTCCTGAGATGATATTAGTGATATTTTCAACCAAACGGACCCAGATTTTACGCATTGAAAAAAATGTTGGTTGTATGTAGTCAATTTTATTTTGTTAAGTGGTTACGCAAAATAAAATCATTTAGCTCCTTTCACTATGTATTGCCCACAAAAAAAAGGACATTTGGGTGTGAATCGAGATAAGATCATCATTTAAAAGTGCACAATGTTGCAACATTTCTTCGGTATTATGCTTTGAGCTTTTTCTAAAATAAAATGTGGGCCTCGTTCAAATAAAGTTTGGGAAAACTAATATAAACCTATTCAATCGTGAAAACCGCACTGACCTCTGCTGCCCTGTAGAGGGAGTCAAGCTCCACATTACTGCTCGACTTGACAGCTTTATGCTCTCTGTGATAAAGATAAACATTGCTGTGGGGGGCATCTAAGATCAGACAGAAGAAAATATAGTTAGATCAAATTGAATGACTCGCATCAAAGTCTAATTTAGATAAAAAGATCAGACCTCCCCAGGACCCTCTTTTTTGTCGCGGTTTGATGCTCTTGCCGGCTGGAAAAGTGCCTTCCTCTGCCTTGCTCTGTTTGAAACAGTAATGCCCTCATTAAAAGGCTAATAAAACTTACATCCCGTATCACTTTTGCAAACCAATTCACCGACTTTTGATTTATCTTCTTTCCCTGCCTGGCGTTACCTTTTTGTCACTTAAGTTGAGGCTTCGATTGGCCACATCCTCCCAGGAGACCGTGCGAAAAGGTTCTGCAGAGAGCGGAGGTAAACGTTTGCCTTCTACACTTGCCAAAGTGCAGCTTTTGTAGAGAGGAGAGCGCACAAATCGTCTGTAGCTGTCCATCTTCATCAACTTAAATATCTGGCACGCACCAAGGCAAAACAAAACCAACAAAAAGTTAAGCAACGTTCTAATTGACTCTTGGCATTGTGTAAATGTCATTTAAACGGACCTGTGCTTGAGCCTTGTCAAACATATCGGGAGTTGGTTGCTCCAAGTCTTTTTCATCTTTTTTGGCCGTGTCATCGATGTTGACAGAGTGGGGAGCACTTTCAGACAAGTACGTTTCATAGATGGAGCGAGCTCTCACCTTCAGCTACAAATACATCGGAGACAAAACACACACACACACACACACACACACACACACCTTGGATAGTGCACCGTTATGAGTGCAAATTGTGTTTTTCAAACTAGAATCAAGGTTTTCCATTTGGTTCACTGCAACCTGATCCTCAGACCAATCCAATGTCATCAGCATAAAAGGGAGGGAAAGCATGTCTCACCTCCTCCAATGATGTAGCTGGGATCTTCTTGAACTTTTCACACGCTTGCCAGAATAATATGTTCTCTGCACTCACCTCCGATTTCAGAAAGGCCTGCGACAAGTAGACGCAGGACAATTTGCTCAAGGTGCACGCCTACCTGGCGAGAGGAAAACCTCCATTTGCCTTTGTGTTGCAACCCACTGTAAAGTAATTGACTCCACTGGTGTCTTCCAACAGCTTCTCAAAAGAGACAGCCCAGCTGAGCACACATGCCTCGCCGCCCGGGGTCCCAGGGAGGCTGGAGCTGCTGCCTGTACTGCTCCGTGCAGCCATATTCAACTCTGCACACACACACACACACACACACGCACACACACACACACACACACCCATTTGCCAGAGAGGATAAGCACAACAAAAAATGAGGTTGAATCAGATATGTTCTTGTATCGTGCATCAACATGTTCCACTCTGCTATTAGCAGGCACTTCATTCAGGCTCACCTCCATCCGAGACCGCAAGGCTCTGTTAAAAGAAAGTGAACGGTGATTTAGAAAGGACAAGACTTGGGTGGCGCCAGACAAAATAAACAACATTCAAAGTTGATCTTATCAATTTCAGAAATAAAGTTGGGTTTAGGGTGTCGAATTTGGTACTCTGTGGGTGTTTATAGCTTTTTTGGGGCTCTCAAGAGTGATTCTTTTTGAAGATGTATCAACAAAGATACGAAGGGTTCAAACACAAACATTCAAATTTTTTGTGAAAAGGAATCTTTTTCTGGTCCACTTTCAAGCTAAAACATTTTATTGAGCGTAATGAAGCAATTAAGAGGCTAGTTTTGGAGGAAAAAAATCATTAAGAAGGTCTTTCACAGAAGGTGTTTGATGTCATTTCAACTCCAACAAAATCATTTAGTTAGTTCAAAAACAGACAAGTCACCAATACTCACATACAGTATGACATTTAAATGTATGCCTTGTGAATATAATCCAGCTACAATCTCTTCAACTGACCCTTAACATCAATACTGTATAACTCCTGCTCAGAGAGAAAATTCACATTGAGTGCAGAATTTCTTCTTTGTTGCCGCTATCCTCAAGATCCTGTCGATCCATTTGATTGCGACCAACAATTGGCAAATGCTTCCTCATAGAATTTGCGGACCTGATTCGAACCGTTTCACGCAATTATCATTTCACGTTCACTTTCGAGCATAGTCGGGCTATTATTGAAAAGCTAAATGGGAAATAACGGGTGCAGACATGACTGTGGAAGTATGTGACATAACGTTCATGCCATGAAGTGAATGGGCTCATGACTGGCTGGAATGAAGATGATAGTAGAAAGTGGTGCGAGATACGGACAAAAATATATTTCAACAACGATACAGTATTGTTTCCATAAAATTCCATGACATAGACAACTGATGGAAATGATCTTTCTGCCAAATCTGGTGCAAGCATCTTTTCATGTGTTGAGATATTGATTTGTGTATGTACACATTGTCTATAGTATAAATAGTTACAATCCATAATATTCCATTTTATCGATGATGACATTTAAAATGGTATCCAAGATATATCGTACAGGAGTAGTTGCATTAAAATGTAAACTGCATTCCCCCCACAATTAAAACCTTGCATTCTTTATAAAAGTCTTGTGGTGTTGCAGGGTTAGGAAATGCACCATGAAATATTGCCATGATAGGAAATCTGCGAGTAGGTGTGGCTCTATTTTTGTCAAAATGATGCTTGAACTCATTCATATGTTGTGCGAGTTAATCGTTCAAAGGAGCAAGACAAATGTTGTCTATGGGAAAGAAATGCATGTTACGCAAACAACAAAAGCCCTGGAAGCGGTTGTGCAACCAGTCAGTTCTAGATGCAATTCGGAGATCATCTTAAAAACACAAGCAGATATAGAAGTGCAAAACCATGTTAAATGTTTTGGTTTCATTTACAGGAGCAACAAACGGGCTGCGCAGGAAGTGGTTGTGACACTGATGGTTGGCTCTCATTCAGCTTTTGGAACTGGAGACACCCTCAAGATGAGAACAAACTCAAGCTCACAGTGACAACGTTCATTTAGCGGTGACAGCAATGGTGGAAATCTCTTACGGGAGTCCAGCAAAGCATTTTCTTGAACACATCACAAGGCATCAGTGCTTGAAATGAGCCCAAAACAACACATTTTCTGCATCGCCAATGACAGGAACAGTCACATCACATAAAATGACAAAGTGCCAAGTGTGAATTCCCATAAATAAAAATGAACACATGCAGGTCTTTTCCATTACAAAAGTACACCATCAGTCATGATCACACACAGCCTACACACGACAGATTGGCAAATAGGCCCTGTGTGGTTTCTCACTCTCCATTTTTAGTAGCAATAGAAACTGCCCAACAGACGCTTTCACACTCATGTTCTAACCACTTTTGTCACTTTAATAACATCCAAATCATTCAATATGGACATATGAGGCCTCCTTAGATCCCCTTTTAATATGAAACATCCTACTAACCGAATCAAACCTGAAGCAAATTGTTATTCTTACAAACTCACCATGTGGCCAACAGGAATCCCTCGAGAATTAACATTTTTTGCCATTTTAACCAAGACACCACACTTCAATGTGCAAGTACAATACGATGCCCACAGCGGCTGAAGACGAAATGAAGGTTTCCACCTAAACACACCAAACCTCTTCACTTGGGTTCCCCATGTCACTTCCTGCCTGGAAGTCTTGCCATAGCAACAGGCCACAAAAGAGGAAGTATAGTTACTATGATCATATCACACTGATCTCAAGCAACATCTTGAGAAAAACTAAAAGGCAAAGTCTGCTGATAATGAACATCGGACTCCCTTGAAGCAACCAACACCGTCACAAAACCACTCAATGTGTTTATTTTTAATTAGTTTGCCACTGGTAGTAGTTGTATTATTTCTCTCCCGGGAAATTATTGAAACTACATTTTCCTGATGTTCATTATATTAAGATGCGAGTAACAATAAAATTGGTTTGATCATTGAACTAAAAGTATTTGGCATGTTTTAAATTGGTCAAATAAATCCCTTCTTTGATTGAACTGCTTATCAAAACATTTTCTGCTGTGGCTAATACTTCAACACAACTTTCATAAAGGGGTTCACCTTTTAAGCTATGGGTTCTCAAAGTACTGCCCTGGGGCCACATTTGGCCCGCTCTATTTTTTGGCATTCGCTGTTAATATTTCTGTTTTTTTTATTTGCTATGAAGCCCTGGATAGTCACCGCTCAAATTATCCATTTATTGCACCTATCTTCTATTATCTGCCGATAACCTTGGCTTCTCAGGGTTTGTGGTGAGGTTTTTTTGTGCTCTCGCAAAAGTCATTAATTGCTTTGGTGGCATCTGATGGTATCGTTTGCGTTAATTCATGATTGTGTTTTTGATGTTTTGTTTTCTTCGGGATCCTTTAATGCACCTTATGCACAATCAAAAGTTAAAGAACAACGATGTTCCTGCTTCTCTCCCGATGGATATAATATACTGTACTTTTCTTTTGCAGTTTGCCCATATGCCCTTCCATCAATTAAGATGTGAAAATGCCAACAAGTGAATGCAATGACTGATACACTAGCATGAAACAACTCAACAGTATCAGTAGTGCAATATCAGTGCACACATTAGTTTGTCTTTGACTGCTGTCAGGTCAGTTCGTGCTGCATGTTTCGGCTAGTTTGCTAATCAATACGATGGATAGCCCGCCGCGTCAAGTAGAATTTGTGTTGGAAAAAAAAATCAATACTGAATATACAGTAATTCATGTAACAGGGTTACATTAGATGGTCCCCATTACATTTGATTCATTTAAAAAAAAGTATGCGTGCACACATATATACACATGTCCAAGGTCCATTGAATCATTTTTTTTCCTCCTCTGTCTGTTTCATTCACTGTCTTACCTTGTCACTGGCCATTTCTGTTCCTACCGCTCGCCACTTGTCATATCTTCTGATCTGCTTGTGAGCCATAACCTTGGCCAGGTGGGAGAAGCGTTGATAAAGGCCCTTGAAAGCAACCATGCTGCGTCTCAGTGAACTGGAAACCGAAGAGAACTGACAGGTATGAAGTGATTGACAGTTTTTGATTCTCCTCATTGTCACTAATCACACCTGACATGCGCACAGGGGTGTTGCGGCAGGTGGGACAGGATAGCTTGATTGGCGGTGCAAATGTTAGCTACCAAGGCCTGGATAACAAGTCTGTTGTTTTTACATTGTTTGAGGCTTAAAATGCCCCATTATTTGATCTGGGTGCTTAAGTTGTCCAAAATGTGTTTGTTTGTCAATGCATTAAACTGATAGTAGCTGAAGCTTTTTTTAATTAAAAGAAACTTTAGAAGAGGACAACATTCTGTGCTCAAAGGCAGAAATACATTTTCAAAATAGACAGAAAGGCAGGACAAGGGGAAAAAAGTTCAAACAGGAGATTTTTTTATTAGAATTCATTCACATGTTCTTTGTTATTTTAGGATGAATTTAATTGTAACTAGTCATCACCCATTTATTGGATAGGTTTATTTTGCCAACATTGTTAATTTTAAGTACATTTTGTTTTGTTTGTTATTATTTTGATGGAGCAGGTTGAAAAGGTGGTTAGCACATCTGTTTCACAGCTCTGAGGTCAGGGTTTCGAATTTGCGCTTTGGCCTTTCTCTGTAAAATGTCGGAGAGTTTATGATGCCAAGCACATTAAAAAGGTAGATCTTGAGTCTGCCAAGAAAAAAAAATATGAGCACATTTTTGGAACACTTGGTTGCTAAATCCAACTTTGACCTGTATGTTTTCCCGTGGTTGTGTATGTGTTTTTCCCCCAGGTTGTGTTTAGCGTTACGGACCTAAACTATCCATCCATCCATTTCCTGAACCGCTTTGTCATCACTACTGTTGCGGGAGGTTCTGGAGCCCAACCCAACTGTCTTCGGGCAGTAGTCGGGGGACACCCTGAACCGGTTGCCAGCCAATCGCAGGGCACACAGAGACGAACAACCATGCGCGCTCACACTCACACCTAAGGACAATGTAGTGTGTTCAATCAGGAAACCGTAGCACCCGGAGAAAACCCACGCAGGCCCTGGGAGAACATGCAAACTCCACACAGGGAGGCCGGAGCTGGAATCGAACCCATTACCTCTTCACTGTGAAGCCGACGTGCTAACCACTGGACTACTGGGCCGGACCTAAACTAATAGCTAAATATTGTACTCCCTCATCACTATTTTGTGCAAGGCAGTTTCGAGATTAAAAAAGGCTTTAGAAAAGATAAAAGGGTAAACTTATTTCACATTGCTTAATTGTCTGAGACACAATTGCCCCTTTAGGGCTGTTACATTCAAATGAATTCCTTGTGTACCCTTGACATTTACATACCACATGACTTTAACATACACCTTTTACACCTTTTTTGACCTTGAAAGGCACAAACAGCGGAGTTTAGTCATAAGCCCCATGGCCTACATTTGTGTGAATTGCCAATGTCAGGCTGTACCCTGAAAAGCAGCCGTGCTCTACAGGGTTTTGTGCAAATAAATATTGCGTGGGAGGTACGTGCATGACCGATTAAAATAATACACAATATTGCTGCTCCAATGTTGCAATTCATGATTCATTTGTGTGTGCAAAGGCAGCATTTGGCACTGTGAGCTGCTTCTACTTCATGGTAAATTTCCCTTGTCGCTGCCGCTGAATCAATTATCTATCTAACTTCAGGATTTACAACTTTAGACTTCTTTTTATTTCGTACATTCCCCTCTATGCTATCAAAATACTACTCACCAACAAAACAGCGATAATGAATTACCGTTCCTTGCAATGACTCCCAACACAAATCACAAAAAAAAAAAACCAACAACGATATTTTAATAATTCATCCTGCTGCTATTCAAACGGAGCCAAATGTGAATTTTAATCTGGATCAATGTTTTTCAACGGTTCTGTTGGGAGAGGCAAAGGAAAGCAGCACATCAGCCAATACACCCGCAGCAAAGTCAATCAATTTTAACGTCGCGCATGTCCGTCTACGTGTGTGTGCGTGTGCGTAACTGTGGAGGCTGGAAGGAGAAGTGGAGTGAAGAGGACATTATTAAACAGCTGCCTTTAAAAGGCAATGCACGCTGATGGTTTCCGGTGGCAGTTATGAGTCTTTTCCACTTGGTGTCGCTGTTAGCGGCAAGAAGATTGCGTGATCATGCTGGAAAAAGAGGGTGGTTGAGTTTTGAAGCACTAACCTCAGAGTCAGAACCGTCTAGTAGACATGCAAAGTCCTACATCCTTCAAAATACAGTAAACGATTGAAAGGTTTGCTATTAAAAAAAAGAAACAAGAAAGCTCTAAACGCAAAACATGTCAATGTAGAGAGTTGGACATGAAGCGATGACGACAAATGCAATTTCCATTATGCACAGGCGGCCATCTGTCACTCGTCCTTCCTTGTGCAAGGCAAGGCTACCGAGCATCTGGCGTCTAATACACAATTTAGTCAATTTAGACACAAGAAATGCTATTGAGAAAAGTGTAATTGAAAGCAAATATGACAGATCACATTATTTTTAGTATATACGACCCATCCTCTGGCACTTGTATATGCTGAAGCAAACAAGCATAGGGGAGGAGGTACAGGGCAAGCCATGGTGGTGCACCTCCTTTCACACTGAGGCAGTTTTCATCGAGAAGAGCAGCCATCCAAAAAAGGCTCAACATTGAACCAAAAAAAAAGGAAAATAATCATTTTTTTATGTTCTCATATTTATATGCTGATTGATCTGACTTTTTTGCAGTTGCATATTAAATCAATCACTAAAACAACCTTTTAGCAGGTGAAAAACAGCCAGATGGAAGGGTTGCATGCTCCAAACTGATCAGGAGGACCTGATCCAGGCTTTTATCTCTAGTAGGTTATTGTTATTGTCCTCTGAGGGGACTCTGTCAAAAGAGAACAGCTGCAGCTCATTTAGAGCACTGCAGTTTGAGTTCTGACCAGAACAAACAGATGAAAACATATTACTCCAGTCCTCAAGGTTTACACTGGCAAATCTCAAAATTCTGCTAAGATAAGATAAGATATCCTTTATTCGTCCCACAATGGGGAAATTTACAGCCTCCAGCAGCAAGAATGTATGTAGAAAGAAGAAAGGAGAGAGAGAAAAAAAACCAACAAACATCTTTCAATTAAATACAATATGAGCACAAATGGATAAAAATTATTATTATTATCATGATTGTTATTTTTTATTCATCAGCCTGACAGCAGTCGGTAGGAACGAGCGTCGGTATCTCTCCTTCTTGCAGCGCGGGTGTAACAGTCTCTGGCTGAAGGAGCTACCAAGTGCTGTCAGGGCGGGCTGGAGGGGGTGGGAGGGACTGGCCATCATAGCTTTTAGCTTAGTTAGCATCCTTCTGTTGCCCACCTCCTCCAGAGTGTCAAGGGAGCAACCCAGGACAGAACTGGCCTTCCTGACCAGTCTCTTTCTGTCCCGGGCTGAGATGCTGCCCGACCAGCAGACAATGCCATAATGGATGGCCACCACCGAGTTATAGAAGGTCTTAAGGAGTGACCCCTGAACCCCAAAAGACCTCAGTTTCCTGAGTAGGAAGAGTCGGCTCTGTCCTTTCCTAATCAGGGTGTCCGTGTTTGTAGACCAGTCCAGTTTGTCGTTGAGAAGAACACCAAGGTACTTGTAGGAGGCCACCCTCTCTATGTCCATACGTGCTGGACATATGTCCATACATATGTTCATCGGTGCTGGTGAGGACTTTTTCCTGCAGAAATCCACAACCAACTCCTTAGTTTTCCTAGGGTTGATCTGGAGGAGATTCTGCTGGCACCAGTCCACAAAGTCTATTGTCAGTAAAGTCTACTGGTCTATAATTCACGGAATGGTTAAGAAATGCTAATTACATATAAACCCAGTGCGATTCCGATGTCAGTAAACTTGGGTCATTTATTGGGGCCCGGAGTTCAAAGCAAACATGGTGAATCAGCTGATAGCTGTTTTGCTGCATGCAACTGAAATAAGCTGCCAACAGACATGAAGTCGGCCGATGATTACCTATGATTTAAGGCTTTTAAAGCATTTTTTTTTTTGCCCTGTCATCGCCTGATGACCAGTGCAGGGCTTAGCTCGCCTCTCCAAGGTCATCCGAGATAGTCTGGACTCATGAGCCGAATGAGGACAAGAGTAAAATAGATGGATGGATGGATGCATTTTTTTCAGGATTGACTTATTTGTAAACGCTGTATCTAATTTTAATTGCACAAGTGCTGATATTGCAAATTAATGAAAAAAAATCTATACTGGAATCCTGAAGACACAGTATTCGTGACGACTGCAAGTACCTAGTGTCGCTTAGGTGTTGGTGAACGCTTTCAGCACCATTTGCACAGCACCGTTCAAACCATTGTGCAACATAGCACTGGCCACTCCCACTGAGCACAAAGCTTGTGTAGTTGAGCAAAAGAGCCTCGAAATGTTTTAATCCGGACACAGAACAGGCGTGCTGAGACTAAGCCCACTGAATGCCCTGCTCACAGGAACGCTCCCTCACAGACACCGAGCTGCTTTAGACAGGCAGCCGTGGAAAAGATACGCGAGATGATGGCGCGTTCAGCTCCTCTACCGGAGAGAATTGGATGCGCGAATGGGTTATGAGTCGATGCGCCTGCTCGGGAATACATTCAAGGATATAATCCTTTTGAGATTTAAAAGTGTTTGACTCCATGCATACTGTCAATCCTCATCTTTGCTTTTCTGCATTAGCAGCATTCCGCCCTCAGCCATATGGCAGACTGTCCCAACTGGGTGATAATGTGCATGTGTGTGAATGTTGACTAGGTTCCTCTTGTAGCAGGTGGCTAAGGAGATAATCCAGGTAAAGCCACTGCGAAGGTGGAGATGGAGGGATGCTTTGAGGAAGGGGGTGGGCGGATGGATAGTGAGTGGCCTTTGTATGGACTTGTTGGGCTAATTCTGGCCTCCTAATCCTGCTCCCGTTCACCCTCCTCCTCTTCCTGCTTGCCATCTCCACACTTTTGGGTTGGTGCAACCGATGGCTAGGTAGACTCAAGCATCAAGCACGCACACCCTTAACCTTAACGGGTTCTCTGAGCAGAACGAGGGTGAAAAAGAGGCTACGTGAGTCATTGTTGCTAGCTATCCTGGACCACGCATGAGTGGGTCTCAGTGGAGAATGTAGCATCGGCCCTCCAGACGAGCCAAGGATACGCGCCGCCATGGGAGAAGCTCAGAAGGGTAGTGGTGTGATCCAACCACAGGTAAGCCATCATTTTTCATTTCTTCATTTTGTTGCTGATTCTTTTTGATAAACAGAACGTTGTGTATTTTGCTATATTTCTTGATTCAGCATCGGGTTGTACTGCATAGGTTATTTTATTGGATAAAAAGAAAGCTCAAGATGATACTTTTATTGCCTCCCCTTATGCAATTTAACATACCGTAATTTAAAGCGACAGTGCCTCAGTTTTAGTCGTGCCGTGATCTGTTTGGCGCACCTTGATGGAGGCTAATCACGTTACATTGTGCATCATTAAGTGAACGGAGACACTATTCTAAATAAAGCCTGAGATTACGTCTTACAAAACAGTGCTCAGATGATGTGTGAGCTATGTGTGTCATGGGAGCTTTGACTTTGACTTTTGACCGATTTCAGGATGGATAGTGCCTAGTTGGGTATACTTTTCTTTTTTTAAGTGTCCAATATGGTTTAAATCTGGCGAGGTTTTCGTAATGAACAGTGGAATCACGGTTGTACATTCATGTTCAAGCAGACAAACGCAGTTCGAAAAAAAATCGAATCCACCCTGTTTTCATTCGTTGCTTCAATATGAATATTTTATGGCTGTTTATCGATACTATCCTGTTTGTATCACTTGCCATGCACAAACATTGCACGCAGCATCTGAAAGGCCTTCCCTGTCTCTCTTGTTCATGCAGGGCTTACTCTCCGTCATTGAGAAACTAAAAGGAAGCAGCGAGCAGGAAGTGCGAATAGTTCTTCTGGGCTTGGACAACGCCGGCAAGACTACGCTGCTCAAGAGCCTCGCCTCTGAAGATGTCAACACGATCACACCCACGCAGGTGTCTGTAATCTGACCACTAGGACACAGTATGAACGCATTAAGCGGCCACTACAATATGACCACCTAACTGTTAGGTCCTAACATATGGTGTCGTACGAATGTGTGATTTAGTACAAAAGGTCCTACTGAAGTTTGTTGCATGAAATTTGATATGCGCTTCAATTAGAAAAATCTATAGCCAATGTACTCCCTTAGGTACCAAGCTAATCTTTTAGCTTCTGTCCGTGTGTCATATGGTTTGCTGCTGACATGACCAACTCAACGTAATCTGCCTTGACGTGTAATTACAGTACAGCAACACTCATCGAAGCATTACTGGTAACCCGATGACATCATCTAATGTGGTTTCAGTTGTTGCTTTTCAAAAATCCACATTTGGATTCGAAATATTTCCGCGAGTTCATTCTCAAAACGGAGCATTATTTGTTAAACTGTTGGTATGTACAGTAGTTAGTTACCTTGTTGGATTCTGAAGGAAATATGATGCACGATCATAAGTAGCGGTTACAATCACTCAAGTAAGTAAGAAAGCCTACATGGTGTGGTTCAACTCAGTTAAAAAGCCATTTTAAAAGATGTAATTGTAAAACTGATGTTCTTTCCCAGTACCGTACGGAAGTTTTAACTGGAGGATCTAATTAGGTGCAGACAGATGGACCAGTGCACTTTCCCACGCAAAGTAATGATTTTATTCAGATGACTTTTGACCTTCTAATGAATTTGCAACAAATTAATTGGCCATATGGGTTGAATATGCCAATATAAGCACACATTGTTACTGTGTGAGTGCATCTGTCTCTTTATTATTCAGGGTTGATATTGAGTCGTAAACAAAATTAGATTTCAGGTCAAGTTTAGACTGCTGAACACAGAGGTGTTGTCTTCTCAGATCTGTTCATTAGTTGTTCGACAACGTCAGTCATGGGCGTGACAATACAATACAATACTTCCTGCAAAAAAGCTGCCAATTAACACAGTGAGCATTCTGGTTAATCCCTTGTCACATTCCTGCTGACACACACACCTCCTGTGATGTTTTTGAACTTGATACCGGCATTTGTGTGTTCCAGCACATTGGCCTTTGAATGTAAAGTCCAGTGTTATCTCTCTTTTCAGGGCTTCAACATCAAGAGCGTTGCCTCTCATGGGATGAAGCTCAATGTGTGGGATATCGGAGGGCAGAGGAAAATCAGACCTTTCTGGAAAAAGTATCTGGAAAACACTGATCTGTTGGTAAGTACTCATAAAGTAGTACGCAAGTGATCATGACAAGCTACTGTCGCTAACATGCAAATAGAACAATGATCAAAACAAAAAATATACTGCATATTTTTTTTTTCAGATTTATGTTATTGACAGTGCAGACAAAAAGCGATTTGAAGAAACTGGACTGGTGAGTTTGATTCTGAACTAAATTTTGTTCTCGCTAAATAACACATTGTGGCACATTGCAATGAAAGTCTCATTTGACTGTTTTTTTTTCTTTTTTTAAAGAAATCACAACAAACTGCAAAGTTAAGTTGCCTAACACGCAATTTAGTTACAATTCAGGATTGGAAGTATACTCAAATATTTTTAAACATGATCACACCAAGGGATGTTGAAGCCTTACACACTTCTTTTTACTATAATCCTCAAAACAGTCTAGATTGGAATTTCGATTTCAATATGCATTACACTCACCACCAGCCAATTCATTATAGTTACTCATATACAATTTAATAAGATCCATTCATTCCAACAGCTGCACACAGCATGGGAAACAGCTCTCAGTATGATCCACTTCAGTTCTACACCACTACAACCTACAAATTAACATGAAATTTACTTGTTTATCTGAGAATGTGTATATTGAATGCAGCGTAATATTATCAATCAGTGGTTTCAATGAGAGAGCATTTCTAAACTGTGAAAGATGCAAATTGTCCAGTGGCTTATCAGGTCTATATGTGTATTTATGAGTAGAAATAAAGTGGGTATTTGCAAAGCTGTGGGCTCGACTACAACAGGAGACGCATATGTGGGTGGAAAAATAATAATAATAAACGCATTTAAAAGTGACACAGCGGAGAAATTCACTTCCAACAGCAAAAGGCAGCGCAAGAGATTTAGACTCCACACAATATCATGAAAAAGAAGCATTACCAAATAACTAGATGTGTGAGAGAGAGAGAGAAAAAGAGAGAGAGAGAGAGAGAGGGAGAGAGAGAGAGAGAAAGAAGGGTCTTTACGTAGTCTCTCAAGGATTAAATAAAAACAGCAACAACCTCATGTAACACAAGGTTGTTGCTGTTTTTGCACCAAATACGTAGTCTCTCGAGGATTAAGTAAAAACAGCAACCTCGTGTAACACAAGGTTGTTGCTGTTTTTGCACCAAATACCAAAATTATACTTATCTACAAATGCCATTGATTTTCTACCATTTATGAGCATGCAGCAGTTGATTCTTGGTTTTTAGTAATTTAGTTGTTGAGAAGCACATTGCAGAGATTCAAGGTTACTGATCCCAGCAGGCACAACACCAAGATTTTCCTTTCCTGGGATTGGGGATGGTTTGACCGAAATAGGAGGGGGCTGAGAAAATCATGAATTTTCATCATTTGACTTTTTTTTTTAATGGTTCTTGTTTTTTCAGTAACAGCAAGGTATGCATGTTCAATGTTTAGGGTATTAACTAGTTTGGCCTTAGCATACTTAACAACAACGAAAAACAAAGGGCAATGGCAAAATCTTTCACCAAATGTGCAAGTAAATGAAAGACTCCTCCCCGCTGCACTTCTTGTTTGACCATAGGAGTTATCCGAGCTGATAGATGAGGAGAACCTGAAAGGCGTTCCGGTGCTCATCTTTGCTAATAAGCAAGATTTGGCCACAGCATCACCGGCCAGCGAGATCGCCGAAGGACTCAACCTTCATACGTACAGAGACCGTGAGTGGCAGATTCAGGCCTGCTCGGCCGTGTCTGGAGAAGGAGTTCAGGTTAGCTGGGAATGATGGCTTCCTTTGGCTATATCTCCTCTTACAAAGCTTGATGAGTTTGCAAACTGCTCTCTTTTTTGCTTCGCCAACAGGACGGGATGAACTGGATTTGCAACAACATCATGAATAAGAAGAAATGAGCCCAAACAACATGAAGCAGACAGCTAGCATCATTATCATATCACAACACACACACACACACACACACACACACACACACACACATGTGAATAATTTGTTTTTGTCATGCTATTAGTGTTTAGGTTATGATAAGAAAGTTAGGCTTCTGCAGTGTTTATCAATACGGAATGTTTCTGCCCCATCATCCCTCAAATCCTTGTCTGGTAATCCTGTGAAACTATGTAAACTTTGCTTAAATGTGTTAGAACTGTTGCCGTCGGTAACATTCATACTGTAGTTCGGTGTGGGTGCGATGTGTCTTTTGGTAATTTTTGACCATAAAATGTTTCTCCCATCTTTTCTTCTCTCATTTTCATTTCTTGTGAGTCTGAAATATTCATTCATTCATTCATTCATTCATTCATTCATTCATTCATTCATCTTCAGAGCCGCTTGATCCTCACTAGGGTCGCGGGGGGTGCTGGAGCCTATCCCAGCTGTCTCCGGGCACTAGGCGGGGGACACCCTGAATCGGTTGCCAGCCAATCGCAGGGCACACAGAAACGAACAACCATTCGCACTCACACTCACACCTAGGGACAATTTAGAGTGTTCAATCAGCCTGCCACGCATGTTTTTGGAATGTGGGAGGAAACCGGAGCACCCGGAGAAAACCCACGCAGGCCCAGGGGGAACATGCAAACTCCACACAGGGAGGCTGGAGCTGGAATCGAACCCGGTACCTCTGCACTGTGAAGCCGACGTGCTAACCACTGGACTACCGGGCCGCCCTAGTCTGAAATATTCTGCGTCTTAAATGATGAGACGTGTGGCACAATATCATCCATCCAGCCATCGCTTGTATTGCTTTTCTTCGTTGGCGGCGTGGGTGAGCTTTAGCCTATCCCTGCTGACTTTGGGCAAGAAGCAGTATACACACTCAACTGGTTGACAGCCAATCGTAGGACACAAATAAACAAACATCCTTTCACTCACTTTCACAGCAGCTTTCAGAATGTGGCAGGAAGCCGGGTAAAACACACGAAAGCATTAGGCAAATGTACAAGGAGGAAGGCCAGAGCCTGGATTCCAATCCCTCACCACAAAACTGTGAGGTGGGTCTTTTGATATCTGTAGGTTTGAAGGAATGAATAAAAAGTGTTTCTGTCATTTTGGGTTTCCTGTTTATTTACATGAGATGGTCAGCTATATGTGGTATATTAGAAGAAGTTCTCTGTATGATTCAGTGCAGTTTTCATCATGAGGGAACTAGAACTACTTCCCACTTCTATGTCGAAGAATGATGGGAAATATAGTCCCAGTGTTGGGGTCAGACCAAACGCAAGCCATTTCTGGCGGCATTTCCAATCTTAAAATGTGGGACAATATCATTGCACTCTGTGCGACCGAGATATAAACGACACAGCCAGCTTCCAGTCGCTACGAGAACCAAGCAAACAAAAGTAGTCGAGCGAGGAAGGTGGCATATTTGTGAGTGGATTTAGACATTTACAGGTGTTTATCTGTCAACCATAATTAGCCTTTTGCAGCCAAAATTGACGAACAATGATTATACATTTTGTTTTGACTGGCGGAGGAGCACCTCCTCTTCTAAGTTTGGAGCAAAATAAAATTCTGTGGTGCGTCTATGAGATTGTCTTAGTGGTGTATGTGAATGGAATACATTTCAGTAGTGCGCATAATAGCTTTTCAATTTTGTGTAAGAGTGTTTTGCTGGTGTGGATGACAACATTTCAGTATTCTGAATGGGAGCATTTCAGTGATGTAGATGAGAGTGCCTGTGTAATATCAAAAAGGAAAAAAAACAGTGTGTATGAGATCATTTTAGATGTGTGTGGGAGTGAAAAAATATTCTGTAGTGTGTATGAGAGCATCATAGGACTGGGTATAAGTGAGGAAATCAGTAGGGCGCTTAAGAGCATTTTAGTAGTGTGTCATTTGATGAGTTTGTTTGAGAGGTAACCCTAAATTATGTCCCTCATGTCTCTTCATACAGAATTGTCCTTGACAAGCATGAAGGAACTTCAGGGTCATTCTCCATCACTTTCATTGCTCAAATCTGGGGAGCAATTGTTGAAAAGATTTTCTCAGACTTCACTTGTTTATCCTGGGACAAATATGTCCTTAGGTTCATCCTGCTGTTTTTTGTTTTGTTTTGTTTTGTTTTTGTCACGTTACCATACAGTACATTTGTGGTTAGGTTTGACCCTGCTGTTTGCTGAAACTTCCATCTGGCTGTGGAAGCTCAAATTTAATGGATCTTTTGTTGCAATCATGCGGAGATGTAATGAGACGTCTGAAAGCAGTTGAACCATCACTTTGTTGGCTTGTCTCCAGATGAGGTGTTTGATATGTAAATGGAGAGGATGGGGGGCTTTTTGTTACACATTCTGGCACAAAATGCTCCATGGCAACACGAAGTAGAAGCAATCCTTGAACATTCCCTAGTCGCGGTTAACTGTTGAAATTGTATACATTCTATGTGTCACCTCTAACCCAAAGCCAGCCATCTAGGTTAGGCAAGCCATACAGAAAATGGATGGATGGCTGAAAACCCCCGAATCAAAGTGTGATGTCACATTGTCACAAGTTTCCATGGCAATCCTTGTTATTCTCCATCCAGCGTCTTCCTCTCTCCTCCAAGCATCCCCTGTGCCACCTTCTTTCCTTTTGCACGTCGGTCACTTAGTCGTAGCCGCTCTCCTCAAAAGAAGAACACCTGACATACTGGAACAAAACCCACACACCGGTAAGAACAAAAGACACCCTGCGCTCATTTGCTTTTAAATAGATTGTACATCGCCTTATTTATGCTGAGCAATATCAGTGAATGGTACGTGTTCAACAGGCAATTTTATTTTTGCTGTAGGGCTCTCGTCATGTCACAAGCCTCCCACCCGGCGCCCACAGTCACCGCACCGGGCAGTCTCAACGCCACGCAGATGACCTTTCGCCTCCAGACTGCAGCTACGCAGCTTCCATGGGAGGCGGTGCACATGCAAGCGCAGACTATTGTGATTGTGGTGATTTTTTGCGCCGTCTGTTTCCTGCTCCTCCTGACGTTCTTCTACACGTTCTGCTTTCACTGCTCCATCATGATGACCTCAACAGACTCCCACAGTGGTGCCAGGAGCAGCCCAGATCGAGAGGACGCCACCTTTAAGTGCACCTCGACTGAAGGACTGTCAATTGAGAATCACATCTGACTGGCAATACATGATTGCGTTTAATCGCATATACCGGTACATGACATGCCACACTGAGCATGCAAGAGTCAGATGCTCAATCACATAATCAGTTATGATTACTTAATTTTTCCCTGGAGTACATGGACAGCTAAAATGAAAGAAAAAGTCATTTTTTATGTACTTCATTTAAAATCTTTTTGCACATTCGTTAATTGTATTTAAACCTTAAGCAGGGTTAAATGAACTAAAATAAATATGTAATCATGCATAAATAAGTATAATAAATCTTTTCCTTGTCTCATTATTTCCCGAATGTATTTCAGTGGTGTTATTATGGCTTATATTTTGTTTACATTGGGTTGCAATGTGTTACCTTACAAATATTACATTACATTGCGCTACATAACATTATTTTGTGTGGCATTACACAACGTTACCTTGCAGTACGTTGCGTTACTCTGCAATGTGTTAAGCATAATTGAATTACAGGTTTCGCAACATGTGTTGCGCTACGTAGCATTGCTCTACCGTGCGTTATGCCACTTTAGACTACACTACTTTCTCTGCTATAGTATATTACAGTGCATTGTTACACAACCCTACGTTACACTACGTTGTGTTAGGCAACATGGCATGGCGCTACGTTGCATTACGCTACATGGCACGATGCTAGATTGCATGATGCTACTTTGTGGTGCACTAGCCTGACATTACTTGGCGGTATGCTATGTTATGATATGATGTATTGTGTTTAACTATATGATGTTATGCTATATTATTTTACACTATGCTGCTACACTGTTGTCCTACCTTGTGTTTCGCTACTTTGTGTTAATTTTGCATTGCACAACACTGTTTTTCATTGTGTGCTATATTGTGTGACACTGTGACATTGTGTTTTTAAAACTTTTTTCAAACAGACACTTTTGTTTGCAATTTTAACAGAGGGTGTCCAGCTCGGTACTGATCATGCTAGTGTCAATTGCCTACATACTTTTTACTTATTTCTGACATCACATCAATTGTTATGCCACACAAAAGCTTTCAGGAGTGTACGCTGCAAAATGTGAAGTGGCAAAATAAACAAGAACAAACAGATCAGGGCTGCACATACCTTTGAAGCCAACATGTTTTATTTCAACTGAGCATACAAACCTGTTACAGAAATATCGTGAATGAGAAAGGACAAAGCCATTCAAATAATTGTCAGATCTAGCTACATTGTTCAACAGAACCACGTAAAAAAAGTAACTGCTTTAAAGTCAATTTGTTATGTGTTATCTTAAAAAATTACTCCCTGGGCTAGTGGAAGTTGGATACAGTTTAAAGGGATTAAGAGCATTAAATAAACATTGTTACTTCTATCGCTATGCAATAAAACACCACAACAAAGTGTTTAAGTCTTGTGTCAATGTACCCAACGCAGATCACCGCAGCTTATCACGGCTAGGATCAACAGACAAAAAGGTCAATAGCAAACACATCTTTTAAACAATGGGTCATGTTCAGCTTTTTAAGTCGCGTGCGCATTGAGTCGATTCCTGGCTGTGGCATTAGCGTGTTTGGCTTTTTAATGCGTAGCAGCTCATGATACGGAACACATGGCACTCTTGGAGCAGCGGGAGTCGCATGAGCTTTCATGTGACTCCATCATCACATCACACTCGGGTGATTCCAGCTCTAGGTGAGCGTCCTCCAAGCAGTCCTGCAAAGCGTCTTTATCATGGGACTGAGAACACAGCGATCATAATTAAAAGTTGAAGAAAACAACAAAACTTAGTTCAATTACTTTTCAGTTGTACCTTATGGACAGACATCTCCTCCACCCGACACTCTTCCACGGACTCCTCCAAAGAATGGCCTGAATTCTCCATCTTCATGCGATGAGAGTGAGTCGATCTGACATCATCTTCGTCTTCGCCCGGCACCAGTGGGAAAACCTGGAAGCAAGGATACAAAATCCAAAATAAATCTCAGAAAGTAAGTACAAATTTAAACTTAAAGTGAGAGATGTTTAGTTCTTGGGTACACTTTCAGGAACCTAATATGCACTATAACTTTTACAGAACAACTTCATTTGACCTTCTCTGAACTTTTGAATGCACAAGTCCAACTGGTTTGTGTTCAGCATTTATGACACAACTTGCTCTTCTCCAATAAGGAACTGAATGGAAATATTTACAACAGACATTTGATTTCATATCAAAAATAAATGACCTGTAAAAGGGTATATATAGTGCATTGATCCTTAAATGTCACCCAACTCTAACATCTTTTTGCCACTAGAGTAAGGCCCAGCGTTTCACGAGTGACGCTGCTGAAAGTGACTTACGTCGACCATTGAAAAAAAATTACGGTTGGCGTCTGCGCAAAAGCAACCAAATTGAACGTCAAACCTTGAATTGGACTTGTGAAGTTCCACATAAAATATACTGTAGTGTACTAATTTCTTTTGTAATTGTTTGTAAAAACATGGGCTGATTGTCAAGAAAGAAGTTGAGAAAGAGACGATTATAAGAGTGTGGAATGTTTGAGAGGCTCTTGGCCATGATCAATCAACCCATTCAGAGACTGCACACATGCCTTTTGTCATCAGAGACTCTCCAAGCTTTGCTTTCTAGCCACAGGTGCATATTTGATTGTAAACACAATCTACAGTGTTGGTCTTGCTTGTGCTTAAAAGAAGGACATATTGTCTGTACAGTCTTGATTGTCTGTTTGACCTGCGACCTTGTAACGCCCTGTACCAACACCCAACTCGCTGTGTACTGTGTGAAAGTTCTGTTGATTTTGTCCACCTCGCTCAGTATACAGTAGGCCGTAGTATGATTTTGTTGCATTCGTACCAGTCCCTCCTCGTCCCCCTCGGTGATGACCTCAGTAATGGTGGCCTTGCTGATGGCCTTACTGATGGTTTGGGTCTCGAATTGAGGACACGCCGCTTGAGCGTTTCCGTCTTTGTCCCGCTTACCTTTCAGCCAGTAGGTCTCAATCTCAACATTGCCCTAAAGGATGAGAGAAAGTAAGGACAATACTTTAAAGGTACAGATTATTCATACCCTGCCCCAATTTTGAGTTGAAATTCATTTCTACTGGTAGAATGGCTATTTCTTGCTGGAAATAAAATTACGAAAGAGTCCAAAAATGTGTACTGTATAAAAATAAAAAAAATCCTCGTCTCACCCCACTTCGGGCGGTGTCCGTCCCTCATTCAGCTCGGGTCCTCTACCAGAGGCCAGGAAGCTTGAGGGTTCTGCGCAGTATCCTTGCTGTCCCCAGCACTGCACATTTCTGGACTGAGATGTCCGGTGTTGTTCCCGGGATCTGTTGCAACCACTCATCTAGTTTGGGGGTCACTGCCCCGAGTGCTCCGACCACCACAGGCACGACTGTCACCTTTACCTTCCAGGCTCTCTCAGGCTCCTCTCTGAGCCCTTGGTATTTCTCGAGTTTCTGGTGTTCCTTCTTCCTGATGTTTCCATCACTTGGGACCGCTACATCCACTACAACGGCTTTCCTCTGCCCTTTATCTATGATCACGGCTGGTTCGCCATTACCATCTTGTCAGTCTGGATCTGGAAGTCCCACAGGATCGCTCTGTCATTCTCCACCAACTTTGGAGGTGTTTCCCATTTTGACCTTGGGGTTTCCAGTCCATACTCCGCACAGATGTTTCGGTAGACTATGCCAGCCACCTGGTTATGGCGTTCCATGTAGGCTTTCCCTGCCAGCATCTTACACCCTGCAGTTATGTGTTGGATCGTCTCAGGTGCATCTTTGCACAACCTACACCTTGGGTCTTGTCTGGTGTGATATATCTGGACCTCAATGGCTCTGGTGCTCAGGGCCTGCTCCTGAGCAGCCAGGATGAGTGCCTCTGTGCTGTCCTTCAGGCAAGCCCTCTCTAGCCACTGATAGGACTTCTTGAGATCGGCCACTTCAGTTATGGTCCGGTGGTACATCCCGTGTAGGGGCTTGTCCTCCCATGATGGTCCCTCTTCCAGCGCCTCATCTTCTGTTCCCCATTGTCTGAGACATTCTCTGAGTACGTCATCCATTGGGGCCTTCTCCTTGATGTATTCGTGGAGCTTGGATGTTTCATCCTGGACAGTGGCTCTCACACTCACTAGTCTCCGGCCTCCTTCCTTTCGGCTTGCGTACAGTCTCAAGGTGCTGGATTTGGGATGGAACCCTCCATGCATGGTTAGGAGCTTTCGGGTCTTAACGTCCGTGGTCTGAATCTCTTCCTTTGGCCACCTTATTATTCCTGCAGGGTATCTGATCACTGGCAGGGCATAGCTGTTTATTGCCCGGGTCTTATTCTTGCCATTGAGCTGGCTTCTTAGGACTTGCCTCACTTGCTGGAGGTATTTGGCCATAGCCGCTTTCCTTGTTGCCAGTTCGAGGTTGCCATTGGCTTGTGGTATACCGAGGTACTTGTAGCTGTCCTCAATGTCTGCTATTGTTCCTTCAGGGAGTGAGAGCCCTTCAGTGCGGACTACCTTCCCTCTATTAGTCACCATCCGACTACATTTCTCAAGCCCGAATGACATCCCGATGTCACTGCTGTAGATCCTGGTTGTATGGATCAGGGAGTCAATGTCCCTTTCGCTCTTAGCATACAGTTTTATGTCATCCATGTAGAGGAGGTGACTGATTGTAGCTCCATTTCTGAGGCGGTATCCATAGCCTGTCTTGGTGATTACTTGGCTTAGGGGGTTCAGTCCTATGCAGAACAGCAGTGGGGAGAGTGAATCACCTTGGTATATGCCACATTTTATGGACATTTGGGTAAGTGGCTTGCCTTTGGCTTCAAGTGTGGTTTTCCACATCCTCATCGAGTTCGCAACGAAGGCTCTTAGGGTCCTGTTCACCTTATACAACTCCAAGCATTCAGTGATCCATGTATGTGGCATCGAGTCATAGGCTTTCTTGAACTCACTCCAGGCTGTGAACAGGTTGGTACGTCGGGACCTGCAGTCTTGTGCGACTGTTCTGTCAACCAGGAGCTGATGTTTGGCTCCTCTGGTATCTCTACCATTGCCCTTCTGTGCTTCGCTCATGTATTGATCCATGTGTCCACTTATCTTAGCCGCAATGATGCCTGACATGAGCTTCCATGTTGTGGAGACACAGGTTATTGGCCGACAGTTGGATGGGACTGCACCCTATGAGGGATCCTTCATGATCAGGATTGTTCGCCCTTCGGTTAGCCATCCTGGGTGAGTCCCATCCCTCAGCAGCTGGTTCATTTGTGTTGCTAGGCGCTCATGGAGTGATGTGAGTTTCTTTAGCCAGTAGGTGTGGACCATGTCCGGACCCGGTGCTGTCCAGTTATTCATATCTGAGACTCTTTCCTGTATTTCTGCCACTGTTATGGTAACTGGGTTCTGTTCAGGGAGGTTGCTGTGCTCCTCTCTCAAGGTTACCAGCCATTGTGCACTGCTGTTATATGCAACCTCCTTCTCCCATATGCCTTTCCAGTACCTTTCAGTTTCCAGTCTTGGTGGGTCAGCTCTGTTGTTAGGACCCTGCCACTGAGCGTACACTTTCGCAGGTTGTGTTGCAAACAGCCTGTTTATTCGTCTGGCCTCATTCTCTTTCGTGTACCGCTTTAGGCGGATGGACAAGGCTTGGAGCCTTTGTTTGGCAGTTTCTAGTGCTTCAGGTATGGTCATCTGGATGTACCTCTCAGGTATCGGCCCTTTCATCAAACCTCTCTGGGCCTCCGTCAATTGACTCACATCTTTCCGAGCCACCTTGATCTTAGCCTCCAATCGTCTTTTCCATGGTGGGTAACGTATCTCATGGCTTCCATGGTTGCTCTTATAGCCAAGCATCTCAAGGATCACTGATGCTGAAGCGTATATCAGCTCATTGGTTTCTGTGATCGTTACAGTAGGGATCGCCCTCAGTGCTGCATTCACACTTTCCTTGAGACTTTCAGGTGGTACTTCACATAGCCGTTGTAATCGGTTTCTAGGTTGCCCAGCTTTCATTCTCGCCATATATATATATAGATATATATAGATATATACCAGCGGAGTCCAAAGTCGGTCCTCAAAAGCCGCTGTCCTTGCTGTTTTCCAGCTCTCACAGGAGCAACACACCTGATTCAAATCATCAGGATCGTTCTAATGCTGCTTCAGAGCTGGCTAATGAGCTGATCATCTGAATCAGGTGTGTTGTAGGCGGGAGGGCTGGAAAACAGGCAGGACAGTGGCCCTCGAGGCCCGGAGCTGGACATGTCTGATATACAGGTATACTGTAAAACATAGGTGTCAAACTCAGGTCCTGGATGGCCGCTGTCTTGCATGCTTTCCAAGTCTCCCTTTTCAAAGACACCTGATTCAAGACACCTGATTCAAATGATCAGATCATCAGCAAGCTCTACGCAAGCCTGACATTGAACCTGTTCATTTGAATCAGGTGTGTTGCAACAGGGAGACTTGGAAAACATACAGGACTGCAGCCCTCCAGGACCAGAGTTTGACACCTATGCTGTAAAACAATGATCATTGGCAATATTTTTCACAATACAACTTCCTGTCTTTTGCTTCTCATCGTTTGACGTGTCTAATTAAAATATATTATTCAACCACGTGGGCTTCACAGTGCGGAGGTACCGGGTTCGATTCCAGCTCCGGCCTCCCTGTGTGGAGTTTGCATGTTCTCCCCGGGCCTGCGTGGGTTTTCTCCGGGTGCTCCGGTTTCCTCCCACATTCCAAAAACATGCGTGGCAGGCTGGTTGAACACTCGAAATTGTCCCTAGGTGTGAGTGTGAGCGTGGATGGTTGTTCGTTTCTGTGTGCCCTGCGATTGGCTGGCAACCGATTCAGGGTGTCCCCCGCCTACTGCCCGAAGACGGCTGGGATGGGCTCCAGCACCCCCCGCGACCCTAGTGAGGATCAAGCGGCTCGGAAGATGAATGAATGAATATTCAACAGATAAAAATGTACCTTACACTAATTACACAGATTTGGCTTATTTTTACTTCATTGTGTACTTGATTTGTGAGCAAAACTACAAACTATAAAAGCCCTTGTCACCTTCCTAAAATAATGGCGACACGAGGGTGATGATATAATCAATAACAAAACTGTTGAAGCATGGTCTGATTTGAGCTCCTGCTGAGATAGCCAAATATGTTTCCTTCCTGGAAAAACCTTTGCTGTTCCTATATTTAAACATTCAGAACCCGGCTTGTCTCATGAAAGGAAGAAAAAAAAAAAAAGAAAAACTTTTCTTAAGGTTGTTCTTGACGATTGCTTTGGGACAAATGTTGCTGGCATTCTCATCAAATGTATTCTGCAAAAGTGAGACTCTAGGTTTAAAAAGAAAAGCGACACTTACACTTTCTAAATTCTAAATATGTTCTCTGCCCACAGCCAAAACATTGCCAGTTATTTTTGTTGGATTACTGATACGCACAGCTTCCATTTGCACCAACTGTAGCCTCAGGGAAGGTTTTGTGCATGCAGATAACATATATTTACTGCCGACGCTTTTTCCCCACAGTGCTCTTCACATGTCCTACAGCAATTAATTATGTTGTCATAGCTGATAAATACAGTAGAGCGATCATTTCTGGAGTGTGTGTTGTTTTGACTCCAACCTTGATGGTAATGGTGCCCCTCCTTTCAAAAATAAAGTGGCTTCCTTTCAAGTGCTCATACGTGGCGCTGCTGAGCTGGATATGCATTTCCTGATGAAGACAGGCAAAGACATGACATTCTTGATAAATTGCTTTTATTTTTTTCAATAAGCGCTTTTTCTTCTTTGAATGCCAAAACCCAGTGTTTAAATTTAGACATTTTGCTGCATGCCAATGAACCATCACTGTTTAACTATTCATAGAACAGGCCAGCGAGCTACCCATGTGGTCCTTAGGGGCTACCTGGTGACCCCTGGACAATGCAGTCCCGCCTTAATATATATGACTGTCTTAAGTCGTTGTTTTTTTGTTATTGTTTGGTTTGCAATACAAGTAAAATCTGAGTTCTGAATGCGCTTCAGAGACCCATCGCTAGATGGTAGCAACAAATTTTATCATATCTGGTCACCATGAATTCACATTATTTGCCCTTTGGTAGAAGAGAAATATCACTCTGGTGGTGCTAATGTGCAATTGAGAAGGGTTTTTGATGAATGCCTTACAGATTTTTTGATTTAAACAAAAAATCGTCAGAAGTGCGCATGTAGATACACATGCAATGGAGACACTCGTAATTTCCGCTAACAACACAGGTTCAATTTAGCTCCTCCTGGACATACAGTAAAAACGAATGTTATCGTACAAGTCCTGACTTTGGCGCGATCCTCTGGCAAATGTGGATTCGTGAATACAGTATCTGGGTTCATTCCATTTTTCTGTTCTCACCTTTCCATTGCTCTCCATCGCAGACGCCGTGTGGACTGTGTCGCCATGCAGACCGTAACGGGGCATCTTGTGTCCTACCACACCTGCTACCACCATGCCAGAGTGGATGCCTGCAGCCACAACAAAACAGGTCCATCTATGTACGACTTGATTTCTTCACAGGTCCCATTGTAGTTACAGTTGCCCTCAGGTGGCCGGTTATGTGGGGTTAAACCACATCAATGTATAAACAATAAAGAGGTAACTGGAAACAAAATATATAAATAAAGCCTGGTTCAATATGAACCTTTTGTGTAAACAGAAAATGCTTTCGTGACTTTTTTAAATGAAACATCAACAGTTTAAATATCACCATCACTAGTATGTCTTCTTTTTAGGGAATGAAGGATGCAACGGTAACCATATGAACAGTCTGAATTATTATCCTATAAATCACCACTGGCATTTGTTATTTACCGGTAGCTTCGTTCTGAAGAGCCCCGGGAGAGGCTGTTTGAATGCCTCTGGAAGTTGCATTTGGACTATGCTACTTCTTTTTTCTCCCATTTTTTTTCTCTCGCTGTACTGATATTCACATTGGTCAGTCACGTGGTTTTTCAAGTGAGTGAGGTTTTGCCAAAAGCATATTGCCTTGACTGTCATTAGCCAGCGACTGAGCCGCACAAATGTTTGCTTGCAAACAAGGTGTGTGGCTAAAGTGTGTCTCAGTTCCACTTCTTGTTCCTGTGTGGGAACTTTAATCATGGCATAATGTTTTTGATCATGATCATTTTCATTTCAGATGACTAGTTTGGAACAGAAGGAACTTCCAACGAAAAATTGTGGTGTGGAGGGTTGGATCTGTCCTTGAATTTGACACCTGTGGTGTATGTTGTCTAACACCATCATAAGCATGATATCCGACCCACCTACACGAATCTGAATGTTGTTTCCATTTGAGGGATCTTTCAAGTGATCAATGGAGCGCACCATGTCCAATGCCATGTCACAAATGTTATGGGCGTGATACTTGGTCTTCTCCGGAGCCCCCGCGACCACCATGTACGCGTCTCCGATGGTCTCAACCTTGCAAGGCGACAGATTTGCTTAGAGCAACACATAAACACGCAAAGTACTGTACTAGCAAACCAAGGAACATACGCCCGTACCTTGAAGACTCTGTGCTTCTCGCTGAGTGTGTCAAACAAAGTGTACATGGTATTGAGCATGGATACCACCTGCAAGGGAGTGATGTGGCTACAAATGCGAGTGAATCCCACCACGTCACTGAAAAGAATGGTCACATCTGGGAACACCTGGGAGAAAATCCAGAAGAAGGTACTGTAGTTGATAAAGAGAAGTAGGATTTGTAGAAAAGTATCCTTATCTAAATGCTAACAAACTGCTAACAAATAGCATTGGTGTAACAATGTTTGAACACAAATGGTGCAGCAAACACATTTAGACAGACATACATAAATATATATTTTGAAAAATGATCATCTACTGTATATTCGTACTACATGTCAGTGTTATACTTCCCCCATGTTGTCAATGCACGCAAACCAGTATGAGCTGCAAAATCATACTGAATGATGCACAAACTGTTTAATTACTTACATTTTGTGTAATTGTGTTATTACTTATTACTATGTGTTTTTATAAAGTACATACCTCGGTTTTCCACCATTGTCCGTTCCAGAAGGCTGTTCGAAAAGCAATTTGTTCGAAAGCCGAAACTATTTTATTAGCCCATGATTAGGAGCTAATGCACTATCCAGAAATAACAAAAAAACAGTCAGGTTTGTGTAAATCACAACAAACACGTCTGCTCACAATGAATGTTACACGAGGAACTTCCTCGTGTAAGGAAGCCGAGAGGAGTCAAGTGGCATATTCAGGTTTGCGCAGTTTGGTCGAAAAACGTTTTTTGGTCTTAATCAGAGGTGTAAAAATCTCGAATTTTCTGGTTGAAATTCGATTTGGTCGATAACAGAGACGTTCGAAAAACCAAGGTTTGACTGTAAAATATTACAAAGTGCAATTCTCTTTTTAAAAACACTTTGGGAAAATTTTGCTGGATTTTTGGGGGAATCCTGGAGAGAATGAATGGCACTTTTATTTAAACGGAGAACGATGAAGGCAAAATAATGAAAAAAATATAGCATGTTATTCCTTATAGATAAATAGACTCTCAAAGTGCCTGTCCACCTGTGAAGTTTGAAATTAAAAGGTGATCTTTTGTTTAGTGTGTGTGTGCATGGTTGTGTGCATGTGTGTGACTGTAGTCATGGAACAAAATGTATAAGGTCCTGTACAAGATCTGTTGCAATCATGCTCGTGTATCTAATGTTATGCCCTGTTAATATCTAAAAAAAAATGTTTAACGATAGTGACAGATGCTAAATTGGATCTTATCTTTATTTAGAACGAGTGCTAAAAATAAAGCAAAGCTTGGGCAGATAAAAGTAAGCAAAAGAGGAGCAATGGACTTTTGTGTTCAACCGTTTGTTATTATGTTTTGGCACATTGACTGTGATCCGATTATTTATTTGTAACTCTGGGGAAATTATTTGATTATAATGAGTTGAATGTGCATCATGGAACAAGATAGCTCTTTTTGCTGTCTATTGCTGACCTCACAAGTGTTTACAGCCGGCTCTCCTTTGCGCAGCCTCTTTGCCACTGGCTTGGGAATCATTCTGTAAAGGAGGTCATCTGTCTTTTTCATCTCGTAATCCAGCATCTTCATGCTCTCTTCTAACTTGCTGGACTTCTTTTGCTCCTGTATTCAGATAGTAACAAGATTACAGTACTATGTACACTATTAATGAAAAATTGAGCCACAGAGAGAGATGTGACGTGAAGCTTTTTTTTTTTTTTCTTAAAGTGGGAACCTGTATGAGTGCTCTTTTCAGCTCCTCTGACTGCTGTGTGCCTGCCAGCACCAAATCTCTGCTGGAGTCATGCATGCTCAGGTCATTGATGTACAGTCCAGTTTTAAACATAGCACTGAGGCTCTCCATCCTACCCATGCAAACAAACACAATTAAAGACTGGGGCAGAGGACAAAATACAATTGGAAAATGAGTATCGAATAAAGTTTGTGAGGATGACTCTTTTATTTGAGCCAGTAATACTATTTTATCAACATAATATCCTATGTTATCCTATTTTCTACTCATATTATCCCTTCCTTTATCCCTTCCTCACTGGGTGAAGCACTGGCTTCACAGTCCAAATATACATAGAGTGGATGTAGAGAGTCTAGACACCCCTACAAATGCCAGATTTTTGTGACTCAAAAAAATGAGACTAAGATAAATCATTGACTAGCAAGTCATTTTTACTCCTCCATCCATCCATCAATCCATCCATCCATTTTCGAATCCGCTTATTCTCATGAGGGTCGCGGGTGTGCTGGAGCCTATCCCAGCTGTCTTCGGGCAATAGGCTGGGGCCACCCTGAACTGCTTGCCAGCCAACCGCAGGGCACACACAGACAAACAACCATCAGCGCTCACGCTCACACTTAGGGACAATTAAAAATGTTCCATTTACTTGTCATGCATGTTTTTGGAATGTGGGAGGAGTGTGTATTTATGTAACTCTTACACAGGTGTCCCAAGAAAGATTATCGACTCCCACTCAGGCATGTATCGCATTTGTCCTTTCAGTTTAAGGCATCGGCTCCCGTCACCCCAGCTCTCCATGGCATTGGCGCTGTTGCCATCTAAAATAGGAACGTGATGAAATGCATGCATGTTAAAATAAAAGAGAACTGCTGTTTTACTTGGACTCCCCGAAATAGTTGCTTTTGTGTGTGCACTCTCGCTTTGTGCAAAACTGAGAGCTCAAAACCTTTGTAATCGTCTCCAATAATGGACTGAAAAGCCATGAGCTCCACATCCACATCAGCAGACCGATTGGCATTTTCATAGTCAGAATCTGTAGAGTACAAGTTGGAGTTTCAGAAAAAAGCGATGACAACTCTAAGGCCCCTGCGATTATAGTACTGTGAATCCCTGCCAGTCAATGGTTTGGACACGCTCCCTTTTGCAACTGAAGGAGAAATTTTGCCACACTTTTGGCAGTGACTGACCTCTGGTATGAAGCAATAAAATAATTACGTTGATGCCGTTTTGTGGCACCTTGGTGTCCAAGAACTATGTTGGATTGAGCTGAGGAGATTCATTTCGACAAAAGTGGTGCTTTTTCACCGTCCTGTGAGATTGACAAGCAATTGTTAACATTTAGGAGGGCGTCAATTACTTGGGGGGTAGTATTTGTATTTTTGCGGTTCTTCTCAGCTAAACCAAAGCTTTGTGCGAGTGCGGACTGGGGAGTCTCCCAGTCACAAGAAGTAGTTTGACTGAGTATCGCTAATTTCTTCATGTCTACCTCTCAATATCAACAGATTATTATCATGACCAGACCTAATTTCCGCTGCATTTAACAGGAGGTCATTTTATATTGTTAGGTAGCAGTTTGGCTGACATTTTTTCTCGCTAGGAAATTTTACAAGTGCTCAAATAAGAGCACTGTCTTTTTTGAAATGCGGTGAGAGATGCATGAAACATGCATTTGCCATGCGCATGTTTTAATCTTAAAGCTACTGATGAGCTAAGTGACTGGATGGCCTTTATCATTGAAAGTCCAAGTGACGTAGTCTCCCGACATAATTCGTAACCGAAAACCTTTTGCAACCCTGCCATCAGCCTTTTTTTTCCTCATCATGTGTGTGGTCTATGTGTGTATGCCGCTTAATTGAGCGCAGGAAAACCACATGTAAGTGAGCCCTCGCACAGCAGACACACACCCCTGCGACTGTTTACATGGCTTCCACTCTTACTCTGGACTCGATTGTGAAGATTCCTCTCTCTTTTCACAGGTTCCTTGGACATGATCTCAAACAAGTTGTTGGGATGGGAGATGATCTAGGAACCCACAAAACAAACACTCACAGCACTCATACATTGTACTCGACTCATCTATGAAATGCCTGAGAGACAATGCCCAATTAGTCACGTTGCTTGGTACGGCAGGGGAGGGAGCTACATCACCATGTTCCATGTGAACTCCACCAGTGGCCGAGCCAGCAAGAAGGCGTCATTGATCTTCTTTCCATCTAAATCAGGGAAGACTGTAGAAAGTCCCGAGCCAACATTGTGCACCACCATGTCCTGGAAATTCAAAGCAATTTTTCATTTGCTATGCAGGATCATTTCAGTGTATCACTGTAGTCCATGCCTGCAGCGTTTACCTGTCTGAAGACGATGTTGAAAGGAAAGACCTCAAAGAAGAAATCAGAAGTAATTGGCAGAATCTCCTGCTCTTCCTCATCCTCTTTCATGATGTAGCGGTAAGCGGAGTTGTCAAAGTTGAGCCTGAACAGAGACAAATTTATGCCCTAAGTACAGTATTCTCCTTCTAAAGGATATAGTGCTGGCAAGGAAGACAGTAGGACGTAATGGTGCGCCATGCATTCGACATGAATGCTGTTATAAATGAAAATTAACACAATCTCAACAAACAGTGGTACATGCTTGGAGTTGACCCGATTAGTTAACCAGTTGACAATTCGGATTATACTTATCCGAATTGGCGTGTCAAGCTTGAAGTCGACAAATCTCTAATCACATGGATTTGGCAGTTGTTTTTATTTTATTTTTTTCGGCTGGTCCGTGGATATTACGTAGAACCAGTTGAGGGCACAAAAAAGTTGGAGATGCTGTATTGTGCTGAAACAATATCAATGACATCATCGATTAAATGACTTTGACTTGACTTTCTTCACATAATAGCTGACTACAAAAAATAAATTGCAGTTCAACCACCCCAATGGTTGTTTGTCAATATGTGCCCTGCAACTCGTTAGTGACCCTCTGACCCAAAGTCAGCAGGGCAAGGTCCAGGTCACCTGATACATAGTAGAAAATAGAAGGACGGATACAACATTCAAGTTTCACCATGCTGAATATAGTATCTCTTGATTTCAGCCTGCACGGTGGTAGACGTGGTTAAGCTGCGCGCCTCATAGCCAAAGACCTTTCTGTACGGTGTTTGCATGTTGTCCTTGTCTGCGGGTGTGCTCGCCTACCTCATGGTGACATGGGAGTAGTCCCCCACCATCTGCTCAGACAAGACCTCCACATGGATGTCAGTGTCATAGAACTGCTTGCCCATCTGCCTCAGCTGCCCCATGGCATAGTGCAGGTAGCCTTTGCGCTTACTCCTGCAGATCACAATGGGGAACAGAATTGAATAAACACACTGAGTTCCGTTGAATAAATGGAATATAGTTTGTATGCTCCATTATTGAACATGCTGCATGCATACAGACCAGAAATACATGTAGTCCAAGCACGAAGCACTAACAAGATCTTATGCACATGTTTTTAGGAGGAAATGGAAGTTGTGCGTTTGTTTACTTGCTGTTTAGTAACGACTGGGGACTGGATCTACTTTAGAATCCTGTCCCAAAACTTGGACTTGAACGAGCCACTCTCATGATCCGGGCTGGGCATTGTGAGTCTGTCAGTGAGCTGCCGTCATGTATATCAGGCCGGCCGAGTCAATCCGAGTTGTCAGCGACAGCCAAACTGTGTCAAGAATGGACTTAGCAATACTCTGTCACACCCACACCTAACATGCAGCCAAATAAAGAAAAAATAAGTGTCGTCTCTCTTTCAGTCCCACAGACCTCAATGACATGTTTCCCATATTCTGTTTATTTCACCAATCACCATGCTATGTGCATGTGTGTGTGTGTATTTCTGTTTTTTTATTCATTCATTCATCTTCCGAACCGCTTCATCCTCACTAGGGTTGCGGGGGGTGCTGGAGCCTTTCCCAGGAGTCTTCGGGCAGTAGGCTGGGGACACCATGTATCCGTTGCCAGCCAATTGCAGGGCACACAGACACGAACAACCATCCACGACCACACTCACACCTAGGGACAATTTAGAGTGTTCAATCAGCCTGTCACGCATGGTTTTGGAATGTTGGAGAAAAATGGAGTACCCGGAGAAAACCCACGCAGGCCCAGGCAGAACATGCAAACTCCACACAAGGAGGCTGGAGCTGGAATTGAACCCGGTACCTCTGCACTGTGAAGCCGACGTGCTAACCACTGGACTACCGGGCCGCCCCCATTTTTTTCTTCTTCTTCTTCTTCATTTGGCTGTTTTTCAGCTTGTGCGCCTGTGTGTGAAGCGGCAATTATGTTCTCCATGTCGACTGGCTGATGCCGACAAGGGACAGACTGCTCCCACATCGCCGGCCTAAAATACCGACGGAATCAGTGACGGGCTGATAGACCTTCATTTAGTCTGCCCACCTCTTCTCATTACCAGCAAAGTGCACACTGCTGCTCTATAAATCATTTTATGTTTCAGAACTAAAACTAAAGACTAATGCGTGGACCTCCATCAAATTCTCAGACCTGTAGTGGAGGGTGACTCCAGTGGCAGATTCTTCCTGGCAGAAGAAGGTTGGGGGCTGAACCTTGGGGTAACTAAAACGCAGATATTCATGGAGGTTGTCAAGGCCGTTGACAAAGTCGCGGACATGACGGCCCAGCACCTGGGTGAGAAACATAGCTTAAAATGTGTGTTTAGTCCCACCATCCACATGTCCTTATCCAGGGAGGCAGATGACAGTTGCTGATTAATTTTAGGCACATGAGATCCGCACCATGTTGCAGATTACGTTTTGGCGCATGACAGCCCGTCAACAACAAATTTTCAAAGCATGACAGCCACACCAACCTGCCTACTAAATCTGAGAATTTAGTAGGTAAACAGTTCGGAAAATGAAAGGATTTATTGATATTGTGTGTGAGCTACAGTTACACCAAGATCGTTTTGAGGTCGTCCATTTCAGCCGGAGCAGGGAGCAGCATCTTCTTCAATATGTGGCTACATGCCATCGCTTGTGTTTCCCAAAGCATAAGACACTTAGACACCACTTTATTAAAGCTTCCTTTTGGTCCTCATGCCAACGTTAGGTCCACCAAAATAGCACTAAATTTCTCAAATAGCTCGTTTACTTCTCTGACTTTATGGAAGTCATTCGAGGCACATTTCGTCTTGGCAGAAGTCCTCTTTCCTCGCCACATCATCCAGCAATACTCTGTTTCGTAGTGCGTGCCCCTCACCACATACACAATGAATGGGTTCGTCAGTGGCATGATGCGCCATGCTAAGTGCAGTGTGAAAAGGGCTTTAGAGTCATAGCCATCAAAAGGTGAGTAGCCACGTTATCCTAGGTTTATTTATACAGTGGTTAAGATCTTATAGTTGTACGAGGGGGAAAAACATTGGCTATTTAGTTAATCAGGACGAATTAATGTAATTTACATTATTGGCTATGTTTTAGTTTTTGTTGTTTAAATCAGCAACTCTGAAATCAACAGGCTCACGGAATGCATTGGGATTCACTGTAAATGTTATCAAGACATTTCCATAGCTTTTTCTTTTCATAGAGTTCAATAGGGTTTTCATACAGAAGGTTTCGCTACAAACATAGAACATGCAATTTGAACATGAGATCATTGGTTACCTTGAGGATTCTGTCATAGCCGTACTTCCCCACAAATCCCAGGAAGTAGACACCCCAGGAGTTCATCAGCTCATTATAGGGTGTTCCCGTCACCCCGCTAGCTGCCTTCGCAATGCGAGGAATCACACTCTCGCTGTACACCTACAAGTACAAAAATACATCAGAGAAATACGCAAGGTAGTTGGGGTAAGTCAAGCCAGCTGCTTCAGATTTAAAAAAAATATACTGTATATCAGGAATGAAAAAGCCATAGGTATGGCCACACTTCCAAAGCACCCCCCCCAACCTTAAACCTTGAAGTACATAGAATCTTTGAAAAATCACTACCAAGTTACATTGCCATAGGAAATTCCAGTTGAATCGACGTTCCAATCCACACAACTGGGTGGCAATCCCATTTGCACCTGCAGTATTATCCCATTTTTGGGGCTACCTGGTGGGTGACAAAGGAGTGTAGCCGGACATCAGCTCTCTCTCTGACCAGCTTCCACACGTCGTCCCCGTATGACTCCTTGATGAAGTCGTGCAGACTCTCGCACAGCAGCCCATACATTATGATAAGCGAGATTGAAAGTCAAACTGCAAAGACGGCGTGCTTCCAACAGTATTCCCAAGGGCACCTGCAAGTGAATGAGAAAAGTCCAGACTTCATTTAGTGCAATCATTTCAACAAGCCATTAATTGCACAGCGCTTGCTTTCGCCATTAACGCTGCTACCTGTGGAGCTTAGTGCTTGATCAGATCAGACACCCCAATAGGCTTTCATTTGAGAGACAACTGCGCAAACTGTTTTAAAGGACCTCTCATTTCACAAGTACTTCGGTGCGGTCGGGTGCGCATTGTTCTTATGTCAGCTGTCAGCACCTGGTGGTTCCGGAGCTCGCCACAAAAGCCATCGCTCAAACACAGATGACACCAGCCAGAGGAAGTAAACAATTAGAGCGTCTGCCCTGATTTTATTTATGTATTTGGACAAGAGTGCTCAAATAAACATCAGCGGAGGTAAAGGGCAACAATTCTTCTTATTTCATGGTTTGTCTGCAGATGTGATGTTTTTTTTCCGGCTTGAATGATACCGCATTTTCTGTTAGAGGCCGTGGGGCTTTCTAAAAAGGGATGGTGGTTTTGTGGAGCTGGGGAGGTGCAAAATCAATATCTAATCTCAACAGAGATAAAAAGAAAAATATGCTTTCCTCCCAGATGTCTGCTGTCCTCAATGAATCAATCAGTGCAGTACATAAAATCCACACTTAAGACCAACGGGATTCCACAAAGTGTGCCTAACTGTTTGCTATTACAGTACATTTAAAATGAATTAAACAAAAACAAAAAAGTTACGTGATGAAGAAAAATGACAAATCTGAAATGTTTAATGCATCCACAGAGACTTGTTGGGTCACGACACAGACATTTGACATTTTGAGGTTATGTAGTGCGGGCAAAGAACTAAATTGTGTATCCGAATATGTCCTCACCTAACACAAGAGGACAGGCTCAATCACCACCATAATGTTTGTCATTATATTTTGCACTTAAAGGCAAGATGTGATTTTCTTATTTTAAAAATGTAGTCCTCCGCGACCCCCACGAAGAGAAGAGGTTTAGAAAATGGATGGACATTTACTCTAAGTAACTGCAACATAGTCAATAAACCTGAGCTAAAGTTAGAGACAGACTATGGCGCTTTCTAGCTTATGCACATTACTTTTGTCACTGTAATACAAAATACAATTGTACATAGCCCTTGTAGCCCGCTACCTCTCTCGTCCACAGACCGCCGTTGGTGTCATCCAGTGAGTCACTGCCTCACCTACATTTATGTCGTATGTGGTTCCGCAGAATATAGTGGGCCATATGTAGGCCGTACTCATACGATGGGGGAGGGCCGCCTCATGCCAGAAAGCCCAACCCCGTGGGCATCTGATATCAATTCAATATGATACTTTTCAACATCAAACAGTTGTTAAATACATGCCGTGTGGCCCCTGTGGTGTGCGCACTGTACTTGGCCTTGGTTTTTGCCATGCCCGAAAACCTACTTCAGAAAAATGAAGTGGAAAAAAAAATGTTTAACGCTATATCTGAACAAATCAATACAAAATTGTTCTCAGTGCACGCGTTACATATTATGTCTTTTTATACCGTGTAGTTGCTATCTTATCTTAGCTGTATGTGTTTATTGCACAGCATGTTTGCATGTTTGCACTGTGGATTGAGAGGAAGAAATTTCATCTGTGCTGCATGTTCCACATAGAACATATTTGACAGTAAAAATGACCTTGACCTTGATGTTTTCAGCACTTATCTTTCAAGAATATTGAATGCATTTTGGAATAAATCACTGAAATCAATTGTTGGTCTTTATGTGCCCTGCTCTCATCAGCTATCGGAAACAGATGGAATAATTACATTCTACAATTTATAAATACTGTAAACCTTTGACCGAGAAATCCAACTATGTGTTTTCATTCACAAATTCCATCAAAAATAATTTTTTTGTGGAAAAAGAGGAAAACATACTGACATGATCATAAAACTGTTTTGGGCAATTAAGTCAGCAAGGAATAATGGCTGCAGTTGCATCTTGACATAAAAGCTGGTGTTTCTTTCAGAAAATAAAATCTGAGAGCAGTTTGTGCAATTTTATAGGGGAAGTGAAAAACAAAGTGGCTAAGAATAATGTTTGTCTGTGCAGTAGAATAGCTGTTAGCCTGGACTAGAGCCACTGTTGGCATTCCTGCTGTTATAAGGTATTCACCTGCAAAAACACAGAATCAGTTTTTATTAACAAAGAGCTTTGAGTTCTGGATGAAAATCTTTCTCCTCGCCCCATGCCCCTAATCACTCTATTCATTCATCCTCACTCATGTTAAAATAACCCGGTGAGCTAAGAGACCGAGGCATTTCGGGATGCCTTTTATGCGGGCTATTCCTTCTCTGTATGGGCAGTGTCACATTGCTGTGGCGGGGCTTCCTGTCCCGGTGCAGGATAAACCCCACAGTCATCCACATCAGCTCCGACACCCCCCACACAGACACACAGAAAGACGACAGGACACTCAGGTAAGGCGACAGATGCAAAATTATTACGGCATACGCAGACCATTAATCGTGCCCTACACACTCACTTCCTTTTTGCAAAACACTGTTTGTGGTGGTTACTTGCAGTGCAGTGTAGCTGCAATGGATTAATTGTGATGTTGATTGTTAAAAGAGAAACGCAATCGTACAAATGCAATTGCTGCTACCTGTAATGCAAGAAGAATGTTTCGTTTCATATAATGCATGTGCGCTGCTTGTAAAGATAGTGACTAGCCAGACAGATGCCTATATCATTGGATCAAAAGTCATATTGGATTTCATTTGGCTAATGAAATCTATTTTGGTGGACCAGTATTAAAGGAGGATGAAATTAAACAAGGGTGGGTGTCATGTATTTAAAAATCCAAAATCATCCTCAAAAAGCTTTTTTCTCCATACTTGTGTATCATACAGCCCCTGGTTTGCTGATGCCCTTTGTTCTCAGAGTGAATGTTAAGAAAGAATCAATATTTTTAAAAAGTATAAATGCTTTTAAATCCAGGTTAAAAACTATGCTGTTTTGCCATCATGAACTAAGTAATTAGAAGCAAAACATCTTTGGTGATTTAAGAGATGCGAGTGCACTGAATCATTCCAATTTAAAATATAGCGAGATACAAACTCCAATTGTCTTTTATTGTAGAGATATACAGTATCTTTGCAGGAAATGCCACATTTACAGTACCGACAAGTTAATTTACAAGCAACTCGTTGCATCACACCCTCTCAAACTGATTCGAATGGCATCGAATCGTTCCATTTTAAAATCGAACGGTGCGCGAATTACATCGCACCTCATGTATCGAGTGGTCTTTTTTGGGCGAAATGCACACGGCCTTATATGCTCTAATGTGTCGGTTTACATACAAAAAATAAAAATAACAGTAATGAAAATGTCCCTTTGCAACTGACACATTTATTCACGTGTACTTCAAGTTCTTCCTCCTTATTTAGCTGTAGATTCATCCTTGCAATCAATACATCTCCTCAGAACCACTATTTTGATGAATAAATTAACAAAGAGTATTTGTTTAACTTTGCACTTAACCCTGCTTGGGTTTGAGAACTGAGACATATGTCTTTATATCAGAGGGACAAAATGATGTTCATGCAGTCAGGCCTGGATGACGTCACCAAGCAGAGAATGTTGCAGGCTCAGATGTTGTCTAAAGAGGCCAGAGGACGTAAGTAATGAATGTGACACACTTTCAAATGACCCACCTAAACATGATACTCTATTTTGTGGTACAAGTAATGTAAAGGCTGCCTACAGACGCTACAGAAGTGCACATTCAAATCTCCAACTCACTGACGTGTTCTCCAGAGTTCTCCAGTGTTCTCCCATCAGTTGTGTTTGTTCTCCAGTGTTCCCCCACTAACTCAGCTTTGAAAGAGTGTTCCCCTAAGCAAAATGGCGACTCGCATCAATGGGTTTCATGCCCGGGCCACTCCTTCAAATGCCGCAGCCTCTGCAAACACTTATCATGTACGGGAAATAAGGCTATCCTTTCGCTGGGAGCGTCTTTCATCTCGAGATGCCTATTTATATGCCCAGTTACCCTTCCAACGTCGGACAACAACAAACACACCCTCTGACATCATCTTGAGTCTATTTCAGTGTCCCTGCTAGGCCATGATAGCATACAAGAGGAGGTCTGTGGATTCCAACTCAGTTCTGCGTGACATTATTAAAATTGGCGCTCCCTTGTTGTTTAGCTCTAGAAGGAAGCAGTGGTGGCCCACATTTCAATTCTAATATCTTTTCCATGAAATTCTATTCATTTATTCACAGCAGTCTACTCGCTTCATTTCATAGCATTTCTCTTGGCTGCACTGCTTCCAATGCATGTTTGTGGATGTTAGATTTTTATCCAATCAGATTTTGGCTTCTGTGTGATGTTCCCTCTAAGCTACATGCGTGACCAATTGTGCACTGCTCTCACCCTCTCAGCGCACCACGCACACACATTACATTTCAAAACTCATTCCTTCATTTCCAGCTCAGTTTAAGTCCAGTCAAGTCAAGTCAACAGTATTTATAGAGCACTTTCAAACAGCCATCGCTGTATACAAAGTGCTGTACATGGAGCGATTTAACATACACAATAAACAGTAAGACGGATCGGTAATAAGTTTAATCTACAAAGAGAACACCACACCATCCGCACCTCCCTCACAGTTTCAGTAGTGAGACCTCAGTTGTTTTACGATAGTTTGAAGCATGCACTGACACACATACACTCCCTCACACTCAACACGGACGAGACGTCTCAGGAAGTCCAACCGTGCATAGATTATGAACCCCTTAAATGAGACTCTTTCAAGCGTTTCAGAGTCCAGCTGAGTGCAAGTTTTTGTGTCTTATTAAATGACGAGGGTTGCGGGCGTGCTCGAGGCAGTGCCAGCTGTCTTTCGGCAGTAGCCGGGCTACACCCTGAACTGGTTGCCAGCCAATCGCAGGGCGCACATAGACAAACAACCATTCGCGCTCGGAACAATTTGGAGTGTTCCATTAACCTGCCATGCATGTTTTTGGAATGTGGGAGGAAACCGGAGTACCCGGAAAAAACCTACGCAGGCAGGGGAAGAACATGCAAATCCTACACAGAACCCTGCACCTGTGGCGTCTGCCGCGAGAGGCCACTTGTGAGTTCATCATACAGTATAAATCCGTGGGCCATAGATGACATTATTTTTTCATACTAATTGCTTGATCGGAGCAAATCTTGCTATAGCCAACTGTGACTAGCACAACACATTTGCAGCAATCAGCAGCCCTTAATCCATTTACTACACAGCATCTCAGGTGAGAATGATGTATTTTATACATGTTTTTAATTTGAATTTGATGCTTTTATCACATTCTTAGATATATTGATTCTGAACTGCTCCCGATGTACATGGCATGGTTAAGTGCTGTTAATTTTGCTTTTTTGTTCAGCCTTAATCATTTCTTTAATTGAAAGAAATCAGCCACTGAAAGGCACAGGCACCAAATGCACGGCTTGCCCTCGATTGGAAGTACGAAGATGTGGATATGGCGAATGTGGCATCGCATTAGTGTCATCTAATGCCACGCGCTACACATGCATGCAGGTGTTTCCTGCAGAGTAACCGCCTGTGCGTGGATTGTGTGAATGCTTACAAAAGCACATTTGTCTTCCTGGTACGTCAGGGCGTCTGAATCTGGGGAAGAAGGTCAGTGTTCCAAAAGACGTGATGATAGAGGAGCTCACCCTGCCATCCAACCGAGGCTCTCGCATGTTTCAGGAGAGACAGAGGCGGGCTGAGAGATTCACGCTGGAGAACGCAGACAACAGTGCTTACAACACCATGAGTGTAAGACAAAGACACACATGACTCAGGTCTGCGGACCAGATGTTATTAGATGTACCAAGAACTAAACTGAGGCTCAGAGGGGATCGAGCCTTTTCTGTTGCTGGTCCCTCTGTCGGGAATGACCTCCCACTGAACATTCGGCAAGCCTCCTCGCTGCCCACCTTCAAAACACTCCTCAAAACTCACTTGTATTCTTTGGCATTCGACTCCGCATGACTTAGATTTGTTCTTGGTTTTGCTGTTTGGCGCTTTCTACCGTCTTTATTACCGATTTGTTTTACTGTTTATTCTATCTGTTAAATTGCTCCATGTACAGCACTTTGTATGCAGCGATGGCTGGTTGAAAGTGCTCTATAAATACAGGTGACTTGACTTGACTCATAGCAACTGATTCAAGTGCGAATGAAAAAAAAAATCGGAAATGAAAAATAACAGCCTGAGTGGGCAAGGAGTCGAGATCTGTGAGCTCCGTTACTGTCAAATTCTAGTATGAGAAGAAGAAAATGACCTATAAAAATCAACTATTTTACTTTTGCTCAGCAATACGTTAGATAACAATACACTCATTCACTTTCTCTACCACTTGACTTCATTAGGGCTGCAGGTGCGCTGAAATCCGTGCTGACTTCATACGGGTTACACTCTGCCCTGGTCGCCAGTCAATCGCAGGGCACATTTAGACAAACAATGAGTGGATGGATGACATCAGTGACACCTGTAGACAATTGCGTGTAAGTTTTCTCAGGGTTAACAGGGAACCGCCAGACTTCCCATTCTGTCTCCCTCTGTTGATCTTTGTTTTGTTTATGTTCTACCAGACGGGCTGTAACTGGGAAACTATATTGCTTGTGTGTTTTACATCCTTGGCCAATAAATCGGATTGTGTTTCTGATTTCCCAAAACATGCATGCCAGCTTGATTCAAGGCTCTAAATTGCCCATTGGTGTGACTGTGTGGGAAAATGGACGGTGCAATAACATTTTGGCTATCCTTTGCGATTTGAATACAAAGCGCTCCGACGGTGTCATTAAGATTCCAAGTAATCTTTTCCATCCATCCATTTTCCACCGCTTATCCGGGGTCGGGTTGTGAGGGCAGCAGCTTTAGGAGGGAAGCCCAGACTTCCCTCTCCCCAGCCACTTCTTGGAGCTCTTCCCGGCTCTTCTTTTCAAAGACGTAATATTTGATACAGCTCTTTTTAATTGATCTCATTAATAAATTATGTAAAAATCTATGGTGACGGACACTGTTTCAGATAATGTAGACCTTCCTCAATTAGGGAGTCAGATCTATTCATCTTTTGTTACAAAAAAATAACCTTTTTGCGTAGTTTCTAGCTTTGGTAAATTTCACTTTGGCTGTATTGTTCACTCGTATTAGGCACACCTTCAGTCTGTCACATGGCTCTTCTGTTACAAAGAGTCTCAGAGGAAAGCTTGGATAACCCCTGTCCTTTTATACTTGAGAAAACTTGAGAATTGTGTCCCCTCTAGCTCCGAGGCATGATTAAACTGAACTCCTAAAACCTTTGACTGCACCCAATCTAATTGTCCCCTTTTCAGGCCCATCCAGTGGCTGTTCCTCCCCCGCAAATCATCCAAAAGCCCCAGGGAGGAAAAGAAAACCACACTTTCCCTCTCCCTGGTAAGCATAGTCTTGTCATGAACCTTCAGAAGACGGTAGCAAAGAAGGGCAGTCCCCCATGTCCTCGCTCCAGATAAATGGTGCTGCACTGTGCCCAATGGAGGGCGGCCCGGTAGTCCAGTGGTTAGCACTTCGGCTTCACAGTGCAGAGGTACCGGGTTCGATTCCAGCTCCGGCCTCCCTGTGTGGAGTTTGCATGTTCTCCCCGGGCCTGCGTGGGTTTTCTCCGGGTGCTCCGGTTGCCTCCCGCATTCCAAAAACATGCATGGCAGGCTGATTGGACGCTATAAATTGTCCCTAGGTGTGAGTGTGAGTGCGAATGGTTGGTCGTTTCTGTGTGCCCTGCGATTGGCTGGCAACCGATTCAGGGTATCCCCCGCCTACTGCCCGAAGACAGCTGGGATAGGCTCCGGCACCCCCCGCGACCCTAGTGAGGCTCAAGCGGCTCGGAAGATGAATGAATGAATGAATGTGCCCAATGGACGCCGCAGTGTGACACGAGCGTAACAGCTGGTTCAACCTAATGCTTGGGATGCCTGGACAAAGCCAAAGCTTGTGGAGTTTCTGCCTCTTTGTCACAAAACAATGAAGGCATCATTTTGATTGCCATTTTGTATGAATAATGTACAGTATGTTGTTCAAACTAAGATTTTGTGAACATCACTGCTGTTGCTGACAGTCGTGACAATTTGTTGCAGCGAAGTGTACCGGTATATTAGAGCTGTTGCAGTCATACTAAATATGTGCAAGCCATAAGTCTGAAGTCTTAATACAGTATTCAAGTTTCAAGCAAGTTCCTGATGAAAAATCCAGGTCAAGTCATTGCTTGGATTAAACAAGTCATAAATCAAGCCCTACAATCTGGCTCAGTCAAAGAACAACTGGGCAAACATGTAAACACAACACTTGCTTTGGCTTCCAAGGTTCAGGAATTCTAAAGAGATAGAAAATGTTTTCTATGTCGCCAAAAGACCAATTTCTCTTTCATATAGTTTGCAAATGTGTTAAACTGGTGCTTGTGAGCTGGGTGACCTTTTACACTGTGGCTGACCACAATAAAAGGGCACAATGAAATGTCACTCAGAAAAACATTCATGATCCGAAGTAACCAATACTTTCCTCACACAGTGCAACACATTTATGGCAGTAGTCTGCCTTGGCAGCCCAGATTAAAAGGACTCGATCCAGTATTGCAAAACCTGTGTTGTAGTCAGCCTAAGGCACACCTACAATCATGCTTGATCTTCTCTTGATGCAGGCTTCATCTTGATATGCCATATTAGTGAAGTGGTTTGGTTATCTTGGCAAAGGGGAAGTGCTCACGAACACAGATTGAGACAGATTTCTGAAAAATATTGGAGAGAAATAGGACGTTTGCGCAAATAGGAAGACATACGGTAGATCTTTGGCATCAGATCAAAAAAAAAACTGTTCAATGTATATTTGCACTGTCGTCACTGTTCACTCATTGTCTTTACTTGCATTTTTTAGCTATTGGCTAACGCGTTTACGATCGTCCATCTGTATAATACCTATTGACTTTTTTTTCTAAATTGATTTAATTTCTGTCCGATAATTACTCTGATGAGTTGCTTTCAGCAGTTTGACTGCTCACGTTAGTTTTGTTTTTCAGTGTAAGGGCTGGACACCTGGTTTGGCACGGATGAAATGATAAACTAAACTAAACTAAATTAAAAACTACATTGTCCCCCCAATTAAACACCTAACTACCACGTAACTGAACTGTGAAGTTAACGTATCTTACTTGTCTGTAGGTTTTATAATGACGGATGAAGTTAGTTTTCTGTCTCTAATCTTTGAGTTGCAAACATTGCAGGTTGCCAATCTTTCCCCCCCATATTGGATCAAAATAAAAACGAAATTCTTTGATCCAAATGTGCTCCCTTCATCATATTTGCTTCGCTAGCATAGGGCATAAAAAAAAATAAAAATAAATTAAAAATCATTCATAAACGAACCAAATGGAACACTATCTGGACAATGCTAATTTTGATCATGTGAACAGGCAGTCAGAACCAGTCTTTTAAATACCAAATGAAAGTCAACTATTTCATAGGTTTTAGTCTGAAGTCCTAAAATTGGTGACTTAAATCACTGAGGCCAATGACATTTTTACAAATACTCATTCAGTGCTATTTTTAACTCAAGCTTTCGTTCATCAGGATACTCTGCACCACTCAAGGAGATTCCCCATGAGAAGTTCAACACAACGGTGATTCCCAAATTCTACTGGTCTCCATGGAGGGAAGCTTTGCGCCACGACAAGGAGCTTCTGGAATCCCTCAATGTTCAGCTGCCATTACCAAAAAGTCCTCAGCTTACCCACTACAGGTGTTTCAACAGGTAAAGTTTGGGAAGCAGTGCCCTACCCCTAATTGATTAATTGAATAAGAGATATCTCAATACAATACACTTTTGTCTGTATAGTTTGTGCTGATTGGAAGTCGTGTCATTTGAGGTGGAAAGAGGTCATCCATGACCAACAGATGATCTAAGCACCACAATCATTTGGGCTCTCATCCATGTTTCCACAATTTAAATATTCATACAGCGTCTGCTGTGCACTTCATTGGACTGCAGCTGCATGATGGCTATTTTCAATCTCAACACTTGAGATGGCCCACTGGTGCTCAATTTTCAACGCTCGAGCAAGACATGAATAATCGCAACCATGGAAGAGGGTGAAATGAATCCGCACTGTGAGGAAAGACAAATGTTGCTTTTTGGCAGATGGTGAACAAGACACGACCGACTTTATGACCCAAGAGGTTATGTTGTTCTGGACATAGGCTCATCCATCTGTTTGTGTTTGACACTTCCTAATTTGATATCGAGTAATTTTCCAATGTCCCAACAACCTTTTTCATAACATTCCTTTTAACACAATAGTTTGACAGCGTTTGCAGGTTTACATGAAAAAAAGCACCAATAATTCACAGATAATATGCACCCCCAGCCCCCCAAAAAAGAAAAAAGCTAGTCCACAAAGATCTGGATAAAAAGTGCACAGTGACTGCATTTTTTTCACTATTCAGACAGGCTTGGTTCTGCATATCAACTTTTTTCACGATGGGTGAATTATCTGCCATGGCATTCCAACTCATTTGATAGCAATCTGGTTGATCTGTTCAGACTCATCTCTGTCAAACAACAAGAAAAGGTCATTTGTTGTGTTCATGTTATGCTCTTATTGCAGTTTTCCAGAATTCTGGCTGTGGATAAGACTTCACTAAATTGAATCGAGTTTTTAATTAAACATTTTTTAGGGTGGGGTTCGGTGGCAACCCCCGTTTTTCATGAAAAAGACCTAATGGTGGTTTATACGCGCTTACCAGTATTCAAGAATTTGTCGGGGGTAAATTCTAGGGGTTGGGCTTTCCCTGCAATTGAATGGGCAGTGAAATTCGCAGACCAGCCTGGCCTCTTTACATTGGATACCCTTGTTGCCTTTGGAGGGCCACATACATTGAAGTAGCAGGCCGGACCTGACCCAGGGGTCTGATATTCGACACAGATGACATTTGTGGACATGATGTTGCCTTTATTCCGCCAGACACTCTGAAAATGAGCCCTTACTGGCTGGCTCTATTTACACCACCCAAGATTTTGATGAAATTGTGAAACCTCCATCAAATCAGAGCTCAACTAATGGACAGACCAGCTGGTGATAAACAGGTTGAGTCATCCTGAATCCCATGTGGCTCTCTGCTCCTTAGCAGAACTTCAATTCAATCAGAAACCTATCCACAATAAATATTGACCACATTTGATGGTACTGTGTGTGCAGCAGAATGCATTAAGATGAAACTCGTGTTTCCTTTGACTTTCAGGTCTCCCATGCCTTTTGGGGGTGCACTGTCCAGCAAGAGGGTGGTCCCCATTATAAGCTTTGAGGCCCAGGAATCCCAAAACCTACCCGGCGCCACTTTGGAGCGTATGTGTTATAGGCCTAATTTTAACAGAGCGCCCAGAGGATGGAGAGGTTTTCAGTGCCCTGAATCTAATGAACTATGAAAAAGGATCATGCCTCCGTTAGTTATCAGCAACAGCAGGGGGAAGGGGGGAAAAAAACCCTTGCATTATAAAGTGGTTAGCTGCTACACTGAGTGGTCACGGCAGCTGAAGGAAAGTCAGGATTTGAAATCGTAATTTTCAGTCATGCACTCGATTAGCAGGATGCAGAAAACTGATCAGTCACAGCCAACACTCATTTGTACAGCATGATTGAATCTAGGCTTGCAAACATTGGATTTTCAAAAGATGGCAACTAATAACATAATGAGAATTTTAAAAACTTAAGGGAACTTCCTGATCTTAACTTTTCCAGGAAATTGAACAAACTTTCCAGAAATGTACGACTTCTTTGTAACCTATATCAAAATTTTCAACAAATCTCTGTATTTTTTTACTTTTTTCTGTCACATTGATTTGGATTATGAATGGAAACAGAGACTCAAGACTGAAATTAATATTTTTAATAGGTGAAAGAAATTTTCAAAGAAATCCGATCAATAAACTAAGTCATTACACAGTGGAGTATAATCATTGTTGAAAAAAAACACAAATGACAAACTGCACTAATTCAATTGTTTGCTGCACCGCGGACGCAAAATAAACCTCATGATATCCTGCGTGATGAATTTTGAAATTCCATTCAGTCCACAGCAGGTTCCAGGCCCACGGGCAGCATGGCGCCAGGTGTGACAAAAGGGAGGAAAAACAACCAATCTGAGTAGAGCTTGAGCCTTGACGCTAATCGCCGTGGCGTGCACCGTGTGCAGCGTGGGCACCCATCCGCTGGGGATCCTGGGAAGGGTAGTGGATTTGACCTGGAGGTCTCATGCCCATGGGTGGGGGCATTGGTGGAGCCATGGGACCCATGGGGTGAAACATTGGCGGGCCAAAACCTTTGAAGGAAACGGTCAACACAACATTAAGTGTGTGTGTGTGTGTGTGTGTTTCAAATCCACCTAAAGCATGTTATGACTCCCCCGGACGGATCAACATTAGCTTTGCATACAGGGGCTCGTATTAGAATGTGAGTAGATATTGGTTGTGAGTTTACCTGGAGGAGGGGGGTTGAGGCCTGGGGGTGGCGGCAGAGTTAGGTTCATGACAGCTGGAGAGGTGCTCGGGTCCAGGTTGAAATAATTTGCTGGAGCTTCTTCATCAAGAGGCGGTGGTGGAGGTAATGCTGTCAAGTTGTCAGAGAACATCATCATCACCAATAATTCTGTGTTGGCATGTCAAATGCATGCAGAATTAACATAAAATCAGTGAATACCCAAACTACAACCCGGGCTGCTCGTGGCAGCATTAAATTTAAGTGTCGGAAGGAAGAGAGCGAGAGAGAGAGAGTGCAAGAGAGAGACAGAGCAAGAACGAGATAGTGGTGGGGCAACTGCACCCACCTCCCGGAAGGCCTGGCACAGGATCAAGTCTGGTACCCATCTCAGTAACTCCTTCGCCCTCCTTTCCTCTTGCTGCCTGAGATCTGAAACATTTTATAAATAAACATTTCAAGGGTCTTCTGAACTGTTTCACGAAACACTGGCACCCACAATGATGTCTTACCTTCCCCACTTGACCGTGAGTCTCTGACCATTAACAATAAGCTTGTTGAATGACTTTTCTGCAGCCATTTCAGCAGCTTGACGTGTGGCAAACTGGATGAAGGCGCACTGCTGCCTTTGTACAATTGTGATGGTACGAATCTCACCAAACTGGTAGAAGAAGCCCCTAAAAACCAAACGAAAAAAAGTCAACATCCAGCACTCTTACAAGTTGTTTTGAAAAATGCAGAAATGCACACTTGAGATCTCCATCTGTCACTGTTTCACCAAGACCGCCGATGTAGAGTGTGGTGATGGATTTGTCGTCTGGGGGGTCCAGCCTGGGCATGGTCGAGGCCCGCTTCAGCAGCTTGTCAGCAACTGGATCATTAATGCCATAATAACGATCTTTGATGTTCTGGTCAGCGAGCGGGTCATCGGGATCGGTGGGCTTCTCATGCCTGTGTAAAACAACAAGGCATCAAGTGGGGTTACAGTACACATTGCCTAGACAGCCATATACAGTGTTCCCTGCTATATCGCAGTTCGTGCCCCTGCTATTTTGCAGATTTTTAAGCGATCACTTTTTATTAGGTTTTGAAGTATATAGCCCCTGGCCTACTTACAAACATAAGATGTATGAAAATATCTGTGTTAAGAATTTGAAAGTCCAGCTTTACAGTTACATGCCTTTAGGGGAGAACCACAATGTGCCACAACATACCCGGTAGCAATGAGGTCTTTTGGAAGAGGTAACACGAAAAAGAGGATCAATCCTGGGAAATAGTGCACGACCACAATTTGCTGTTTTCGTTCCAACAGACCAGAGAATTTATACCTGTAAGCATTGCTTTGTGCTCTGTTTCGTGGTTTTGCTCCGTGTGCGTTAAAACAGGAGTTGCTTGGAGGATGATAATCACTGTAACATCTCTACTACTTTCTGTTAGCCAATCAGGTTTGGCATTCTAGCGGTCTTTCATTGAAATGCAATGGTTTGGTGGAACATTTTGGTATTTCAATATACAATATTTCGTTCTCTTTTGTTCAATGTCTAAGTTTTGCAGTAAATTTCAATTGCTGGTGACAAACACCTTCATGCAAAGACGCTTTGGAGAACTTTGTGAGAAGCGGAAAGGAACACTTTAAAACACATGTTTTAAAATTCCAATAGAAAAAATATATGCATGGCAACTCTTGTCCTGCAGATTCTCAACGTGGGCCTAGACCGTATCAGCCGAAATAAATGAAGGCTTAGTAGAGTGCCTTCAGGACATAATTGACACTGCAAGGATAGTCTGATGTGTGGAGTGCCATGCACCTGTAGGGACACTCTTCTCCTCTCCTACACTCTCCCTTAACCCAGAAGGAGCAGATGTGCGGACGGTTCCTCTTGTAGTACGGTGTTGTGCGGGCGAGTTTCAGCAACATGTCACTAGAGCTGGTTGCTTTGCCGACTTGACCGCCTGGCCGTGTGCCATCCGAATTGGCCAACTGGGAACAACAATGAAAACAGAAGACATATGAGGACTCCGTCAATAATCAACAATCTTTCATTTATAAATGGGCAAATTTCTTAATAAAATTATAGGAATGATATGTGAGCAATTCACAACGTTATTTGTACAATAAAATGTGAAATTTAAAAAGAAACAACATACAGAGTGAATGCATTGTTTTTTTTAAAGTTAATGTAACACTGGGCGCGAGTATGATAAATCAAATACCTCTCTCTCCATGTTCTGTGTAAAGTATTCTTTGTTCACATCAGAGCGAGGAATGTCATCTTTAATGGCGAGGCCAGTGTCTCGAACCTGGATGGGTAAACCTGAGATAAAGACCAAACACTTTGAGAGGTGAAACTTACAAGTTCAACGCTACAAACATAAACAAAGGTGTAACATAAACCAAATCCAAACACTGACCATACTCCAGATCCAGCAGGCATGTCTGACAAACATTCTTCATTTTACTGCAAGTCTGACAGACTTCAGTCTTCTTGAAACGCATACGTGTCCCAGGACACCAGCGGAACACGGTAAAGGGCCGAGCACATATCTGTGGGCAAAACATACAATCATTAATGCAGTGAAGATAACATGACATGTTCAAAATTCAGTTGTGTTTACTGCTTTAGAGTATAGAGGCATACCTTGCATTCTTTTCCATATTTCTCTTTGGTCTGGTGGGAGGGGAAAAAAGTGAAGTGTTACAAAAACACAAAATGAGGTGATTCTTTTAAGATTCAAATGCTCACTCACCATTCGAATGTAAGGGTTTTCTCCTAAACATGTCTGACAGAGAATTGGGAAATCCTGTAAAGAAGTGTGATTTGGACATGTTTTATCAGCAATGGTGGGAAGAAATGTGCGACAAGACACGTCAGTTTTTAATAGAGCACTAATTAAGTTGCTAATAGGGAAATTACCCGGGGTGCAGTTTTTACCCGCCGTCGGACCAATTTATTGAAACGAAAAATGTATATGAGTAACTGTAATAACATGTTTCCATTAGTAATTTCCCCAGTGTGGGACAAATAAAGGATATCTTAGTAATTAAGTACATATGACAGTATAAACATTTTACTTCTGCTCAAGTGCAGGAGTTTAATCAATACTTGAACTTTTGACGCGGTCTTTTTTTAAACACCAATACATGCACTTTGGTTTAGTTTGCCACCCCTATTAGTCCCGTTAAGCAAAGGCTACATCAACCCAGTTAGAAGTTCGTTTACATTCCAAATTGGCAACGCCAGTCTGCTAACACTTGGCTCCGTTCAGTCATCGTCGCATTCAAACTGCCCGATGATGGTTAAACATGAATTGTTCAGCGGTTTGCCAACAGTAGATCGATCGCGGATACTTCAGGTGGTTTGCTAGTGTGATGATTCGACATTTGAGCCAGTGCTGAGGCTCACGTGAAGAAAGGCTAGCATCCAATGTTACTAGCCGAGACCATAAGTTAGCTTGCTAATGCTAGCTATCCGAGCAAAGCACGAATATATCTGTAGTAAAAGGGGGCATTTTTTCAATGTAAAGTTATTCCAGAAAAAAATGTTCCAACTGCAGCGTTTGATGTTTATAAAATAAGTACAGTAAAACGTACCGCGTCTTCCCAGTTCTGTCTATTGTAGGTGTTGGAGCCGAGGGACGTCGCCATTTTGCGACGTATGATGTCAGACCGCGATGCACTGTGGAAGTGCCTCGTTTCGCCGCAGGGTGTCGCCCTTTCCAAGAGCCTTCCTCAAGTGGAACTGTCCACCACAAAAGCATACGTTAAACGTTATCTGCAAAGGGGAACATATGAAGGTTAAGACTGATCAATTTCATTTCCAAATGAAAAGATATAGGAAGTACTGGAGTAAAGTACGATACAAACTGCATGTTTTATCTGGCGTTTGAAAACCGATATGTCTGGTTTCTACTCCTTGGTCCATCACAACAGGCTTGTTCCTTTTTCAACTTCCACAGATGACGAGATGATGGGAAGAATAGACGCGGAGGTATGTGAACCAGAGGAATTAGTTAAAATTACGCAACCGATTAAGAGAAGTAAAATATTCCCCGTCTATGTCTTTATAATTAAGAGAATTATTTGATGTTGTCCGATACAGTAATAATTTGTAGCTAATAGATCTTTTTCTAGCCTCAAAACTACGACATGTTGGCGTTCTAAAATTCACGGTCTAATATGGAAAAACACACGCACACACAAAAGAGGTGGTGTACATGTATTTTGCAGTTATCATTAGCTATTTCTGCATGTTTTTAGTTACTTTTTTTCTCAGCACAAAGAAGTCTAATGCAAAGTAATAAAAGAGGGAAAACATTTTATGTGCAGAGAAGTTTTTTGTGGACCATTGAAAACAGATCGACAATACTTTTGTCCATAAGTACATTCCTAATCTTTACTTTTACTGGACTGTACTTTTACCCCAGTTTTTTTACATATGGTATTTTGTACTCCTACATTGGAACAGGATGTGAGTATGTTTGCCTCCTCTGCAAATAACATCGTATGATAAAATGCTGTTGCTTTCTTAATGTCAACTATATATATAGTTGTTATGTATAAGAAAACTAGCTGAATCCCAAATGAGTAAACACTTGGTTACAGAGGCAATAGAGGACTCAAACAGAGCCCAGGCTCTGTGGGGTGTCTGCTCCTGTCAGTTAGGCTTGGATGGAGAGTAGAAAGACAGAGGACTGCTCGCTCATCAGTTACAGCACCCGGAGAAAACATATGCAGGCATGAGGTGCGGGAGAAACATGCAAACTCCCTTAAGGAGCCCGCAATAAAGAGTGAAACACAGATCTGTTGTAAAATGTTGAAATTGTGTAAATTCAAAAAAGGGGTGAAGAGAAAGAGTGTATGAATAGATGCACAGTAAGCCAATTCCTTCTTCTGCTTACAGTTTAGCTACCCACCCGTTCACTTCAGGTCAGAGTGTCTTTGCTGCGTGAAACTCCAATTAGTGGGGCACAGGATGTTTGCCATATCGGATTGGTAATAAGCCCCTGATGTTTAGTTAAGTTCAAGATGAGGTTGTGGAGAGAGAGAGAGATTAAATGGTGGATCTCTTTCTCGGTGTGTATGTCTCGACATTCAGGACATCATGATGAATATTCAGCTGTGTCTGCAGTAAATTCCATGACAAACTGACAAAAGTATCTCTGCCTTATTTCTGTTTCCCTTTCAGTGTAGTGTGCAGTGCAAAAAAAATGTTCGGAGTAGTTCTGAGCCATTAAATGAGGCGTGTGACCATGTCTTCTCTGTCATGTGACGTGGATGAGACAACCAAAGCTGTTGTGAAGGACGGCTTTGTTTCGGATTTAGCCAGTACCTAATGAGAATCACCACAACCTCATGAGTCACAAGGTCAGAGGACACCAAGTTGAGCAACAAGTCAGCTACTCCAAAAATGATTATTCTGCGGTTGACTAGAAATTTCAACTTGCGTTTATGTCATGTTTAAATTTCATTTACATGGAAATGCTGAGCCATAATTAGCACCAAAATGTGTTTCTCATTTCATTGTACAAGAATATCCACCTCATGAGGTTCACTGCTAGGTCTTAAAAATATTGTATTATGCATACATTCACTTAAGATGGTCATTAAGCCATGATTTACATTCAGAGGCTGCTTCATTAGGTATACATCCCTGTCTGGTTAGTGGTGATACCCAGGACTATTTTTAAGACAAGGTCCCTCAGAGGGCGGCACGGTGAGCGACTGGCAAGTGATGTCGCGTCACAGTGCAGAGGTTTTGGGTTTGAATCTGGGCTTCGGCTTTCCTGTGTAGAGCTTGTATGTTCTAGCTGTACCTGCGTGGGTTTCTACATTGTTCCTCTGTGTGATTGTGGGTGTGAATGGTTGTTTGTGTGTGCCCTGTGGTCGGCCTACAACCAGTTGAGGGTGTACCACGCCTACTGCACAAAGACAGCTGGGATAGGCTCAGGCTAGCCTGCGACCCTTGTGAAATTCAGTTGCTCAATTAATGAATGGATGCTCCTCAGATGCAGCTAAAACCGAAATGTTGCAACCACCAATTAGAACGGCATAATGCAGTTCTACAACCACTGCAAATAAAAACAATAAAATGATCTCTAAAATGAGAGATAGATAGGTAGATAAATAGATGGATGATCTATGACAGAAAAGTAGATTGTAAAACGGTTGACTTCAAACGTCAAATATACATTATCCTGAAGTCAAATTTAAGACTGCAAAGTAGCGAGTGAATGAGAAATCTTACCATGCTCTTGCACTAGAGCCTTTCAAAACTATCATAAAATAAAATAGGCTAATCCCAGTAATACTGCATACTTATTCCCGTGTAGTGGGGATAGATATACACGCACTCAAACACAGTTCATCACGGTCAGTATAATCTCTTGACTGAAGTGCACAGATTCATTTAAACCGCGTCAGGAATATGCGCACACGCATCGTTTCTTTGCGGACTTGGACAGCAGCCATGTGTGCAACCCGGGTGGGGGTGTGGATGTTCCAAAGCAGTGCCCTCTATGGACAGTTATGGAGCACTGCGTGTGCAGAGAGCTGCAGAAAGAGAGGGGGGCATTCTCAGATTTCCCGACTTCTCCCAGCCGTTCCGCCGCTTCCACATCACCGCGGCGAGCCGAGACGACATGCGCCCAGCTCGCCTCATTTCCGCGGCCATTACTCAAAACAACGCACGATAACGGTTGCTGTCGCTCAAACGGAGGTGAGTGCATCGACGCTGAGCCGCTTCGTCGCGGTGATTTCGCACATGTTTGCCCCGCCGCTCACTCGCTTTCCCAAGCTAGGCTAGCAGTGTGTTGTTGGCGCAGGCGGAGAACGAGGCCAACCTTCGGCCTCTCCAAGCTCCCCGGGTTGGAAAACAGCAAGCCCCGGTAGTCGTGGGGCTCCCTTCGCCGCTTGATGAGACTTCATTTGGCGGCTGTAACGGGAGGGGGCTAGCCATATTGTCGATGTTTTGGTTCGGATTAGAGCCGCTATGCGGTTGCATAGCGGGTTTTAGTCCTGGTTTATTCTGCAATGGAGCCGATCCGCCACAGACGATAACTTAGTCTTCCAACTTTGTAGCTTCTGCTGCGGTTTACTACACGGCCGCGAGACCATTGCGGTAAGTTAGCTTAGTCGGGAGTCGCGATTGACCTACAAATGTCACCGTGTAATGTTTTGCTATCAAGAATTTAAAAGACCAAACCAGTTTGTGTGCAAATAATATTATAAAGGTCGACACGGCTCCCCGACAAAGGTGGATAAACACGACATGTAACGGCTGGTTTACGTTTCATTTTCTCCCCAAACGACAACGGGGAGTCATTCAAGATCGGTTGACAGAGGTGATGCTTCAGACCATTTTGGAGGTACCTGTAGAACATGTTTTGTGGGCTTTTGTAGTGCAGAAATTAGTAATATTTCTGCACACTTGCATGGCACAATTATTGGGTTAGCTGTTGAAAGTACACGCATGCATTAATATATTCTTGCCATGTGCCTTGGTGAGCATTGTGTAATGTTCTATCGTTGTATTTTTCGGTTGTCTAAACAATGTCACTCTACTTTGTTTTGTGCGATGGTGTGAGGTTGGAGCACACGCCTACCTCCCCAAGAGAACTTATCATGAAGTATTTATAAACATTAGGCTTTCCACAAGCAGTAAAGAGGCAGTCCAGACCTGCCTGAAATCTCTTGCCCCTAGGTGTGCATGCGTGCATCCATCGGAGAAGGATTGCTAAAGAGCAATGACTCACGCTCTTTAGCAAACACATCCTGGGCTTTGCATTTTACGGATTTTTTTTGGTCACAGATCTTTGTGTTTTCCATAAATGATTTAATTTGCATCATGGGTTTTAAAGAAATTTCAAAAATTATGGTGGGCTGAATCTTTCCGTTGTGTTCTGGTTATGTTTGCCAAATATTTGTGTGGTTGTTCTAACGTTCCATCTGACTGCTCCCACTGGCTGCCAAACTTGCTGTGATCTAGCATGTCGGCTTCATGAAGGCTGCCGCAGTCATTTGATTGATGTTTTATCAACATCTCTTACAATAGATACCTGTATATGCCTGTTAAAAGCTGCAGCTCCTTAATCATAATGCCTCAGCCTCGTAAAGCACACAAAGGCAGTATGTATGACAGTATGTCTGATCAAATGGTGACAGTCAAGCAGTGTTTGGTGAACATCGCAGCATCAGATTGTTTTTTTTGTGCTTTCGTGTAAAGCAAAAAAAAAAAGGTTGCTTTTTGTCAGTTGCAGCTTTGATTGGGTTGTTGTGACATAAAATTTTCTTGGAAGAGAGATTGAATTAAATGGCTTTGCAGTTACTGTCCCATCTCGTACATTAAGTAAGCTGCAGTGCCTAAAACGTCCGCTGTATTTTTTCATGTCATCGTTCCTTGTTGCCACACTGTGTGTTTAGGGTTGAACTCATAAATAAATACATAAATAAAATAAAATAAAGTAGGTGGCTCAAGGCATTTTTCCAATACTCATATTGGAATACCCTCGACTCTCTCCACTGTTTATAAACACTGGTTTGTACCTCACGATTGCCTCTTTTAAGAAGAGATCGTGCAAAACTGACATAATGGAATATCCTGCATCTATCTGCGAGTGACTTTTACACAGAATCCCAAATTGCTGCAGCTGTTCGTGCTTTTACACGGCGATAGCTCAGACCCCACTGCCAGCATTGCAAAATATCCAATCTTCATTGCGGCTCCGATGCTGCCTTAGATGGCGTAAAATTGACGGCTCAACTTTGTGCTCCTGTTTCAGACTGGTGCTGTTTAGACGGTATATGAAAAAAAAGCTGAAAAATGCTGACTTTTGTAGGCAGCATAATAGGGCTTCTCTCTCCCAGCAGTATTCCTTCCTGTTGTTCTAGCTTTACATTATTTTCCTCAAATAAGGGATTGACACACAGTGAAACTTTTGGATGAGCAGGAGGTAAACTGCACATGTAATATTACAAAACTGAGGTCATTCTCCATGCTGGACTGTTGTTAGCTGAGAAATGATTTATTATTTTTGGCTGGGGCTAGACTATTGTGACTGATGTTCGTGTAAGTACATTTCAAATATCATAACACAACTAAGTATTAGCAAATGATCTGTTACCATTTGTAATCCTCTGGAAAACCTGGACAGTGGTGTTTGAATGGTGCAAGCCTCCATGAGATTATTGGCAGGCAGTGAGGGCACACACATGTGTGAGTGGCTGGACAGGCGAGCGATGCGGCTGAATGCTACAGTATGCAGGCGGGTCAGATTACTGAACGATTAGCCATGCCTGCCCAAGGAAATGATGTTCCACTGTCATAGTTCCCAAGACGGATTTACAAAGGCTGCCGTTTCAGAGATACTAAATACAGGTCCTATTATTGCACACTACAACTCTTTGACTAATTTGCCATTGTTTTACTTGAGAAGTCATTTGAATTGGAGTGTTTTGAAACAAGGGGAAAGGGAAGTACAAAACATGAGCCAACAGTGGCGAAAGTTTGATTGTAACCCTGGAGGTTTACCATTTACACTTTGGGTGGGATAAATGTGTCATCAGCCAGTCAAAAAAGAGTGCTAAAACGGGAAACTACCCTCCATATTCCATTGTGACAGACAAAATTTGAGCGTGCATGAGGGCGTTTGGTGGAATTCAGTTGAACTTAAGCGTTGACCCATAGCGAAGGGATGAAGACTTTGGGAGAGGCTAGCAGCTGGAGGTCGGGCCGTGTTTCCAAGGTGCATATTCCCCTGAGGCTGGAATCGGATACATTCCAGAGGTTCCCCTATTCAGATGAGCAACTGTGACAAGGGTGTTGTATTTCATCTGATGGCACATGATTGGAGTTTAAATACTGGCAAGTCAAAAGTTGCGGTGCAATCACCTCTGTGTTTCTGAGGAGGAGAAACACAGACGAGTCTGAGGAGAAAATACATTTTATATCCCTACTTTACATCATATCATTGTCCTTTTGGTCAGTCTTTTGTTCTTTCGCATTAATTAGGCATTACTACCAACAATGACATGAGTTGCGCATTATAGCCAACACTGAGTAATGTGTCACTTGGTTAGAATCTTGGCCAGAGTCACATACTGTATATATGTAGCTCAAGGCCTGAAAATGTTGTTCCTCTGTTATATCCCAAATTAATGAAAATTTTTCTTGTATTGGCATTGAAATAAAGAAAATAAACGAAGAAAACATCAAACATGCAATTACCACAATGTGCATGAATCAAAAATAATTTTCCCAAGAAATTGCAGTGGCTTTTTGATAATCAACAAAAACAGCCTTGAGGGTTTTACTCAAACATTTTATAAAATAGAAGTTGACCTGCAACACATTTTAGGACCCAACAATAACTTTGGGAAACTCCACTCTCCACCATCATCAATATTTTCTTATGACCAAAACTCACTCGTGCTACAGATCAAGAAAGCACAAGTATTTCAGGGGGTTTCCTGACTCAAATTGAGACAGAGGTAGTACCATCTGAACCATGAGCCATCCCTTGCATGTATTCTGTAAATTCAACTGATTCACTTTATTTTATAGGAAACGTACATCAAGAGTTCACATAAGAATGTGAGTATCATCATGTTAAAACATTCATTTATGATAACCTGCATCGGAGAATGATGGACTCATTGTTTGTGCGGTGGGGCCGCTACACAATTTTGAACACAGGAAAAACTCTGTATTTTCTATGCCTGTTTCTATTAGACAGCAGTATGACGCACTACTGTTAGATCAACACTTGTGATACACTTTTATCATCATAACAATCTCTGCAGTCTCGTGTTATCAGCTCTTTAACATTTTCAACTTCTTAAAGTAGCTGTGCAATATACCGATACAAAGTAATCCCTCATTTGTCCTGGAATTGACGTTCCATCCATGAAATCTTGAACTAGCAATCATACATTTATTTTATATTTCTTATTTTGTATTAAATATATATCCTGTGTGTGTGTGTGCAAGCGCGCGTGTGTGTGTGCTCTGCATTGGGTGAGACTCTGTCAGTTGCGGCAAATGACAGTTTGTGTGTGAATTTGTACTTGTGCATTATTTTACCTTTGTTCAATAAAGCGATTGAAAGTACACCAGTGAGTTGATCCCTAATTTTGGGCATTCTGACTTTTATGCATTTTTTTTCCTCCCGGTTCGCATTAATACTTGGGAAAAACAGGCCGCACATGTAGAAAAGTAATCACCGCAAAATTCAGTGACAAAATCTACAACGTTATATGTGCAGCAGCGAAGCTGTAAAAAGGGAAGCGAGATTTGTGGTTTGACTGCACAGTGTATTATGCAATATGAACCCTGTATCAGATAATTATTTTAGATTTCCCATGCTGCTGACAGAGGGAATGCAGCCGTATTTTCTTTTCATCCCCGTTTGGCTATCCCTTGCTGGGCCACCTGTTTCGGACGCTCATTTGTGGTCTGTGTGGCATTGTCAAGAAGCAGTCTTGTATTTGTTTTTTTATTCACTTTATTTTCCGTTCAGGACACAGAGCTAACATGGCATCCATATCCACACAACCTCACTTTCTTCTTCGTCTCTTAGCTGCATCTCTTATCTTTGTATTCCTTCTACATTGGTATCCTTTGTGTTCAAATACCATCGCTGTGTAAGCCAGGATCTTCTAGAACAAGCTTTAAAAATGTTTTCCTAAAATTCAACTTCCTGAAAAAGTCCATCTTCAAAATATTCACGCTTTTACTCGTTAAATGGTAAACTGTACACATAAATCAACTGTACACATAAATCACTTTGTTGTTCTTGTATTGATTGTAATTTTGGGGAATTCTTTGCATTCCTCAAAAATGGTTGTAGAGATACTTTGAATTGCATTTATTTATCCACCGAGTTAAAATGTCTTTCATCTAAAATATGTTTTTAATTAAAAGAAAATTGCTATTCTTTCCACGACCGGATGTCTATCCTTACCGGGACATAAAATGAACTATTTTGGGATGTCAACTAGGTCCATATTGCACAGTAGTACCTTGAAGTGCTGGTTTATTTGGTTGACAAAAACAAGTAGTCGGCAATTAATGGACTTCATCTCAGCCATGCGGATGGACTCTTGAGGTGCAGTGTGTTCGCTCTCTTGGCAAGCTCTGTCCCGGTAATGAACCAATTTTCGGAGATGTCGACCGGCAGTAATAAGAATGCACCACTTCACTGGAGGATATTCTAACCCTCTACTCATCATAAGTGCTATCAGCCATCAGGTACGACTGATAGCGCACACACACCTCTCGTCTCCATTTTGCCATTCAACAAACTCTTTCCCGAGGTCAGCCTTGTTTGTGGAGATGGACATGTTGTCTTTTCAAACATTGTTGTCTTCTTCCTTTGAATGTGTATTATGGTTAGAATCTTGAGTTGTTTCAAGATGCTCTTTTCACACAGTTTGCCCAAGTCACATGGTATATACAGTAGCTTGTGTGTTGTTGGTTTTGGTCTGATTGTTGCTCACCAGTGTGATCAAGGAGGGCAGACAGGTGGGTATGAGCTGGGGGGAGGGGTGTCTGCATGTTTATCCAGTTGTCTCGTGGGCCTGGCTGAGGCCACACATATTCTTTTGCCTCATGTCCTCAATAACACTTGACAGCTTTAGTTTTTCACCACTGACTATGTTTACATGCAGTCAATAACCCTTTCAAAACCCAAATATTGGCTGTATTCAGATTTTCTTGAATTGAGAGGGACTGGTGCCGCGACTGCAGGAATGGTCCAAGATGGGTAAATGGAGGAAAACAACACTTTGGGTAGGTGTTCTTGTTGAGGAATTAGTACTTTAACTTGGCTAAAACTTTAAAAAAAAAGTTGATTTTGCTTAATATGGCCCCTTTAACAGGTTTTAATCACACCTATTTAATACCATTCCATTCAATTGCATTACACCAAATTCCAGATGTTTGCCTCTAGAAACAGGATCCAAGCTGTGACCTGTTGTCATGGGAAAGACCGTGTTGACTGTAGAGCAGGTAGATGTCTGTGCATGCATGTGTGTGTTTATAGTACTGCCATGATTGGCGGGTTACACTGTGAGGAAAATGAGGAGTGAAGACTTAGACAGTGTGTGTGTTTCCAGTTGTACTTCATTTTTCTGAGACTACCTGGACATCCAGGCAGCATAAAATCTCGTCAGTGTCTACAATCGCCCCGCATTCTTGAAGGCAGACTAGGACATGGCTTCATGGCATCCCACCAGGACGGAGTAAACTTAAGCAGAGCTTCTAGTGCCCTCGCTTTCCTGTCTCCAAGCCCCAAAGCAGAGCCAGCTGCCACAAAACAGAAAGTCGTCTGGTGTCTAGTTGTCTCCAATCTGTGAATGAATTTGGCTGGAGTGCAACAAAAGCAAAATACTGCAGCAAGTGAGTGCTCTTGACCACATAAGAATTGGAGTGGAATGCTTGGGTTTGGGATGCTGCGGCTAATATCTCTTAATCGCTTATATACTTTTTATCGGTGCCTCCATCGATTGGCCTCTCAGGATGAGTGGCAGATTTTCATGGAAAAGTAGGTGTTCGCTATGTGTCGATCAATGCCTTCACACAAAACGATCACCCGCAGCTCATACTTTGCAGCCTGCAGCCAAATAGGGACCAGCCTGCGTGCAGTGTCCCCATGTTTGTGTATTTACTGTACTGTGAAATTGAAGTAATGTCCTGGTTTTGTATTCTAAAGGGATGGAAATTTGGATAGTTACTTTTTTTAATGATTCAGATTCGGAAAACTTTATTTATGCCCGTGGGGCAATAAGAGTTGTGCGAGAGCGGCTTATTATAGAGACACAGCAAAGGAAAAACATAGAATGAGAGTGGGGCTTAAAAGAAAAAAAGACACATTCATTGATTATTAAAATAATTGTTAGTGATCAGCTATGCAATTAAAAAAATGTGCAGCTCATCTATGTAATCGGTATCGGTATCTCATGGCTGACCGTAATCGACAGTATAACTGATCGGAACAACCCTAGACTTTTTGTTGAAGTGCAAATATTTCCCAACAACCTGGCACAGAGGAGACCTCTGTGCCAGGTTGTTGGGAAATGAGCAGGGTGAGTGCAGAGACCATTGAGACCAGAATTGCCATAGGGAGAGTCGTCACTGCCGAGAATTAATGGATTTTTGAGTACGATCCAGAGACCAAATACCAGAAGGAGGGCTATCGCTATCTAAATATATATTTTTTTAATCAATTATTCCATCGGTTCATTGAATAATCAGCTAGTGTATTACAAAACCATTTTTTCATGATGACTGTTTTTTCAAAATTGTTTCTATATTTGTATTGTTTAGTATTTTGAAACAACTATTAAGTAACATCACACGGCCTTTTTGAAACTGATTCAGGTATAGGTTGTCATTGTTTTCCAAAGTAAAAGCATATGTTTGCAAATGTTTTATTTTGACAGACCACAAAAGATAAACAGTCTTCCTTCAGACATCGTATCACAGAAATAAGAACTTACCGTATTTTCACGACTATAAGGCGCCATTAAAAGTCTAAAATTTTCTCCAAAATGGACAGGACGCCTTATAACGCGGAGCGTCTTTTATATGAGCTGAGTTCCAAAATCTGGCTGAGACCCGACACGCTGTTTATATAGAGAAAAGGCGGAAGTGAGGTCGACCAATCAGTGAAGCGCGTCCGTGCACTTATATGTAAATTATGAAGAGAGAAAATGTGTACGTGAGTGAGCACAGGCACGCAGGCGGTGGGTCCGGCAATGAGTGAAGGGTGGGCGTGTAAGTGGACGCTAAAGGCACGCCTCTAGCAGGTACCAGCACCTGTATAAAATGTGAGTATGTGCATTATTGCAAAACAACTTCGGTTTTGGTTTCCAAGATCCCCCGAAAATGAATTCCACAAAGAGACACGCCTACGAAGCGCAATTCAAACTCCAAGCCATCGGTTATGCAGTGAAACATGGGAATCGAGCAGCCGCCAGAGAATTTAATGTCAACGAATCCATGGTTCGCAAATGGAGGAAGCAGGAGAAGGAGCTTCGCCAAGTCAAAAAGACAAAGCAGAGTTTCCGTGGAAATAAGGCGAGGTGGCCCGAGTTGGAAGACCAACTGGAGCTGGTGGATTCTTGATCAAAGAGCAGTCGGCAGAAGCGTCTCCACGGTCACCATTCGACTAAGGGCGAAAACGTTAGCCGAAGAATTGAAAATTGAACATTTTCAAGGAGGTCCGTCTTGGTGCTTTCGCTTTATGAAACGGCGCCATCTATCCGTGAGAGTGAAGACGACCGTGGCTCAGCAACTTTCAGCGGACTACAAAGAAAAGCTGGCCGTTTTCCGCACCTACTGCAGTAAGAAGATTGTCGACAAACGCATCCAGCCTAACCACATTACCAACATGGACAAGGTCCCGCTGGTTTTCGACATCCCGGTGAACCACACTGTGGAGAAGAAGGTGACTAGCACGGTTGCGATACGCACAACGGGGCACGAGAAGTCAGCTTTTACTGTCGTTCTTGGTTGTCATGCCAACGGACAGAAACTGCCATCTATGGTGATTTTCAAGCGAAAGACGCTGCCGAAAGAAAAGTTTCCAGCCGGCGTCATCGTGAAAGCAAACCAAAAGGGCTGGATGGACGAGGAGAAGATGAGAGAGTGGCTAAGTGAGGTGTATGTTAAGAGACCGGATGGCTTTTTCCATGCCTCGCCGTCACTCTTGATTTGCGACTCCATGCAAATCCATCCATCCATCCATCCATCTCACACCAGCGGTGAAAAACAAAGTCAAGCAAATGAACTCCGAGCTTGCCGTCATTCCCGGAGGCTTGACTAAAGAACTCCAACCGCTGGACATTGGCATCAACCGGGCGTTCAAAATGAAGTTGCGAGCGGCATGGGAAAAATGGATGATCGATGGCGAACACAACTTCACGAAGAGTGGGAGGCAGCGCCGGGCTAGTTACGCCACAATCTGTGAATGGATTGTGGCTGCTTGGACGAACGTATCTGCTAGTACAGTTGTTCGAGCTTTTGGCAAAGCCGGCATCATTTCTGTGGAGCCACACGACGACGAGAGTGACTCTGACAACGAGAGGGAACCCGGCGGTTTGGTTGGATTACCGATACTTGCACAATTGTTCAATTCGGACACAGAAGATGACGACTTTGATGGCATTCTGAGTGATGATTGAGCAAATAACGTGAGTACCTTGTAAATAAAATACACCCGAACTCCGTTCTGCTTTCGTTGCCTTTTTTAAAACGTGTTTTAGCTTCGAGCTTCAAGCTAACGTGTTAGCGAACGTATTAGCATGCATGCATGCCGTATGTTTAAGCGTATGTTTTACCACTGTAAAACTTTTTTCTCTTTCTCCTTTCTTCTTTCTACATACATTCTTGCCGCTGGAGGCTGTAAATTTCCCCATTGTGGGACGAATAAAGGATATCTTATCTTATTATCTTATCTTATTAGTACAGCGCGGCCTGTGTATGTGTAAAACACAGAAATGTCACCCATTAATGAGACTGCGCCCAAACGTACGGTGCGTCGAATAGTCGTGAAAATACGGTAATTACTGTTGAGAGGATTTGGACAGTTTCTAGTTAAACAAATGCTCTAAACGTTTACTTCATTATTACAATCGTTGTTGATTAATTAGATAATCGATAAATTTTCACAGCAGTAGCCAGCTTCTTGAGTGGAACAGTCTGACATAAGAGTTGGATTTGTCTGTTTGTTGGAATAAATTGCCACACTGATATGAAGTCAAATTATTTTTGAAGCCTACACAGCTATCATGTCCAGCCTGTGAGGTTCCAGACCAACAGCTGAATAGATCTGCACTGCTTGTTTATATTATGCCATGGAAACAATAATGTGCGAGTCATTTCCAGGTCTGTTCATAGACTTTAATAACAACTTGACCACAGTTACTGGTATACCTTTTCCCCCTTTTGAATTGTGGAAACATTTGCATGGGTGCCAGTCGGAGGTTTAGCTACTGGCTGCCGAAAGAGTACCCTTCACTGATCCGAGGCGCTGCCCTGTCTGCCAAAACATTATGGGGGATGTGTGATGTGTGTCCCACTGGACAGGACAGGTGTCGGAAAACCAGAGGCTCAGTACAGACATCCCAGTGGCACCCAGGCTGGAGGGTGACTCGAGATTGCAAATGACTGAGTTTTGTTTTGCTAGTTCTGTTCAGGATCTTTGAACACAGTCGTTTGTGTGGGGGTTACGGCTGGTTGCTCACAGTGGGATGCGCTAGAGCTGAAAGCACTACAGTCTGACAAAGGGGCTTAGAATATATTTGAGAATAGGAGCAAAAACCACTGCAAACCGCCATAGTGGCCTACACAAGGCCAAAAACACAAACCATGCTATAGCCCCCACTGTTTAAGTATTTAAGTGCCCGGATATGTTGAGTGAATGGGGACACAGGTGTCTGGGCCGTGCTTTATGTGCCTGCTGACCAGCGGTCTGTTTTTCTGTTGCAGCAACTCGACCCACGCTCCGGGGCTCCATTGCCCGAGGGTGGTCCACTGTCACATTTTGTCCTTTGCTGTAGGGCCGAGCGATTGTGAGGCGGGGGAAAGAGAACCACTTCAGAAAAATCACAATACAGAAAATATTCTCTAGTGCGGACTCATGTTTGCGCTGTCCAATTTGTCCTGATAACAGAAATTCCTCATTTGGGAAATGAGCATGGTACATGTCCTTTATGAACCTGCAAGTATGTTGACAAAATGCACGTGTAACATCACAATCAATAAAATGCAAAAATATACTGTCCAAAAACTGTTTACTGCATATAACAAAAACTGCAATACTGTCCAGGTACAGGTGTATCAAAAAAAACATCACAAAAGTACAGTACAGTATTGTAATGCTTATTTTTTGCCTGCCTTGGGGAAAAAATGGTCCATTTTGGATTGTTTTGTTGTGTGCATTCTTTGGCTTATGACAATGTTCGCCTGCATGTCATACAGTTTTCTTGCTAGTTGCAAGTAACTGTCCCGGTGATCACTGATGTCTGGTGATTCTTGTGCATACTGAAGGAATTTTGTTGCCACTGGCATTGCTTCTTTGCTGGATGGTGGCTTGTCATCAGGAGTTGAACCAATGCCTTATTGTTTAAAGTTTCGTAGATTTGCGTCTTTCCGACTCCCAAGTGTATCCTGTATGCTTTTTACTTTGTGTCCAGCCTCGCTCAAACGGATGCATTTCACTCGCTCCGCTACAGTCATGACAGTTCTTCTACGTTTCGATGCCATGATCTACAGGACGCAAGTGAATAAAGTAATTTTTTTTCGCAATTACAGTAAAACGCACGCCAATAAAAAGTCACTTACACGCTGTCGTTTCGAATCTGATGAATGAAAACGGCGAACCGAACGTTTCTTCCGTCGTGTTGAGTGGGCGCTGCTTTTTAAGGTAATGCCGGCGATCGACGGGACGTAAGTGAATAAAGTTAAAATCATTCACAATTAAAACCCACGGCAGTAAAAACTCACTTACACGTCGTCGTTTCGGATCTGATGAATGAAAACGGCGAAGCGAACACATTTCTTCGGTCGTGTCGACTGGGCACTGTTTTTTAAGCTAGTGCCGCGATCTACAAGACGTAAGTGAATAAAGTTAAAATCTTTTGCAATTAGAGTGAAACGCAGGGCAATAAAAAGTCACTTACACAGCGTCGTTTCTGATCTGATGATCGAAAAATGCGAAATGAAAACGTGTCTTTCCGCAGCATTGGGTGGGCGTTGCGTGTATTTAAGCTCCCGCGGCATGACGTCTCCATCCGGGTTATGGGTAGTGGAATTTCCGCTTATTAAGCTCCGGTAACATGTAATATTGGAGTAAAAATGTTAATGCATAGGTTTTTGTTCCGGGTGAAGGAAATTCCTTTTCATAGAATTCCGGGGATGGGAATATTTACTGCATAGGCCATTTTACATCACAACCATATGTAAGAATAATTACTATATATATAATTATGTAATTATTAATTATAATTTTCAGTTATTCTATGAAACGTTATTCAACATACTATGAAAGCTTCGTTTTCTCACTTTATTTTGAAGGGACCTCTATCAAATGAGAAATATATCCTACAGTAGTACTTCTATATAAAATTATTTAATGAACAAAAGTCCAATAGCCGACATATTTTTGCACAAATGTACATAACAATCTAAATAAGAGGAATAAAAAATGTTTTTCTGATATCAAATTGGTATGCTATTGATATGATCTGAAATCAAAGTAATATGCAATAGAAGCTACAGTGGTGGCTGTGGTTGCACAATGCACCCACTAGTTGATGCACTGTCAGCTTTTGGGAAAATTGAATGCGTTAAGGTGCGCCTCATAGTGTGGAAAACTGTAATTTTGTTGTTGTTACTTGATTCTTTCCCAAAGTTGTACAATTCGTTATCTTTGTACCCACCTCGCTGTTCACGAATTTTTGTTGTTGCTGTACGTTTCTGTGTGATGACTTTGTATTATGATTCCTCTCGTTGTTGAGTCTACCACTTGTGTATTTTGGCGTGTTGCGCGCCGGATGTACTGACTTACACATAGGATATTTAGGCTTTTCCATGTCCTTTAAATTGCCAATTACTAGTATTGGGCATTTAAAAAGGTTATTGGCCGCATCCCGTCTTGCCGGTATTTATCGTTGTATCGCCCAGCTCTGCTTCACTGAGCGGGTTAGGGTTACAAAAAGTTGGTGATACATTACATAAAGCAAATCCGACTGCTTAGATTCCTCCCCCTTTCATATTTTCCATTATCTGTCAGTTTGTCAGATCTGGTCCAGCAAAGCAGGTGTTTGAAGTTGTCAAGACTGCGACTTTATCTTGAGTCCTCAAAGCGATTCACGTGAAAGGTATAGAAGGGCCGGAGGGCAGTAATGTGACTCCCACATAGTCCACTGCCTTTCCAGGCTCCATCCTCCACGCCCTAGCTCCCACTTTGTTCCCACACGCAGCCTGTCTCCCCAGTGATGTCACACAGCAGAGGTCACCTTTGTTGAGTAACAGCCCGAAGGTATTCCTTGGGCCCTGAGAAAAACTCGCAGGGTGCTGCCACAACCCCACACGGATCTCCTTTTGGGAGGGAAGCAGACTGAGGGAAGTCGCTTCAATGTTTTTAATGGTGGCTGCCTTCTCCACCCTGATGTACTTGTTTCAGTAACCCCTCTGGCTGCTCCAGATGGCCTAGTCTCAGAGCAGGTTTATCATAAGCACCCACTTAATATCTGGGCCACAGAACAAACTCACAGCTTCCTGTCTTTCCTTGTATTTGATCACTGCGAGCTTGTTCTCATTTTTCTTCACTCCCCCTGTGCCATTGTCTCCGACGCCTTCTCAGCGGTGCCCCCATTTTTATTTTCATTATTCCTCCCATACTTTAAAAAAAAATCTGAATCCATTTCTTTTACCCCGAGGCACAATGGGTGATGGCAAGAGACGGTTGTGGCAAGTTAAAAAAACGGTCTCCCTTGTTTGCTCCATTTGGATGTTGTAGCAATGGCAGAGTGAGCGAACAGCGGCAAAGAGAGCTGGGGGGGGGGGACCTTATTTCCTATACATTCTTTCCTGAGGATGTATGGTGGAGCAACACCTTCTGTTTTTTTCCTCTTTTTTACTCAAATCTCTTGATTATCCCTCCCTTTTCTTTTTTTCCTCCCCGCCTCGAATGGACTGCAACATGCCCTAACTAGAAGGTCTCTCTGCTCTTTGTATGCTGACCTAATTTATTAGTTTGACTCTAGTGAATCATTAATTGACATTATCTAACTGTTCTTGTAATGATTCAGCTGTGACTCGAGTGTCTGAGACTGTCGCAACCATCGTTCTTAATGTGGCACACACTTGTATTTGAATATTGGCTTCTTGCAATAACCCATCATGCTAAAAACCTAAAATATATGCTTAATAGGTGAGCTGTACACTCCAATATGTCATTGTGTCAGAATACAATACAAAGGACTAAGTGCATTGAATGCAAATTAATCATGTGCGATGGCAGCAGTTGAATAGTTTTGGGTTGTGAGCAAGGGAGGGACAGAGGGAGAGGTCTAATAGTGGTGAAGAAGAGTAGGGGGTTGGGGGTAGGAGGGAGGCAGCCATCGCTGAGCCCATTCATCATGCAAGGCCTGCTGAGATGAGCTGGGGTCAGTCCTGCACAACACAATTACAGGCTGTTCTGGTGTGTTGTGTTGAGTGTCCACCGCATTCTGAGTATGTTCTATTGTGATTTGTTTCCTCCGTTTTATATATTGTCAGTGTGTTCTGTTGCATGTCTTTTCAGTCACAACTCAAGGTTTGGCCACATGATCTGCTGCATCTCACTTAGCCAATCTGGCTTTGTGTCTTTTAACATTATACAATAAACAACCATTAATGTTTCTTACTTGCAGGCTGCCAGAATTACATTATTGTTATTATTATTTTTTTTATCAGTGCCCCCTTTGATGCGACACTAACTTAAGAATTGTGATTGATAAACCTGGCTGACATGGTGGCGTGAGATTGTAAGTAGGGCTGAGTTTACTGTTTACAGACATTTTCAAGGATTATCTTACATTTATGAAATATCTGACTTACTGCACTTTAAGACAATGCAGACTCTTTTAAAGTTATATTTACAATGATGTACTCATATCTATGGCTCTCTCTCTTATGATAGTTAGATTTGCGACCACCTGAACATTAGCACAAATGTTACGAGTTTACAGTGTGTTTTTGCCACTTTATTTACACAGGCTGCCCTATGTTTTAAATTGAATAGCAAATTGAATCAGATCAACTCGGGCCCTTGCTAAATGAATTGAATCGATTTTGGGAATCTGAATCGAAGCCCAGCATGAGTTGTAAACCTGTTCACCTGGCCTCCCGAACAGTCCTCTGTAAGCTTGACAGTTGTTTCCGGAGAGCTGTCAATATTTACATGTTCTTATGTCAGCTGATCCAAACATTTAAGATAAGATAAGATATCCTTTATTTGTCCCACAATGGGGAAATTTACAGCCTCCAGCAGCAAGAATGTATGTAGAAAGAAGAGAAAAAAAAACAACAACAAACATCTTTCAATTAAATACAATATGAACACAAATGGATAAATCGCAGTACTATTTACAATTTACCTTCACATCATTTAATTATTATTATGATTGTTATTTTTTATTCATCAGCCTGACAGCAGTCGGTAGGAACGAGCGTCGGTATCTCTCCTTCTTGCAGCGCGGGTGTAACAGTCTCTGGCGGAAGGAGCTACCAAGTGCTGTCAGGGCGGGCTGGAGGGTGTGGGAGGGACTGGCCATCATAGCTTTTAGCTTAGTTAGCATCCTTCTGTTGCCCACCTCCTCCAGAGTGTCAAGGGAGCAACCCAGGACAGAACTGGCCTTCCTGACCAGTCGCTCCAGTCTCTTTCTGTCCCGGGCCGAGATGCTGCCTGACCAGCAGACAATGCCATAATAGATGGCCGAGGCCACCACCGAGTTATAGAACGTCTTTAGGAGTGACCCCTGAACCCCAAAAGACCTCAGTTTCCTGAGTAGGAAGTGTTTGTGGACCAGTCCAGTTTGTCGTTGAGAAGAACACCAAGGTACTTGTAGGAGGTCACCCTCTCTATGTCCATACCCTGGATGTTCATCGGTGCTGGTGAGGACTTTTTCCTGCAGAAATCCACAACCAACTCCTTAGTTTTCCTCGGGTTGATCTGGAGGAGATTCTGCTGGCACCAGTCCACAAAGTCCTTTGTCAGTCCCCTGTACTCCCGATCATCCCCTTCTGTAATGAGGCCAACAATCGCAGAGTCATCGGAGAACTTCTGAAGGTGGCAGTTTGGAGTGTCATGTCTGAAGTCCGAGGTGTAGAGGATGAACAGGAATGGAGCCAGAACAGTCCCCTGCGGCACTCCAGTGCCGCAGAGAAGCCGGTCCGACTCACAGCTCTGCAATCTCACGTACTGCGGCCGATTTGTGAGGTAATCTATGATCCATGCTGTGAGATGGTGGTCCACTCCGGCGTTCTGCAGTTTGCCTCCCAGCAAATTGGGCTGGATGGTGTTGAAGGCACTGGAGAAATCAAAGAACATGATTCTCACAGTGCTCCCAGCCTTCTCCAAGTGTGACAGCACTGAGTGGAGGAGGTAGATAATGGCGTCTTCCACGCCGATGCCAGGCTGATAGGCAAACTGCAGCGGGTCCAGTGACGGGCTCACCAGCGGTCGAAGGTGGGCGAGGATGAGTCTCTCCAGCGTCTTCATCAGGTGAGACGTCGGCGCCACCGGTCTGTAGCTGTTCAGCTCCTTAGGGTGGGGGGTCTTGGGCACTGGGACCAGGCACGAAGTTTTCCACAGCTGTGGAGCTGTGCCCAGCTTCAGGCTCAGGTTGAAGATGTGCTGGACAATGTTACACAGCTGGTCAGAGCAGGTCCTGAGGAGCCGGGAACTGATCTTGTCCAGACCTGCTGCCTTCCTCACATTCATCTTCCTCAGTTGGTTCCTTACCTGCTCTGTTGTGACGGACAGGCAGGAACCAGGTGACATACTGGGTTGATGAGAGCTGGTCGAAAGAGGAGGGGGAGGAGAAGAAGTCCTCAGTGAGAGAGGTTGCAGTTTGTGGTTGGGGGAAGGGACAGACGACTGGTCGAAACGGTTGAAAAAATGGTTCAGTCCATCTGCCCAGTCCTTGTCCCTCTCGACCACTGTCTTTGGGCTGTCATTGCCTGAGATGGTTTTCAGGCCCCTCCAGACACCAGTGACATTGCTGGCCTGTAACTGGTCCTCCAATTTCATCCTGTATAACTTCTTCCCCTCCCTGATCTTTCTTCTCAGCCGAATCTGCACGGCCTTCAGCTCCTCTCTGTTTCTCGACCGAAAAGCTCTCTTCTTCTCCTTCAGCAGGGTCTTTATGTCAGGATTAATCCATGGTTTGTTGTTGGAAAAACACCGCAGAGTTCTGGTGGGTACAGTGTTCTCCTCACAGAAGTTTATATAATCCGTGATGGTGTCAGTGAGTGCATCAATGTCCTCCCCATGAACCTCGCTGAAGAGTTCCCACCTGGTTGTCGCGAAGCAGTCTCGCAGAGCATCTTCAGCTTCCGATGACCATTTCTTGACCATCCTGGTCACAGTTGGTTTATTTATTATTATTTATTTATTTATTTATCACGGTCTTCCTCTCTGGGCACATTATTCACGCATTGACATTTTCCATGGCAGAAATGCTGCAGGTGGTCTAAGAGTGTGAATAGACACAACAAATCTGCACGTTCTGCCTCCATTTCAACTTTACCGCATGGCTTGGGTTTTTGTCTTCAGCAAGAATGAAGTGTTTCCTTCAAGTACTTTGATTCTAAATACTGCCGGTTATATTTAAACGATAAATGTTCTGAAAGAGAGATACTATGCAGTCAAATCAACCTACCGGCGAACATCCGTAAAAAATGACACTCTTGATTCCTCGTAATGCATTCTCTGCATAATCATGCTGCTCAATAAACAGCCGGTGGACGTCGGGGAACTGGCCATTTGCGAACATTGCAGCACATTCAAATATTTCTAAAGTTGTTCAAACATTTCTAGAACATTTGAAACGGATAAGGCTCACACCCAAAGGAAATGAATAGTTTGGTTTCTCACTGGGAGGTCTTTTGGCATTGACAAGAATGAAAAGGAAGACCCAAGATAGTATGATAAAATGCAGAGTAGCGTCTGGAAGTCATTTGAAACAATAAGCTGCCTTCAACTGGCTCTATCTCTCTCACTGTAAGGATGATTCTCATTTTTGGTTTTCTTCAGTTTTGGTCTCGAGTAGCAACTTTGCATAGATAGCATTTTGGGGGATTTTCTCTTCAATTCACTGCACTCCATATGCACATTTTTGTGTGAAATTGGCAAACTCATTGTATGATTGATCCACCTTTTCAAGTATACTACCTCTCGGTTACAATGTTTGATGGTGTACGGAATAACTGATATGAATAATATTGCAAATTTGGTATTGGTTTAGTACGACAGCCGACACCCGCTATTTGCAGGGGGTTGGGAAGCGAAAGTTCCATATATAATAGACGACCATTGAAATACATAGGGTGGGGGAAGCTGGGGGTGGAATCGCATATGATTCCTCCCAAAATGTCGATAAATATTCATTGAGTTTTCCACAAAAAACAAGTTGGCGTGGCACTTCCACTCTTTTATTTCAGTGAATATTTTGGATATTACCAACCATGAAACCTTCATTTGTAAAAGTGAAAATGTACTTGTACGTTTTTAGATGCCTGAACATGCAGATGCAAACCATTTGAATGTATTCATACATATATGTTCTTGATTTAATAATAATCATTTTATTTATAAGCGCCTTTCAAGACACCCAAGGACACTTTAAAATAACAAAAAACACAAAAACAATACGGGTTGAGCAGCGGCAGCCAAAACACGCCAGCGTTCACTCAACCCGGAAGTCAGAAAGAAACCACAAGGGAGTGAGAGGGGGAGAAACAAACACACGCTCGAACTACCCTCATTTTGAGGATAATTTGAGTTAGGCAAAAAACTCCTGCATAAGCATATGACAGTTACAACAGGTCACAAGACATAAACAATGAAGACGGTGAAACAAGGCAATGTATGAAGGGAGGGGGTGATGGTGGGGGGACTAGCTTCCGTGCATACTTTCATCAGGGGAAGGTCGAGATAGCAGATATTGTTTAACCACTTAATAATTATGCTCACATCTTATTGAAGTATAGGACAAACTTATTTTAAGAAAAAGTGAAACTCAGAAGTGCCAGCTGTACCGTCATTGTGGTGCTACCCTCCTTTCTTTTACACAGAAAAAAAAGGACCGTGGCGATTGACTGTATTGCGAGTGAGTAAATGTGAAGGTTATTCTACCAAATAGGGCAGCGACTTAACACCATGCTGGTCTGCCACATAATGTGCACTATGTAAAGGTGTATTTTTGGGGTGGGTGGGGGTAAGGGGGCGTCCATTCTGTAACTGTGCCAATATTACAAGGCACTGGAGTATATGAAACATTCAACTCTATTTGGCTGAATAAAAGTTCTGATAAAATGTGGACATCCCACATAAATCACTTGATTGATTGAGTGGTGCACTCTTGACTCAAAATCCAGACCAGCTAAACTAGAAAATATGAAAACATTTACCTCACCAATTTGGCCAGTCTGGGGCCATGATTCTTAGGAAAGTGACCACCCTAGAATGACAGTGACATCACATCATGGAGCAAGCGCCTCACTCGCTGTGGCAAGTGAAATTGACCTGAAAACGAGTGACTCGCTTGCTGAGTTCAAAACAAATTCAAGACGATAGTACAAAAAAACTACATCAATCACAATTAAGTCGTCAATATCTGTAATAGTAATAAATCAGAATTAAATTGATAAATGTATTCAATGTAGTAATGTAATACAATATCCATTTTGAATAGAAGAGAAAATTGACATACATGTGCTAGAGTGTGTATTTAGTCCCGATATAGACCAAAAGTTGTATATTTAAGGGTTAAAACATATGTGTATATGCAGACTCTTTTCTTTTCTGATTGATGTAAAAAAATGCTCTATTTATCTTAGTACATAACAAGGGATAGGACTAGATATATTTTCCCTCTTCTTACTCCTTTGAACCTATAAGTGTGCTGTATGATGACTGTTTTCTTGTCCTTTTTTACAATTTTACTTTTACTTTCTGTCAATTTATTACTGTATATGTTAATATGTTCAATCAACAATAAACAAACATTTGTTGACAGTTGTGATTTATACACTGTCAACCCCTAACTAATTACTAAAATTACAAAACCCAGTGTGTGGTTTTGGTCAAACAAGTAGACCATATTTTTTGTTCTTTTTCTTGGTCGATAGTACCTGACCTAATGGAGGCTGTTTTAATTTCAGGTGACCTTTGAGCTCTTTTATATCCTCCCTAAGCACAATAAACCCGCTGTATTATCTTGGACAAGTTCTAACAGCGTCCCGTAGCAACAGGTTGATGTTTAAATACACCTCCTCATTGCATTGCCCCTCAACCTGCAAAAGCAAAGCACCATGATCGTCGTCTTGTCAAGTCGCCTTTTGTGTGTCTTGATGAAGCAGCGGAGAACCAGTGACATTTCACTCTACACAATTGTGCTGATAGCAATGCTGTGGTGTGTGTGTGTGTGTGAGTAGAAATCATGACCCCCCCCCCCCCCCCCCCCGCCCCCCCAAAAAAACCCAGCTAGGTTTTGGACCTTTTTTTTACTGAAACTGCAGACACCACGATCATGAAATTGTAGGGCTGCATGCAGTAAATGTATGGTGCACACAGCAAATTCACTCTCCTCCTCGCAATTGTTATGTCGATTCCAACGATGACCCCAAGACGCATCTCTTCACGCATTAGCCAATCACTGTAGTCATTTGATATGCCGGTCTCACACTCATTGGCCTGCCTCCTTTTTTGGGGGTGCTCATCTCCTTCCTTCTTTGGAGTTATTGTCGGTTGGCAGACCAACTCATTTGTGCATTAGTGAAACAACTCGGCTGAAATGTAGAGCAAAAGTTTGTTTGGTAGTGTTCTCACAATATCAACATTTGGACTTTAATATTATCCCCGTACAAAGTACTTTGTTATCCATAGTAAAATTGTACTGTGGCACAAAGCTAAAACGTTAGTAAAAACCAAGAAATCATACATGGCAAAACCTTTAGCTTCAAATTCGTTGTATTTTTATTAATTCAAAATGCTATTGGGCAATGGAAGCGGAAATAACAATCATTAAATACAACTTATTTCATTAATGCAAATAATGTACCTGCCTATGGCCGTTTAGTAGCAGTTTGACACCCTGCACACATCTTTTTGGGCATCTCTGAACATGTCCCTGAAGTTATTATCCATAAAATCATCTGCTCAATTCAAGGTTTCATATGTAAATACTGGCCAAACCTTTAAAGTCTTCATCTGCACACTGTGTGTTAACCACCTAGGAGCTGCATATTGCAGAACTTGCCTCTGTTTGAAAAATAAGTGCATGTCGGTGAGCTTTTGCCTTCTCTGTTTTTTGTATTTTAATATTACATATACATAACTACTGTTGTTTATTAATTTATTTTAAAATATTGTCCTGTTGAAATTGTGCTCTCACAAATGCCATCCTTTTTCAAGGGTAGGCTACTTGGAAGGATGCAGAACCAATGTTGCTCAATATTTTACCGACCAAATTAGAGTAAGTAATTAAGTAAGTAAGAGAAAGTAATTGGAAATTGGCTTTGTGGTACAATAATGCAGCTTTCCATTTTCCCCTGAGGGAATCTGTGAGGAGTTTTGACTGACTGGGGCGTGAAGCCACTGGCTCTCAATTAGACGGATGACAAGTCTTCAGACCTTGCCCATGGAAAATCAGAAGTGCTGAATTCGTGATAACGACTTATGATATGATTGACTTATGATTAAGAAAAACAGAGTAGCTGGTCTCCTTTTCCATGTAATGTAGTGCTTTAATCAAAAGCAATACCTATTTGAGGCACTTTGGTTTGTTTATCCTGTTCCCTCTAGTAGAATTATCTTTCTCCTTCTCGCCTGCTGCTAGTGATGTCAAAATGACCTAATCCTAGGCTAGCTGTTCTTGAGTGACCAGGAAGTCATTTCGCCTGAGGGTTGGTCAACTGTTCGCCAGTCGAGTGTTATGAGCCTCTGTGGAGCCGGTGATGCAATATGACCGCATTGCTTCAAGGTGCAAGGATCAAATATTATATTGGGCTCGTGTTGGCAACCGTCACAACCTACGTGGGTATGTTGTGCTGTGTTAGCAAAAATATTTTGCAGACTCATACAGTGAGACTGCTTGAAGTCTTTAAAAATTATTTTTTGGGTGTCAGATTCTGGCCAACTGCCAGTGACATCCACAAGCCTTTTTTCCTCATATTGATGGCCATTAAAACACAGTGCTTGGTTTAAGAAGTCTTGCCGCATCATTTTCAAAATACTTTTTTCATACTGTCAAAAAGGCTCACCTTTATGTTTTGGAAATACAGTAGCGCCTTGAGAAAAGAGTGCCCTGACTTGTGATTTTTTTGCAAATTTAAGACTCTGCTTGGCCAGTTTTTTGGGCTTGTAATGTTCAAACATCACAAATTCAATATCATGACATGAATATCACAATACGGTAATCAGGATAGTGTGAGGAGATTGTTGAATTATTTAAAAAAATAAAATGGAAAAAGCTCACAATATTTGTACAAAAATTCACAGTACTATAAAAATATATATTGGAGGGGGGGAAAAAAGCACATTATTTTTATACATAATAGCAATGCAAACTGCCATGGTCTTTGTAGTTCATAATGCTGTGTTTGGCTGAAGCGGTCTAATTGCAATGTTTATTTTTTTATTTTTATTTTTATGGAGACGTGTTGCTTTTAATATCTTAACATAATGGTGACAATATTAAAGATAATTTAGTTAGTTTAGAACTAGAGTGCAAATTGCTTTTGTTTTGTTTCTGAATCCAGAGATATGATGGGATAGAGTGCTAGCTCGCAACCTCACAAGCATCAGGGATGAGATTTTTCCGCTTTTTGGTGGAATCCTGCTTTTTTCCAGTCAAAATTGACCTTTTTTAATATTGATTGAAATCCGTTGAGAAAATTTTAGTGGGGAGGGGGGTGGCTCTGCTGCTATTTCTGGGCTGACGGACTCTTCGGCAGACTTGGGACTCGTAATGTTTACAACTAAAGTTTGCAAGCATCCAAGTTGACAGAGTTGCATTCTGTCACCCTTACTCTTCATCATCATAATTGACTTTGTGATGAGGAAGTCCATCACAGGGGCAAAAGTTGGTATCAAGTGGGGAGGGAGCAGACTAGCTGACCTGGAATTTGGCTCTGTTAAGTCACACCCAGCCCACACTCCAGGAGTTGACCAACAATCTGCATGAGCACGGAGTTAAGGTCGGTTTACGAATTAGCCAGGAAAAGACCAAGGCCAAAACATTTCACCAAACCTTGGGTCTGAGGCAGAACAATTGATATTAAAGAAAATATTTCAAGTATAAACTAGCCATTTGACCTGGATATTGTAAACACACTGCATACAGTGTAATAAAAAGTGTCATTCAACCATGCAGACATTTATTAAGCGAGGCAATAATGTGACGTCATCTTTAGTAGACTCCTCTGTTACATGATGTTATCTGAACTGGACATCTCCATGAAATGAAGAGAAAGAAAAATGTCGCCTCATTTTCCCATAAATATTCCACCATGTTCCACATCGCTGCTGATATGAAATAATTTTAAAAAATGCACCCCTACACATTTGCTGCCGCGTGTCGTTGTCTTTTCCATGTGTCACTCAATGTCGTACTTGGCGCGCATGCATGTCACATCACGAACGCGTTCAGTTAAGATTAGATGAGGCGTTTGTTTTGTAATATGAACATAAGAACATAAAAAGAGCGGATTACCCCAAACATATATATAACTAAATCTGCATTGAGCATAACACCCAGCTGCTGGGATGAAAACTATATGTAAATATATTCCTCTGCACCTTGCACTTATTTCCACAGATTGCGTTCAATTCTGCAGAGAGCTTTGAAAGCCGTGGCAAATTCCGCGATTGCAGAATTCAGAATTGACTGTAAGAGACAGTTGCTGAATGAAAGTTTCTAGCCTGGCGGCCATCACTCTACCTTTCTGTGGCTTTGCCCTTCAGTTGATAGATGACATCATCCCTTCATGATGAAACTCAACCTTTTCTCCTGTCCATCTCATCAACTTCTTGCACTAATTAGATGTGTGATCTCAATAAAGTTTTCCTCGTACTCACTCCATTAGTTATATTAACACTTGCCATTGCTATCTTGGCATCATATATCTTTTTAATCTATCTTTTGCCTTTCAGTGTGGAAGCCAATGCCCCCCCCCCACCCCCCATGGAGCCGTGTTAACCTAGTTACTGAGGCCCAGCAGGGAGGCCAATCAATTAATGAACAAAGGAGCCCACTCACTGAGCAGCGGTGTGGGTGTGGGTGCTCTAAAAACAGTGTGCTTGTCTGATTAGATGTTTTTCTGTGTTGTTGTTTTTGTGTCCACTTTATCGTTGTCCAAAGCTAACACAACTGGTGTTACCTCTTTGGTAAGACTAAGAGCCTTACAGTACCTTGATACATGAAACACATGCAAGCATTAGGGACAAAGGCAAGTTATTCATGTCAAAGTATAATTGCCATTTTTGCAATCACAGTTATGTATTATGACCACTGCTACAGATGAAACGGTATGGAAATTTCATGTCATGCAGTATACAGTTGATTATGGTGACCACAATGATCAGCGTGGTTATCAGTTTAATCGCAAAGTCGCAAATAGCAAAAATTCAACATAGATTAATGCCCATTTAAATGCATTTGAACCCCCCCTCCACCCCTGGCCACTTTAGTTTTTTTATCCTAACATTCTTCGAAAATGCTGATCAACGTTCAATATAAAATTGGTGGGTGGCGGGAACAAAAACATTGAATTTTTTTATAAAATAAAAATCACAAAGTAATCCAAATATGTGACCGGAACCACGAGTATATGGGGTCCAATGTTGAAACAAAATCACAGATACACAACAAAGGTGTATTGCAACAATATGTCCTTATTATTTTTAATAAAATCAAATCTACAGTCACCTACATCAAGGGGACCCAGTACACCGATCATGATCAACCAGACGTTTGCCAAGGGCTTGTCAGTCGATCCCATGGCATTAACTAATTTACAAGCCCTCCCAGTTTTATACTATTGATGTATTTGTACAGTATAAAACATAAAGACTTCCACTCATAATGGATGTCTGTCGACATCAGCCGGTCATCACCATCCATTATGAAATTTGTCAGTTGATGTTCAGGGCGGCGGCCCGGTAGTCCAGTGGTTAGCACGTGGGCTTCACAGTGCAGAGGTACCGGGTTCGATTCCAGCTCCGGCCTCCCTGTGTGGAGTTTGCATGTTCTCCCCGGGCCTGCGTGGGTTTTCTCCGGGTGCTCCGGTTTCCTCCCACATTCCAAAAACATGCGTGGCAGGCTGATTGAACTCTCTGAAGTTGTCCCTAGGTGTGAGTGTGAGCGCGAATGGTTGTTCGTTTCTGTGTGCCCTGCGATTGGCTGGCAACCGATTCAGGGTGTCCCCCGCCTACTGCCCGAAGTCAGCTGGGATAGGCTCCAGCAACCCCCGCGACCCTAGTGAGGATCAAGCGGCTTGGAAGATGAATGACTGAATGAATGTACAGGGCAGCCAGTCATATGCACACCTGTCAAATACGTCAACACACATGCGTATACAATGGCGTTATCCCCGCAAAACTATCACACTTGCAAGTTGCAGGATTAGCCTCCAATTTGTTCTGGCTATTCTAAACTTAATAAAAAGTATAATTTGATTAGAGGACCCAGTAACCCAAGCGTATCAATACAGAGTGGGAGGCGTACTCTCCCCCCGCCCACCTCGCCGCCCATTGTTGTTTTCTAAATGCGGTCTTTAAACAACAAAGCGTATGAGGGGAAAAGTGGTTCGGATTGCACGACTGTCCGTGTTTTATGTTATGTGTTGGGTTTATTATTTTACTTAACTGCGCTTTGTTACAGCTGCAGCTGTTGTGAAAGCGCTATATAAATCAGGATGTATTGTATTGTATTGTACTGCATCTGCCAGTGTACTTTGGCTACACCAAAGAGAGGAAATATGGAGCGGCATTTCCGTGCCGTTGATTAAAAACAAGTCCCAGCAGGTACTGTTCTCCACCATGACTAGTTGGAAGTGTGTTTGTTGCTCGCCATCAGCAGCTTCAGTCCTGACTGTGCACCCTTGGCTGATTCCATTCAGTACAAGTCATCAGCATCAAGTAAGGACAAAAATGTGTCCTAGTTGTATTGTGCAGTTTGGGTTAATGCAGTTATGCAAGCTACACCATCATACCTGCATATGTTTTTGTGTTTCAAGAAGCGAGCTTGTACTTCGTTTTACTTTGCTTTATTTGCAATGAGCACACAATTTTAAGATGCCATTCAACAACAATGTATCTGTACTCTCCTTCTTCTTCATCGCCGTTCATCTTTCTATGTTCTCTGATCTAGATACTGTTCCTAGTGGTGGAAACAATACACCACAATATTGTGTGTATTTTCTCTCTGTCTCTCTATTTTTTTATTGACTGTAGATCATTTTGACTTGGTCATTTTATAAGTAGCTCGCATGCTGAAAACGTGGGCGTCCCTGCTCTAAAGAGTTTGGGAATTATAAACGACAACAATCAACTTTTATTTTGCAAGACAATGTGAATTGGTTCGAGATGCTTAAATAATAGACATTTATCTCTCTGAATTATAATGGAATTTAGGAGTTGATAATAGTGCAAATAAATTGACTTTTTTGATCAGTGTCTTATGAATGTTGTTACTGAATTAAGGAACATGGCTTGTCATATCATTAGGTAGCCATTTTTATAAATGATGAATGGTCCATTAGACATTTATACACAGCAAAAGGATGAAAAGAAAGTTGAATTTTTTTAAAGAATCGTCAATCCCCACATTTGCATTCATTGCAATCCATTGCTTGCTTTTGTTGTCCTTTTTTTTTAGTTACTATATTGATAAATTATTCCTCCGTTCAGTTTAGAAAGGCTGTAATCTGAGATGAAAAGGAATTTCGTGTGGAGGGAGAAAAAAAAGCCCAAATGCCCATATTTAGTCATTTTTCTCCCTTGGCAGGAAGCGAGCTTTGACAGGCAGCCACCCTTTTTTCTCTGCATCGCATCCACCTGTGTTGGCTCTCTTTCACCACTTTCAATACAGTTCGTCTTTTCATCCCATTGAGCCTCCTGCTTTCTTTCCACATCTCAGCAGTTTTTTTTGTTTTTGTTGCATCCCTCAGGTCCTCCCCTCGTTCTATTATCTTTCTTCTCTTCAGCCACTCTCCCCGTCATCCCATTTTCTTAATCCGGCTAACATCCCCATGCTTCCTTCCCTAGAGTCTCCATTGCTGTCTCCCAGCATAAGAGATCAGGGAGCGGGCTGTTGTAACAAGCTGTTGAATAATGTAAGCACAGGGCCATAGGCCAGGGTTTCAGTTAACCCTTTGATCTCTGATCACACAGCGGGTGAGGTGGACAGACAAATGACGAGCTCAACAGCAGGAGCAGACAGCCCAAAGGCCTTTTCTGCTTCCGTCGACAGCATCCAACCTTCGCCTAAACTCGGACCCCCCCCCCCCCCTCAATCCCCACCCCCTTGCTTTCTTTATCATGGCCTTTGTGAGCGGCATCACATTGACAACCTTACCCTTGTTATTCCTAACATTGATGTATAATTAAACGGGTCGAAAAGGCAATGCTTAATAATTAATTGTGGAGCAAAAATGTCATTGCATCCTTAACCTTATCATACTACTCCCTAGTATTTTTACTCAATAGTGGGATTAAAGATTTACTACTTTGCTTTTCTTTCTGGCCATCTACTTGTGTTAGTGCTAATTCACTGTGGCACCCGGTGCTCTTCTGGCACTGAGGTGCTCTGCTACATCTGCTAATCCCGACCATTTGCATTAAGTCTGCAGAAGCAGTTGATTTGAGCTTGTGTTGCCAATTGAAGTTTTCAGTAAAAAAAAAAAAAGAGCTTGCTGATGATCTGATCATTTGAATCGGGTGTGTTGCAACAGGGAGACTTGGAAAACAAGCAGGACAGCGGCCCTCCAGGACCTGAGTTTGAAACCTATGCTTTAGACCAGGCATGTCCAAAGTCCGGCCCGGGGGCCAAATCCGGCCCGCGGTCGAATTTCATCCGGCCCTCGGCCCCTGTCATAAAATCAGTGCCGTCTGGCCCGCAGGTTGGTCGCAATGGAACACGTGTTGCATTGACTGAGGTCTCGTAGACTGGTGAGTGATGTTTCATAGAGTACTGCTTCCCTCTAGTGGCTAAATGAGTAATAGCATTTAGACACTAGAGGGCATCACTCCGTGTCTATATTGACTGATATGTCATATTTCAAATGATCCTTGCAGTTGTGGATATGTGTATTGCTTGTTCATTTCCCTGTTGTTCGAGTCAAAGGTTTTGTGACTATTGAAAAGTCACGGTGATACATTTTATGTTTCAAATCAATCCATTTGCACTCAGGAGACTTCTGTTTAAGAAAAAGTCAAGCGAATAAGCAGCTGCATGTGATATACCTGTTTCAAATGAACCAAAAGAAATTCTTAAGATTGTTGAAATTAAAATCAAAATGGAAATGTGAAACAGACTGGCTTACTAAAATTTGTTGAACAATATTGTTGTTCAATGTAAAGAATGTCAGCCAAGGTCGGCCCCCCAACATTTTACCACATAAAATATGGCCCCCTTGGCAAAAAGTTTGGACACCCCTGCTTTAGACGATGGCTAGCAGGGGCAATGGGGAGATCTTGGTATGGGTGTAGACGGAGTGGGTGTTTATGGCTGGATAATCTTATGACTTCCTACCCCCACTTCCGCAACCACATATGTCAAACCAAGGGGAGCACCAAGTTGGCACCCATGATGTGTGTGGAAGAGTGCTTGTGTGTCCGACTCTATTGATTGTCTGTTGTGAGAGCGCTGTAAAATGCTAGTGTGCTCAGCAAATGTCTGTCGAGCCCCATCAAGTGTGAAATGTTCCAAAGGGTTTATGGTGACGGCGCACAGCACAACCGACGTCGGCAGCTGTCGGCCTGTTGTGAATGAGTGACGCAAGACTGTGTTCAGATTTTACATGGCTAACACTTTTTGGATTGTGTTTGGGCTTGTCGCCCACCACTGACATGCCTGCACGCAGTCATACTGTGAATCAAGGGCGTGGAGCCGAAGCGGCACACGTTTGGTTGAACTTTTCAAAGAACTGTTGATACAGCTTGAACCAGTTGTTGTTGCCACTTATGCTGGAGATATATTTTGTCAAATTTGGATTTGGTGTCTACTGCATGTCCCATTTTACAGTGTTTTGCGATCAAGATAACTGCATGTGCCATATGCATATCGCAAAGACGTGCGAAACATTTATATCCAGTCCAATAAGAGAACTGGTGCCATTGTTGCCACTAAATAACATAAATATACAGTAAATATTCCCATCCCCGGAATTCTATAGAAAGGAATATGCTTCACCCGGAATAAAAAACTATGCATTAACATTTTGACTACAATATTATGTGTTACCGGAAGTTGCGTAAGCGGAAATTCCACTACCCGTAACCCGGATGGAGGTGTAATGCTGCGGGAGCTTAAATACACGCAACGCCCACCCGATGCGACGGAAAAGACTGACGCTGATACAAGTTTTCACTTCGCGTTTTTAGATCATCAGATTCTAAACGACGACGTGTAAGCGACTTTTTATTGGCGTGCGTTTTACTGTAATTGCGAAAGATTTTAACTTTATTCACTTACTTCATGTAGATCATCGCATCAAAACATAGAAGAACTGTAACGACTGGAGCGGAGCGAGTTAAATGCATCCCTTTCAGCAGGCTGGACACAAAGTTAAAAAGATCCAGCAGACACTTGGACTCGGAAAGACGCAAATTTACGAAACTTTAAAAAACAAGGCGTCGGTTCAACTCCTGATGACAAGCCACCATCCAGCAAGGAAGCAATGCAAATGGCAACAAAAATCCTTCAGTATGCACAAGAATTACCAGACATCAGTGATCATCGGGACAGTTACTTGCAACTAGCAAAAAAACTGTATGACACGCAGGCGAACATTGTCATAAACCAAAGAATGCATCCAACAAAACAATCCAAAATACACATTTTTTTTCCCAAGACAGAAAAAAAATAAACATTAAAATACTGTATGTATTTTACTGTTGTTATTTTTTGGGATACTCCTGTATTGCAGTTTTTGTTATATAAGTATATATTTGTATTTTATTCATTGTGTTGTTACACATGCATTTTGTCAACATACTTGCAGGTTCATAAAGGAGATGTACCATGCTCATTTCTCAAATGAGGAATTTCTGTTATCTGGACAAATTGGACAGCGCAAACACAAGTCCGTACTAGAGAATATTTACTGTATAGCGATATGGAAAAAATAAAATGGGTTATTCAAAATTAATTGGATAAGAATGCATTTGGCCTGCATATTTTGACGCATGAAGATGCATTGCTTTCATTCGATGTTAAAAATATAATTTCTTGAGGAATGTTAAATATCGCAATAATAACACTTGCAATACTCCCTGGTTCTCATATCACTTATTGTATGTTTTTCCAATATCGTGGAGCCTTACATTTGCCAAAAGGCCCCTTAGTGTGAAAAAAATCTACATGCATTAACACCATTCCCACTTTCCTACCCCCCATACAATGTAAAAAACCCTGTTATACGAAATATTTTTCTCTGCTCTTGCCTCGTGACGAGATTCACTACAACGAAGTCTAATCCAACAGCGGCCTCTATTGCTTCGTTTGGAAACTACAACAGCAACCACCACACTGGTTTGCACATGGTAGTCCAGGAAGTATTTGTTCTTGTTAGTCGCAGACACAGCAAGAACTTTGCTGTGCTAAAATGGCTACAAAATTGACCTTTGGATGTCAAGCAGCTAAGAAAAGAAGCGCTCTGACGCTGGACGAGAGGGTAAAAGTGATCAAAATGAAAGACAAAGGAAGCAAAATAAGACATTATCCAGGAAATTGATGTAAGTGAATGTGAATCGTAAATTTCATAACTTCTTTCCCTTTGTTTCTTTCTACACTATGAAATGTCAAAAAAGTGTATGCTCATACTTATGCAATATTGGAATAAAAATAAAGAGTACACATTTGTGTGTGTGTGTATATCCGAGATCAAATTTGCTACAGTGAAAAAAACCCTGTTGTGAAAAATTTCTTGCTGCAAACAAGATCTTGTTGTAGAGGAGTTTCACTGTATTAATTTGATAGGACAGCCATCACATTTTCATATTTTTGTTAAATCCGTTTGTGTGATTCAGATTTGAGGTATCCAACACACTACATTTTGTTTTTTTATTGAACTATTTTAAAATGAGTCCTGTTGATTTCAAGAGTGAACGTACCGCTCTCTTCCCCAAATCAATTCCTATGAATTCCCCATTCCAATTATACGTGTCCCGCACCGCTGGTAGACACTATACCAGGCAGGATGATTCACAGGTATAACCAAACTGCAGCCCAAATGTATATCTGAGTTTTTGGCATCGAGGTGGAATAGATTGCTGTTGTGGAGATTGCATTGCAGGGTGGAGAGCAGGAGGGGAAATAGGAAGAGCTAACACGCTAGACAGAGCTCAGATAGACCTGTCAGCTCTGTGACAGCCACACATGCCTCAACCTCGGCTTCAGCACTAGAACTGTGCATGTTCGAGAGGTGAACGTCTTAAATTGTATCTTGATTCATGGCAGCCGTAATGCTCACTGGGTTGCCATTATTTTGGGCAACCTGTGAGAGAGCCAATAAAAGACCTAGCAGGTACATTATGCCTAAGACATTGCAGTCCAGATATAATTAGCTTTTTCAGCACCGAAAAATCGAAGACTCAAATGATGACTGTCTTGTCCAGGGAAACCAAGACAACGAAACTCTTTGTCCAGCGATGAGATTTATTTCAGCTACATTTGGATGGAGAAAGACCGTTTAAAGATCTGTCAAAGAGGGTTTCCTCAAGCAGTAGGGTGTGTTCCCTCTTATACTATTTTCTTCTTCTTGGGAGGGGTTAAAGCCTGACATAGGAAAATGACAACCTTGCAACAAACTTACAGATAGCAGGATGAAGTGTGATGCACAACCTTGCACAGCAACCAACTTTGCATAGCATGATCAGGTGATACAATGATACAAGTTAACAGTAAATTATAAGTTCTAAGGTAACGCTGTTAAATGTCAAATTCTCACGATATAACTCGCATAATACATTCGGAACATGAAATGAAATATCAGAGCATTCACATAACGTGAGACGAGACACAATCTGAATGAAGGTAACAAACCTGTGCAAATGAGCCTACTGAAGTATAAAATGCACCATCTGGACAAAATTATCAAACACATCTCTATTCAGTTACCGTATTTTCACGACCATTCGGCGCACCGTGTTGTTGGGCACAGTCTCAGTAAGGGGTGCTATTTCTGTATTTGACACATACACAAAACACACTGTATTATTGGGGCGCAGCCAGGCATGGTAAAACATACGCCATCTTAAACATACGGCATGCATGCACACACGCTAAAAACACGTTTTTAAAAAGGCAATGGAAGCAAAACTGAGTTCGGTTGTACTTTATTTTGCCATTTTACAATGTACTCACGCGACTGATACCTGCTAGGGGCGTGCCTTTAGCGTCCTCTTACACGCCCACCCTTCACTCATTGGCGGACTTCCGCATGCCTGTCGTCACTCACTCCGCCTTTTCTCTATATAAACAGCGTGTCGGCCAGAGGTGCTCTCAGTCAGGCTTTGGAACTCGGCGCATACATTAGACGCTACGCATTATAAGGCATCCTGTCCATCCCATCATTCCAGGTTTCTAAAAATTTAACTTTTTGGGGTAAGGGGCTTGCATTTGCGGAAATCTGTAAAAGTATGCGGATCTTGATAGCAATTATCATTTGGTCACAGTTTTTTCCCCTTTTTATTTTTGAACGCTGTGAATTTACAGCTCTGGAAAATAAGAGACCCCAAAAAACCCCCACTAGGCCCTAGTATTTTGAACATCTCATGATCAATATATCAATTGAATTACAGTATTTACATTTGGAATTTGAAAATTATGTTGTGAGTATTGTATAGAATAAAAAAATGTTCATTTGACTCTTACCACACGTGGGCAGGATAGGTAGAAATGTCAGAGAAACTGATTTTGCAGTAGATGCAGTTTCATCCAGAGCTGTATGCAGTATGCTTGAATGTTCATCAACAGGCTAAAACCTTCTTCAATTGGTCTGCTTGCTATCAAATACTCTAGCTCAGAATGTCATTGTTTTTGAAGAAAGTGAGTTTGCATTAGAGTTGGTGTTTTCTGGGTGAAACATGCTGTGTTTTGGATTAGAGAAAAAAATGTATATATCTGCAGCCTGCAGCAGACTTTTTCCACAGGCTCTGTCGAATGCTGGCGGTTTATAGTGGGACTTCATCGTTTAGGATAATGTTCAGAGTTCAGCTTGCATTTCGTGTGATGGCCAAAAAGGCCTCGCTTTGGTTTTGCTGCTCTTTAGAGTCTACTCTGGTTTCAAATTTGACCCATATGCCTTTTAGCAAACACTGAAAAAGATGTCATGTCAATTTTCACCTGCACACTTCTTTTTGTCACACCTACTGGTGAGTCAGCCATGCAGTTTTTTTTTGTTTTGTTTTTTTTTGTGTGGTGGTAGGGGTGCATTAAAACAGCATCTTGTACTCATACCACACTTCAAAAAGTGCCTTAGGCCTCATAATGGTCTTGACATTTCTTTACAGAGATGTCGCATTTTATAGATGCCCTTCTCTGATTATCATTTGACCATTTTACACCTTGTGGCTGGTATTAAAACATCCATGTTTGATACCACTCCTTTCAGACTGATAACAGTACGAGTCTTCATACTTTGAGTACTTAGTAATACTGAGTACTGATACCTCTCATACTTTTGATTTATAACATTTCATTTTTCACAATGACTAAAACATTGTGAACAAATACCTTTCCCTCTGACATAGATGATAATTTTTGCCAAGTCAAACTGCCACAGTGTGATGCTAACTACTGCCAAAGAGGATTTACTCAATGTCAGAATATTCTTGTTGTTATTATTATTATTATTATTTGCCTGAACTATCGGTGGCTGGTAACTTCAGCCTCCGAGAATATCCAATACCTTAAAGCAGGGGTGCCTAAACTTTGTATAATAATAATAATACATTTTATTTGTGGGCGCCTTTCTAGAAACTCAAGGACACCTTACAACAAGCAGTTAAAATCACGAGTACAATGTTAAAAACAACATCAAATAAGAAAAAATGAATACAACAAAAATAAATAAATAAATAAAATATTGGCTTTATGGTCTGAGTGAATAGGCTTGTCGAAACAGATGTGTTTTGAGGCCGGATTTGAAATGTGTTAGTGAGTCTGAATTACGAAGGTCAGCTGGGAGTGAGTTCCAAAGCTGGGGAGCAGAGCGACTGAAGGCTCTATTTCCCATGGTGACGAGGCGAGCAGGGGGGACAGAGAGGAGGACAGAGGAGGAGGAACGAAGAGAGAGGACAGGCGTAGGAATATTGATGAGGTCAGATAGGTATGGAGGGGCTAGGTTAAGAATGGATTTGAATGTGAGGAGCAGGATTTTACATCTTTTGGATCGAAGATCTACTTTTCGATCAACTAACCTCACGGGATAAACTATGTTCAGACTAAGAGTGGGCTGTCAAAGCAATTATCGGATCTTTAATTTATTTGGAATTGATGATGTGTTAAAGAAGTCTAGTTCAAATCACTCAGAGAAATTCTTACAAAAAAAGTCAATCACAAGTGTTTGACTAGTTCATTCAATCTCAATTTCAGATTTTCTGTGAGAAGTGCAAATATGTTAGCACGTGTTCATGTTAGTATGTGCATTATTTGTCCCCATTTAGTTTCTACCACTACATCAAACTGTACACCTTCAAGTGTATATTGTTTACATAAACCCTGCTCCAAACCATCTCTCTCTCTCTCTCTCTCTCTCTCTCGCTCTCTCGCTCTCTCTCGCTCTCTCTCTCTCGCTCTCTCTCATTGCTTTGAAAACAGGCTGGTAATTATGAGCACATTTGAAAGAAAAATCCTATCCGTTTGGTTTCAGAGGCATAAATATGGGCAGCACAACAAGAATCTCATCTCCTGTGTCAGCTCTTCCACTGCAACGTGATATTCTCATGGGAATGCTTTTCTGCTGTGCAAATCGGTCAGATCAGTGTGGGCCGCTTCTTATCTGAACACGAGGTGGAGCAGGGATGAGGGAGGCACATTTCCCCACTAAGGAATAATACCAGAAGTCTCCTGGGCAGACGATGAAATCCCATCATCATTTTGTGATGAGTACGGTACTTATTGCTCATACAGTCCAAAATCCTTCCCTACATTTCCTCCTTACTCTATTCCGTTTTGATTGCCTAGATTAGTCACTTATGTGCAAGCCATAGTTGTGCTCCAGCATGTCTCGGGACTCAATTATTAGTTGAGCTTTCATTTATCTGCGGCCATCACAAGGTCTTGGTTTTTGATAGCGTTGCCGTTTCATGTCAGCTCGGCAAATCTGTTTTGCTGTTGTGCTGCAGGTGTTAAAGTTGTGATAAAATGGTTCCGTGGGGATTTGGGAAATCATCTCTTAGCTGGGTTGACTTTTGATTGGATTGGGAAAACCTTGCAGAGCAATGACACACTTATAAGGACTGCCTATATCTACTTGCTCCTTTCACCCACCTACCCCAGTCACTGGCACATGACTTGCTTTTTCCACCATCTGTAGGACTTTCACCTTTGAGTGATGTTTCTTGTCCACATGGTAAGAACCATTAAAAACCCCGGGCCCGAGTGGACACATTGTGCCGGTCGCTATGCTCGCACTTTGTCCTTCGCCATCATCATGAGTTGACAGTGGATAAACAATGGGAACAAACAGTCACTCCCACCAGCATCGATCTAACTCCCTCACTGCCGCCTGCTTTTTTTTTGCCCACAAACACCACGCTGATTCCACCGACACAAAATTTATATGAAAGACCCCCTCCCCGTGCCCTCGCCCCGCTTTTGTACCACAACTGACAAAAATGATAAATGACTCCTCCTGCACTCAGCTCTCTGTGCGTTGGCTGTCCGAGGCACTGCAAGCCTATTTCTCCCTTCAGGAAATCGCGACAGTGTGTGCTCCATGCCTTAAAAGTGTACATTTTATTCTTTGCAGTAAGGTGAGCAGGCAGGTGGCTAGCAAATTGATTGCTCGTGGCCCGCCCTTTAATTTTCACACGTAAACGTGTCATTGGTGTCAATTCAACCATGGAAGACCATCCGTATGCACGACTCCCAACTTTCAGTCGACGAGGACTGTCACTTGTTTTCTAATCGTGCGCAAAATAAGTTCCCCCTGTCCTGTGGTCTTTCTGCACTGCAGTGCCACTCAACCAAAGTGGGGTCAATTATTTCTCATTCGCCTTCAGTCTGTTCTCTTGTTTTGTATCTGATGAATTTGTCCTCCGTGTAATCACGCGGATAAAATATTTTGACATGACATTTGGTAGTTGGGATCGGTTGCCCATCTGTATTTGGTAATGACTTGGCTGTACATTTCTGCTCTTAAGCAGCTCTCGACTGCGACTGCTTCTCCTAATGCCGCCATGCTATACAGATGTCCTCTATTTTCCAATCGGTTGCTAATGTTTTACTCTTACAGATCTCATCTCTGTATGCCTGTAATTGCTGCACACCATCTCTATTAATAGACTGCGGTTTGCCAGATGATGGGGGGGGGGGTGCTATGTGTGTGTGATACGTTTTATTAATTGTATAGAGGTGATCAAGGCTATTGATGACTGTGTTTGGCTTCCTCTCGCCGCTCTCCTCCCACACCCAGAGGAGTAATACCGCTGAGAAATGTCTTCATTTCACCTCTCGGCTCCACCATTCGCTAATGACCCCTACCACGCTAGCTCTACCTCTCCGCAGTGTTCCCATCACCCCTAAAGCTCATCCACTCAGCTTTTCTCACTGTGAGGTAATCCATTTTACACTTGCACTTCCCAGATCCTCCCAACCATATGGCTTCTGCTTGAGCTTGCCTGTCTTAGGTAGCATGAATGATTGTGAGATAAGCGGTTTTGTTTTCATCTTGGCACTGATTATCACCATGCAGTGAAATTCTGAATATGCCATGATAGCAGTGTCTGTATGGTCTTTTTGTTTTGGCTGTTTTTTGCATTGATGGAATCTGACAGTATTTAATCCAATATTCGTTGAGGATACGCACCACCTTTTCAGAAAACACTTTCCTGTCTTGCCTAGTTTTTCCATAATCTCTCATAGAAAATGGTTAAGATGCGTAGGGCAAAAGTGTATTCAGTCTGAAAGTGTATTCAGTTTAGTCAGTTAATTCCTGCTATGGCATAAGATGAATTACTGCAAAAGAAGCTGCGGTGTAAATATTTGCAGCTCAACTGAAGCGACTGACTTGTGCATTCAGTTTGTCAAACCGGTGTGGGAAGCTGGAGTGGGACTTTGGCGCAGTGTTCCGTGCTGTTTCGCAGTCCTAAGCCTTTAATCACAGCAGTCTCGATGAATGCACAAAATGGACTGCACCTTTCAGATTGATTCGATATTGATGAATGACAGGGCTGTCTGACATAAAAAAAGAGAAAAAATCAAGCGCGTCCTCTGACATTAACCTTTTAAAAACCAAAAATAAATGAGGAGCATGTTTGCTGCTGCATATGTGCTTAAAATGGACCCCTTCAACGAAAGAGTATCAAAAAAAGCAATCCATGCAATTACACACGTGGCATACACACATTTGTTCCCGTTTACAATGTCACGATTAACAGGATTACACGTTGCGGTTTACATGATTCTGAATTATTTAACCTTAACCCAAGCGCATTTGCAACTGATGTCATTTTTGTCCCCATATTTGTCCATTATGCATCTATTCAGGAAGACTTGCAAACTACACTGAACACAAATATGAACACAACACTTTTGTTGTTACTCACATTTTTTTATGAGCTGGATTCACAGACCTCAAGATTTTTCTACATACACAAAAGGCAATCTGTTGATCCTCTCCTTTTCAATGGCTATGCGAACTTGCTGGATATTGGCAGAAACTGGAACTTGCGGTCGTATACGCCAATTCAGAGCCTCTCAAACATGGGGAGAGATTTGTCACAAAATCATTCACACAAACATATTTGGAAAATTCACATTTTTCAGATCCACAAATGTATACGAAATGAAATGTACACGCAACGTGCGAGCACTTATTATTCGTGTTGGCCGATTTTGGTTCTTCTGTTCAATGTCTCTCTTCTTTCATTTCATTTCCTGAACTTTTACTTGTTTGTGAACTTAACTATGAGTTACTCAAGGGTCTCTTTTGAACCAGTGTATTCATTTTTTTACAAGAGAGCTTTATTTTTCACATCCTCAAGACAAAACAACAATGCAACAGTTACTAGCGTGCCACTGAATTTTAGATCAACATTTGTATGTTGAGTCACCGTTATAGTTCCAGTTTAACTTGTTGGCACTAAACATACTTACCCGATTCTGACTTGCCATCCAAATCCACATCAATTTTGAGTCAGCTGCTCAGTGACAGGACGTCAGACAATGCAAAGGGTGACCGCCACCATCACGGGGTCTCGGTGGAGGAGATCTGCAGGAAAGGGCCAACACATCCAGAGTTGCCACTGCGACCTGTGTGCGCGCGGTGGTAAGCGAAATTCAGAACTGGCATTTAAAAATCGCAACGATTCCGGGAGAACCGGAATGTTAGTCCTGGTTCCACTCGATTCCTGCTTCTCAATGCCAAACCATATTTATCATATATAAATATTGAATTCCGCCTATGAATTGTTGAAAGTGTGTGTCAAGGCAAAACAAGTTTGAGGGAGTCAAATTATGGTCGGATTTTGTTTCTCGACATGTTTTAAATAAACACGCAATAGAAGATCAGATGGAGGCTCGTCTCACGTTTTTCCATTTCCAATTTTTAAACAAGAAATAGAAGATGACTCATTCCCGTTCAATGGCGACAACACTGCCTTCTAGCAGATGGGGGGGGGGGAGGAGAGAGAGAGAGAGAGAGAGAGAGAGAGAGAGAGAGAGAGAGAGAGAGAGAGAGAGAGAGAGAGAGAGAGAGAGAGAGAGAGAGAGAGAGAGAGAGAGAGAGAGAGAGAGAGAGAGAGAGAGAGAGAGAGAGAGAGAGAGAGAGAGAGAGAGAGAGAGAGAGAGAGAGAGAGAGAGAGAGAGAGAGAGAGAGAGAGAGAGAGAGAGAGAGAGAGAGAGAGAGAGAGAGAGAGAGAGAGAGAGAGAGAGAGAGAGAGAGAGAGAGAGAGAGAGAGAGAGAGAGAGAGAGAGAGAGAGAGAGAGAGAGAGAGAGAGAGAGAGAGAGAGATGGTTTGGACTCTTGAATCAGGGTAACATTGTCTCTCAAGAATTAATGCGCGTGCCCGGTCATCCACTAAGCAACACTGAACAATCCGCACACAGTTGAATATTTTCTAATAATATCTCATGATAAAGGGCGGTCCAGTGGTTCGTGCATCGACTATCCGGCCTTCCTGTGTGGAGTTTGCATGTTCTCCCTGGGCCTGCGTGAGTTTTCTCCGGCTTCTCCGATTGAACACTCAAAACCGTCCCTTGGTGTCAGTGTGAGCACAGATGGTTGTTCATCTGTGTGCCCTGCGATTGGCTGGCGATTGGCAGACAGGTGTACCCCACCTGCTACCCGAAGACTGCTGGGATAGGCTTCAGCAACCCCCGCGACCCTTGTGAGGATGGAGCGGTTCAGAAAATGGATGGATGGATCTCATGATAAATGCTCACACAGCATCAACAAATAAATCGTGCATATATTTGTGGAACTGAAAAACGTGAAAATCGCCCGTACATTTTTGGATCTCAAAAATACATGCGAATGTTATGCATTTATTTGTGGGCCGCAAAAGCACATGGAAATCACAAATATACATATTTGTATAGTTTTGAGACAATCTCTCTCCGTACATCTCGCCAGGGCCACCTTTCGCCCTTGGGCTAACCATCAAATATAGGCCCCAGTCAGCCCAGGCAAGCCCATTGATACAGGTGGGCCTGCATATCATCCAGCCCTATAAAGTCACGTTGGTAGATGCGTGCCAACAATTGCTCAGGATAGCGGAACTAAGTGACCTCGACACGAGCCTGTCCTGTTCACTACCACCACCCAATTCGCCATGCCTCTGAATGCGACGTAACCCCAGCGTTGCCATGGAAAACGGGGCGAGGAAACACACCACGACAGTTAATTTATTTGTCTGTCAGCAGTGGATTTGGTCAGGTTTGCCTGGTTAGAGCAGGAAGCAAACGGGTAATTTCGATTCATTGGATTTTAGAGGTCAAGAAATCCTTTTGATATTTTGTTAAACGCCATTCATCAACTACCCTGACAGTGCATGATGGTATTAATGCACTGATTTCCTCTCACGGCCTGACGTACTTGGCCTTATTCACACATTAACAGAAGTGCAACGGCAGTGTCAGGATGGGTGAGTTGGGGGTGGGGTGGTAGACTTCGTATGCCTGAACCAAGTGTCGTTTCCTCTTTGTTACAGCTGAAGACCAGTCCCCATCTCCCTGTTCCTCATCACTTCTCATTAATCTTGCCGTGTACCTCCTGCCTACTTCCTTCCCATGAGCAGGGATGACATGCGCCGTTTTATTTCTTAAATCGATCATTTTTGTGAATCGTCTAAATCCGTTGAGAAAATTTTAGGGGGGGTCAGGTACCTTATCGTCGAGTTTTCACGAGTTTTCCCGATCATTCATTCCGTCTTCCGATTGTAAACAGCCCTGCGATTGGAAGTGTATGATGTCTTACTTGTTGTGATTGGTCGTCCCGTCCAGGCCATGCCCCTTTCCACATTTTCCGTCACTAGCCATTGCCATCCCTGCATGAGATAGAAGGAGCAGGTTTGAGCGGCCTCCTTGTCTGAGTTTATGCCATTTGTCTCTCCTCTCTGCTATCACCTTCTTCTTTTTGATCCAACATTTCCTTCTGTCACCAATGTGTTTTCACATAGTCATTCATAGTCATCTTTTTGAGAACAAAAAATGTTGGCTTGCTGTTGCGCATTATCGCCCATCTGCCTCTTTGTTCGTGACATAAGACGGTGACTGACTTTGGCAGCCTGAAACACTGGTCTCTCTGCACCTTTTGGCTTCTCTTCCGTAGGGCTGCAAAAAAAAAATGTGATACTGTATAGATGCCGACTATAATGATATTTAACATTTACCAAAAGAAACAAAATTTTTATTATCGAATGAAAAAAGTCATTTTTTTCATGCGGTAAGATAAGCAAGTTCAATGTGTTCTTTGCTCATTAATTGTCATTTCCCTTGAGATTAGGTGGCGATGCACATTTCCGTTTTTATCTGACAGCTCAACTTCAGATAAAAGCATACTGTTGTAAAAGGAAATTATTGCATGGCTTTGCGATACGCATACTGCGTTGTCCATTATGGCAATATTGATATTTTTTCTGACATACTGTGCGGTCCCACTCTTTGGCTTACGGGTACAGCTGCTAGCAAGCGTGACATGTTCATGCTGTCCCGCATTCTTTCTCTACATTGCTGCATCTGTTTTCTTGCTAGAGTGAGGGTCATACATTTGTTTGGTATTTTCCTCACCAGAAGTAATCCGATTAAATAAATGGAGGCATTTCATTTGCATTTGACATTCTTCTGTTCTTTGAGTGCGATCATCCCCGATGAATTTCACATACTACGATGTAGCATTTCGCTTCACATGGCTTTACCTTTACCCCACTCTCTCCGGCTAGCTTTTGGCCATCATAGTCTGAAGGTCAGTGTCCCTAGACGAATATCAACACTGTGACTTGGGAAAGATGTGTTTGTGTGTTCCAACTCTGTGTATCTTGTGTCTCCTCTAACGGCCCAGCATACCCGCTCCCTGCAATTGTTAGCCATGTATTCAATGTTGCACATTAACACAAAAATAATGAGTTGGGCACCTTGACATATGATCACAGACTGCCATGCTGATGCGCATGATATTTCATGAAGAGATTTCTCAACATGAAGTGCATTGTTGCAAAGTTCCTGTTGTCGGGCTGGATGAAATCCCAGGTTGTTGAATAAATACTGCAAATACAAACACATGATGACACAGCCGCCTGGATTGAGCAGTTACAGCAAACCCTCACACATGCAGCGCACAGTGAAAATACTACAGCTGAAATAATGTTCAAGTTTTTATTTCCTAGCAAAGAAAACCTATTCGTTTCACTGGCTAGGCCCATTTAGGCTCGATGGAATTTTTTTGGCATCAAAACCTACTTTGTTTTTCATGTTGCATATGTCTTTTTGCTCATAAATATTTTAACTTTGAAAAGGATTCTGGGAATGTATTGCCCTGTGATGCGGATACATGAAAGAAGTTGTTTTGTATATCTACAAAAGAAATCCAGAACTTCTGTTCAGGTATTCAACCGCCTCAAGGCAACACCTTTGTCAAATTCGGCTTTGATGTTTTTGTTTTGTTTTGTGGGGGGTCAGCTGTTGAAGTAACCAATTGGAAGAGGGTATGTACATTTTGGAGAAGAAAATGATTTGTTATGGAGGGATAATCAAAAATGTAACAAACACAATTTGGCTTCATTAGACTGGCAGAAACAAGATCTTGGTAAGAAAGAGTCTCTCTGATTGAGACAAATTTCGAATAATTTAAAGTAGTCATGCGTACAACGCACTGATTTAATCTGCTTTTACCGGTATTTTGTGGACGTTATTGTGTAGAAACTTGGACCCAACCTGGCATGAGGAGGTTTGCTTGCACTTGCGGAGAGATGCAGACCTGATGTTGATCTTAGCTGCAAGATCTTTTGACCTTGATCACTTTAAATGGAAACTGTGCTGGCTCCATTTCCCATAGCCAACAGGCTGTGTAAAACGATTATTTTTATAGAATTCTGTTATCATCTGTGGGGTGTTTTGCTCCACTCAGTCTTGGAAAAATCAATGCATTGATTGTAGCTGATGGGCCACGTTGTGAGTGTTTTGCTGTGTTGGGTGTCTGCTGTAATGCTTTTAACGTGAAACAAATATGAAATTAAACTCTTCCCAAACAATAATGGTTTTATCAAATCAATTCTGCGGATTTGCTGGTGACTGTTAATATTGTATTTTTTTTGTTCAAATGATGATCTTATGGTTTGTTTCAAGGTGTCATTGAGTGTTTTGAAAGGTGCTAATAAATAAAATGTATTATTATTATTGTTGTTTGTTTCAGTGTGTTTGTGATTGCCCAATGTGGTACATTATTAAAGTAATGATGCCCAGTCTTATTTCTCCAACAGACCTCAAAATAGAGAATTTTATTTTTTCGATAATGTACTGTTTGAACCGCCCTCAAGTCTTTGTTGCCACTCACACTCTGCATATGAATTATGTGAAGCCTGCACTTTGGTAGGAATTGGCCTTTGTGTACATGGGATTGGGTGTTTGCGTAGGGGGAATTGGCAGCTCTTTGCTTTTGTGTAGGTGAGCACAAGAGTACTGTGGAACGAACCTTTGGCGTGCAGGCACAGGCAGTGCAAACTTCTCCCACAAACTGTTAAACCCACACAAAACAAGGATGCCAAGTCATTATTTTTTATAAAAGGTCAGACTGTGCTGGATGGTTAACGTTTGTTTTTTTGGTCTTGTTTTGCAGATATTCTGCTGCCAGGATGACGTCGTTTGTCTCATGAGATCGTTCTCCAATCAAGAATATTAATCAAAACGTAGCCAGGACATGGTTGGGAAGCTGGCATGATGAGCAGGTGATGGAATCTTCCATCATTTTCACCTGCCATTGACTCCTCCTGTCAGCTTTCCCTCAGAGGCAGAAGTGTGTACCTGCGATCCGAGGCCTTCCACTTCTCTGCCATGGTGACATAAGCAGCCTTGCAATATGAGGGAGAGTCACCGTGAAACCATCTCATTTCTTTCTCCAGTAGCTGCTGCAGCTGCCACTTCGACACTTCCTGTGGTTTCTTCCAAAAAAGACTGATTTTTCGTTCGTGAACAGTCACAGCTCGCCGTTTTCAACCCTCCCGTGGGGGGAGCGGTGTGGCGAGAGACGATGCTGGGATGCGTGTCTCGCCTCCGTCGGCTGGTCCGTCTCCTCCCTCTGCAGATGTCTCTCCTCCTCCTGTTTCTCTTCTGCACCGTCAGCGTCTTCATCTCGGCCTACTTCCTTTATGGCGTCAAGCGGGAGCTAGAGCCATCAGCAGTGGGCTTGTCAGGGGCAGAGGGTGCCTCGGCCGACTCGGATGACCTGAGGGTCACGCCATCTCGGCTTTTACCACTGCGTAGCGTCTCAGGAGGCCCCGGAGTGGATCCTGCCGGGGCCAGGACAGATCCTGTTGTTCTGGTCTTTGTGGAAAGTCAATATTCTCAACTGGGCCAGGAGATTGTGGCCATTTTGGAGTCTGGCCGGTTCCAGTACCGGACTGAGATATCGCCTGGGAAAGGGGACATGCCAACATTGACGGACAAGGAAAGAGGACGTTTCACACTGGTGATTTATGAGAACATTCTCAAGTACGTTAACCTGGACGCGTGGAATCGAGAGCTGCTGGATAAGTACTGTGTGGAATATGGAGTGGGCATCATTGGCTTCTTCAAGGTTAGGACATTAACACCACAGTCTCTCTGCCTCCTTCCTCATGTTTCCCCCCAGCTTTAACTCGCACCTCCTGCCTTGTCCATCTGGATGTGCCATTTTAAAGCAGATGGGATTCATGGGGCTGGAAAAATCTGCTCGGTTCACGATCACTTAGTCCCCTTTTTCATGTTTGGTTTATCACTCTTTATTCGAATGTCTGGCACCTCACTCTTTCTCTCTCTCTCTCTCGCCATTCTTACTTTGTTATACTTTACTCCTAAAATGTAGTTCAATCACGAGCATGCCGTTGCAATGTCTACGAGTGTCAAAGTGATACCGCATGTTCAGCACATGGTCAACACAACAAAAAGGCCCTTCGCATTGATATGTCGTGGACTAAAACTTTTTTTTTCCTTTAGTGAGTTGTTCAAAATTTTAGCAACCTTGGTCGTTGATTTTGTACATTTTATTTTCTAAATCTATTGAAAGAATTTTGCATTGCGGAATGGAAAATATTCAACCAGTTTTTCAGTTCCATGACATATCATGTTCCTGCTTGGATAATGTGAAAAGTTGTGAAGACTAAAACGGTCATGCTGAAGCGTTTCTCACTGTCAGGATTTTTATTTTATTCAAAGCGTATAGTACAATTTCATACACTTTCCTGTCAACAAAATGTCAATGAATATTTAATGTATTAGTAATATTTTGACTCGGCAATGAAACGGAGCAAAAGCACCTCCTCACTAAAACCCATTCGCTCTGGATAGGTATACGTGTAGTTAGTAGAACAGATGATGGTTCATCTCAAAACGCAAAAGCACAAAAGTGAAAGTTTGCAGCCAAGGCAATAGAGTGATGTGAGCGACCTGGAGAGTGGGAATATTCGGAGAGGAATGTTTCAATGAATAAGCGCTGAACCCCTCTGTCTTTGAATGTTAAAGGGCACAGCAGGAGGCTTATTCATTTTGTCTGCAGTCTCAGATCGGAGCAGATTGAGCATAGCAGGTAGAAGCTGCCTCATGCAGTCACATTTGAGCAGGCCTGACATCTCTTATTTCACACATGACGGGAGAAATGTGGGGATTATACCCAATATATTTCTGTCCTCATCACTGTGCCGTGTGATGAGGACATTGGTGTGATTTCTCTCTTCTTTTGATCAGGCCAACGAGAACAGTCTTCTGAGTGCACAGCTGAAAGGATTCCCCCTCTTCCTCCACTCCAACTTGGGTCTAAAGGACTGCACGGTCAACCCCAAGTCACCCCTGCTCTTTATCACCCGATCCGGGCAGCCACTGCCCGGGCCTCTCCCTGGGGACGACTGGACCGTTTTCCAATCCAACCACTCGACGTACGAGCCCGTGTTGCTGGCCAAGACCCAATCGGCTGAGAGCATTCCGTCCATGGGACAGAATGCTGCTCTGCTCCCTTCGGTGGTGCAGGACTTGGGCCTTCATGATGGCATCCAGAGAGTCCTGTTTGGGAATAACTTGGTCTTCTGGCTCCATAAATTGGTGTTTGTGGATGCCGTGGCCTTTCTTACTGGGAAGAGGCTCTCGTTGTCCCTGGAACGCTATATCCTAGTAGATGTGGATGACATCTTTGTGGGAAAAGAGGGCACCCGCATGAAGGTGCCTGATGTAAAGGTGAGTGTACGCGCGTGCGTTTGCACGCGTGTCATTCAAAGTGGAACAACTTTATCAGAGAAAAAGAAAAATCAAGTCACTTTTAAAATGTATCACACGAAAGCTGTCACCCATCTGTTTGCTGTAATAAAATGTTACCTCTTTGTGGCGTACCATGCCAGTCATATTGACAGCTCATCTTCTCCATCGACTTTTTCTTTTGAATGCGTTTGTCTCTGTAGGCCGCTCAAAGCTGACAGGCCCGAACGCTCACTAAGTCACAGAAGCGCCACAGCGATGAATATTTCAGGGGCCCGGAGACATAGAAAGAATTTTGAAAAGCTCCCTAGCCGCGTCCCCTCGCAGTTGAACAGACACCCTCACAAGTTGAGGCAGAGGATGTAGAAAAAGTTATGGAGGATGCATCAAGGCTTCCTCGTGGGTGCCGCCGCCGCCGCAGCAAACTTTTAGGAATATATCACACCATGACAAGATGGTGAAATGTGTGTGCTGGGAGTCTCAACCAGCGAACAGATCAAATGAAACAAACACCCAAAATCAGAGGAGAGCAAAATATCAGACGGAATGGAGGAGAAGAGTGAGTGTGGCAACAGGGAAATGTTGGCGGATGTTTACTGAAAGCAAGCTACAGAATGAAATATGCATGTGGGCCTGTGTGCGCCGTCATCTTTGTGGTGCCTCATTAATGTGCCCGTGCACCAGCTCACTCCTCGCTCACACTCCTCTCCTCCCACTGTGTGTTTAGGCCCTGCTGGAGACGCAGAGGGAGATGCGCACCCACGTTCCCAACTTCACCTTCAATCTGGGCTTCTCAGGGAAATTCTTTCACGCTGGTAAGGCTGCTCGTGTGACGAGCATGAGCATAACACTGAATAAAATAACACTTTGAGGTTGTGAAATTTGGGGATCATAATATTTTTATTCCTCTTCGTCCTTTACACCCTGACATTTTTTTTTAAACATCCTCACATCTATGTCCTGCTGCACTAATATTTGAACTCTGCTCTGCTGACTCAATCATTTTTTTTAATCACTCACCCCATTTCACCTTTCCTTTTTTTCCCCTATTTTTAACACTTCCTCTTCAACTCCCTTCCCGTCCTCCCCACCCACCTGCTGCTTCCTCCTCCTCCTCCTCCTCCTCCGAATATCCAGGATCAGATGAGGAAGACCTGGGCGATGACCTGCTGCTTTCCTATGTGAAGGAGTTCTGGTGGTTCCCGCACATGTGGAGCCACATGCAACCCCATCTCTTCCACAACCAGTCTGTGCTGGCTGAGCAGATGCTGCTCAACAAAAAGTTTGCTGTGGTGAGCGGAAGTGGGAGGGGCGGGTGCAGAACATGCCATTACAAAGAGGAAGAAGCTCTCCTGAGCATTGTCCCTTGTTTAGTTTTCCTTAACTGACACAGTTCGCTTGAATTTATACTCACAAATATCCTAACTCTCATCTTCCATTTCCAAGCGACCAAGGAGCAAGAGTTTGCCATTTAAACACATAGGGAAAAAAAAAGTACATGATTATACATTTACACACCTTTAAGAATTGGTGCCACTGGCGTAGTATGTGAACAGCGTGGGGTTTTAGCCCTGGAAAACATATCATCTCGTACTGTTGGTAAGGGGTGCCGAAAATGTGTCTGAATGCATGACTGCAAGTCTTTTGGGGGCAGGAAGAAATCCTGCATCGAGAGGTTCTTGGGACTCCAGAGACACCAGCAAGCCTTAAATACCTGCTTGCTGCTCATCAGTAACTTTTTAACAGCTGCTCGCTTGCATTTGCCTCATGGGAACTTTTCTTAAGACGCCTGTGTCTAACCGGTTTGCCCTTTCCGTCAGACACAAATTATTTCACAGTACCATAATTTTCTTGAAATGGGTATTGTTTTTATTCTTTTCACATGGCATTGGACTGTTCCGCGAGCTTCACCAGCAGAAAGATTATGCATTATGCATCAAAACTGTGGACAGCCTCAAGAAATTTTCCTTTGAGTCGGCGCACCGGGGAAACAAATTAGCTAATCTAAGGTTGATCTCCGTGATCTCAATAGGAAGGAGAAACAGCATATCTGTGCCATCCGACCGAAACCTTGCATGTCTTAATATGGTAAAGTTCCATGTTGTTGTCAAGTGTTGGAAATCTCCACCTCTTCCTCCCACTAGCAACGATACGCAAACAGGTATACATTTGTAAAAACTCGGAACACAGTGAACACGTATTTTGCCTGATTTTGCCTGACGTATTTTGATTGATTTTTTTTTTTTTTGCATTAAAAATCTAATTTAGTTTAAAGAGATCCAGAATCATCCAAAAATGATTTTTGTCACCAATGTCCAGTGTTATTAATTTCGCACTGGCTACTTTTTACAGTCTCACACTGTACCTTTTAATTCTCCCAGTGCAGAGGCCTGATTTAAAAGCCAGGTTATCCTGACCCGTTTCTCTCCTATTGTTCCCTTGACGTCCAGGACCATGGAATCCCTATCAACATGGGCTATGCTGTGGCACCGCACCATTCAGGCGTCTACCCTGTCCACCTGCAACTGTACGACGCCTGGAAGAAGGTTTGGAGCATCAAAGTGACTAGCACCGAGGAGTACCCGCACCTCAAGCCGGCCCGCTTTCGGCGGGGTTTCATCCACAGCAGCATTAGCGTAAGAGCACATTTCTTCTACGCCCAGACATCCACGAGGCCTCATTAACTCGTTACCTCTGGCGTTTCACCATCCATCAACGTTCTCCTTTACCGTTTACATGCTCTATCCTTCATTAATGATCTCCTTCTCTACCTCCTCCAGTTATTTTGCATTCACCTCTTTATTGGCCAGCAATAAATCTTCATCCTTTACAGTACTCTTCAGTGCTCAAGTTGACCGTGTAGCCTTGCATGATACATCTGCCTGATTATTGCTGTTCAGCGTAGCTAAGACTGACATGTCTTCATCACCAGCTGCCCCTACAAAGCTGCACTAAATCCCCGTCACTGTGCTGAATCCATTGGGGCCCCAACATTCGCGCCGGATAGTGACCTTGCCCGAATAGAGAAGTTCCTGTAATAAATGACATACATCACATGAAATAGCTTACAGCTAAAGATAGGTACTGTACAGTAACCTACCTGCATGTACACAACAGTGATCCTGATGATTGATGACTGTAACGATCATGTCTGATGTAAAGCATTTGACTGGACAGCAAAGCAGGAGGGCCATCAATGGTGTCGACTCTACTGGGCCAGCCTTGCTGGTACGAAAGCTGCTTTGTATCCTGGTGGGCTGATGTGGCAGTTAGCACCTTGGTGTTTACTCCCACAAAACCGCTGGAGTCATGCAGTGACAACACAACTTGGCAGTTTTAGATTGGTTTTGATATATCCCGCTGAGCTACCACTAAGTATTCCACTGGTTTTGTTACTGTTTAGTCAGAAACTTCGTGAGACAAAACAGACAATTGACGAGAGTGTGAGATGCATGTTTGGTTGCGGGGACATCCAGCTTGATGTTTTTTGGGGCGTGGTTACAGCCAACAGTAACTAAAAGAGGCTACAATATGAATCTGATACATACTGTCAACTATGCCTTTTCACAAAATAATCATTAAAAAACCCTGATAACGCCAGAGCTCGAGTGCCTCTAAATGGTGTTTTGCTCCTAAAATTTGAGACATTGTACCGGTAAGTACCTTTTTTCATCTCCTCACGCATGCGCGGACAGTACATTTGTGGAATTATATTTGAATAGTTTTTGTCGCTGTCAAACTACTGCTCCACATGTCAGCCAATTTATCAGTAATGCACTGAAAATTAGTTTCGCTGTGAATAGTTACTCAAGTCAGTTTACAGCGTGCGCTCATAAATGTTCTATTGCACCCCTAAAATTTCAGGTTAGGTGCCACTGTGCTCCATTTCAAAAAGCTAAAGTTAATCTGTAACCTTGGTCTTGTTGCTTTGGTCCTTAAATATGTAAATCCTAACTGGGTTGCTGTTGTTTGGGACTGAATGAGCAACACAACAGCCTTCTTTTGCACAACAGAAATTTGATTGAACAGACAACGAGATGGATGATATTTTTGGCGTGGTTTACTGTCTTTAGTAACTGTTCATTGCCTCAATTACGGATGTGCTACAGTCTGGTGAGGATAAGCATGACTGAAATTTTGTATAACCCTATTATTTATGAAATTTTGTAGGCACTTTGTATGCAGCGATGGCTGTTTGAAAGTGCTCTATAAATACAGTTGACTTGAAAACGGATGGATGGGCAATAAATATATATACTGAAGACGGTACTTTGCAGCAAAATTTTTAATGCGGCGACTTAAGACTTCTGCTTTTGTCACGTTACACGTTTTTCTGTAACCAGCTGAAGATATGTTTTAAAAATATCTATCTGCAAAGAGTTCACGAAAGCCAAAACTGCAATTATGCGAGGGTCCTCTGTATTAAAGTTCCAAAGCAGCGTGAGAGCCGAATAAATGACAAAAAGTTCAAAAGGAACAAAAATAATCTTATCTCCTTCTCTCCCTGGGTGACCTTCATAGCTGATGGAAAACTGTGCAGCCTCAGTCCAGTTTCTTTGTAGTCTTGACATTCAGCGGGCCTGTGTGGTCTCTGTGCTGTCCTCCCCGTCCTTGAGATGGTCTGAATGGACTTGTCTTGATATTCAGTACCCCAGACACTTTAAACTGTAAATTCAGTGCCATCAATTTCCATATAGACGCGGATGTGAATGAGAGCTTTGCTTTGGCCAGATGAGTGGCATAATACGGATGTTATTGGAAGCAAACAATATATGGGATAACTGCCAGGAGCCCACGCTGCCCGGCTCTTCATCTCAGCGGAGGGCTGACGATGTGTGTTTCTAGCTGAATGAAAGCATTTGGTGTGTGCGTGTTGTTTTGATTTCATTTCCGCCATTTGGTTTGTTGACTTTGTGTGTGTGTTCTCACAGGTGCTGCCCAGGCAGACGTGCGGTCTGTTCACACACACCATCTTCTATAAAGACTACCCAGGCAGCCCCAATGAGCTGGACAAGCTTATCAACGGGGGAGAACTCTTCCTCACCGTTCTGCTGAACCCAGTAAGTCCAAATGCAGCCTTAGTCTGACACATTTGGAAACCCGTGTAACTGGTGATGTTAATCTGAATTTGAATAAGGGACAGGAAAATGACTCGCCGGTGAGTCATTCAGCGACATCTTTGTGCTTAGCTATGAGATCTATAGTTGTCTCTTGTGTGCTTGTTCCGACTGTTACTTGTTTTTCTCACCATTCCACACAACTATGCATCCTGCTTATCTTGCCCTTTAATCACATAAACATTTACTGCTTGCACTAAAGGTTACAGTAGCAGTTGCATCTTTGCTGTCTTACTATCTTCATCACATCCCAGCTGTTTTGCTTTCTTTAGCCATAAGTCATCCTGAAAATTGATTCCAGTCCGCGTCCTTGTGGTGTCTAGTCCAGTATTACAGAGAACCCTTCTCCAGCCGTAATTGATTTCATTTGATCTCCAAGCTTAGAATTTATGTAGCGATAGTGTTCCAATCCTGCTGAGCGGTTTTCTTGGATTCCACAAAATGAAGAATGTTATGTTTTCAGAACGTGTTTGAGTCTCAAAGCTGCTGAAAATTCATCAGCTTTTCCGTTGTATCAACCTTTTATGAGAGTCCAAGTGTTTTGTCACTTTGGCTGACCCTCTGTAACCTCCACAACTGTTTTTCCATCGTGCCGTTCACTCTTCAGTTCTGACAGCGACTCCTCTCCCAACAGATCAGCATCTTCATGACCCATCTGTCCAACTATGGGAACGACCGTCTTGGCCTGTACACTTTTAAAAGCCTCATGATGTTTGTCAAGACATGGACAAATTTAAAGATGCAGACCCTGCCGCCAGTGCAGCTGGCTCAGAAATACTTCAGCCTGTTCCCATCTGAGAGAGATCCACTCTGGCAGGCGAGAACACCCAGTGCTAATTTGAGATTGTTCTCCATTTTTGTCTTCACTTTCACTTGTGCTTTAGTACGCTTGCGTAAAGTGTAATAATAACCGAGTTTGTTTTTAAATGGGTTAAATTCCGTCAATAACAAATTAGTAGGTAATCGCTGGAAGCTATTATTTCAATGCATCATCTTTGTTATCAAGCAGTCATTCAACTGTGCTTTAACATATGCATTAGTTTTCCATTTTCATTTTAGTGATTTTATTTATTTCCTTATTTTTGCACCTATAGGATCCATGTGAGGACAAAAGGCACAAAGACATCTGGTCCAAAGAAAAAACATGTGATCGCTTCCCCAAACTACTTGTCATTGGCCCTCAGAAGACAGGTGAGAAGCTGTACTTCATCCCCCCCTACAGGTTGCAGTGAAAGTGTCGCTGTATAGTCGTGTTGGTTATCCCTGCAAGCCTCTGATTAGCTTTCAGGAAATCAAATATTGCTTCTTCGGTGGGTACCGATTTGTTATGGTGTGACTAATCTGTTATGCAGTTTCCTTCATTGTACGAGGTACAAAGTAATTGGATTTGCCCTCACTTAATCCTCTTTTCTTGCTCTTTATTTCCTCCCTGCTGTCAACTCCACTCTGTCTCTTCCCATCCTCTCAGGTACAACGGCGCTCTACCTGTTCCTTAGCATGCACCCTGACCTGACCAGTAACTACCCCAGCAAGGAGACTTTTGAGGAGATCCAGTTCTTCAATGGCCACAACTACCACAGAGGCATTGATTGGTAAGAAAGCACACTGAGGTCACAGTGCAAATAAGCTCTTCGTGAAAAATATGTCAAGAAGAACATTGATTTTGGGAAGCATTGTGAAATGTAATGGTGTCAAATATTTGTTAAAAGTTACACGATTCAACAATGTGTTCGACACTTTAACATCTGCTTGTGTACCAACTTAATTATAAATAATGAAAAGTGCAATGATTGGCCTGTATGGCCATACTAAAGAATATTTACAGAATGTAAAAAAAATGCCTGTCTTTGAAAAGATGCACCTCTAAGAGCCAGAGGTGCATCTTTTAAAGTTTTTTTAAGGTGGTTATTTTGGAAATAAGAACAGACAGATGTTCCAGAGACTAGTCAAATGTTATTATGTTACCAAGGAGAATTTGATTGCAGCCTAGTGCTTAAAACCTAATTGGGAAGATTCTGTGCAAATTGTTCAATTTCACTGTGAAAATAACCTAAAGCAACAGACTAATGTTTATGAGGGAATTTCTCAGCAAACGATGCATAACAAATGTAAATTTATACCAGGGACGATCACAACAAAGACACTCTTGATTGAATGACACCCCCAAGCTAAGTTATATTTACATCTGCCCAAAGCCACACATTCCCACGGAATTTCAAGAGGTTCAATGAGAACAACGTCAAAGAGAATTCAGGATTGGAAAGCTTTTCCCTCTGCATCGTGATGCTTAGTGGGCGCCAAACCATCTGTGCATAGAATGGCAGCAGCCACATCCACGGAGAACAAATTCCAACTGATCAACTGTGACCGCCGTTAACTCCTGTTTGTGTGCTGTCAGGTACATGGAGTACTTCCCTCTGCCCTCCAATGCTAGCTCCGACTACTACTTTGAGAAGAGTGCCAACTACTTTGATTCCGAGGTGGCTGCTCAGAGGGCCGCAGCGCTCCTGCCCAAAGCCAAGATCGTCACCATCCTCATCAACCCCGCTGATAGAGCGTACTCTTGGTACCAGGTGGGTAATCCTGAGGAGCTCACACCTCATTAGATCCAGTACACCTTTGAACACCTGAGCACCTTTTGGTTCAATGATGAACATTTTGGCATCTCCGCTGGAGCTGCACTGTTTGTAATGAAACGATAAATTCTACACTTACAGCACCAAAGAGCCCACGATGATCCAGTAGCGCTGAAATACTCATTCCATGATGTCATCACCGCCAGTCACGAGGGTCCGGCCAAGCTCCGGGTCCTCCAGAATCGATGTCTGATGCCAGGCTGGTATGCCATGCACCTGGAGCGCTGGCTCAACTACTACCATTCCGGCCAGGTATGTATATGGAGTATTTGGTCAAGCAACCAGCAGCCCAGACTGATTAAAAATAATAAAAAACATATCTGCGGGACATATGCCTCACAGTGCAGAGGTGCAGATTATGATTTCAGCTCCGACCTTCCTGTGTGGAGTTTGCATGTTCTCCCCGTGCCTGCGTGGGTTTTCTCAAGGGACTCTGATTTCTTCACACATTTCAAAAAACATGCATGGCAGGCTAATGGAACACTCGAAATTGTCCCTAGGCATGATTGTGAGTGTGAATGGTTGTTTGTCTGTGTGCCCTGCGATTGGCTGGCAACCAGTTGAGGGTGTACGCCGCCTCCTGCCTGAAGACAGTTGGGATGGGCTCCAGCATGCCCGCGACCCTTGTGAGGATAAGCGGATGAGATAAATATATTAGAACCATTGTGGTGCGCAGAGAGATGACTTTTCTGTTCTAAAATGTTTGCATCATCTTTCCCAGCTGCTGGTCTTGGATGGGCAGATGCTGAAAAGTGAGCCCGCCTCTGTTATGGATAAAATCCAGAAGTTCTTAGGCTTAACTAACATCATCAACTACCACAAGATCCTAGCGTGAGTATGCACCTGCTTGAACCGCTGCCGGTGGAACGTCAAAGGTCCAAATCTTTCCTAACCTCTGATTTGTTCAAATTTTAAAATGGTTTGGGTGGAAAAAAGTGATGGAATGAAGAATGTAGTACTTAATTGACGTAAAATTCTATGCCAATACAACAGGAACATTTGACGAGATTTATGAAAAGTAGTGAACTAGCTAGCTGGCCAAAAATCCATTGCACTTTTTGTCTTCTGTATGTAGGCCATATTCATGCTTGAATGTATCATACATGATGTGTTTCTGTCTCATGCAGGTTTGACCCCAAGAAGGGTTTCTGGTGCCAGCTGCTGGAGGGTGGGAAGACAAAGTGTCTGGGGAAAAGTAAAGGGCGCAGGTACCCTGATATGGAGCCCGAGGTACGATCATTTTAACCTTAACGTTCACCTACACAACATAGACAAAAGTATTTGGACCCGTGGCTGGTTAAATTTGAGTGAAAAGTGGGATTGCCACAAATGACTTTTCCACTCGTCATCCAAATTGCAGCATTTGCAATTTGAAAATTGCATTCTACTACATTGCAATGTCCATTTCAGTTTGATTAATGGTTCAGCTTTAGTTGGAAGCAGAGAATTGTTCAAAATGACTTAATAAGATCAAGATCCAGGAAGAGCCCAGATTGGTTGATTTAACGACTGTCTGTGTCTTATGTGTTGTGTTATTTTGTTATTTTGACTTTAAGATGGCGCCGCAAGAGTGGCTGCCTTTCCAGGAGCTCCTACATTTTGTTCTTCTACTTCTTCCTTTCATAACTTTGCTGCTGTGAATTGGGAATTTCTCCATTGCAAGCCTAATAATGGTTTTCTTATATTAACTGATCCACTCCTCCCTCTCTCCTTCAGTCGTTGGCGCTCCTCAGGGAATACTACAGGGATCATAACATCGAGCTGTCCAAGCTGCTGTACAGAATGGGCCAGCCACTCCCCAGCTGGCTCAGAGAGGAGCTGGTTCACACCAGGTAGCAACCCAAACGGGGAGAGAAAAGCAGACCGACAATTTCGACACCACCTCAGCGCCACCACCACGTTGAAGGAGGTCGTTATTCTATAACTGTTTGTGGATGGGATGCCCAGCCGGAAGTCAGAACAATCACTTCTGCATTCTGTGATCTTCCAAAAAGTGTAGGAATCTAATGGGTTACTGAGCATGAGGAATCACAAATGGAGCTTTGCTCTCTCTGAGCTTAGAGATGCCGTGAACCTTTCAGTATGACAAGCCAGGTCCTCGGAGGTCCTCTTCAAAGCCAGAGGATGAGGAAGCACTGCATTGGCTTCCCCCCATGGTCGAAACTTCTCTCCCACATGAGAACTTGAACTAAAAGACCCAACGATGTACCGCGTGCAAAGGCTGTGTTTCATATTCCGTCTTCACCGTTTCAGTTCTGGAAATGGACCGCAGTCGTAACCAGTGTCAAAGTGCTGATGTTTCCAGCACAGAACGCGAAGGGACAGAGAGACATTTGTTTGACATTTGCCTTTGAGGAAGTTTGGACATTTGGTTGCATGCGGCAGCCTTTTTTGATAGGCCTTGCTAGAATCTTGTAATTTCATTTACAGATGCCAGGACATAATCTCCATTAGACTATTACAATTTGGATGTTTGGGTTGTTGTTTTTTTGAAGACTGTTTGTTTTTCAGACATTGTTCTGTAGCGTCATGATACTTGTAGAATGTACCGAAAGTAAATATCAGATTCCTCCTTCAGGCCGAATGCAGAGGACATCAAACTGCTGCCTGCCATCACTTGGCCACTGAATGGGCAAAAGCAGAAAGTGATTGACTCGTGTCGAAAGCACAATATTTAACGGTACTCAACATACATCGAACTGGATGGCACACGAGCATTTGGTTAACCAGTCCAATCTGTGAAGATCATAAGCTAGCTGCTCTGTCAGAAACTCAGTGTAAAGAACATGTTTTCCCATACATGTTTTCTTTCATTTCATGAAATAAATAAGTCAACGACACAGTGTAAAAAGATATGTCTTTGGAAACTGTCAAGGCAAAACTTCCCACAACAGGCCAAACGGCACCACACCAGACATGTTTTGTTTTAGGGTTTGAAGGTGTTATCACTGCAACTAGATGTCAAAAATAGAAAACAAAAAGCTGCTCTTACTGCAATAGTTTTGTACAGGGTTCTGACGTTAGGAAAAAAAAATGCACACAGCAGTCTTCTTTTGTTTCTTGACTGTAAATGTACATAACTGGCTCCCCTTTGGTAGACCTAAATTATTTGAATGTGTTTGGCTCTCCATTGGTGTGCGACGTCAGTGTTGTGGGGAAATTCAATGCGATCGTTTCCTCCAATGTCCTCTCACTGCCAACTGTTGTCTCCATATAAAGTATTAACGTGATAACACATAACAGCAATGATGGTACTAATAATAACCTGGACTGTATGATAAAGATTTGTAATTGTTGTCAATAATTTTTACAGTGTAACTAATATTGTCGGTGCTTTTTAATTTGCAAATAAAACACCACTGTATTTTTCACAATTGGGATGTTTCTCTCCCCCCGCCCTCTACTCTTTCACTTCTGTCTTTTATTGCTGCATTTTTATTTTCAGATTGGGTAATGGGAAGATCTTCGTTTCCCTGAAATTTTAGGGGACTGTCTATTTAATTACATACAGTATAGCGCTAGCAAAATGTTATAAATGGTAAATCTATTTTTTCCTACTTGTAACTTAAAAGATGTAATTATTGTATGTTGAATTTTTTTTTAACATTTAGATAAAGTTCCGTGTGCATAATTATTTACACTTTTTCTCAATGCACCTATACCTATATAATTTTTTTTCACGTTTTGGGGAGAAATTATAAACATGTTTCCACTACTACAGTGGACACCGACACACTCAAGCACTCAGACACTTACAAATTCCACGAATGTTTTAAATTTGTGACATTTTCGTTCTTTGACGGCTGAACTTTATATATAGATATATAATATAATAGACTGTATACAAATATACTGTATAAGCATGAAACTGCATTCATGAGGTTTTGGTCATACAGCAGGAATTACAGATATTAAGGAACAGTAGCCGTACTTTAGAGGATTCCTTAATTTACCCTGCGGAATTTCAGAAATTTAGGATCGGTACCTGAAAGTGGTCACTGTAATACATATTTTTAATTTTTTTAAGTGAGTCCACCAATGTCAACATAAAATTACGACAGCACTTTTGTTGACAAGAAAGCTAACATATTTTTGGGTTTTAGCGTTCTGTCCACCCTCCATTATTGGCTTGTGTTATGTGTCTTGTGTTACGGGAGTAGTATAAAATGTATTTTATGTTTCGGTCCTGAGCTTGGAACTTAGTTTCATTAGTTTTTTGAGATAAAATAGTTGGGAGAGACTGCTATAGAATCACGGTTAATAAAAAAAAAAGTAATTTGGGATCGGCTCCAGCTCACCCATGACCGAAATGAAGGTAGAGGAAAGACCCCAAAACACCTAATTTCCTGGCATATGACTGCAAATGAGAAAATAACGTCAACATTTCTATAAAACGTGCAATTGTCTGCACAAAAACCCTGAATTAACTTGCTAGTTGGTGGTAAAACATGTTTTTTCATTAATTTGCTGTTGACACCTTTTGACAAATACTGTACTCTGAGTTGAAATGAGAGGCTGTCATCAGTAGACTTCTGCCTCTACCAACAAGTGATGCGCTTCTAAATTGACCAATCGCAGCTTTGTTATTATAAAGCCTGCCTACTTCTTTTTGTTTTTTTCCCTCATTCCAACCAGTCTGGTTTCTCTTCCTCTCTTTTTAAGGGAGGTATTTAATATAAAAGAAAGCTTGTTGTAGACCAGTGTGACAGGAAAAAACGTAGGCAACGCCAAATAATGGAGGAAGCTGGTGAAAACGCGCCTCTGGATAGGGCAGGCAGTGCTGAACGTTTGGTTGGTGAACCAAGATCCAGACGGTGAGTAGAGGTACCAGTTGAACTTCGAATTATGATACCCATAAAGTCCAGATGAAATCTATTCATTTTTCATTTCAATCATTTTAATTGTTTACCTTTTGTACGCATTTAACTATTAATTTTTACAGCTAATTTACACCAGAAACAAGTCTTTGTAAATGCGTAGGCGAGTTTCATACTTTCGGTTTTTATTTCACAAGGATGATTTTTTTTTCTTCAGGAACAGGTGTTACAATAACACTTTGTAAAACAATAAAATATCTTAATGAGAGTTTGAATTAATTTGAGTCTTTTTTTTAAGATGCTGAATTCCAAAGTTTACTTTCTCGATTCCTTCGGCAGTTATGACCAACTTAAAAAAATAAATGCCAGGACGTTTTAAAAAATAAATAGTAAGTAATCTGAACAAAACATCGTAGATACGTTATTTTGACGTTACGAACAGGGTGAGGCCTAATAAAACGGCGTGCCCGTTTTATTAGGGTGAGGCCTAATAAAACGGCGTGCCCGTTTTATGATCAACACATAGTATTTCTCACATATAGACTTACTATAATTGTGACTTAACTACTGTGTTAGCCCAGGTTATTAAAAGCCCAATATTTCAAAAGATATTTTACATTTCTAATTATCAAGGCAAGATTCTGGAAAAAAGGACAACATTTATTATTTAATCAATAGTTCATTTAAAACTACAAATAATATATTAAAGTGCTGTTCATATAATTGAATATAATGTAGCGTAGTTAGACAGCCATTTATTGAAATGGCTCCACTGAAGTGACTTCTCTCTTTGTCTTTTGTTCCCCCTGACCACTCAGTGGCTCCACTGGCTACGCCCTGAAAGTGGCAGGCCTGACTACTCTGGCATGTCTGCTGCTGGCCAGTCAGGTGTTTGTAGCCTTCATGGTGTTTGACCAAAGGCAACAGATCCAAACGTTGCAGAAGGACTCCGACAAATTAAGCAGGCAGCTGCACGCAACTCAAGGTAAAGTAATGAAAGAGAGGTCATCTGTAGATGCTTGTAATAACAGTGAAAGATGGTGTTCCAGTGAGGAAGATATGGGAAATTGAGTTAAATGATGACTGTTAATATCATCCATGGGTTGAAGGTGATCTGGAGCCTATCCCAGCTGACTTTGGACTTACATGTTGGACTGGTTGCCCGTGAATCGCGGGTCACATGTAGACAAAACAGACATTCACATCTATGGATCATTTTGCATTTTGGGTAAGGTGACCAGATGTTCCGTTTTAAACAGGACAGTCCCAGTTTTAAGCTTTGTGTCCCGAGGCCCAGTGGATTCGTGAGCCCCATTGTGTCGTTGTGCTAATGTAGTTACAACCCCCCCAAAAAAAGTATCCCCTGCCACGGGAGCGTACATGCATTGAGTGAAAACGTGTTCAACCGCTCACACAGTCGTCAAACATCCATTGGAGTACTCATTCAAGGCAGCAGACCAGCACATGAGCACATTGCATGAGGTACTTGGAAACATTTTATAATTTATTTGACACACCAAAATTCGAACAGCTGCATGTCAATTCAAGTTGAAGGGCAGGGCATGCACATTTTTCAGGGGTAACTACATTGCCACACACCCAGACCGAGCAATAAAGTTTGGGTAATGGTGAGTGCCTTGACTTGTTTCGCGCTCTCAACCAAGATAATATTTAGCATTAGTAGCTCAAGTAATCACCGGTCACCAGTTTGACTAGTGATTAGTGATGGCGGGATGAAGCCCCGTGAATGTATCGAGTCATTTGGGCCAATTGCCTCGCCAAAAGGCTGATCATACGAGGCACCATTTAATAACTCATTCAGTACTGCTGATATCTGCTGGTCATTTGATGTAACACAGATTTTATGTGGTTAACAGGCAACAAACCAGTAAATCTGCACAAATTAATTGAAGTTTTGTCCATTAAATATTGTCTGCCTATTTGTCAGTTGTATGTTCAGTTACTTGATGTGCTTGTGTAACTCAGACACATATTGGATGGAGGGAATGGTGTATTTTATTGATTTTTGTTAAGGAATAAAATCATTTAGACTGTGTTGGGGCTCGGTCGATTCCTTTTTTTGGAAATGATTTCCCCTGCCTTTGAGAAAACCCTCTTGCAGTGTTGGGAGATATCTGTTCAAAATGGTCCCAAACTAGTGAAGTCCTTCGCTTTTTGGGTGGCTCTGCCTCCATTCTCAAGCAGTCGAAGTAGCGCAGCAATGATCCAAGACTCACGTTAGACGGTCATGCAGTGGACTCTTCCTGGGTTTTCCGCACCTTTTTATGGAGCGCGAATCACAATGTGATTCAGTCACGTGACCGCTGAAAACGGGGCCTCGTTTGCCTTCGGTCACGTGATATGAGGAACAAACGAGGCGGGCCTCGATACAGGCTCCATTTAACTACGCCCCATTTGTGCGGAGCATGAGTCGCGACTCCTCTTCCATTTGTAACGTCACTACTAGTGGTTAAATTTGTGATCAATAGTTTCTGGTAAGAATTTTATGTTTATTTGATTTTTAGCCAAATAATGTCCTGGTTTTTCATTTTGAAAATCTGGTCACGCTAATTTTGAGGAATTTGGGAGAAAGCCAGAGTACAGAGAGAACATGTAAATTTCATACAAGAGAAACAGAGACTCAAAAGGCCTTAACCGCAGGGCAGTCAAGCAAAAAGCTCTTCTTCTGTGCCACCTGATTTTGCTTCAATGTTATTTATCACAAGTGTTGGCTAGCCTTTTTGAGCCAATAATCATATTCTACATGAGAAAGGTTTTCACCCAAAAAGTCACACAAAGTGGATACAGTTAAGTTGAAGCTTCTGCAATCTCGTGGAAGACTACCGTATTTTCACGACTATTCGACGCACCGTACTAATGGCCGCAGTCTCATTAATGGGTGACATTTCTGTATTTTACACATACACAGGACGCACCGTACTAATGGGCGCAGTTTTACAGTGGTAAAACATACGCCAGCTTAAACATACGGCATGCATGCGCGCACTCTAACACGTTAGCTTGAAGCATACGGTAGCATGCCAAGACATACAGATAAGATAAAAACACGTTTTTAAAAAGGCAACGAAAGCAGAACTGAGTTCGGGTGTATTTTATTTAGCCATCGTACAATGTTCTCACGTTTTTCGATCAATCATCACCCAGAAATCCATCAAAGTCCTCATCCTCTGTATCAGAAGCAGAGGACTGCACATCTCAGTTGTCATTGAATGCATCACATGCTAGTGTGAGTTGCTACGCATTGCCGAGCGGAAAGAAGGAGTGGCAACAGCAAAGTCAACATTTCTCTCGTGTGAAGCTTTCCCACATTTGAAAGTAAAGAACAGAGCGAAACATGGTGGCAGCGCGTGTGTGTGTGTAGAAAGAATTGAACAATTGTGCAAGTACCCTAATCCATCAAAAACGCCGCATTCCCTCTCGTTGTTGCGTATTGTGGCGTAACTCCCCAAGCGCTGCCTCTCACTCTTTGTAAAGTTGTGTTTGTCACCGATCATCCATTGTTCCCATGCCGTTCGCAACTTTCCTTTGAACGCCCGGTTGATGCCGATGTCCAACGGTTGGAGTTCTTTAGTCAAGCCTCCGGGAATAACGGCAAACTCAGAGTTCATTTGCTTGACTTGTTTTTTCACCGCTGCTGTGAGATGGGCACGCATGCCAAAAGCATAACCGGTGGCTTTAAGTTTGAACTGAGCTTCGTAGGCGTGTCTTTTTGTCGAATTTATTTTCAGGGGTTCTTAGAAACCAAAACCGGAGTTGTTTTGCAACAATGCACATTGCCACACTCTATACAAGTGTTGGTACTGGCTTGAGGCGTCCACTTACACGCCCACCCTTCACCATTGGCGGACTAGCTTGCCTGTCCTCTCTCTCCCTCTCCATATATGTATATATACACGCCCACCCTTCCCTGATTGGCCGACTTCTTTCCCGCATGCCTGGCCACAGTCACTTCCGCCTTTTCTCTATATAAACAGCGTGTCGGCTGTCAGTCAGATTTTGGAAGTCAGCGCATATAAAGGACGCTCCGCACCATAAGGGGTCCTGTCCATTTTGGAGAAAATTTGAGACTTTTAATGGCGCCTTATAGTCGTGAAAATACGGTACATTGCTGGCATACATTCCTAACACGTAATTACAGTACAGTCAAACCTCGGTTTTTGTCCATAATCCGTTCCAGAAGGCTGTTCGAAAACCGAATTGTTTGAAAACCGAAACCACGTTCTTTAAAAAAAAAGTGTATTGAACACGTCTGCTCACAATGAAAAACGACACAAGGAAGCATCACTTCCTCGTACAAGGAAGGCGACAGGAGTGAAGTGGTGCATTCAAGTGCGCTCAGTTAGTTCGAGAACCGATTTTTGGTCGTAATCCGAGGCATAAAAAACTCGAAAATCGATTTGGTCGAGAACAGGGACGTTCGAAAACCGAGGTTTGACTGTATTTTAATTTGACTGTAACAAGGTTCTCAGGACATATGCTGTATCAGTTTCAAACTTGTCCTCACAGTGGCTCCAATAAAGATTCGCGGGCCAATTAACCACTTCCCAATGATGCAGGCATTTGTGGATTTGGACTCGGTGGCAACCAAGGCACCTGTGAAAGTAAGTTCTACACCCTCCTTCTCTGAAATACAATATAATATAAGGGACGTGAGCCAAAAAACTGGAAAATGTGTATCCATTTAAAATATTATAACCTACAGTATTATTGAGAATGACGAATATTAAAATGACCTTTGTGTGTATATACAGCAGGAAGAGAAGAAGAGTGATTCTGTTGGCGTGGATGAAATGATTGGTCTCATGGAGGTAATTTGTACTCAGGATTATGTTATGTAACATCTATTTTTATTTTATAGATGTTTTATATATATAATTTTAGGGCAACTTTGAGATGCCCAAATTCAACGACACCATTCTGGGGAACATGAAGGGCTTGAAGAAGCAGCTGAGCCAAAGTGACTGGAAGGTGAAGCAGTCATGTTCAGAAATGAGAGCACACGTACACACAAACATGTATTCATAGAAAAAATACATTTTTGCAGAGCTTTGAATCTTGGCTGCGCAACTGGATAATCTTCAAGATGTCTACAACCCCTACTGGTGAGCAACACTACTACACTTTTCTCCACAATGAATGTTCACCCCATGAGAGGATTTCACACTCGAATGGCGACTAGAATAATGGGGCAAAGATCTCTATCAAGGCCAAAAATTCCTCAGTCAGAGTGCAACTGTACACATTCATACATCTACACTATATTATGCTTGGTTCAGATTCTGTGATGGGTCTCCTCCAAATACAGTGAAACTCCTTTGGAACGAAATTGTCACGTCCCGTGTTTGCCAGCAGGGGGGCAGACTTTTCCTGCCTACCGCCGACACACCTGTCACCCATTAAGGACTGATTACACAGGGTTTATCTTTGTGCTCGGGCAGTTAACTTACTGCCGGAGTATTCCACGCCGTGCCAAATCTCTCGATTACTGCCTTAATCTATTCATTGCTGTGTAGCCTTGTGGCTGTGATTGTGCGTCGTTAAATCTACTCTTATTAATTCCTATTGTTGCCAACTATAATCCTTGCCGTTTTCTCGCAAGCGTTTTCTGTTGCTTCCTTTTATTCCTGGTCCTGATTTTGACCAGCGTTTTCTGTTTGTTGCTCCCGGACGGGTATTTTGTGTTTTGTATTAAAACCCATTTGTTCTCGGACCACCTTTGCTTTGTCTGCTATTTCGGGGATCCACCTCATTATCTTGTTGTGCACGAAGCGATCATTTTATCGCTTCGGGCACAACGTGACAGAAATCATGTTTGCAGCAAGAAATTTTTCACAACAGGATGTTTTTCACTGTAGCAAATTTGATCTCAGATGTAAGCACCACCCCCCCCCCACCCCTGCCCACACACACCCACACACACAAACGTATGTGCACACTCACACACAAACGTATGTGTACTCTATTTTTATTCCAATGGTGCATAAGTATGGGCACACACTTATTTGACACTTCATATTGTCAGTGTAGAAAGAAAAAAAGAAAGAAATTGCGAAATTTACGATCAGCATTCACTTTCACTTACATCAATTTCTTGGATAATGTCTTATTTTGCTTGCTCCATTTTTCATTTTGATCACTTTTACCCTCTCTTCCAGCATCAGAGCTCTTCTCGTCTTAGCTGCTTCACATCCAAAGGGCCGTTTTGTAGCCATTTTAGCAATGCAACGTCCATCCTTGTCTGAATCTAACAATAACAAATACTTCTTGGCATGCAATGAACTTTTAAGCCAGCCGCAGGACGCTTTGTAGTCCTAAAAACCTTACGCTAACTGGAGCACTTTTCTCTCATTAGCGCTCTAGCTTGAGTCAAGCATTCGAGGAAAAGCTTGTTTGTTTGAATGCCCGGCTAAAAACCTTACGCTAACTGGCGCACTAATGACAGAGAAGCGCTCCAGTTAGCGTAAGGTTTTTAGCCTTCGAGAGCTAACTATGACCATCGAGGACTATGAAGCGTCCCGTGGGCGTTTTTAGCATGATAACAAGTAAAGAGTTCGCGGAAACGTTCGTTTATGTGAATGTCCGTCGAACCACAAGCAATTTACTCTGAACAGCTAATCGGATGCTACGGATCTAGCTTCAGTATCCACACACATAGATAGTGAGGTGCCTCTTGGCCAATCGGAGGCCAGGATGATGCTCGGTAAGTCAATGGCAGAGCAGCTATGAGTATGTTGAGTCCAGGAAACTCGCAGCTGTGACCGAAATAAACATCGTTCATTATGTAAAACCAGTGTGATGGTTGCTGTTGCCTTTTTTCGAACGAAGCAGTAGAGGTCGCTGTTGGATAAGACTTCATTGTAGTGAACGTCTTCGCGAGGCTGGAGCAGAGAAAATGATTTCATATCACGCAACAGGGGGCTTTTCGTCGTATGGGGGGCAGGAGAATGGGAATTGTGTTAATGCATGAAGATTTTTTCACATAAGGGTCTATTTTCGCCCATGTAGGTTTTGTTCAAGACGAGTTTCACTGTAGTTTCACTGGAGGTTAGTCTTGTAGCATGGTTCAGTGTTTCTGAACCCTTATTGACCCATGCCACATATTTTACATTTTTACATCTCGGGCACCTCCACGAAAGGCCGCCAACAATGCCACACAGGTAGAAGTTTAGTATTGTAATTCAATGTGAGCCTGTCTGTCACAAATGCAATCAGATAAAATTGATTTTTTACTAATTGTAACTCTTTCTTCTACCTTTTACAGTTTGAAGAAACGAAGCCAAGTGCTGCATATTTCTTCATCTGGTTGATATGCATAATAATCATTTCATTTCATATAGGCTATTGTAAGGGAACTCGCCTACTGTAGTGTGGCTTGCTACATTATTTGCTTGTTCATTGTTCATCATCATTAGTTGCTTGGTGTTACATTGATTGCTTGTTCACCGGAAAGGTTGTTCAGGGTTCTTCACGGCATTTACATCTAAAGATCAAAATAAACCACAGTAATTTTTTTCGAGTTTTATTTGATTTGCATTTAAAAATATTGGAGTTTTTTTTTTTAACACAGGCTCATGTATTAGCTCACACTGGATTGTGCTCGCATCTGCGTCAGTTTTGTCATTTAACTGCATGGAGAAAAAATTTACACAAAAAATAGTTTTTTTCATATAAAATTGCATGCAAAGTATACAAAGCTTGGGTGAATCAATTTTTAGTGGTTAGCAAAGAACTTTATTTTGGTGGAAAGATGTTGCAATAAAGTTTGGTTATATTCACTTGTGTGTCATGGATTAAATTTTTTTTTAAATCAACATCTTTGTTACAATTCAGAATCACGTATTGTTTTTATATAATTTACAGCAGTGGTTCTCAACTTTTATTCTGTGACTTGACCCTTGTGAAATTTTTTTTTTTTGCCAAGCCACCCCTATCAAGCGCAAAGCATTTTGGGCTAGAAAAGGAAAATACACTTAAAACAGTGCGTTGCCATCATTGTCTCATTCATTTTAATTTTTTTATTAAAAAGTGTCAATAAATAATCCAAAATTTTGGGAGTTACTTGAAATAGATTTTAACTTAGTTTGTTTGCATACAAACCTTTGGAATAATAACAAAATATAATATATAACACAGGACTTTTTATACAATGGCCTCTATAAATACGTACATTCCGAGCCTCCACTGACACTGTTGACGTAAGACTCATCTGGAGTGTGAAATGGGTCATTAGCTCTTTAGTTGCCATATGTTCTCGATATTTCATCATTAAGCAATGACATGGACTGGTAGCTTGAGCTAAACAACTACACAGGATTAACACAAGACAGAAAATAATGCCAAAAAGCAGATTTGTCATTCACTTTTATTTCTCCCTTTTCCAGTTAATTAAATAAAATTACCGGTACAACATATTTATGGCTGACGGCTAAAATGACTATCTACCATATAATGTATTTTACTAAACTCAACCTTTCTTTTACATCTTGGTAACCATACTCCTTGAGCTAAACTATATTCCTTGTCCTTAATAATTCAGCAGACTGTAATATAATACATGCGTGCTCATGGAGGTCCAAACATAAGCACAGCATGGCCTCCATGGTCATGAAAGACCCTGTGAGTACTCATTCTTTTGTTGCAAAATGGCAGATTTTTTCTCCGGTGACCTTCATTTTTTTTTCTACAGATTTTAATGAGAGACGGTGAAGCAGTAAAAGTGGGAATTGTACTAAATGCAATACCAGGTAAGGCTTACTCTCACAGGTTAACTTACAAGACTGGAAGTGAGTTTGATTTGTGGCAGCATAGTGAAATAACTAGTGGTTAGCACATCTGCTTTACAGTTCCAAGGTTGGCTCTGATCTTCCTTTGTTGACTTTGTTTTCACCATGCTTGCGTGGGTTTTCTCAACATTACAAAAACATGTATGTCGGGTTCATTGAAGGCTCAAGTTTCCACACCGGTGAATGAGAATGTTTGTGTATATGTGTCCGGCATTGGTTTATTGCCAATCCAAGGTGTACCCGGTTTCTGTCGTTCAATGTTGAAGTGATCCTGCCCATTGACTTGTCGGCACAAGTGTCGAGGTAATAAGAGCAACACGCTACCGTTCCAGCAGATGTATCGCTCAATCGCTCGCAAGCTGTTCCTGAGGCAGTACAGTATAACGTCAATCTCCTTTTTTTTTTTGGCACTCCAACCACATCAATACCTTTGAGAGAGTGTTTTCCAAAGCTAGAAAATTGCTGGGGAAAAAAGGAAATACTTTACTGCCCCCACCAGACCCCCCCCCCCCAAAAAAACCCAAAAGAACTGAAGGAAACTGTTTTTTTTTAAACAAAAATGTGCAACGAAAAATAGTTTGAAATATCTGTGCCTCAAAGACAAGTACATAAACAACATCAGTTCAGAATGAGAACACTTTCACTTTAAGCTTAACAATGCCACATGTTGACATTCATTGAGTGTATATGTAAAAGATATTTTAACCTTATAATAAAACAGGTTCATACAAAATAATAACATAACGGCATAACCAAACAAGATTGTTTATAGGTTGCCTGCAATTCAACAATATGAGATACAGCAGGTCTTCTATTGAGGAAGAGAGTGACACAGTGCCAACACAGTATCAAAACAGTTTACCCAATATGCTGCAACGCTTCATGAGGCCTCAACCTTACTAAGGTTTGCCTGGTTGAGTGTTGAGGGCCCAAGTGCAGGGAACCAGGGCGGCAAACTGGGGAGCAAGAGTCATCATGAAAAAGAATTTATTTCAAAAATAGAAATAACAAAACTGTGATTATACTACTCTGAAACAAAACAAGATTGGGAAATGTGTCTGACGATTACAGCAACAGAAAAGAGGAACTGAGAAAGACAGAAAGAAAATAAATACAAGCAAGGGGAGCTGATTGGTTGGCACAAGGGTGGGTCCGATGACAACCGACGCAAACAAAGCCCCAACTAGCAAGACAAGACATGATCAATGGGACACAAGCAAAACATGAAACAAAACTCAATCTGCTCATCAAAAGAAAGTCAACAAAACACAGATCATGAAAATATATCACAGAAAAAGCTCCAGCTCACCTCTGATGCTACAATCAAAATATTTTGTAGGGAATGGATGGAAGGAGTTGAATTTATGTTTCCATCAGAGTTTTTTTTCTCTCTCAAAGGTCAAGAGTATGTCTTCATTCATAAGGATGGGCAAAGTTTGGACTACATATCAAAAGATGAGGTACTCTCAATGGTCACCATCTCGCCATATTTGTGTCTTATGAACTCTCATCGCCTTAATGCTTCTCCAAACAGCAACTACAGTGCTTGTCGTTCGACCAAGCTGTGACTGTGGAAAACATGCAGGTAACAACACGTCTTTTCAAATTGAGTCTTCTTTCACAATAGTGGCCAGCAACATGTCCAGGCTTTAAACTCGAGTATGTGTCACCGACAGAAGTTTCACGGGGAGTTGCTGCAGCCGCTCACTGATTGCACATGTGAAGGTTACAGCGTGTCACTGCTCATATGCGGAGCATCCATGGAGAGCGTTGGCACTCAGATTGACGATGTTATTGTGCAACAGGTTTGCTTCAGTTTTGTAACATTGCCTCAACTTTCCACTAGGGGCGTGTTATCATCAAACTAAATACGACCTCTCTCTACTAAGGGGAATGTGTCGTTTATTGACGACAAATTGTGTTTCTTTGTTCATCTATCTATACAATTGACACGTAGTGGCAGGTAGAACAACTAAATGCCCTTTCACCAGATGAGAGAGGTTCCAATTAATCTGTATCATGTTCAACTAATCAGCATGTATTGTATTGTAAGCCTAGATTTCACACAGCAGTCGGTGTGAGTGAATTGAGATGATCCTCAGTATTTAAGCATACAGTATATACTTTATGTTACATTTTGTTCAATAGTGTGTCTGTCCTAAGGTTGTTCTCATGTAAAATATATACCCGGTCTCTTTAAATAAAGGTAGGGAAATAGCTTTTTGGTCACATACGATGTTCGTTGCCTACCTTGTGTTTTTCTTAGGTGTTGACATATGTCTTCGGTCATGTGATGCCACCTGTGAAAGATGAGCTGTTTGTCTCTGTTTCCTACCTTCAGGTTTGTTTGTTTGTTTGTTTTTGTGTGACACCAGAAAAGAAAACACATTGTGGACAAGTTGTTTTGTCACCCCCCCAGTTTCATCCAGATGGTAGTGTGGATGATCTCTTGAACCCTGATACACAAACTCTCGAACTTGTCCCTCATCCAGTCCTGGGAAGGTGAGTGTGAATCATCAGTTCCTAACCATTGTGCCACAGAGATCATCGGAAGTGCTACAAGGAGTTATCCCATTTCTCTTAATTGGTTCAAACTGTATCACTTGCTTACTCGTCCAAAGTATCTCTGTTCATGATTTATAGTGACAGGTAGAACAATTACAGAGACTGTAATGCATCACCACAGCAGAAGATGTAATTAACCTGTGTATCCATGTGTTGCCATTCAAACAAAATAATAGATTTGTATTCGCCTATACGGTCCCAGATTTCACACAAAGTGCCCTATGTGTTAATTGGGACGTGGCATTACTATATTTCGGTATAGAGTGGATGTTAAAAGACTACACCCCCAGGTTTTTTTAAAATTAAAAAAGAGGCCAAGATAAATTTAATCAAGAAAAAATAAATATAACAAATAACATTCAGCAGTCTTAGTGGTTTTTTCCTGATGTTTTGGTGTGTGTGTGTGTGTGTGTGTGTGTGTGTGTGTGTGTGTGTGTGTGTGTGTGTGTGTGTGTGTGTGTGTGTGAGAGAGAGAGAGAGTGTGTGTATGTTTTTTTTAAAAAGAAAGAAAAAAGTAGAGCAACAACAGGGGTGTGTAGACTTTTTATATCTGCTATCGTGGTGTGCCATGAGATTTAATATTGTACTTGGATCACATTTCTAACTACATTTTTTAAAACAGGTAACTGTACTGGAATACATTTTAAAAGTAAGGCTCCCAACCCTGAACACAACAGTGTTACGTACAAGACCGGGAAAATTCAGCACCAACATGTATTGCATAACGTGACGAAAATATAAAGGATTCAAGTAGAATGCCTTATATTCACCAAATATGCTGATTATTAAACATATTAATGTGTGCAGATTGCTACAAGAGTGTTATGCTCGTCGAAGTTGAATGTCACAAGTTTCCTCTAACCAACCAGAGGACGGAAAAATATGACGATGTCATTCAGAGCCAGGTCGCTGACTTTGTGAGGACAAAGTTACTGTAAATCGGCCGGCACTATCGATTCTGAAGACCCTGGCCTAAGCAGATTTCACATGGCAACACAGAGACTGAAATCTTAAAATTCTAACATACACACATTCATGTACTGGAAGCAGTGCAGCCAAAAGAAATGTTGAGAAATGAAGAGAATACTCAACTCAACTGTATTTATAGAGCACTTTCAAACAGCCATCGCTGCATACAAAGTGCTGTACCTGGAGCAACTAACATATACAACAGTAAAGCAACAAATCAGTAACAAAGACGGTAGAAAGCACCGAACAGCAAAACCAAGAACAAATCTAAGTTATGCTGAGTCAAATGCCAAAGAATACAAGTGAGTTTTGAGGTGCGTTTTAAAGATGGGAGCGAGGAGGCTTGCCGAATGTTCAGTGGGAGGTCATTCCAGAGAGAGGGACCAGCAACAGAAAAGGCTATTAGGAATGAATGAAAACGGTTTCATGGAATAAATGGTATAATTTAGCTTGTATATGTATTGGAAAATGACTGCTCATAATTTACATAAGAATTGTGCCTTTGCTCTTTAAAATCTGGGAAACGCTGTAATCCCAATCCAAATACAAATGCTATCTGTATTTTGATTTAATTAAATTGAGAAATTGACTTTTGTTTTCCACTTAGTGTTATCAGAGGTTTGGGCGAGGTGTGCGTAGACTCTGCAAAGGAAGCCTACACGCTCTATGAAACATGCAGGGAAGCACAAAAGGCCAAAGAAGAGTTCATTTCGACAAGGTAGGTCAAACGAACTCTGGCTGTGTCTGGCAGAGACTTGCACAGAGTGGCGGTTACACAACCTAGAATTAAGTGTTTGACTGCATCATGTAACAAAAAAGGACTCGCCTTTACCAGCCTGTCTTGCTTTTGGGGGGTATTTTATCATTTATCGACTGCTTTTGTGTTCCGCAGATGTAGCTGGCTTTTCACAGTGGCGGTGGAGTGGAAACTCCAAGAGGATGAAGTGGCCTTTCAGCTCTGTAGCAGCAGACTGCGTGTGTTTGGTCTGGTGGGAGGAGCCAATTGGACAACCCTGATGGGGTCTGTTGACAACATGCCCAATTTGTACAAAGTAGTCTTCGTTATGTATCTTGCCTTAAATAGAGCTGCAAAGTGAATTTGACTAAGATAATTGAGAAGATATGGCAATGAGCAAACATGATTTGTCCAGGTTAACTGATGCACAAATATGATTACACTAAAAGTCATAGTAGTCAATCTTCACAACTCCAACCTTAACGCCTCCTTTTTATGCATTTTATGTCCAACGGTTTCCCCCCCTTCATTGAAGTGCAGTTCATTTTGTGCCTTTTCAGAGGAGCACTTTATATGCAAACAGATGCCAGTGCACTGTGATGAATCAAATCTGAGATGCTCCGTGATGGCTGACATTTGCGTCTTTTAATACGACATTTGGGCCTTTTAGGGCATCGGGTTGGCAACCCCTGACCACAAGAAGCAGTCATGCCGCTTATGACAAAACTCTTTTCAACTTTGCATTTCCTTGAATCTGGGTTGTTTCTGCACACTGCAGGAAAAAAAAGGAGCGGTATGTTTATTAATCACCATCAAAGATACATTCATGGAAATGTAAAGCATCACTTAAAATGCTCTTGACCTGTGGCGCAGTGATAAAATCTGTTATTCAGTAATGCTTCCTCTCACACTTCCATTATCGCCGTCGTTTGAAACTTAATAACACATTTGCAGACATTTCACGGGGAAAACTGGCTCTACCTAAAATGCAAAACACTCTTAAATATGCTGTTCTCTGCTACTTCTACGCTTACGTTATGCCCGCAATCTCTTAGCGTGAACAAGCAATTGAGCGGCAGTTATTTTGTACCTTAGTCGTAACTCGATACATGCCCTGCAATTGACTGACGGCCAGCCGAGGGTGTTGTCAGCGAGGATAGATGTTTTCAATCCAAAACATGAAAGAAACGGTTCATAAATTCCTTACCGTTCTATATCATCGGTTGCAGCATTGTCATTTTATGTCATGTCTCCAGCGTCAACCCGCTGCTGAAGGTTATGGATCAAATCCCAAGTGAAGCCAACAAAACCGACCCACTCTTGCATTGCCTTCTCAACGACGCTCTTAGAGGAAATAACAGGACAGCGCTCATCTACTTTATCCAACCTCGAGGTGCTTTGCTCTGCTTCTCCCCACCTCAAATCTAACCTTTGCTCAAATCATAAATCTTACTCCTCCTCATTGCAGGCGATTTAGATGATGAGACGCCATCTGCTTTAGCTTTGGCCCAAAAAGTGAAGCGGTTAGTGACAAGGGCCTCCCGATTTTGCTGGAGCCCAGAGAAAAGGGAGCAAGAGATCCGAGGTCATATTGTGGAGCTGAGACATGCGATGATGTCAGACGCGGCTGATGGGACGTGTAACATCCACAGGCTGGCTGAGCTCATCCGAAGCCTGCAGGTCATTTGTAACATCAACATTGAACTATGCATCAAACATATTGAACTCATAAGTGAGCGGTTCCTTCAACAGATCGTGAAAGAGCAGTCGTGGCAGAAGAAAAGGGAAGCGTCAAAGAGGATTAAACTTAAGGTTTGAATCATCCATATGAGCCATTAAACCAGGGCTGACAAAACTACTGCCATTCAAGACTTAAGTATAGACACAAAATACAATCTTACTTTGGCCAAAGGAACAGTAGTTCAATGCATAACAATAGTTTGCGGACGTTTCATTAAAATTTGTTTTTATTTCCTTTTGAATTTTAGTTGTTAGAGCAGGTTGGTCTATATTTTTGTTTGTTAATGATTTTAATTGTGATACATTTTGTATAATTTATTTATTTAATAGTATTTTTAGTTGTTGTCAAGTGCAAGTTTTAAAAAAAAGTCACTAAGTATTGTGTCATAAAGTAAAAACTACAATTCTCGAATGACCGTTTGACCTTCCTTTTTCTGTGAAGACGTACAGCATTACCAAAATAAATACATTTATAATAAACTCTGAACCGAAAGCCAGTTAGTTTTATCAATGCAAGATAGTTTGGGGGTTAATAGATATTCTGTTGGTCTGGCAGCTATGCGGATCCCAAAAGAGCCAAATACATGGTGACTTATCTGGAGGTCACAACATCAATCACAAAGAGAGTTCAGACGCCGTGAAGAGCTTGCAGAAAGAGTTGAGGCAGGCAATGGAAGCACACGTAAGAGGTAACAGGACACTTCACACTTCAGTACACCTGCACAATCACGTAAGATCCAAAGTAAGAGATGTCCACAAATTCCACCGATATTAACAGAATTCTCAGTAGTTTCATGATATTTTTACGATAATGGTTTTACAGTGGATATAAAGTCGACATGCCCTTATTCAAATGGAAAAAAATGAGACCAAGATGACAAACTGTTTCCAAGGTGAATGTGATGCCTGACTTATAATAGTCATCCATCCATTATCTTACATCTCTCATTTTCGGCACCTAATTTCAATACATTTTTATACCAGTGAAAACTTTCACAAGAAATTCTGAGCTGTAAACGACCACACTGCATTCTACGGTGCAGCCCTCTGTGTTTTCTGCAGCCAGGCCCATAAAAGTAATAATACAGCTCAATGCATACAATTCAATCTGCAGTTATAGCCTCGAGTCACATGTTTTCCGTGCACCCTGAGCATTTCCACCTGTCACATCACTGTTTCTGGCTGATGATCAATCATCAATAGTATTTGAAATCCATTCCCACATACAGTATATCGTTTTTTTTTTTCATTACTCCTGCACATGCGCAGAAGAAGCAGGTGTGTTAATCTACCAAGGGGAGATCGTAGAAGTTTATTGACCCTTAAATGAAACTTTTTTTTTTTGCCCTCTTGTTTAAAACCCTTGTGAGCAATAAGTGTTTCATATAATGGATACTGTTCCACACAAAATGTGAACATGTTCCACAATACATTTGTTCAGCACCCCCCCCAAAAAATCCATATATTTGCAGGAATATAATCTCAGAAAAAAAACTCTCGTCAAGAGACTTATTCTTTGTGCCAATCCAAACTGAGACTGACCATCTCTCGTTTAAAGGCAGACCTTTTGATATTTTGTTGTAGTGGAACTGATGATGTGGCCAGTGAGGGTACCGATATGTCGTATTTCTCATGTCTGCAAAAGAGACAGGGGGTGTGGAGAAAGTCCAGGAGAGCATATCGAGGATTATGCAGTTGATGGAGGCTCTCAGAGATGAACCGATAAAAAACATTCCTGCAGAAAAATGTGACCTCTGTCTACAAGTAACGCCCTTCATCTCCTTTGTGCCCTTTGTGCCCTTATCATTTTAAGCCTATTTGTATGCACAAGACTCTCCCACCTTCTTTTTTTTTTAAGTTACCGTTAAATGATGAGTATCAATTGGAAGACTGCCATGCACACGAGCGTAGGAGACAACTGAAGGAGCTCAGTGGGAGATTAATTCAGCGGGAGGTGGAGAAAATGGAGAGAGACTTGACGAGCGAGCAGCTTCCAGTAAGCTAATGAGATGAGCTGTAAATGTTTCAAACTGTATTATTCAGTGTTTTATCTATCTTAGGAGAGAATGCTGACTCACTTGTTAAGCAGATTCCTTGTGGGGGGAACGTATATCAATCAGTGCATTTTGGGGGTATTGTGACCAAAACACAATTGTGAACACAAACACAATTGTAAATGAAGAAGGAAAATGATCAATCTGAATATAACTTGTTAGAGCGACGGCCTGCAGAGAGAGCTGCTGGTAATGAGCAGTGAGAGATGGGCTCTGGTGCTGCAAATGGAGGTCCTGCGAGTGGAGGCCCAGCAGGCCCACAAGGACCTGCTGGAGCTGCGTCACAAGCATCGAAATGAGCTGCGACATCTGAGGGAAGAGAGCCTCCAGGTGTGTCCAACCATCGTAGGCAGTTAACACACAAATGTAAACAGATTCATTCATATTCAGTCTACTCTTTTACTATACTGTACCGTATGTGGTACTGTGTTGAATATCAGTGTGGGTGGAGGGCTATTGTCTCCTTGACTGTGGGTTAGTTTACCCTCCTCTTCAAAATATGAAGTAATTTTATTTTATATCGCATTATTTATCTATCATAATGTAACAACATACGTCGACAAACAATCATCACACTGACATGTATTCTTTATGGTCAGCAAGGAATCACGAAAAATCGCTAATATTACAGCAGCTTACCGAGTTGGTTGTGAATGTACGGCAGGCGTCTTTGTATTATACTGCCTCCAAGTGGCCAAAGCATGCACAGAAGAATCAGCACAATGTCCAATGAAATGATGCCAAAAGTGATCAAAACTCTTTCAAAATACTACAACCCTAATTGGCATCAGGATTAAAAGTCTAAAAAGGTTAAAAATGAAGGATGGACACAAAATGGCATGAGGATTATGAGACATTTATTTAATACACAATAACTGCTCTGTATTAATACAGGTTGACACATTTACATTTTTCTATTACTATTGAAATGTTGATTCGTGTACACTGCCCACTAGTGATCAAATACAAATAACACTGGTCGGCAGCAAATATTAATCCGAGAAGGCTTTGTGTGGGTAGGATGGGGCAACGCACAACCTCCCCTACAACATGCAGGCTGTACATGCGTTTGTGAGTTGTTCTTTACTGGTACTTTATATGGATTAAAGCACTGTAAATCAAATTACAGTAAATCTGGTAGCTCATTTGGAACTCTCGAGACTGAGAATGAAGCGTTATATATTATGTTTTTCCCAGGCTTTTTTCCTTTTCCTTTGGTGTAAATGTGTCTCTGAAGGTGTTCAAGAGGTTTCATGAATTGAGCGAGGAACTGAGGAGGACATCTGAGGCCAGATACAGAAGCGTGCTCCTGGAGGCTGTGCACGACGCCATTTATCTATCTGCTCAGAACCACCAGCTGCATGCTGACAACCAACAACTACGTAAAGGTGGGTTTAGGTCTACACTTGCTCTTCTTACACTGTGCTTTACAGAAATTGTTCTGTCGTTTGTTTGTTTTTCCCTTTTGCAGCTCTGGGGGAGTTGAAGGATACGCTAACCAAGTAAGGTGAACACAGGGCTTGTGCAATACCTGGTGTGTAATACCTCCCGAAAATAAAAGATGTCAGTGTATGATAATTCACTGGACCTTATGATTATAAATAAGCGAGACAACTTGGCATGTGACATTTATTTGCATCATTTGTCACTCAAACCATAGGGGAATCATGCATGAAACTTATAAAACATGAAAATGATGCCATATGCGCACTGGACAATTCATTAGGTATATGCAACTTGAGGCTATTACTGTGGTGGTCATTGACAGTGTTGTTCAAGTAATTAAATGCAATCATCCAACCATTTTCTGTAGCACCTGTCCACTTTATAGTCGTGGATGATCTCGAGGCTGCCCCAACTGACTTTGGACAAAAGGTACAAAGTCAGGTCGGGTAGGCTCCAACTCACCCCGTGACCCTAATCAGGACGGGCACGATATAAAAATGGATGGATGGCTTACACAGTGCTATCTAAGGGCAGGCAGTATATTCTCTTACCTTAGATATGCGTAATCTGTACATAATTGTCCAGCGAGTGTGGAAGTAACAATTGCAATGATTTGTCAAGGAGAAGTTTAGTTTTCATGTTATTACACACAGAAACGTGTTTTTTTAAAAAGCAAGATAACAATATGAGAAACCAAACAATGAGTTCAAAACAAAACAAAAAAAAACAGTTTTTTGTGAAGACTCCAACTACGTGTAGTAAAGAAAAGCTGCCAAGGCAACCATGGCGAGTGGTATCAGAAAGAAGAAAGTAAGCTGCAGCCCTAAAACTGCCCATGACATCACAGCATTGACCAACATGGAGCAGGAGATGACGAAGAGCCGAGTAATGCCGCTGCCGTGTTTCAACACCACAGACATTAAGAGGCCGTTAGCCGCCTGCCCCGCTATGATAGCCCAGACTGTCCACGAGTATCCTTCCAAAAAGCTCTTGTCACTCGCAAGGGCAGAGAGGGCAGACAACCCGTTGATGAGCACGCCAAAAACATAGAGGTAGAGATTTTGCAGGCTAAGTGGCAGCTTCTGACTCTTCAGCACCCGCTCTGTATAAACAGCCGCCAGCCCAGATGCGCAGCAGTATACCAGCATGAGGAAGAGCCCCCGGCCTGTGATATGAAGCTTGGGCCCTCGCTGTGCAGTGCCCACGTCTGCGGAGTCTAGGCTGGAGTAGCTGTGGCACACTCCCGCTGCCATGAGGAGTCCCAGACTCATCCACTGACTCCAGCGCAGCCGCTTGCCCAAGCACAGGGAGTAAAGCAGAGCAGTGGCGGCGATTTTGAGGTTGCTGAGAACCTGGAAAGAGCTAGGGTCCATATAAGCCTGCATGAGAACAACCAGGTTGTTGTTGAGGGCGTATAGCGCGGCGGGGACGGCGTAGGGGGCCACTAGGAACAGAGAGGTAGGGGCGAGTAAGGCCGAAATGCCCCCAGTCGTAACGAGAGCAGCGAAAGACACGAGTAGCTTAGCCAATTCGATCATGACGACGCATAAGGAAGGGTCGAAAGGGACGCGGCCCTCGACTTTGCTCAGAGAGATAAGCGGAGCATGTGAGCCGTAGATGAGGACCATCGCGCACAAGAGCGCCCCCCACCGCAGCCTCGGTAGCCACCGCCTCCTGTACCTAGCCCTCTCGTTTTGGATCACAATCATTGTTGATAACACAAAAAATTAAATACTCATTCACAGCATGCGGTTTAGTGCAATTAGCTTCATACAATCTCAAGGAGCAACCAAACAAAACACCATGAAACACAATGGACCAAACGTCGCAAGAGCTATCTTAAATTGTTGATTGTAGTCCATCACTGACCAAACAAAAAATAGCACCAGGCTCTCGTCAGTCCTCAAATTACTTTTTTTTCAAGTTGTTGAGAAAGTCTTTCAAGGTCCTTTCAACGTTAGGCGCTTGATAGTTCTGTGCTGCATACATGCCAGTGATGGTCCCCATCAGCACCCCAAAGATGGCAGAAGAGCGTAGCTTAGCCACCACATAACCAGCCAGGAAGCCCTTTAGGAATGGGGATCCCAACAGCGAGCCGTCCTGCAAGAGGAAGATGACATTAAAGCCCCTGAGAATAAATCTAAATTTCACACACCACAGATAGATAAGAATGTTGATGGTAACCTTGCCAAATTTGAATGATTAAAAACACAAAAAGAAGTCACGCAGTCACACCAGCGCAAAGCCCCAGGGCACACGTTGAATATCACGTTTGATTTTTTAAAACATTTTCTTACTCCGTGAGTCGTCACCTTACCGCGGTGGAGGGGTTTGTGTGTCCCAATGATCCTAGAAGCTAAGTTGTCTGGGGCTTAATGCCCCTGGCAGGGTCACCCATGGCAAACAGGTTCTAGGTGAGGGGCCAGACAAAGCACGGCTCAAAGACCCCTTATGATGAGCAAAATATATGGACCAAGGTTTCCCTTGCCCGGACGCGGGTCACCGGGGCCCCCCTCTGGAGCCAGGCCTGGAGGTGGGGCTCGTTGGCAAGCGCCTGGTGGCCGGGCCTACACCCATGGGGCCCGGCCGGGCACAGCCCGAAGAGGCAACGTGGGTCCCCCTTCCCATGGGCTCACCACCCATGAGAGGGGCCAAAGGGGTCGGGTGCAATGTGAGCTGGGCGGCAGCCAAAGGCGGGGACCCTGGCGGTCCGATCCTCGGCTGCAGAAGCTAGCTCTTGGGACATGGAATGTCACCTCTCTGGCAGGGAAGGAGCCCGAGCTGGTGTGTGAGGCAGAGAATTTCCGACTGGATATAGTCGGACTTGCCTCCACACACAGCCTGGGTTCTGGTACCAGTTCTCTCGAGAGGGGTTGGACTCTCTTCCACTCTGGAGTTGCTCACGGTGAGAGGCGCAGAGCAGGTGTGGGCATACTCATTGCCCCCCGGCTCAGTGCCTGTACATTGGGGTTCACACCGGTAGACGAGAGGGTTGCCTCCCTCCGCCTGCGGGTGGGGGGACGGGTCCTGACTGTTGTTTGTGCATATGCACCAAACAGCAGCTCAGCATACCCACCCTTTTTGGAGTCCCTGGAGGGTGTGCTGGAGAGTACTCCTGCTGGGGACTCCCTTGTTCTGCTGGGGGACTTCAATGCTCACGTGGGCAATGACAGTGAGACCTGGAGGGGCGTGATTGGGAGGAACGGCCCCCCCGATCTGAACCCGAGTGGTGTTTTGTTATTGGACTTCTGTGCTCGTCACGGATTGTCCATAACGAACACCTTGTTCAAACATAAGGGTGTCCATATGTGCACTTGGCACCAGGATACCCTAGGCCGCAGTTCGATGATCGACTTTGTAGTTGTATCATCGGATTTGCGGCCGCATGTTCTGGACACTCGGGTGAAGAGAGGGGCGGAGCTTTCAACTGATCACCACCTGGTGGTGAGTAGGCTCCGATGGTGGGGGAAGATGCCGGTCCGTCCTGGCAGACCCAAACGTATAGTGAGGGTTTGTTGGGAGCGTCTGGCGGAATCCCCTGTCAGAAGGAGTTTCAACTCCCACCTCCGACAGAGCTTTTCCCATGTTCCGGGGGAGGCGGGGGACATTGAGCCCGAGTGGACCGTGTTCCGTGCCTCTATTGTTGAGGCGGCCAATCTGAGTTGTGGCCGTAAGGTGGTTGGTGCCTGTCGTGGCGGCAACCCCCGTACTCGCTGGTGGACACCAGCAGTAAGGGATGCCGTCAAGCTGAAGAAGGAGTCCTATCAGGCCTTTATGGCCTGTGGGACCCCAGAGGCAGCTGACAGGTATCGATTGGCCAAGCGGGCCGCGGCTTCGGTGGTCGCCGAGGCAAAAACCCGAGCGTGGGAAGAGTTCGGTGAGGCCATGGAAGCCGACTTCCGGACGGCTTCGAGGAAATTCTGGTCCACCATCCGACGTCTCAGGAGGGGGAAGCAGTGCACCACTAACACTGTGTACAGTGGGGATGGGGCGCTGCTGACTTCGACTCGGGACGTTGTGAACCGGTGGGCAGAGTACTTCGAAGACCTCCTCAACTCCACCAACACGCCTTCCTTGGAGGAAGCAGAGCCCGGGGACTCTGAGGTGGGCTCTCCTATCTCTGTGGTTGAAGTCACCGATGTTGTTAAAAAGCTCCTCGGTGGCAAGGCCCCAGGGGTGGATGAGATCCGCCCGGAGTTCCTCAAGGCTCTGGATGTTGTGGGGCTGTCCTGGTTGACACGCCTCTGCAACATCGCGTGGACAACAGGGAGAGTGCCTCTGGATTGGCAGACCGGGGTGGTAGTCCCTCTTTTTAAAAAGGGGGACCGGAGGGTGTGTTCCAACTACAGAGGGATCACACTCCTCAGCCTCCCTGGTAAGGTCTATTCAGGGGTGCTGGAGAGGAGGGTCCGTCAGGAAGTCGAGCCTCAGATTGAGGAGGAGCAGTGTGGTTTTCGTCCCGGCCGTGGAACAGTGGACCAGCTCTACACCCTTAGCAGGGTCCTTGAGGGTATGTGGGAATTCGCCCAACCAGTCTACATGTGTTTTGTGGACTTGGAGAAGGCGTTTGACCGTGTCCCTCGGGGAGTTCTGTGGGGGGTGCTTCGTGGGTATGGGGTACCGAACCCCCTGATACGGGCTGTTCGGTCACTATACCACCGATGTCAGAGTTTGGTTCGCATTGCCGGCAGTAAGTCGGAATCGTTTCCAGTGGAGGTAGGACTCCGCCAAGGCTGCCCTTTGTCGCCGATTCTGTTCATAACCTTTATGGACAGAATTTCTAGGCGCAGCCGAAGCGTTGAGGGGGTCCGTTTTGGGGGCCTCAGTATTTCATCCCTGCTTTTTGCAGATGATGTGGTGCTGTTGGCTCCTTCAAACGGGGCTCTCCAACTCTCACTGGAGCGTTTCGCAGCCGAGTGTGAAGCGGTTGGGATGAAAATCAGCACCTCCAAATCTGAAACCATGGTCCTCAGTCGGAAAAGGGTGGAGTGCCCCCTCCGGGTCGGGCAGGAGATCTTACCCCAAGTGGAGGAGTTCAAGTACGTATCTTGGGGTCTTGTTCACGAGTGGGGGTAGGAGGGAGCGGGAGATCGACAGGCGGATCGGTGCAGCGTCTGCTGTGATGCGGACGTTGTATCGGTCTGTCGTGGTGAAGAAGGAGCTGAGCCAAAAGGCGAAGCTCTCAATTTACCGGTCGATCTACGTCCCAACCCTCACCTATGGTCACGAGCTATGGGTCGTGACCGAAAGAACGAGATCCCGGATACAAGCGGCTGAAATGAGTTTTCTCCGCAGGGTGTCCGGGCTCTCCCTTAGAGATAAGGTGAGAAGCTCAGTCATCCGGGAGGGGCTCAGAGTCGAGCCGCTTCTCCTCCACATCGAGAGGAGCCAGATGAGGTGGCTTGGGCATCTGATTCGGATGCCTCCTGAGCGCCTCCCCGGTGAGGTGTTCCGGTCATGTCCCACCGGGAGAAGACCCAGAGGAAGACCCAGGACACGCTGGAGAGACTATGTCACCCAGCTGGCCTGGGAACGACTCGGGATCCCCCGGGGAGAGCTGGAAGAAGTAGCTAGGGAGAGGGAAGTCTGGGCTTCCCTGCTAAAGCTGTTGCCCCCGCGACCCGGCCCCGGATAAGCGGTAGATGATGGATGGATGGATGGATTTTCTTACTCTTTCACCTTTGCTACATAACATGTGAACACTCACAGCCAAACAGTACACACTTGAGAGCAGCCACCTATTAGGAATTTGGGATGTAGGCATATCTCGCTAGCTAATTGTGTGTCAACAGTGCTCCAGATAACTGCTGATGTGAATGAAGACTCTCAATTCGTTTATACAGTAGGCGAGGGGCGACTCTTGTCCTTGATCTCTACATAGTTGGCAGTCTGTGCATGTTTTCAGCAATTATTTCCAAACATGTATGTATTGAAAAAAAAATCTGATTCCACTCTGCAGGGCCTTTTGGTGTGTTTGCATGAATTAAAATGTATTTAAAGTGTATGCGTCTGTGACGTAGCCTCTGCGATAAATTGAGGTGCACAGTCGTATGGAAGTCAAACTTTTATTTTAATGGCTTTTATGCAAATAGATGAGGCTCTTGAGTGCCAGCCTAACCATCAAGTCTGAAATTAAATATCTCTGTCAATTTTTAAGAACATGCTTGGTTCAGAAAATGTGCCTGTGAGCAAATCGTTCGGCATTCCTGCTCTATTGTTACGTAACGGTGTAAAATAATACAGTCACGCCAGGGTTACCGTACTTTAATTTTGAATTTTTCATTAGTTAACTTTTGACTTTTGATTTTCAAACTCAGTTACTTTTAGTTAGTTACAGCAAGTTTATTTTTTTTCAAAATGGATTTGTTTATTTCATTTTTATTGGTTTTAGTATTTTATTATATGGCATTTTTAGTGCAAATCTAAAATATTTTTTAAGTCACTAAGTATTGTGTAGTATAGTAAACTACAATTCTCAAATAATTTTTTGTCTTTCCTTCTGTACGGATTTGCACTAATACTGAGACAAATACATTTAAAAGAAACGCAGAAAGCTCTTGCATATTAACCTACAAAAAAGGACATTTTTGTTAGTTTTATAAATGCAAGGTATAGTTTTATTTATTTAAACGCACAATGTGTTGATTTATTTTGATCTTTCAATGTTCATTTTAAAAAACATTATTAATTTCAATAACATGCAAAAAAAATCTATTACACAGGTCAACATACTTTTAAAAATATATATATAATCGTGGGCGGCCCGGTAGTCCAGTGGTTAGCACGTCGGCTTCACAGTGCAGAGGTACCGGGTTCGATTCCAGCTCCGGCCTCCCTGTGTGGAGTTTGCATGTTCTCCCCGGGCCTGCGTGGGTTTTCGCCGGGTCCTCCGGTTTCCTCCCACATTCCAAAAACATGCGTGGCAGGCTGATTGAACACTCTAAATTGTCCCTAGGTGTGAGTGTGAGCGTGGATGGTTGTTCGTCTCTGTGTGCTCTGTGATTGGCTTGCAACTGATTCAGGGTGTCCTCCGCCTACTGCCCGGAGACAGCTGGGATAGGCTCCAGCACCCCCCGCGACCCTAGTGAGGATCAAGCGGTTCGGAAGATGAATGAATGAATATAATCGTAGGTCGAGTAATCACTAATTAGTAGAGCTGTCAGTTTAGCGCGTTTTATTGGCATTAATTTAAATGAATTTTAACGGGATTAAAATTTTTCTCGCGAGATTAACGCGGCACACGTCACAAGCGAATGTTACGTTGCTCTATAAATACACCAGAAACAAAACAACAAGCGCGCTGTAGAAGTCCACGCCCATGTCTGTTTTACCAGCCACGGAAGCTCGAGACACCAAAAACGGAAACTTAAAGAGTTTATGAATGGGAAGTTTACTTTTAAAAAGTTGCCAGATTGCTCCACTGACAAGACCAAAGTTACCTGTTCTCTCTCTATATGTATCATACAGGTACACGATGTACGCCACTGACGCGATTGTTACTTTTTTGGAACTATTTTGTGTGGAAGGTTACAGTGTTCTGAACTTCTCTGTGTTCATCTGACAGTGACAGCGCGCTGTAGTGGTAGCGACCTAGCGAAAATAAAACGTCTCCAGTGTTGTCAACGAACCAAGTGTAGTCATCCGAAATGAGGTCTACACAAAACCGTAGAGAGACTTCCGCTCAAGAAGGACCAACACAATCAACATAGCCCGACTGTGTTAGGGGGAGTGAAACCCCCCTCTTTCAGAATGGTTTGCCCCAGCAGCATGGGGGAAGTGCTTGCGCTTGTTGGTAAGGCCGTCAGTTTTGAATACAGCGGCACATAACGAACACTGGTGTCTCGTTATTCTCCAACAAACATACAGAAACAGACTGCTGTGTTCAAAGCAAACTTGAGAAAAAGGAAGTATGCAACCATGGTTTAAATCCACTATAGGCTGAGTACTAGTTTACCTTAGATGTGCACTTTATAATGTTATATTGCTCTGTTTTGATTTCATTAAAAAAAGCTGTTAAAGCAGCTGTTGTGTGACAAAATATTTTTTTTCACTGTTGTTGATGGACAGTAATATTGTGTGAGAGATTATGTGTGAACAACTGCTCCAAGTGAAAAATGTTCATGTATAATTGAAAATTGAAATTGTTATTTCAGTAAATATTTGTATTTGGCACATAGAAAACTGATTCATGATTCCAAGTTGATGAGAGCATTACAATGGGGAAAAATAGGACAAAAAATGTAAAAGGAAATTCAGAAACGATAAAAAATGTGTGAGTAATCACGATTAATTTTTTAGTTCATTTTAGTTAATTATGACAGTTGCATTTTTAATTAGATTAAATATTTTAATCGTTTGACAGCTCTACTAATTATATTACATGGGTCGTACCTCACCTTACAGGACTCTGACATGTTTTGCCACCATCTTCCTCCTACAGATATCCAAAAGAGACACCAGCCACTCACAAATACTCTGGATCAATGACTACCAGCGTGTGTAACAAAAGTATTATACATAATTTGCTGTTTGAGGGAATACTAACCAGGCGTCATTTGTGATGACATTTTGCTTGAACCTCTGCTAAAGAAATCGGTGGTAATCTTGCAAAGATATTGCATATTCTCTCTGAGGCACTGTCATGCACGTGTTTCAAAATGCGCACGAGTTGAACTGAAGTCGTTGCATTCTATTAGTTTGCCACTAGGTGGCGTTGAAAAAATCTACACAGTATGCATTAAAAAGCTTTTTTTTTAATGCGTTTCCTTGAGGAAAATGACCTTACGCCACACTGAGTTTCTCAGCCAATGATTTGGTAGCTGGAGTTCCTGAGCGAAAGAGCCACTTTCAAGCAATGGCTGAATCACAAGTACATCCAAAATAAAAGGTAAGCGGGACTGCAGTATTTGCACATACTGTATTCATTTTAGCTAACACTGTTAATGTTGGCGTCTGATCACTCGCAGATACTAAGTGGTCAACTTTGCGGTAGAGGGTATTTGTGTTTGGCAATGTCATGGGCCACAAATGTAGTTTGTAGGTTTGGTGGTGAAATGCAATGACATCCTATGGGCACTCATTGTAAGAATGTCAGACGTGGTATAAAAACACAAGGAAAATATTTGAAATTTGGAAGACAAAAACACAAAAGATATACAGTAATTAAGGTCAGCGATCATCTTGACTATGAAGTATGAGGTTGAATGACACATCATTTTACTGATGATTATTGTAATATTTAAAACAGTATTCATGCACATTCTTTTTTCCTACTTATGTGGTCCAGTCATAACACAGTAACCACGCACCTGTGGAATGCCGACAGCGATTTCCTTCTCCACTCGCCTCTGGATCTCCTCCAACTGATTTTTGAGCTGTGTCAGGTCTTTCAATTGTTTCAGGGGGTCCTAAAAATAGACAAGCGATTCGCGTTTTCGCTGATCATACAAATCGTCCTAAATCTTCATATTTTTATTTATGTAAGCACACAACGATATACAATATTTGCGATATTTGCAGCAGAGCGATTACCATAATAAAAATAAAACATGTTTTTTTTTCGGGGGGAGGGGGGCACCGGTGCGGCCAAAGCTTCATTCGTTCAGAGTTTGTCATACTTAAACCAAATCAATTTCCAATTATCCGCTCCTTGTTGTCTCTACGGACTGACTTAACATTCGGTATTTACGCTGTAAACACTCGAGTGCAATACTCACCTTGTCATCCGCCATTTTTCCTGATCGAGTTGATCAGTGTTCGATTCACTAACGTAGACACAGCGTTGCGATTAGTTAGGTCTGAAAGCGACTCCTCAGTAAAGCAAGATGTAGTTTGTGTTTGTGTTATATTGAACGCGCAATTATAAAATTAAGAGAATACTTATTCATATAGTTCAATATTATTGGCGTGTTTCATGTCCCATTTGACGGACGCGTGTCATTCATACCGGAACAAGTGTCACCTTCCCGTGTCAAAAACGTCGAACATGATTGGCCAATGTTTCCTTATGAACGCCTACGATTGGTGTAGAAGCCCGCTAGCAAAAAACGCCATGTTTTTGCCAGTCGGTATTAAACGAAGCGAATTTTGCTGACATATATCCGTCGCAAACTGCACACTTTAATTTAAACGTAAACACTTAGTCTGTATCATTATCCAGCGTCTTTATAATGCCCGGCCTGGGTGTATTTCACATAATTTTCAGAGCATTGTGAAGCGCGAGGGCCACCCGAGGTAAGACTTCAACAAGAAGCCATTTCATTGGATAACGCTGTGAATTGCTGGCAGTATACAGTCGAGCCATTAACGCTGCTTTAAAACATACACGTGCTGGTGTTTATAACTTGTTAACGCCCCATTAGTACGGTTGTGGGCTAATATGTCAACATTTTGATAATGACCATCACAGTTTTATCTGTGTCGGGCTTACTTGACTGTTACTTATACACTGGACGTCTGGTGTTTCTTTTGACTTGCATCCATCCATATGTGTCCTGGTTTCAGGATTATAGCATCGCAACCGTAGAAGAGTTCACAATTTCAAAAACAAATGTTGTACGGTTTATTTTCTCCTGACCACACGCGATGATAAAAAACAAACCAACAAATGATTAGAGTCAAGTTTAAGGGACAACAAAAATAATCTCTATTATTTCATTGGTTCCAGATCCAATTGTGTATACTTTTTTTTTTTACTTGAGTACATTTCAGAGTACTGCATGTGGGTTTTAACTCTTATTTAAGTACAAGAGTTGAACTCCATTATTTCTATGAACATAGATCCAATGGTATCATGCAGAAGGTGGACTTGTATGAGGCAGTGAAGCTAAAAGAGGAGGTGGAGCGAGGCTACAACCAGGTTGGAGTACATGTACTTTCCCCCAACAAGCGAAAGCGCAAAAGTCAGGAAGACGGTGATGTGAAACCAAAGAAGCCCAGGTAATGCTCACATCAAAATGTCTGCACACTCGTAAACTGGGATTTATCCTTTATAATTTATAAAAGATATACAGTATATGTATATATATATATATATGAAATGCCATACAGGTCTGCCTACCTGCTCTACTACTTCGATGTTCATCAGATTATGCAACAAGAGAGGCCCAATCAGCCACAGTCGGAGATCAACAAACGAATCAGTGAGAGCTGGAAAAGGCTCAGCGTGGCAGAGAAGCGCTACTATCTGCAGAAGGCCAACTCGGAGAAGGATGGCACTGATACAGTAAATTACAAAAATATTTTAGTGCAGGTATGCTACTCAGAATAAATTAGGGATATTTTGTTTTGATATAACATTTCTTAATGATGCTAAAATGCACCACACTGTAACCTGTGCGTGAATTTAATTTTCACCTTCTCTTATTTTCCAATAAACATGTCTCTTTGTTATAACACAGCAAATTGTGCAAAAAGTGCTGAAACATTTGACACTTGTATATTTATATTCAAAAGTATGAGGAATTAAGACTGCAATGTGTAAAGCTTGCCTGGAAGCAAAATGTCCCTAACTTTTTGTGAGTAAATATGTGGATCAATTTTAATGGCCATTTCTCATCATATGTAGGAGATTGGTAATACTGTGTAAAAGTCTGAAGGTACCACTAGCTTTGCTGTTTAAATGACAATTTTCACAGACATTCCAACCCAATAAACCCAATCGAGCCAAAACAAAAGACCCAACATTCAATTCAGCTGCCTTTACTTCTTATATAGAACTCACCGAAGGCTGAATATTTCTGCAACAGTGTGTGGCTTTTCACAATGGCACAACTTCCTTCAATCAGACGTTTAGATATGTTACAACAATCTAATGTAATGCACAGTATGGTGGAAAGTGATCATTTCAACCCAACAGGGCAGGAGAGTGAAACTTTTCATCCCTCTCGCGTCACTCTGGTATGCTGTTTATATAGGACGTTGGCCTGAAAAAGAAATGAAGAAACCTGCTTTTAACTGGCCATATAGTATAAAAGAGGCTACAGTGTAACAGCTGGACAGATGCACGTGTTTGCAAAGTTTGGTTTGTTAAAGAGAGACAGACTCCTGTCAAATGTTATACTTCCCACTGTGTCACAAATCATCCATTGGGCTTAAGTGGCATTTCAATAAAACATACATGTTCATACAATTCGTTTCACATGTCGGGTTATTTTTTTTAATTTTTATCTAATCCATCTAATATAATATAATATAATCTATTTTGTGTTTTGATCATGAAAGTGTAGAAAGTGCAACGGTGGCTTACAATGTGCAAATTGAGCATTTTGCATGGTGTACAATACACCAGTTGAAAATCTGATTGCCCCGTCCCAACACGCGCACACACACACACACACACAAAAGAATATAAATGTCTTACTTTGACCTGCTCCACTTGCTATATAAAAGGTGTTGTGTTCGGATAACAAAAGACAAGTTAGATGTGGTCATTTTTTGCAATTGGCACAAATTTAATGCAAAATGTAACACCACAGTGACTTTGTCGAGACCCTTACCCTGAGTTTCAGTTTGGACACATAGACGAACAACCATTCGAACTCACAGTCACACCAAGGGATTATTTGGGTACAAAGTTTAAGTGGTTGACCAAAGGTGGCTTTTACACAGGACTTTTATCTATCTCATTGTGTTTTGTTTTGTTATACTGTATGTGTATTGCAGTTGTCTCTCAGTCCAACCAGAGACCTACCAGGCTTCCGTAAGATCCTGCCAAGAGCCAGTTACCTTGTCCTGACCGAGTATCCCCAGGCGGGAGGTTCTCTGGCAGATTGTCACATTCATCCTGTTGATGGAAATGTGTCCTTTCCCAGTCACACTCATGAGTCAAAAGAGGCTCAGACGAGTGGCTTGGCCTGCCAAGCAGATGTTTCTCAGAGCTCTCTGGGTCACATTGGAAAAGACATTGGAGAAGCATCATATTCCACTGCAATCCGAGGAAGCACATCCTGCTCTTCTTCATTGACTACACCTACGTCTCCAACTTCCAAAGATGTTCCTTACTTGCGGAGCCCTGTGGATAGTTTAGAAAATTGCGTTGGAAAGATGAAAGATGCTTCTGATGTGAAAAGCGAGGTAACAATGCATCAAACCCAAGGGGAAATGGCACAGATGGTTGCCATCATTCCCAACCAGGTGATGCCTTCACGTCTAATAAACATGTTTCATGACAACATAGGCTTTTACTCAATAAATGGAATCACATAATTTTGCTCTCATTTTAGAAACTCATTGAGGCCAAGTCCTTGACAAGGGTAAACTCTTTGGGCGCTGTAATGATGGTCCCTGTGGCAGCCAAAGAAGAGCAAAATACTGGATTGCCGCCATACAAGATGGTAATCGCTCAGACTTTTCCTGTCCTGAATGTGCAGGTACACGTTAAATCTGAGTTAACGCATGTAAGATATCATTTTGTCAAACTGTTTTTTTAGGCTATAAAGACATACACCAGAAGAGGACGTGGGCGGTGTCCCAATCCTCAATGTTCATTTGTGTATGTCACTCGCCACAAGCCAACAAAATGCCCTGACTGTGGAACCCACCTTGGTGGCAAATGGATACCTGCGGTGAGTAATACTTTTTTTAGGATTGTATTGCTTGGCTTGCATAATCAATATCATGTAATCATTGATTACGGTACTTACATTTACTTTGTTACTGATTGTACATGTATTGTCCAGGCAGGCTGTGGTGTGAAAACAAACTAGGTCTATGTGTGTGTGTGCGTGTGTGTGGATCTATGCTCCACGAAAGTAGACACTAAAGGGATTTGTATATGGTAGACTATCTTGTTCAGTTATCAGATAATTGAAAACCATTCAGCCTCGCTGTTAATTAAGTCATTGCTGTCGCTTAGCTCCAACATTCCAGATTAACGCCTGCTGGTTTACCCAATGTAATCAAAATTGAAACACAAAATAAATTACAATGACATTATGGTTTGAAGCTGAGTGAGTTCTACTATGGGGCGGCCCGGTAGTCCAGTGGTTAGCACGTCGGCTTCACAGTGCAGAGGTACCGTGTTCGATTCCAGCTCCGGCCTCCCTGTGTGGAGTTTGCATGTTCTCCCCGGGCCTGCGTGGGTTTTCTCCGGGTGCTCCGGTTTCCTCCCACATTCCAAAAACATGCGTGGCAGGCTGATTGAACACTCTAAATTGTCCCTAGGTGTGAGTGTGAGCGCAGATGGTTGTTCGTCTCTGTGTGCCCTGTGATTGGCTGGCAACCGATTCAGGGTGTCCCCCGCCTACTGGCCGCAGACAGCTGGGATAGGCTCCAGCACCCCCCGCGACCCTCGTGAGGATCAAGCGGTACGGGAAATGAATGAATGAACGAGTTCTACTATATTGACCCTTTCATGCACCCTGTAACCTGATAACACAGTAAGTTGTTGTCTTGTCCAGGGAAACGAAGACAACGAAAGTATTTATAAAAAATGATGAGATTTGTGTAAGAAAGAAAAAAACATGGAGGGCCACCGTTCACAGATCTGTCAAGGGAGCCTTCTCCCCCTCCGCGTCTTGCGCTCTCATTTTATCTTGTTGTGAGGTGGTGAAGGTCAGCGCAATCAACATTTTGAGCAACTACACAGAATACAGACTAGTGCATGTGCAGGCAACTTTGCTTATCCGCAAAATAACTGGTCAGCATTGAAAAGTACGAACAGTTACTTCCATTTAGCGCTGTTATATGTCAAATTCCCATTACATTGACCACTGCAGTAACCGCTGTCCCTGAAAGGGTTAATACAAAGCTTTATGTGCTTTATGTACAGTATGCCCGTCCTATGTGTTGCTTTTAGTAGTAGTAGTGTCACGCCACAACTCGTGAATTTGTTTCATGCAGAAAACTAAACAGTACCCTGGAAATTGTAAATCATTTTCTCGCAATACATTATGGGATGTATTGCTTTTCTCGTGACCATCATTTTTTTCATATTTACTACTTTTCTAAGATGTACTGGTATGGTGGGATATGTTGAAAGTACTACTTTGGTGATAACCTTTACTCACTACACATTTGAACAGCACTACATAAAGGCAAACTCACTATATAGGGAGGGCACCATGTAGTTGAAAGGGTGTGGTTCATGGCTGTTTGAAAGTGCTCTATAAATACAGTTGACTTGACTCTACTTGACTTGACTTGAAAATATGACTATGGCCTTGCCGGAATTCTTCACTGTACTTGGTGCTCTTGTGTTTGTCATTATTAATAATGTAATTATTAATTATTAATAACTGCTTTTTCTTAGTTCTCAATAGATGACTGCTCCAGAGTACTGTACATACAGTGGCCACCGGCATATTCGCAGAGGTTATTTCCCCCCAGTGTTTCATGGAAAATGCATATTGAATGTTTATCAGAATTTTTGTAAGAATGTTTTTTTTCTGCCCTCCACCCCCCTCTCCACTACAGTTAATTGGGTGGCAAATGTTTGCTCTTAGTGGGCTGACCCAATCCCTCTTACCCACAAATAGTGGGGATGCACTGTATTTTCATTTAGTCTCTGTATTTTTGCATTTCCTTGTTGCATAAATGTGACTGTATTTCTACATCAGGCAAAAACAAAACAGCAAAAAGATGTAGCCGTTGCCACGGTGGTGTCTGAAGCAAAGTCTTTTCCAAGCTGCCAAGGCACAACGCAGGAGGGGAATGCTGATGTTCGTAAAACCAAACCCAGTGAGAGCAAAAAAGAAGGCCAAAGGTGCTTGAGAAAAATAAAACCAGCTCCAAGTGCTGAGCCAGCAGAGGGCAGCATTTCGTCACCAGAGAAAACATTATGCGTGTCCATGGAGCCTCTCATAAGGTGAGTCACTGTACAAACTAGCCCCTCTATGCTGTTTTTTAGTTTCTCCTGATATTTGTTTAATCAGACATATTTCTGTGTCCCTGTCTTTGAATAGCCACATGAAAAAAATAACACTCAAAGGGCAAAGCATGTGCGATGTTCAAAGAAGGCCTGTAAGACCCATCTTACCTTCCTGTTATAGCCCAGGTGAAGGGAAACCACCAACATTTTGATGTTTTGATTGCCTGTAAAGACTGTGGTCGCATTGTCTTACACTGACGTCGATATTTGTTTCTGTAGGTCCTGCTTTGTTCCAGGTCATCGCTGTTCCAACAGTGAACGGAACATCTTCAACACAAAACAACAATCCATCTACTGGTACATCATTTACCCGTTTTGTCTGTATGGTCTCTGTTTCATTTGATGTAATTCCTGTCCTTATTTGTCATCAACAACAGGAAGTTATATTGGCAAAAAATAAGGGACGCTCTTTGTGGTGGCGGTGGGATGATATTTTTCTTCTCTAACCACAGAGTCACAAGACAGATTCGTGGGTCTTAAAGCTGGTACCTTAAAACAGCTCGGCCAGCAAGTTCAATCCAAGCAGGTAAGCAGACATTGACATACACTATCAATTTTATTGATGTTGTCTAATGTGCCTCACAGTATGTTTGTTTTTCCGGTTCAATCTCTGCTCTGGCCTTCTTATGTGGCATTTGCATGTGCTCCCTATGCTTGCATGGATTTTCTGCAGATACTGCAATTGCTCCCTCATTGCAAAAACACGTATCTTAGATTTGTCGAAGGCTCTAAATTGTCCTTGAGTGTGACTGAGTGTGAATAATTAACTATTTGTTGAGAATTTATCTACTCTGCGATTGGCTGGTGACCATTGTTTGGTCTACCCCGCCCCTCACCCGAAGTCTGCTGAAATAGGCTCCAGCTCACCCACGACCCTTAGGAGGACAAGCAGCTCCATTGGAAATGTATTGGTGTTCTTAATCAATTTGTCTTCATTTTTATAGGATTCTCCTGTCACAATGAATCAGCCTGTTTCTTCCCCGTCTGATAAAAGCATGACCATTGTGTCAGTTGTTCCTATCAATCATGTGACAGTTGACAACTTTGTAAGTGTACCTATACAAATCCTTTTAGTGCCAAGTTTGTTGTTGTTGTTTTTTAAATCTTGCTCCTGCCTAAATTCCACCTCTTTCTTTTCTAAGGACCTTGGACTGTCAACATTGAGAGGCCGAGGTCGCTGTAAGAACACATTCTGTGACTACATGTATAAGAACAGACACAAACCACACGTGTGCCCTAAATGTGGTTGTGAGCTGCCCAAGGGGAAGCCTAAAGCAACCGAGGTGAAAGCTGCCTCCTTCTACATTTCAAACATTGCAGACTAGTATTGAAGGTCATGCCACACAAAACCAAGGATTCTTAAGTACTTCCTGGAAAACCCCTAACATGGTTCAGACAAATTTTCGTTATTTGTGCAGCAATGGGAGGAAACTTTTCTTTTGTTGTCCCCCCCCCCTGCCTCTCTTTTTGCCTTGACTTGTGTAAGGCTCTTTGTGTTAACTTTTTGGTTGATTCTTCATTAAAGTGTGATAATCCTGGCATCTTTTTCATGCTGTTTAAGTGGCTAAATGACCTTATAGTGATGGCGATAGGACCACTCCTTGTTGTGGCATGTAGCTGACAGGTTACAAATGTATTTTTTTTTCTAAATGTTCACAGATTGTTTTTAAACGCATTGGATGGACACATTTTGTATTCAAATAGAATTATTTCAATGAAAAAGAAATCTTTGAATGTGGACTGCTTTTCACACAAGGAGGACTCATTGATATCTTCAACACTCCTCATCTTTGTCTAATCAGGTTAATCAATATGTTGCTGATTGTAAATTTGAACCTTATTTGATGTGCGGGATGATTAGCAGAAGAAAAAACAATGTTGTCTTTTTGCCTTTAATAGCTTCTCTCTCTGTGATGGTCTGTCTATTGTAGAAGTTGAATCGATCGGTCGATCCATACCAGCCCTTAAGTCCTTTTGAGAAAGACATCCAACGGCAATCCACCCTGCAGCTGATTCGCCATTCCCTGCAGATTCCAGAGAGTGAGGCTGAGCTCCAGAAAACGCTTGACCTTATCCAGGATCTGAACAGTCTTCAAATTGTCTTGGTCCAACCGGGGGAGCAAAATGACGATGGGACGATTGAGACTGAGACCCTGGTGCAATCTGGGTGGCCTCAATTCTATGAATCTTCAGCCACTCAATGTGGTCTATGTAAAAAGCCCCTCTACAAAGGAGATCAGAGGTGAGAAGTCAATATCAACAATGTGGAAATGTTTAAGAGCACTTCCCGGTTTCAACTTCTGTTTTTGTTACTGTGCATCACTATTGTCTTGTACTGTGGCTGTCTGCTTCCTTAACAACATCCTTTTCTCTGTCTTAACAAAGCACCATCGCAGGACAGGAGGACTGCTGGCTGATTACTGAGATGCTGATCCAGGCGGCTTCTCTGCAGCTTAAAGTGTGTCTCAGTGCCAAGTGTCTGGCTCTGCACAGCTTCACTGACCTGCATCCAGGTAAATTCCTCCCCCACACCTTCTTTGGCTGCTGCTTTTTTGGCAGGGGAGGATGGGGGGGGGGTGCTAATGAAGTCTTAGCCTCGCCCATGCATGTACAATGTAGGTTGCCAAATGTCTCTCAAAACATAGCAGAAGGGCAGTCGGTAAAGAACTTCACTCAGGCTTAATTGTTATAATTTTTATGTACACGCCCCCCCCTTCCCTCCCAATTTTGCTGCTGGAGACTGAACATTTCCCCAGTGTGTGACCAATAAAGGTTATCTTATCTTATTGACACCATCACCTACAATATTCACTATGATGAACAAAATATGTAAGCAAAACAAATTATACGGGTCTGGTACAAAATATACAGTCATTGTTTTTCCTCCACACAAAAGTTGTACCAAGTGCATTTTTTGGGAAATTTGGGAAACTAATCAAATTGCATTTCCCCCCTCAATATTATGAGTAGAACATGACATTAGAAACTTGTTGTCAGCTTCCTTTAAATTGGGAGGTTGGCGATAAGATGCTTGTTGTGTTGTTATTTAATGGCTTCCTACATCAAAGGTGTAAAGTGTCTTGCTGAGCCAATGTCTCATACGCCACCATTTCTGTAAAAAGTCGTGACAGCGATATAATGTGGTATGACTGCAATCTTTTCTTTTGATTTTTTTTTTTTTTTTTGGACAGGGTTGTTCAACATTGGAAACAGACTACTGGTTAGTATTGATCTATTGCTGAAGATCAGAGGCAAAATCAGACTGCGCCACCCGCCCTCTCAGGCTGTCAGGACATTATTTGACCATGTCCCCAACCACCCCGGTAACGTCTAACAGTGTCACAACGTGGTAGCTTGTGCATAATATTTAAATTGAACAGTGTATTGGTGTTTTTTTTCCCCCAAAATCATGCTCTCTGTGTTTGCATCAGTCCATTCGCTGAGTCCAGAGGAGACGTCCCAAATTCAAGATTTTCTCCTGTTAGGCTATTGGGCCTTTGAGAGCCTTACATTGCGAGACTATAATGATATGATCTGTGGCGTTTGTGGTGTCGCTCCCATGTTAGAGATTGCCGGGCGACACACAAACAATGTGCTGGAGCTCAGGAATGTGGAGGTAACGCACACACACACACGGGAAAAAAAAGAACAAAAACAATATTTCTGGAACCATTAAGTAATTACATGCTGCTTTACCCTCGCTCTGTAGTTCATCTGGCCTGAGTCTTCAGTGTCAGATGAAGTGCACGTGGATGACTTCTGGCTGACCATGGAGACTGAAGCAATTGAGCAGGCTGCGTTCCCTATGGACATTCCCATCACGCGGGTGGATGCTTCAATTATTGCACCCTTCATCCCCCCGCTGATGAGGAACAGTTCTGTTATCAACACTGAGAAGGACAAGGTCTTGTCACCAACACAACAGCTGCCAGGTACACTTCAATTTTCATCTGCTGCAGTATTTCAGGGAATCGTTCAAATCTTATAAACATAACTTAGTACTTTTTATGCATAGTGTGCTCTACATTTCAGTCAGTCCATCATTCATGAAGTAGCAGAGTCGCATTTAATTTATTTGTGTGAGAAATACTTCTTGGCCATAAACATACACCAAAACTGAGCATATCTTTGTATTCATATTCTGATGCCTCTGCCCAAATTTGTTTCATCACATGCTGTTCATAACCTTGAAATCTCATACAGTGTGTTGGTACCTTGGTAAATGTTGGTACCTTGGTAAACTGAGGATCCTATTTTACTGAAACTTGACGATGACAAAATGGATGGTAAATGATATGATCATTGCTTCCTGTCTCAGGAGCCCCTTCAGTTTTGGTCCGGCTCATTCACAATCGTGAGTTGAGGCTCGACAAGATTAAAGACTACAGTGAGGATGAACTAAGAAGTATTTTGGAGCGCTGTGGGGTGAGCATCACTTCAGGCTCCAGCAAGGTAGGTGTACTATAGATGTATATATACACATCTATATATACGTGTATACAGTGTATAAAAGTATATAAAGTGTATAACGCTCATTCTATTAAACATATCTTTTGGTTTTGGCACCTTTTTGTTCCCTAAAATCGCCAGACCTTTATTTATTTATTTATTTATTTACCCTACCTCTTGGAAAAATAAGTAAGTACCTGGTACTGTAGTTGATCTGGCCTGAGTCTTCAGTGTCAGATGAAGTGCACGTGGATGACTTCTGGCTGACCATGGAGACTGAAGCAATTGAGCAGGCTGCGTTCCCTATGGACATTCCCATCAAGCGGGTGGATGCTTCAATTATTACACCCTACACCCCGCAGACTCCACTCACTCACTAAATGAATAAGTGGAGTCTGAAAAGACATGAAAATGTCTTCGGGAGTTAATGAATAAGTTGCCAATACACACACACACACACACACACACACACACACACTCTCTCTCTCAGAGATGGACAGATATGTCTATGTTGATATAGATATATGGAGAGCCATAAACATAAGAGAATGTAAAGGAAAAAATAAAAACAAAGACGTTTTATTCATTATATAAAGGGGAATTAATAAAGTTATTTCGTTCATTTACCACATGGTTAGTTCATTGTTTGCGGTTGCTTCATGCACCATTAGGCTGTTTTCATTTTGTATTCAATGTTCAACAAATGTAATGAACATTGAATTTGCATTGATGACTGTCTCTTTTTTTTCTACTTTTGATCAAGCGGCTGAAGTTTGCTTGTAATTCAGATTTTGATTTGTAACACTAAGTACAAAATTGACTAAGCAACATCTTTTAACCCTAAAAACTCAAGTTAAGGCACTTGAAGGTAAAGGTGCCACTTTACTGTACATGTGGTATCTGTGTGTTCAAAATGTGTCTTAAAGAGGTGGAGATTTATGGGGTGGTATGTGACATTTGTGAGCTGGAGGGAGGTTGGCCCATTGGGTCAAACTATGGTGACTCTGTCTGGGTGTGAGATGTGCTTACTTACGGGACATAGTTGGGATTTCCGCATTAGGCAGGTCGATCCGTTCCAGTCAAAAAAATCTGCAGGGCGGCGGAAGGTGACCCGTGATGTAGGGGGAACGCTGTAGTTCCATTGGCATCATGTACTTCCTCTTCAGACCATACTGTGTGTGTGTGTGTGTGTGTGTGTGTGTGTGTGTGTGTGTGTGTGTGTGTGTGTGTGTGTGTGTGCGCGCGCGTGTGCGTGTACATGTGCGTGTGTGCCTGCCTGCGTGCGTGCGTGAGTGAGTGCATGTGCGTGCATGCTTGAAAGTCTTAACATTTCAAAACATTAATTACACAAGATACAGTGGTGACTATGAAATGATTTTTTTGTCCACTAACAGTTGTTACTTGTGTGTTTTTATAATATTACTTTGTTGGAAATGTTTTTATGGCTCCTTGGTGGAACAAAAAGCAAATGAGTCATTCATGGTTGTCTCAAAGAGTGAAAATAGGTAAATACCCCCGCAAGCATCTTGAATCATGCCTTATTTATAATTATTCACACTGTGACATACGGTAGGAATAATAAGAATAAGAATTTTGTATGGAGCGATGGCTGTCTGAAAGTGCTCTATACAGTTGAGATGAGCTGAGAATAAGAATTTTAAAATGAACCTTTGAACTTCGCTAAATCGAAGTTTGAGTTTGATGATAATCACTTGAAAAATGTGGAGCAGTGGCAATGAATTGAGTTAACCTAAAATGACGAGGATTCCACCTCACCGAGTTTTGAACTCAGAAGAGAAGTCTGATAGTAGAAACCGGATGATGGAACATCGACTCACACTATGAACCACAAAACCCAGTCCAATGGTGTATAGATATTCTACAATCAAAAAGGTATTCCAATACTCTTGGCACAATTTGCTGTTCACCATCAAGGAGCTGAATGGTAAAATTCACAGCAGGTACTTTATCTGCTCACGGAGGAGTACATTTTCTGGTTCCGTTAGAATTTTTAATGGTTGTCATTGGACGTCATTAAACCCAGGCAACACCTCATAATTGATCAACTGCACACCACAATGTCATCAACAGGTTGCGACAGAAAGGCATACGAGTTGAAGTCCTTGAAAATTGTAATTGTGCTTTTAACATTTCAGCGCCTAGTTTGAGGACAGCAGATTGTGCGAAAAAAAGTACCAAAATGCGGAAGAGTTGTGCATTAAAAAGCGAGAAACAGTCAAATTAAGTTCACCTATAAGTGTGAGTGCATTTTAGGTTCATTCTGAAACATATCACTTTTCTTTTTTGGTATGTTTTTGTGAGTAGTGCATATTGATATATACCATCTACTGTATTTACACCTCTTGACATCCATAATATTGGTGACTGCAATGATGTGAAATGCTCCCTTCTCTCCCCCTATTAGAAGGACCTGCTGACTGCTCTGATCTCCATGTGCAAGCTTGTTCACAGCGGCCTCCCTACAGGCCCCCAGCCCCCTCAACACCTCACTGCCGGCAAACTGTCCAAGGTTTGCCCCCATCAGGTAAAAGTAAATCACCGCCTTATCAAAGACAAACACACTTATCAAATCACATTGAAAGCAGTAAGCAATTCATTGAGTCAAGGTCAATCTAATTTTTGTGTCAGGTTGTGTGCGGTTCTAAGTATTTGGTGAGAGGAGAGACGGCCCGGGACCACGTAGATCTGCTGGTGTCCTCCCGGTATTGGCCCCCAGTCTATGTTGGTGACTGCGCTCGACAAGTGGCTCTTTGTACGGACATGCAGTACCCAGAAATGGCTGACAGGATGTGGGGCAGGAATCAAGGTTGCTTTTCCGAGCCTTTTGATAAGCCAGAGGTGGGTGGAAATCATGAGCAAGTCTCCAGAATAGGCTTATAAGGGACCATGATTAATATATGTCTAGAGCAGTGGTTCTTAACCTTGTTAGAAATACCAAACCCAACCCAAACCCAAAGTTAATATGCACATTCACCGAACCCTTCATTAGTGAAAAATAAATTGTTTTTTTTAAAAAACAAATTCAAGATATTTTAAAAAACGCATTTATTAAAAACTGAAAAAAAAGTAACAAAAAATTCAATAGATACGTGTACTTTTTTTTTTTTATTGTACGACATACTGTCACGACAGTTACACGTTGACTTCTGAGCGAACTAAATTTCCCGCAACACTGATTGGACAAGCAATGTAATGTGATCATCTGCAGCAAGTGATGGCTAAGCGGGCGTGTCGCAACTAATTGACATGTTGAGTCGGGTGTGTCTTAACCTCAATGACAGAGGCTCCGTCGAACCCCTGGGGTTCGATCGAACCCAGGTTAAGAACCACTGGTCTAGAGTGAAAATATATATGCCTCTCACTGTCAATTTGACACACTACAGAATAGGGTGCTGTTAACCCTTTACAACCTGAACCTTTAAATGTGAAAATTCAGAACGTGTCGGCGGCGACACGTTCTGAATTAAAGGGTTAGACAACTCTGCCAAATCAGAGTTATTTGAAAGTGTTTGGATGAAGCTGTGGGCGTGCCTACTACAGTATATGCCCTGAAACGACACCCTACTCAACTGCCAATCAAATACCACTGCCAGAAAACCAGATGCTAGTCCTTCTCGAATTGTCTTTTGCCAACATATACCGCACTGTGAAAAAATATTTGCCCTCTTCTCAAATATTCTTTTTTTTTTTTTGCATAGTTTACCTGACTTTAAGATTTAAGATAATCAGAATCATCTTTATTGGCCAAGTATGTAGAACACACAAGGAATTTGTCTCCGGTATAACACGCTGCATTAGTATCATCGTAAACAAGGACATGACAAATAAGTATGCAAGGACATTTCGTAATGTAAGTGAACTGTAGTGCGGTGGTACCGTCCAGTGACAACTGTGAGACAATGTGCAAAGTATCAAGCAGAGCTAAAGTGAACAGTGGTAGAATACAATACTATGAGAGTTTGTACAGTTGGTGCAGAAAATCATTCAACCATTTTTGAGTGACCAGTAGCAGTATTTGTAGTACAAGAAGAGTGACTACGTCACTGACTGTTTAGGGAGTTAATGGCTAGAGGGAAGAAGCTGTTTAAGTGTCTACTGTATTTGGTGCGCATGGATCTGTAGCACCTGCCTGAGAGGAGTAGCTGGAAAAGGTGGTGGGCAGGGTGCGGGGGATCCAGGAGGATTTTCCGTGCCATTGTCTTGATTCTTGCAGTGTGCAAATCCTCAAGAGTGGGTAGGGCGTTGCCAATGATTTTTTCCGCCGTCCTAAATGTCCTTTGAAGTCGGATTTTGTCCTTTTTTGTGGCGGCCCCAAACCAACCGTGATGGAAGAACACAGGGTTGATTCGATGACTGCCGTGTAGAACTGTCGTAGCACCTCCTGTGGCAGGCCATGCTTCCTCAGCAGCCTCAGGATCCAGCATCCTCTGCTGGGCCCTTTTCAGGATGGAGATGATGTTGACTTCCCACTTCATGTCCTGGGAGACTGTGATAGTTCCATCGAACTAATGGAACCATCAAACAACGATAACCCAAGTCAACATAAAATGCTGTTTTTAAATGGTGATTTTACGTTTTCAAGGGGGGGAAAAATCATCTATTCGACCTGGCCCTGTGTGAAACTTACTTGCTCCCTTGTTAAATCATAAATTAACTGGAGCCAATCACATTTTCTGGAAAACCGACTTCATTTTCACCGCTCTCAAGCTTGATTACCCCCGGACCTGTTCAATCAAGAAATCCCTTCAACACCCTCTGTTGCTTTTGTCATCTTTTGGCTGACTTCATTTAGTCAGACAAACAGTCAAAAGAAATTGAAGAACAGATGAGAAATAAAGTAATTGGCATTTGGGCTACATAATATTGGAAGAACATGCAATGTTCTTTTCTGTTTGGCTCTTGGCGAAGGCGGACACTTTTTCATTCAGTTCAATCGCAAAATTCAACCAACGGGAACGGCTCTATTGGAAGTGAAGAAGCTGCCGGTCACTCTGGATGGCTTGGCGCGAATGTCCAACACTCGGACTCAAGGGGTGACTGAGCTCAACCGCAATATTGTTGCGACTTTGCGGTTTTGGAGCGACTCCGCGCGATTGAAAATACCATGGAGACGTTGGAATTCACGCTGCGAAAGAATTTTCGGATCTGAATGTTTGGCACCAGTGAGATAAAGACCAAGGACTCAAGGCTGTCTGGAATTGTTGGCGGCCTTCCTTCCAAAACAAATAACGCTATCTGGCCTTTCCCCTGGATGGAAATACGCATGGAGTCTAGGGCCCCCACCACCACCCCTCCTTCCTTCTCGGCCATGCACTGATAAGCCGGGACTGTCTTCATGATGAGCAGACCTCGACGAAGCAGCTATGACCTGTACACGCATACACATACACGACTGGACAAGCACACGCGCATACACATTCTTGTTATCACCGTCTTCCCCCCGAACGTGGTTCGATAATGCAGAGCGCAACGGCGACTGCGCAGCTGGTCATTTTTCGGCCGCGTCGCGGTTATCCCCCCCCCCCCTTACCATTCATCCTCCCCCTTATACATGTTATGTCTTGTGACTTGTTGTAACTGTCATATGCTTATTCATGTGCTAGGGTCTTTTTTTAAAAATCCTGGACTTAAATAATCCTCGGAAGAGGATAGTTCGAGCGTGTTTTTTTTTCCCTCTCTCTACCCAGCGTTTTTCCTTTCTGAATTCTGATTGTAATTTCCCCATTGCGGGACAAATAAAGGATATCTTAATCTTTTTTGCTCTGCTCCCAACCCCCCCCCCCCCCCCCCCCCGACTCCTCTGCTTGCTTGAATCGGTCAAATGTACCGATAGCGTCTTCTGTCTTGATTTAGCCTCCGGACATATTTTTTTCTTCCGTAAAACAAATCATGGAATTAGTAGGCTAGACTCACAGCACTTTGGGAAAAAAAATTCCGAAAAGAGCAGGCGGTGGGGAGCCTTCTTGCCCGTCTGGGTCATTTGCTCCTGGGTATGCCTCCAATCGTTGGCAGAAGTGGAGAATGGCTTGCTTGTCACACTACAATATTGGCCTTCTGATAACAGGTATCCTGCTGTTTGGAGTTTGGAGCATTTTCCTGAAAAAATAATCTGAAAAGAGGGCAAATACTTTCATATCCCATGAGTTTGCGCTGCAGCAAGGTGGGGCTGAAACTCATTAAAAAAAAAGCTGCTATTGTTTTTTAATTGAAATTGAACTAATTTAGTGCTCATCAAAACTGGCTGCACTAAAATTATCATATCCTACCTATGATTTAACAGTTTAATGCATTCCAAAAATTGTAATAATAATAAATCCCAAATGATTTACTTTTTTGTTTTTCTTTACTATTTGACGCAGTTACAGAACCACTTGAAGCTGCCTTCAGACTTTGGTTATGGTCACATTTTCGTCTTGTGTCTAAGACAACTTCCTGCTGTTTGCTCCTCAGTTCGTGTCATGCCCCGAGCTGCAGGAGAAGCCATACAATGCCGATCTTTCTACGTTGGGGGAAAACCAGCACGTTCACCCCCACACAAAGTCATCTTCTTGTTGGTTGGTGCATCCTCCTGTGAGTCACAAGCCTCCTGTTTTGGAACACCATTCCATGACCTTGTGCAAAGATCTGCAGCACCTCGTTTGCACGGTGACTCAAATCGTGAAGGAGGAAGGTGAAAAACAAGGCGATCCGAGTTCACTCAACCCGACGAGGACACAGCAGGTGTTTTTCAACAACCCGGCGCATTACTACCTCTACAATCGCCTGCTGGATTTCCTCTCAAGTCGAGACATTGTGAATGAGCAGATCAGCCAAGTGGTGAAGTTGTGCCAGCCCGGAGAGGTCGTCATCCGGGATGCGTTGTACCGGCTCGGGGTGGCAAACGTCAACCTGGAGAGGGAAGAAGACAAGAAAAGTGTTGCGGAGGAACTGAAACAGGGGACAATGACAGCCTATGGTGTCGTCGTGCCTCAGTGAAAGCAGTCAGAAAGCAACTTTTGTGGCTGAATGTGGAAACTACTCACAAATAGTTGTAGGGGAAATTCCGGGATGAACCTAAAATGATCATTGACGGTGATGGAGTTCAAAAACGACATTCTCAGAGGGAAATGATTGAACTTTCTTTTTCGCGTGGTGTCATTGGCAGGTTGCAACACAAAGACTGGAAGAGTCCTGGAAGTGCACGTTCTTTAACTCTGAATTAATACAAAAGTGTGTTTATCTATTTTAGTGACAGTTGTGAACTGACTAAACACTTGCGGTCTTTGAAGCATTCACTACAACTTCACAAAATTCTACCAAAAAAGTGTACCAGAAATATAAGTCAATAAGTTACTTATCAGATTATAATAATGGACAAAAGACGTTTTATGTTTCATGAAACAATGACATGTGAACATGTGAACTGAAGCAATGAACTTATCTAGACATTATATAAATAAATATCTAAAGTACATGTACATACACGGTATATAAGGCCTACTATCCAATTGAAAAGAAACAATGGTTGTTTTTTTTATTATTATTTATTTCCCCCGGCCTTTGCGATTTGAAAATTGCATTCTATGTACATCGTCTTGTCGAATTAAGATCCTTAAATTGTCCAGCCCAAATAGCAAGCAATGCAAAAAGTATTGAATCATTGAAGTTGGACCTTCAACATAAAAGGTCAAATCTTGACACTCACTGACTTTGCATGAAGACGTTCGCCGTAAATTGATGCATTTTCACCAGTTTTAAACAGCGAAAGTTTTCTTAATATTTGTCACAGGAAAAAACAAATACAGTACTCATATCACTGGAGTCAAGAACTGTCCGGTAATGCTGGTGTCCTGTCAATTACATTTTCAAATGTTATGCAATTAGCCATTAAATAAATGCACACGTAATTTTCCTTGTTTTCTATTTAGTTTGACTGTAAACCTCACCTGGGAGTGACTATAAAGATCTTGAAGTGTCTTTTGTTGTTGTTGTTATTGTTGTGTTTGCAAAAGTATTGCTACTGTGACGTAAGTTGAGTTCACTGATTCCACACAATATTGTAAATTTGAGCGTACAAGGTAAAGAGAAAAAAAATTGGCAGGATGACACGTATCCAGACACACTCGTATCTCAAGGCACCGCTGTACAGATCATCTTATAATGGCTGCGTTGTGTATGGTGAGGGCACTCCAGACTTATAATATGTTTAAAAGTCTGTGTTAGAATAGATTCAAAAAACTTTGATCACAAATTGTGAGTAATGTGTTGAACAATAAACTCAGAACTGTTCAAATTGCGTTCCTTTAAAATGGTAGTAATATGCACGGTATCGTTACACACTTGTAGACTTGGGCCCCCTGTCTCCTTATCTTAAGTCAACAGTCTCAAACTTGGGCCTTAAACTGGACAGTGATTTCATACTCGATCGGCAAATTGGTGCCATTGTTCAATCCAGCTTCTTTCACCTTAGACAGCTGGCCAAAATAAAACCTTTCCTCTCACATGAACACTTTGAGAAAGTAATCCATGCCTTTGTCACATCCCGGCTGGATTACTGCAATGCCCTGTACTTTGGAGTCAGCCAGTCCTCCATTAAGCGCCTTCAGCTGGTCCAGAATGCCGCTGCTCGCCTCTTGACTGGTACTCGTAAGAGGGAGCACATAACTCCTACTCTGGCATCCCTTCACTGGCTCCCCATTCATTTTAGAGTTATTTTCAAGATCCTCCTCTTTGTTTTCAAATCTCTGAATAATCTCGCGCCACCTTACCTTTCTGAGCTCATCCGCCCCTACACACCTGCCCGGCGCCTCAGGTCTGTGGACCAGACATTATTAGAAGTACCAAGAACTAAACTGAGGCTCAGAAGGGATCGAGCCTTTTCTGTTGCTGGTCCCTCTCTCTGGAATGACCTCCCACTGAACATTCGGCAAGCCTCCTCGCTGCCCATCTTCAAAACCCTCCTCAAAACTCACTTGTATTCTTAGGCATTCGACTCAGCATGAAGATTTGTTCTTGATTTTACTGTTTGGTGTTTCTACCGCCTTTTATTACCGATTTGTCTTACTGTTTATTGTGAATGTTAAATTGCTCCATGTACAGCACTTTGTATGCAGCGATGGCTGGTTGAAAGTGCTCTATAAATACTCTTGACTTGACCCCTCGTAAAGTATTGGAACAGTAAAGCAAATTCCTTCATTTTTGCTATCGACTTGCTGAAACGGAAAATGGACCATGGTTGTGATCGTCTAAGTTGTGTCTGTGATTCAGATGTCAGTAATCGGAAATAGAAGCGGAACGCTTGATCTTTCTTCTTTCTACATACATTCTTGCTGCTGGAGGCTGTAAATTTCCCCATTGTGGGACGAATAAAGGATATCTTATCTTATCTTATCTCTTCTTCTATCATCTTTTGATGTCAAACCCAAATGTCTCAGTGTCCAGTAATAATTCTGCTTCAGCCTAAATTGCCCCAATATTGTTGGAAAGCTGTGTAGTTAATTTTGAACTTTTATTGTTAGTGTTTACTTATGTTGCATACAAAATTTTGAGAGAATGTCAACGCACACTCCCATTTGCTCTTTGTTGACTTTAGGACTGATGATCCATGTGCTGGAAGTATTGATACCACTTTCCCTTATGTTTTTATCGAGACAAAACGTTCTGAGATACGCTGCACCATCAGTGTTATTTATCAAGAAACGAAACAGTCAAGCATCATGTTACAAGCCCAAGCCAATGAAGTTGGGACGTTGTGCTAAACATAAAAACAACATACAAATTATGTTCCCAAATCATGTTCAACCTATATTTATTTGAATACATGACAAAGACCAAATATTTAATGTTCACACCGATAAATCATTGTTGTCTGTTTTTGGTTTTGAGCAAATATCCATTGATCCATTTCATATTCAAGTGGATTTTTTTTTTTTTTTAAATGATGGAAGACAACCCTTCACATAATTCCAAAGGATGCTGGTAAGCTTGCATAAACTGCGGCAGTCTAAATATTTATTGAGGACTATGTCTTGAACTGTATAGAGAGTCATTTGGGATTTTATTTTGAAAAATCCTTATTAATATTATTTCCAACCACGCTAGGCAATCAAGAATTAAAACAAAAAACGAAACGCTGACGTTGACACATGTTCATTCCGTTGCAGCAGGGGTGGGCCGCATTGACTTTTAAAATTTGACAGAAGGGCCAGGTCAGCACGAGCTATGGTACATTAAAAAAACTGCATTTGTTGACAGTTCATATCAAACATCAACAGAACAAAAGCATGAAAGTACTCTATTAATATACTTTTTTAAATGACAACAGTGTTATTGATGACCTATTTTAGCCTGTGCATTGCTGCAGATGGGTTGTGATCAAAGGTCAAAGTCACATCAAAGCACGATAGTGACATGTTACAGCGCAAAAAGCTTTTTGTTGAATTTTAGTTCAATTGATTACACAAAAGAAGCAACATTAAGAGGACATAACATTATTTTAGTTGAAACCACACAAAGGGAGATCTGAGCACATTTGAGTTCCGCAGTGTTGCCTGACTGTGGGAAACACATTGGAGGAAGTGTATTATTAAAGAGGAAGACAGGATAACTGAAGTCAAGTCATCGCAGTCAAAAAGTAATCACAAACTACACGCCAGATTTTCAGTATAAATCTTTTATTCGTATCGAAGATTGTCTCACTCGCAAAACCGCACATCTTGTATATAAAGTGTGCATTCATTACAATATCCACACCGCCCTTTCCTAGATGCTAAAATAAAAATCCTTCTTGATATACATCAGGCACATTTGGAAATGCTGCATGTGGCACGCATCTCTCACAGTTACTTCATACAGTTGGCAGTGTAGGCTGACTGCTACATGTGGTCAAAAGTCAAAAGGTTAAATGGAACTCGAGAAAAACAAAATGCACACAAACACAATCACATTGTCAAGCACTATTCCTCTGTTCTATCATGGATCTATTAGTTGCCATGGTGGTTCCGATATACGGCATTGCTCCTATGCGGTCCTGAACCTGTGGATAATGGATTTGACTTGAGCGGAACAATGACATGTTCCCAGCAAGCCACGGCTACTGGAATGGTGTCACAAGACCTCCATAGCCAAAGCGCGCAGGGCAAAAAAACAACGTTGCCATTCTTTGCCTCCTTCACAGTCCATTTGGCACGGAAATAAAATACGAAAAATAAGAAAATAAAAACGCACACACTCAAAAAAAACAGGCAGCTCACTTAAATTGATCAGAGAAGAAAACCTAGCTCGTCTACGCACTTTATAAACACTCGACATTTGTTTGCCGTCTAAATGAGGTCGTCGCGGAATGAAATACAGAGAGAGAGATGTTCGCACACACAATATTATCTTGATGAACTTCTCTGGATTGGTGGAGTTGAACTAGTCCTACACTGATCGCACTAAAAGAGCCCACGAGGAAGCATTCATGCTTGTTTCCTGCAGTCGCGTCTCTAAGTTTGATGTTTTTGGTAGCAAGAGCGGATGTCACAGACATTGCTTCCCTTCGTTTGGCACGGATTTTCAACAAAACTGATAGTTGTTGGTCTTCATCAAAGGCTTTTCCTCCTCCTCGGGGTCACAAGACAGCTCACAGGGGCCGTCACAGCACTTGGGCGGGTCACAGTCTTCACACTCTTCAGCCATCGTGACCTGCTGTTGATGCTCAACCTGCGGTTGCTGCTCGGGCTGCTGTTGCTGCACATTCTGGTAAATTAACTGCGGGGCCAACAGAATTTGGTGGTCAACTTGGTCACGCCCCAAAAAAATGGAAAGAAAACATGAATTTTGTTTCTTGTGTGCTCCGCAAGATAACTAAAAGAAAAGGCACAGCGTTGGATAATCTGTTTGACAACACACTTGGTTAAATCTCTTGTCTGGGATAGAGTTGAATGCCCACATGGTCCATCGATTTTTATGATTTTTTAAAAAATACGTCATTATCGTCATTGAGGTCACGGGTGAGCTGGAGCCAATCTCAGCTGACTTTGCACAAGGGGCAGGCTCCACTGTGAACTGGTCGGCAGCCCATCACATTTGAACAATTTTGAGTTAAGAATATACGTACCCAATGTTTTGGGAATATCGGAGGGAGATGGAGAAAACCCACTCAAGCGCGGGGAGCAGATTCCGGACAGACTGTGTGTTCGTACCACAGAAGTGGTCACATGGTCTCAGCTGAAAAGAGATATGTTCAGCTCACCTGCTCCTGTTCCGCGTGTTCGCCGAGCTGTCTTTGTATCATCTGACCGATCTTGCTGAAAGTGGGGCGTTCGGTCGGCTCCAGGTTCCAGCACATCTTCATGATGTCGTAGCTGAAGCGAGAAAGTGAAAAGATGGATTTTCAGCGGCGGCGCGGTTCCGGCGGCAGAGTGGTCGTCTCTCAACCCGAAGGTTGTGGGATCGATCCTAAGCCTTTGGAACCGTGTGCAGGAGCAAGATGCAGCTATTACATCATCAGTAGACTCTGAATACGTTTACGGTATATGCCGTCAATATTCTGGTTCAGGTCAGAATTCCTGTTTCTGAAACATTTGGAATAACCTACTTACATGGTTGGGCAGAGAGTTTCTCCGATATACATAGTAATTGGGATCGATCGGGATATTAGCATCGAAACAGAGACGCACTGATATCATGACGGAAATAGACGTCATTTCTGCTTCTTACCTTCAATCGTCAATAAAGTCGATTTACAACTACCGTTTACTACCCCATTTTTGGTGTTCGCATTGAAGGCTTTGGGGCCAGTGAGCAGTAGTTCTACTGTTCATTTTCCATCCGCACATGCTCACTAGGTGTGTGAGAAAAGTTCCAGGAATTATGTCATCAAAGCCAAACCATGAGTTTTACCCTGGAACTTCGGTTTCCATATATGCCCTAGTTTTGGTATGATTCAAAAATTCTGTCTTCCCAGGATTGACGGATTTCCGTCCAAAGCTTTTCAGAGCATGAGTAAAAAGGTACTGTGCATTCACCTGAAGGCATCGTGCATTCCACAAAGCAAGCATTTGTTGACAACTCAAGACCGTAACCCTCCCGGCCTGCTCGCCAACACTCACCCAACAAGGGCGTCATGCATCCTGCAAATTGTCAGACCTTTAAAATGACAGCATGCAATATAAGAGTTTCACCACACTTTCTAAGGCAGGGGTGCCCATTAGGTCGATCCTGATCTACCGGTAGATCTAAGACAGGTCCCAAGTAGATCCGAAGAGTGTCAAGGAGAAAAAAAACAAGTAACCATTTGTGTGTCTTTGTACATGTTAGTAACATATTTTTTGTGTTCATGTACGCTGCACCCTAATCATCTTATCAGTCTCATTTTCACCCCAAAAATATTTTTTAAAAAAATAAAGCAGGTAAATCTTGAATTTACGGTGCCGCGTGATTACGTCACCAGAAGTTGTTAGCGCTCAGCAGTCTGCAATTGCAGCTTGTGATCAGAGCTGTTGCGCTCTATCTTTTATCGACATTATTCTCATTCAGAGTTTGCTTCGTGTACAATTCACTGAGGGCACGGGCAAAGAATAGGAATCTAGGAGGGCTCAGGGAAGCACTTTAAAATGATACGTGTGAGCTACGACAGTTAACAGGCTGCTAATGTGCGTCGAATGCCTCAATTTCAGGCTGTTTCTCATCATGGCGTGCGTGTGCGTGTGTGTGTAGAACCCGGGGGGTTAGTTGATCGAAAAGTAGATCTTCGATCCGAAAAGTTTGGGCACCCACACCCGAAAAAAAAACTGTTGAATTCAAGACAGAACATGTAGCAAACTATGGAAATTGCTCCACCTCTTGCTGCATCTGACATCAAGATTTTCCAGTTAAGTTGTTTGCCACCCTTGGAATGGCAAATCGTCAGCGAAAGCCTTTGTGCCGGACCTTTCTCTTTGATGCTCGGCCTGCGAGATCGTCAGCCCTACTGGGGGTATGAATTTATAATCCAGCGCTACCCACTAACCTCAGTGACTTTAAGCATCGAGTAACAACAGTGATCAGGAGACGGTGATATGCTGATACACATTTGAGAGAAATTCTCTTGTGGATATCTTTTGTGATTGTACATATGTTCTGGGTGAGCGATTTTGATCCGGGCCGAAATATCCACGAAACAAATCCTTTAGAACACATAAACGTCAGATCTTTTCAAAGTATGGACTGGCTGTTATTGATACATTTTGTGTGATTAAACCCTTTCAGGGACAGTGGTTACTATAGTAGACATCTTATCATGGTATCAGGTTACAGGGTGGATGAAAAGGTTAATCCATGTAATGCCACGTTTCACCTGGGAGATGAAAAGGGTTACTTGTAATGCAACTATCCATTCATGGTGCAGACATTGCAGGTATTAATTTTGTACTTGCAGATCTCTTGTATGACCTCTGTTTCGCATTTGTGTCATCATTCTTCTTGCTCTTGCTTTTTTACGCTTTCACTGTTCCAAGATTCTCCCAGGTGTTCACAAGCAAATATGGTGGGAGCACAAACAGTTTTCGTGACTGTTTCAGCCGCCCTCGAACACAGTTACCGCTGTCCCACCAAAAACACACACACTTTTATTTCACTTTCACAGTTTCAAGATTACCGGCATATTCCACGATTGAACCCTCTGATAAGTCTACGATCCACTTTTTGTGTTTTCAATTTGACATAGTACACAAACTTTGCAGCACTTGTAAAACAGATGAATATTTTGAAGATATTTTCATTTTTAAATTGCACTTGAAGAAATGCCCTTCACTGTATCTTTCATTGCCGCCAAATGTCACGGCTCCAGTTTGACTCGAACGATACAGAATGTGACTGTTAAAGCGGCAACGATAACAAGGGGGACTACAAGGAAGTTTTTACATGCTTGGACAAGAGAGACTTGTTCCCTGCCTCAATCTGTTTTTTTGCTGCCGTGAAATGGCAGTTCCATGGCTTACCAACATGGCGATCATGTGGCTAACAGGCAGAACCGAGGCCTGACTCAGACCCGGACAACAGATGATTGGGAACTGACTCACATTCACTCCGCACCGTTTCCACAGAGCATTTATTCCGGGGTGGTGTGACAGGCACGGAAAATAAGTGCACACTCACGCTCTCATGCTCTCTCACACGTACACACACACAGATGAGTGGGAAAATAAAAAACCTTCTGTACTTTCCGCTGCCTGTTTAGCTCACAGCTTGTCCACCAAACATCCTCAAACATCGTCATCGACAATCAGTTTCTCTATTCACACTGCAATCTGTCATCCATCATCGGATCCTGGACATCTATCATCAATACTTATTTGCCTCAAACCATTTCAATCAAAGGAATGGTTCAGCAGGGACGGCCCATTTTTGCCTCCCAAACCTTTTATGTCTTTTTCAACAAGGAACATTGTATTAGCTTGTATTTTCAATTTGATCAAAATTGTTTTGGAGAAATGGATAAATAACTAACTACTCAAAAAATGCCCCTTTTTGCTCAGCAATATAGCCACGCCACCCTCCCTCCACCGATGTTTTGGTGGGAGTCAGCAGAGGAACTGGGCACAATTTGTTCAAAATCATTGAACGTACATCGCTAATAATATCCAAAAACGACGATCCAGCGGCAACATTTATGTGTCTACTTATGCCGACTTCAACCTCTGCAAATATCACAACAATTAGCCTCTCTATGAGAGCATGAGGAAATGAGTAGCTGACCTGCCGTTTCTCTCATTGGGGATCTGCTTTTCTTTGATAAGTCCTCAAAATACCAACACCCTACATTTGACAGGCGTTTTGGAAATCTGAATTGTTCGTAAGTCGTTCTATATTAAGCTCCATCTCTGGCTGGTAAGAAGCGCTTATCGTCCCACTAACTACTGACCCGACAGCGACAGTGGTGGGAGCCCGTTAACTGCCGGGTCTGCGGAGTCTAACAAAACGTTAGGCGTAGAAAAAAAGTAGTGTGTTTCCGGTAACCCGACCGATCGGCATTATTTTCAAACAACCCTCTACATTTTTGTGTAGAAGGTTTACATCGGTGCAAACTCTCGCAATATTCAAGATGATCGCGTGCATCATTTGCCCTGTCGCCCTGTCGTACATTGAAACATGGCGGCGGCCGCCATCTGCGACGACAGTTTAAACCGCGTTCTCTGTGTTACAGTTGCATGCTCGCACCGTAATGTTAAGAAAATAACATCCATTGATGTATCGAAAAAAATCAGCGAACTATTAGATGAACACCACGGGCCGATTAAACACCAAGGGCGGAGGAGGACGTCGGCGGAGGCGGCGGCGCGCCCCGGCCCCCCGAGTCCGAAGCGGGGAGGAAACTAAATACCGGCAGGTGGCGGCGGCGCCGGCCGCGTAGCGGCGGGTTCAATGTCTTCTTGTTATATGTTTTATGGTTATTTTGTTTAAATTTTTAATGGAAAAAAAAGATTTAAAAAAATAAACTTTGTCCGACCTCCCGACCCTATGCTGAAATTTCAAACACACTCCTTTTTTTTTCTACACCTTATCATCGCTAAATGTCAGAACGCTACCCAACCGGCACCGAAATTCATAGCCGATCCCTACTCTTGTCCATGTCAACCTGGACAAAAAATACAAAACAATCAGCGCAATATTTTTGATTCTTTGGAGATGAACATGGCTTTCCCTCTCAGGAGCTCATATGTCAACAAACCCCCCAAAGTTGTGCCGATTACTTTTATATTTTCATAGGTTGAAGTGGACATGAGCAGGACGGTGCATATGAATTTTCACCGTTTTCATCTAATGTCTGAAAACGGTGACAATATGTCACCGTTTAGTCATTAGATGACAACAGAATGTGTCAAAGCAAGCCAGTAAACAAGTATGACAGTACTTGTGACAGTACTTGCCGCTTTCCCTCAATCACTCCGTCAGACCGAGGTGTGGAAAAAAAAACCCAGTTCCGGCCCATAATAAGGGGCATCATTAAGATGCGCTAAATGTAGTCATATACAAATTCATTCAATCACTACTGAGTTCTTCAGGGGGATGAATTTTAGTGCTGATATACTTGGTACATACAGACAGAACTTTCTGTCTTACATAAGCTTCAAGGGTCAGGTCAATCTCTGTTAAACTGAGCAATCAATGCTCTGTGTTGGGAAAGGTGGGGACGCTTACATCTCAGGTGGGGCAAAGTCTGGCTGACACATCTGGTAACCCCGCTTCACCATTTTGTAGAACCTGGAGTCCACAGCCATCTTGGGGTAAGGGCTCTTACCTGTTGGAGCACAAACACATGAGAAAGCAACACCACAAAACATGACATTTCTACATGTGAACTGTGTGTGCGTGTGAGAGAGAAAGAGAGAGAGATTGAGAGAGAGAGAGAGAGAGAGAGAGAGAGAGAGAGAGAGAGAGAGAGAGAGAGAGAGAGAGAGAGAGAGAGAGAGAGAGAGAGAATTTGATCTTAGAGTATGCTATCCATGATACATTATAAGTTGATCATCTGTGGGGAAAATAAATAAAAAATCACCCTTCCCAAACCCACCCTTTTAGTGGCCTGACTGTAATGTTTTAGAAATCACTGCGCCTGAGAAAAAAACCCAATCATAGACAGAAGACATAACTGCTAACATGTCGCTCATTTGCCAAGCACTTGCGCGCAGAAGCTTAGCTTGCACATATCTGCAGTTGCACTGACCTGTTACCTTGAGCTTCAGGAGCTTTGCTGAAACTAGAGCAGCGTATCTACCTCCGAAAAAAAATTAAAAATTGCCCAACTGGGCATAAAGACCAGCAAACAGAAGCAGAACAAAGGGACGTCAAGCATCTGAGAGTATTTATAAGTGAAGCAAAATTTGCTATATTTCTGCACGTAGTTGATTGTACATGTTTAAAAAATGAAACGTCAAACTGTACATTTAGTAACACACGAATAACAACTTATGCTCCAAATGTAGTAGCCATGGGTAACGTTGGCTTTTTTACTGCGCTAATGCTACCTTAGCATTGCTAGCAGTAATGTTTTCTTGAAACTGGACAGCGTTCTCTGTGACCATTTATCAAGACTGCACTTTCATAAATGGCTATTTTTGGGGCCTGTGCACATTCGTGAGGAGCATATTTATGGTCTTGCGAGGAGTTTTCACACTGACAGCTGTCACATTAGGGAAATAAATCAATACTTTTGTAAGAGTCTATTTTTTAATCTGTATGTCTACTGACATTAAGAGTGTGTGTACTTTTGCCACCACTGCAGTGTGTGTGTGTTTGGGTCTTGCTCACCCAGAGAGAATATCTCCCACAGGAGGATTCCATAGGACCAGACGTCACTTTGCACAGTGTACACACAGTCGAAAATGCTCTCCGGAGCCATCCACTTCACTGGCAAACGAGCCTTCAAACACACATGACACAATCAATGAAACAAGTACGCATCAAGAACAGTGTGGTTTACAAATTGTGTGCTTACGTTGCCCTTCACCACGTAATTGGAGTCGTTCATGATGTCCCGCGCCAGGCCAAAGTCACAAATCTTGGCTACTCTGTGGTCCGTCAGAAGAACGTTTCGAGCAGCCACGTCTCTGTGAATACACTGCACACCAGAATGCGGCTTTTCTCATTGAATGCTAAGGCAACAGTTGCTGTCATATACGGAGTTTCTGTTCAACAGCCAAGTTTCAATGTGATGGCAGCAGGTGGGAGTGCTGTTTTAAAGGTGTAAACCATAAAACAACTGTTTTGAAATTCAACTCCATCATCACCTTTTCTTTCATTTTGCCACTGGTTCAAATTGGTTACAATGTGCTTCATGTGTTTGCTTAAAGCACATGCGAATGATATTTTAAAGCGTGCTGTTGTACGAGGATCACCGCAGCACATATTTGAAGCTTGCACAAAGAGTTGGTAAGAATTCAGCACCTAGCCAAGGGATGAGAATCGAAAATTGGTTTCAAGTAATTGAGTGAGTCCATTTGATTCCAGGAATAATTTCCTTGCCTGATGATTCCACTAATTGATTCCTCTTAAAAAAAAAAAAAAAGGGCCGGTGTTTATTCCCAGTGCCTCATTCTTGGGTTTGATCAGGCCGACACAGTTGAAGGAAAAGCAGGAACCAGTCACTCACCCGCTGGTTGGGCCACTTAAAGTGCCTGGTTGCGGCTGTGATTACGCTCATGTAATGTCAAGAATGAGAGAAGAGTGAGGAGAAAAAAAAGTGTTGCGATCTGGCCATCATGATATGGTACGGTGAGGGTCTTGCTGCGGGTAGGGCTGCTCTGATGCTCATATTTCTGAGACGGGCCTGTCGGGAAGCTCCCCTGACTGTCTCTGGAGGTGGCGATTTCTATGTAGTGTAGTGGGTGTCTATAATTCGCTCCAAGGTTTCTTGCAAAACTGAGTCCATTAAGTTTTTTGTTTAACAAGTCTTTGTCTTCTGTCGGAATTAGTTTTAGGTCGTGTTGAATTCAAACGAAGCCCTGTAAATATTCTCAAATTTTATGTGGCCAAAAGTGTTTTCTTTTTGGTGAATTAAAAGAGGATTAAAAGCCTAGGTGAGAATGATGAAAGTGAAAGCTTCCCTATTTTCTCTGGAGCAACAACAGTGAAATGGGAACATTTCCGAAAGCATTCTGATATCTTGGTACTCATTCATTGCATTGTATTTTTGGTCTCCGACATACTTTGAAAAGTAAGCGGCCTCCTTTTCATCTATTTCTTCGTAAAGGATTCACCACAAATTATGAGTGCATGGTCGATGACTGGTTACACTGAAGTAAACAAAAACTTTTTTGTAATGTATTTTCCTCACATAATGAGAATCCTTTAGAGAAGGGAAAGGGAATCGGGACGAGAAGCAGTATTGATAATGGAACCAGAATCACTCAATTCTTACCAATTCCCAACCCTGCTCAAGTCTATGATTGAGCGGTAAGCAGACCATGGTGTAACCTGCCTCTTGCCCAAATTCAGCAACGACACCAACGTGAACAATGCAGATTGCAATGCTTACACCAAGTGGATAAATTGGTGATAAGCCATCACAAAAACATGAGAATTCATCCATTTTCCGCAACTTAATCGGTTTAGGATCACAGGTGAGCTGGAGTCACTCCAATCTTTGGCTGAGATGCAGGTCAAACATTTGGCTGGTCGCCAATCAATTGCCAGTGCACATTCACACCGGTCTTTAATTCACAGAATATGTACGTTTTTGTTTTGTTTTGTTTTGTTTTGTGGTATGAGAGGAAAACGGAGTACGGTACTTGGAGAAAACTCACACTAACATGGGAAGAACGTGCAAACTCGACATAGGAAAGGCCTTAGCCCAGATTCGAACACCAAACCTTTGATTATGGGGCAGATTTTTCCCACGTCAAGATATCTTCTAGAATTTCAAATGTAGCGGATTACATTTTGCACAACTAAATCATTAACACACTGATAAAAATACCAAAAAAAAAAAAAAAAAACCCACTCACATTTTTTGCAGCCAAAAAGTCCAAGCCTTGAGCCACTTGATAGGAAAACCTCAACATGTCATCCAAATCCAACGGCCATTCTCCAGTCTCTTCGCACGCAGCGTCTAGGCACCAGTCCCATCATGTTAGCAAGACAATGAAGGTCTGTTTGTTTCAGGAACAGTCCTCATAAAATAAGTGACAACCTTACTTTGTAATGGATCGCTGTTTGACAGGTGATATGGTTTCATCTCCAAGTAGCTGCTCGACGACGCACTGGAGATGCCACTGTCACTGCAGGATGAAATTGTCACACATTGTTGTGGAACATGAGGTAACTTGGAATTTTCACTTCAATCTTAACAGAAGTCAAATCCAAAAGGGGACAAAACACAGGGCAATAACGATAAAGCTCTGTTTTATTTGACATTTCCATCGCAACGTTTTTTGTCATGCTAATAATCCATTAGTGTCGCGGGTAAGCTTCAGTGAGAGACAGGTTGTCTCGTTGGACTGGTTTTCGGTCAATTTCAGGGTACATGGAAACAAACAAGCATCCGCACTTTGTCACACATGTATGATTTAGACGGTTCATTCAACCTTACGTGTTGATTAAGGAAAGGAAACGTGTCGCAAAAGACTTTACTGAACGTCACTTTGCAAAAACAGGAAGTTAACCAGAAGTACAACATCGAAAACAACCCCATCTTGAACACACCCCTGAACTTTCAGTTCCAGAGGGGAATTATGTCAACAAGCACCACAAAGACTATCCTCCCAAAATTCAGCCATTGTCATATTCCTCATGCCTATGCGGTACGACAGCCCGTTTGATACATGTTTGATTCAGTCAATGACACTTTAGAACTGACGTCAGGGTCACGCAGGAGGTGTGTCACAAAAGGCAAAACCTAAACGTTATCCTGAGGCATAAGATACATAACTCAGCTCTTAGTTGCATGGGCGAATTAGGCCCAGGGGCACCACACGTGCATATTTTTGGAATGTGGAAGGGAGCCAGTTCCAGAGAAAAATCACGCAAGCACTGGGAAAGAGCCTCAACGGTTTGAGACTTTCACAAGGTCATCGTTGCCATTGTTCTTGGTGTCCTACCTTCTTATGAAATGTTTCTGATTGCAGATATTCTTATAGTTGTTGGAGTTCTCCGTTATGGCGGGTATGTTCATGACAAAGCTGATAAAAGTTTCTGCCTTCTGGCGGAGGAAGTTTAGTAGGTCCCCGAGGCTGCAGTACTCTGTGATTACCAGCACGGGTCCTGAAGAGGAACCACGTCACATGAAGGACATTTCATCAAAACCCCATACTGGATCTGCATGCATATTTTTTGTTGCAAAAATAGGCTTGGGAATCACGCTACCGCCGTAGGTGCAAGCCCCCAGTAGATTGACAATGTTCTTGTGATGTCCCAAGTGACTCAGGATCTTCAGCTCTGACATCAGAGCTTCTCTCTCATCAGAATGGGCGCTGGCTTCAAATGAAAAAAAAACAACAAAGCAATTGGCATTAATCCGCTGTCGCTGACTCGAACACGTGAAAATATTGATAATGTCTTGATCACGTTTTCTGGAACAACAATTCGCAGTCACACCTTTTAACATTTTCACAGCAACACGCATCACATTGTCTTGCTCTCCCAGACCGATGGCTGTGGCCTCCACCACTTTTCCAAATGCTCCAGCCCCCAAGATCTTTCCTGCAAAGTTGGACCCGACTTCATGACTTTGAAACACCTTTCATTATTTGAGTTATCGCTGAACGTCTGGATAAACACATCTCAATTAAAAGTCAACATGACTATCTTGGTCAAGGCAGAGATTTCAAGACAGTTCTTGTTGTGGATCTCACTCTAGTCTATAGATGTACAGAACGGTTTGAACTACTTCATATAAAACACGCTTCTAACCAAGCTTGAGTTTATCCCGTGGAAACTCCCATTTATCATTGTAGGGCAGCTGTGTAGGGTCAACAAAAGTGTAGTTGTTTCCATCTCTTGCCTCGATGATCTTCCAACGGATCTCATACCTGGGTTTCTGGTTTAGGGAGGAAGGGAAAGAGTAGTTTTAAAGCAAGTCACGTTTTTGTTAAAACAGCCATCATACTGTCTCTCGAAGCATTACCTGCTTATATTTGTAAAGCAGAAACACCAGAAGCAGAAGAAGGATGGACAGGATGCCCGCAGAGCCGGTTAAGGTGGAGGTGAAGAGTTTGTCTGCATAACCAGAGAAAGATCAATTAGTCGTGGTGATTCAGTGTGGTACAAAAGCCAGTTCTTTGAATATGTAGCTGTAGAAAATGTGCTTAAATTTGCATTTGCTATGAGAATGGGTCATTAGTGTCACAAACAGATAACATTAAGTTCCAAATTAAGCAGCTGACTGTGAGAAAAGAAACCCGGAAATTTTCATGCAGACCGTCAAATGTGGTTTAGGTCACGTCCATGTGACACAGCTAAAAAAAAAAAAAAAAAAAAAATCAGAAGCTCAGAACGGCATTTCTGCCTAGATATTCACCAGAAACCTCCATGGCAAATGTGTCACTGCTGACTCCAACTAGGTTAAAGGCAACACACTCCACTGTCATCCTCCGGTTGGATGGTCCCACAGTCAGAACACTCTCTACAGCCACCGTCCCATATTCTTCCCTTTGAAGCTGCACTGTCTGAGCTTGCAGGAGGGTTGCCATCTGCACACCAGTATTGCTTTCGTTGCACCTGGCTCAATGCAAACAGGTATACATTTAGATTACAGCAATATTTCATAGGATTTCAAACAAAACAAAAAAGCCCTGTAGTAGAGAGAGGTGTAGCTGATCACTGCCATCATTTAGTCAGTACATCATTTATTGCTTTTATTGAGATCAGATGGAATGTTTTGTGCAGAAAAGCAAATTAGTGATACAGCATGCTAACATTCATGATAGCTTTCTTTTGCCTATTGTATGTGTTAAGTATGGCGGTTTTAAAGAGAGACTTTCAGTGTACAGCAGATAAAGGAAGTGCTCTTTGGACCTCTTTTATCGTGTTTAGAGGAAATCAAGACCTGGATGGCAAATATAATGTAGGACACAACTTCAGAACGGTGTTAGGATGTCACAGTGAAGTTATGAAGGCCACCTAAGAGCCTTATTTTGGTAGACAGGCGTCCGTGCGGAGGGCATAACGGGCGTAACTTCATTTTCGTGCCAGCCCAAGTCGAGTCAAGCATGTTTGGGGCCGTGTTTTGATCACAGACCAGCCTCGCTCACGACACGATCATTTGTGCTTGCCGTAAAAGCGACCGCATCATCATTTTTGAGCAGGGGTAATGGTTTAGTTCGTGTTTGTGAATTTGGTTGATGAGCTACACCTCAATGGGGGTTTCTGCCTGACCCGCCAGCCCATCTGCAAATTTGGTTCCGAAACAGGCTAGATTTTAGACTTGCAAAAACCAGGTTTAATTGAAGACGCGAGCAGTCGTTTGCAATATTTATGTATTTGATCGAGAAGCAGGCAGATAAATTGGTGCGGATTTCAGTGCCGGATGTTGTGTTTCATTCATAAATTCGACACCAGCATGGGATGATCCCTCTGAATCATTAATTAAACGGATTATAATCATCAGCATCTTTAAAAATATATTGTAAAGGCACCCCCTGTCATTATTGTGTATCTGTGTGTACCTGTGTCTATGGGGGTTGTCAGGGCATCTACAGCGCCTGCATTCATACATACTGTCTATTTTTCATTCAAAGGTCAAGGACTATTATGATTATATTGTATCTCCTGTTTGCCAAGTTCATTTATTCAGTAATAAAAATACCCAGGACTCCATTCATAGTACTACCAGCCCCATTACTGAGAGTGTTAATAATTTTGTTACGGGAGATGGGTGTTACACAGTCATCCATCCATCCATCCATCCATCCATCCATTTTCTAGTCTGTTTATCATCACAAAGGTCGCGGGGGTGCTGGAGCATATCCGAGCTGTCTTTGGGCAGTTGGCAGGGGACACCCTGAACTGGTGGCCAGCCAATCGGCATTTGCACTCACAATCACACCTCGGGATAATTCAATTCAGAGTGTCCCATTAACTTTGCCACGCATGTCTTTGGAATGTGGGAGGAAATCGGAGTACCCTGAGAAAACCCACGCAGGCACGGGGAGAATATACAAACTCCACACAGGAAGGAATTGAACTCTGAACCAGTCCACCAGCATGCCGCCCATGTTAACACATCCAGTAAAGAATATTTATTGTCCCACGAATTAGAATAGGAATTCATTGTTTTGTTTTCACTTGGCAAAAACACTCACGTGGGACGTATTCCAAAACATTGGTACCAGATGATTCTAGGGGCAGGATAGCCAAAGGACGTGCACGTCAGAGTGGTCACATTTTCCCATCTCACCACGGCAACCGGTTTCTCTGCCATTTAGACGAGAACACAGATGATCCAGATAAAACACAAAATCTGGACGAGGGAGTTTAACAAAAGCTGCTGAACATGTCACTTACGATACATCTGGACTTGGAATGTGATGGAGGCGCTGGCCAGTACACTCCTAGCGCTAAAAGTATACTGCCCTTGCTCCTGAGCATTCATTCTCTTCAGGTGCAATGTAGCATGGTATCTGATGGGGGCGGGGGGAGGGGCGGTTTGGGGGGAAGAGGAATTTAATTTTGACGACTTCAGAATTTGTGCACTTTCACATCAGTATAGAACAGAACTTCTTTGTTGCAGCGGTCTCATTACCTGAGAACACATTCAAATATTCACTCTGTCCTCAAGCAGAAGTGCAGATACTTGTAAACAGTTTCAGCTCTTTTACTTAAAAGTAAAAAAATATAATAATAATAATCCATCAGCTGGTGGCTACATCTCTTGTCATGGCAATGCCCGCGTTAACCAGGTGCCATATATTCCTACCACCGGAAAGTAAATATCGCCACTTAAAGTGGCGATATTTTCACAACTCAATGTGTTGGCATAAGACAGGTTGCTCAAGACAAAGTCGTATTTATTTTTCAGCGGGGCATTAAGCGTTTGAAAGCAAAGACAATGGTATACTTTTTCACAATTTTTCAGCCATGTTATATTCTTTCTGTGGTGTGTTAAATTTCGAGGACATTTATTTTCCCTTTTCCAGGCATTGTAAGTACATTTCTGTAACCCCTATTTGTAAACGCAAGAATGGATGTCCATGGGGTGTGAAATTCACCTGTTGTTATACCGGATGAGCGTCTTCTCCTGCGCGGACGTGCTGGGGGATGTTGGCGTTTGCCAGTTATGTTCCACAATGTGGGGATACGCCTCAATGAGCACCGTGAGCTCCAGATCTTCTCCCTCGTTCACCTCAACTTGAAGACCCTTGTGAGTCAGCTTTGGGGAGAGCTGAGGCAACAGTCGAATGTATGGCTTGTCTGCATATATTCACAAAAGAGAATTCCTTTCGGAATGCATCTTTTTGTCGGAATCATGCCACGAGTGACTAATCTCATTGCTTACCTACAACCAGCAAGTACGTTGTTGAACTGTTCATCCCAGCTTCATTCGTTCCGATGCATGAAATGTTGCCAGTGTCTGCAGGGTCCACAGCAGGGATGGTGAGGATGCTCTGTATGTCCAAACGGTTTTCTCCACTGGAGCGGACCCTCTCCTCTATCTTGGGTTTCTGAAAAGACAGCAAACAAGACAAATAAGAGTTTACGAATCTTGTAAAACCCAAGAGACATTCCCAGCATGGATCATACTAACAGATTTGGTGGTGTAGACCCAGGTGACATTGTAGTTGAAGTTGGGATTGTGTGTTGTGCAGTAGATCTTGAGTTCCTCTCCAGTAATTCGTATGTATTCATCCGTCTCCAAAAAGACATACGGGGGGAAACGGAGCTCTACAGAAGGATGGAATGATACGATTAGTGCCCAAGAGGCGGCATGTACTACCGGAATGTTGTGGTCTGTTCATTCTGCCGTGGTCTCACTCTGGATGACGTTAATGGAGAAGGCTTTGGAAGTGCGCTCCACTCCATTGACTTTGGCTGTGCATACATAGTCAGCATTGAAGCTCGGGTGGAGGCTGTGGATGAGAATACCACGGTGCCGGTAGACAGTGAAGTTCATCCCAGGAGGAACAGTGGTGCCGTTGTCCATGCGGAGACTAATGTCTGTGGCGCTCGGGTCAGTCAGGAGGCAGGGTAGCAAGTATACCTCACCCTCTTTTTTCACCACCCTCAGCAGGGTGCTGCTGGTCCAGAAGACACGGTTGGGATCTGGTGTAGGGAGGGGCAAATCAACAACCATACTGACCTGCGTGGAATGATTACCCAAATGCAAATCCCGGAAACAAAAAGTTTACCTTTTACAAACACGTGAACCGATGAGGTCAGATTACGATGCTGGGTTCCACCTGTGTAAAAACACTTGTAGGTCCCAGTGAATTCAGCAGAGGGACGTGCCACCTTCAAAGTGCAGACATTTACTTTTCCCTTGGACATGTAGCGTTTGTGCTTGGCCAATCTGGGTTGCCAGTTCACAGGTGCATCACCCTCACACCTCAGATCCAATGGGGTGCCGGACTTGATCACCACCTCAGGACCTGACACCACCTTTGAGTTGAGCCTTATCACTGGACGCCTCCACTCCACTAGGAAAGGAGAAGATTCATCATTATAGGTCCGCGGCTTTCAAATGCGCTTTTTAATGTTTGATAGCATGTTTGATAGCATCCCTTGCCATCCTATTGCTTTTTAAACAAATGGGCCCTATTTTCATAGCCAGCCCAAATCTAGTGCAAAGCACCATCTAAATGTGTGCCTTATACACGTATATACTGTAAAGTTGTACTGTGTGTAGTGTGTCATACAATACGTATGTGTGTTATAACTTGTATCTAATTTTATACAATTTATTTAGAAAAGAGTCTGTATCAACAACCCTCATTTTGTAAAAGTGATGTTCACATTTAAAACATACATGTTCCTTTCACAAAATTCATCCTTCACCAGCGGCCGGTCCACCTGCCCATCATCGTTATTCTAACTGAGCTTCCGTCATTGCCAAATTTCAATTTGTTACCACTTTTTTAAGGCCATCAATAAAAAAATGTTTACAAGTGTAACAGCAGTGGTGGGCGGATCAGTAAATTATGTCGGGCCATGATTCGTCATTCGCCGTTGGCCCGGCCGGCCAGTCAATCATCAACACGTCATTATTTCAGGCTGGGCCAGTCCGTCAGTCATCACTACATCACAGGCAGGTGCAGAACAAGCAGACATTAAAAAAATAATAATAATTGCAGACAGAGCCCCAAGCGTTGTGGAATAAAATCAATATGGGACAATTCCATTGCAGTCTGTGGCACCGAAAGGTGAAACAACACAGCCAGCTCCCTTTACCGGCCGGGACAACCTAAACTGCCCAAATCTCGGTTCCCATTCGGCGAATGGGAACCGAGATTTGGGCAGTCAACACAACAACAGGCTGCCAGATTGACTCGCAATGCAGCTGCCTGTTGGGACGTTCTGTGTCATCATCTTGCGCTTGTGCCTCAAATCTGTGTTCACAACAGAAGACCAAAAAAAAATTATCTCAGAGAAGGTTTGTATCTCTGAATAAATAAAAATAAATGGAATACTTGTAAATTGAGGTACAAACGTATTTGTGTTTAACACACATGTTAGGACATTCATTGGTCATCAAAAAATGAGTTAGGAAAGTACATTGCCCCAAAGGTACAAAAGACATTCGGTAAAGTGCAATGTTGTAAAAGATGACTGAGTTAGTGCCTCTCTGCAAGAGGCTACATGTTTCCACCGTCACATGGTCACACTGTGAACAACTAACTGTCTGATATTGTTTGTCCTACAGTCATTGCCTGATGTTGCATCATGAACCAAAGTTTTAGTCATTCTAGACCAGGGCTTCACAGGTGCATTTGAGTGAAGTCTGCAATTTGTGTTTCAGCAAAACAACATAAACAGCAAACATCAAAGTAGGTGTTGGTCATGCACAGGCCGTGATGGCAGCACAGTTGAAGCAGCCTCTGTCCGTTCTCGTTCATCCTGCCTATGCCATGTTGGCCGAGACAGGAGGGCCAGGTCACACAGGCGGCTCCCCTCCTAGCGTTGAAGTCTCCAAGGAGGTATAATCCTTCAATACTGGGTGTCTTGCATATTCCGTCATTTAGTACATCGTAGAACTGGAACTGGTCCTTGGCCTCTAAAGTGGAGCAGAGTGTCGGCGCGTGGATGCTGAGGAGATTGACGAAGCCTGCTGCCATTGACAACCTCAAGGCAAGTATTCTCTCTGATCCGCCAGTTGGTGGTTGGATAGCTGCAACCAGTGAGTTCTTGACAGCGAAGTCTACACCGTGTTGTCTAGGGCTGTCCTGTGGCAAGCCGTGCCAGTAGAAGGTGTAGTTGGCCTCCCTGATGGAACCACTGTCAGCCAGGTGGGTCTCCTGCAGGCAGGTGATATCGATGTTAAGTCTTGCCAGTTCCTTGTCGATAACTGCAGTCTTGCGTCCATCGTTGATCAGTTGGAGGTCTTCGGTGAGTCTAGAGCACATGGTCCGGACGTTCCAGCTTGCAAGTCGAACAGCTTCTTCCTTCTTTCTTTTTTGCCTGGTGCGGGGGCTTGCTTGTCAAGATGTTCAATCTCTAAGCTCTACGCACCCAGTAGAGCAGGGGAGCTGTTGCGGGACAGCACCTCACTGACCGGGGGCTGCCCAGCTTGAGGCGGGCGGTAACTGTCCAGTGAGACTCGATGATCTCTCCCATCGGAAGTGACCCCTGGCGCGCATTTCCTTCGCCAATCGGAGAGAGCTTTTAACCAGTAACTGCCGTTTCCAGTGTTGTGTTGATATTTTGCAACATCGCTGGACTGGCCTCTCCAGTGCGCAACATGCCTGGGCGGGTGATGTGGAAAACCTGAGTTGCCCAGACAACAAGCTCCCCCTCTCGTCATTGCTGGTCAGATCCAACGGAAAGGACGAGCCAATTCAGTTGGCACAAGCGAAGCTGCAGGAGTTGCAGGAGTCCTTAGGGGTTCCACTCCTGATTTGCGTCAGGTTTATTCAGGTTTTATTTTCCTGTACCGAGGATGCCCACAAGGAAGTGGGACCATTTACCCATGGTTGGGGGTGCAAGATGGCCGCTGTTGGCTCTCCTGAGCCGACACCCTTTGATAGATTTCATTTTTAGGTCTACAGGGTGTCTAGCCACCCTCCTCACGAGTCACTCTTGCACGGACAGGTGGGGGTTTAGTCACCGACGACCCGACCCTCGGTCATTGGCATGTTAAACAGTTCAACAACAGAAAGTGAAGCCAATTCAGTGAGTCAGAATTAACACGGCACAAAGGAGGCATTCGTGTGCAAATGCTAATACAGTCAAACCTCGGGTTTTGAACATCTATGTTGTCGACCAAATCGGTTTTCGACCAAAAAAATTAGAGTTTTTTATGCCTCTGATTGCAACCAAAACCGGTTCTCGACCAAACTGAGCTCATTTGAATGCCCCACTCGACTTCTCTTGACTTCCTTACACGAGGAAGTGACGCCTCCGTTGTGAGCAGACGTGTACAATAAAGATTGTTTAAAAAAAAAAAAGAAAGAGCATCGTTCTTTGTGAGCAGACGTGTTCAAAGATTTAACAAAAAAAGAGCGTCCATTGTGCAACCATTGAAGGCAGACGTGTTCAATGAACATTTTTAAAAAACAGACGTTTGTTGAGATCGATGGAAATTGGACTGTTATTTCTGCATGGCACCAAAGAAAGCAAGTGAAAGTAGTAAAGCCACTGAAAAAAAGGAAATAGTGTGCAAAACTATTGAATTTAAGAAAGATTTGATATGAATTAGGTGTGCATGTGTCTGTGTTGGCTAAGGAGTTCAGCATGCCGAAATCAGCAGCATCCTAAAAAAGAAAGACCATCATAAAGTCAGTGATGTGGCTAAAGGATCTCATGTGTTTAGTAAACAGTTCAGACAGGGAAGCTGCCGAAACGTTTAACGTTGAGTTTGAAAATCTCATCAAGGCTGAGGAATGTCTTCCCCAGCAAACCTTTAATATGGACGAGACTGGACTTGTGTGGATAAAGCGGTTCAGAAAATGGATGGAGGTTATTTTTACCTCGTACCAAAGTGTAGGATTGCAGACAGAACGTCCATAGTTACAGCCATTACTTTAGGGTTTATAAATTAAAGGTGTAAAATAATGCAATCTACAATTACCATGATGATTGAGAGAGAGAGAGAGAGAGAGAGAGAGAGAGAGAGAGAGAGAGAGAGAGAGAGAGAGAGACCGAGAGATGTAAAATTTTTATGTTACAATGTCTATATTTATGTTAAAATTGGTAAAAATAAAACATACAACATGTTGTTTGTTGTTACCTGCTCTCTTATTACACATTAAAAAAAGTTGTTTTCTAGATTAATTTTTTCTGCATTGATTCTAATGGGTATAAAAATGGGTTCGGTTTTCGAACAATTCGGCTTTCAAACAGCCTTCTGGAACGGATTATGGTCGATAACCGAGGTTTCACAGTACATGAAATTGCAATTACAGGTCAAATAGCAGAATCATATACACATGCACACAACAGCACCTCCCCAAAAATCGTGGTATCGACACCAGAAGGACGCCTGGAGAAAGTCATTATGATACCAAAAGACAACACCCACAGAAACAAACGTCAATGAGTATAGGAGATGTACAATAATCCAAAAAAATACAACATTGTTTCCAAAAAAGGGTCTCAAAGCAAAACAACTGTTAGGTTGCCGGTATTTGATTTTTTTGCCTTACCTGAGGCGGCAAAGACCACAAATCCCAGCAGCAGAGTCAGGAGGGCCTGCATCCTAAATCGACTCCAAAGCAGCGATTGAGTGTTGATGTGTGAGTGCAACCCAACACTCTTTTGAAGTCTGGAGCGTGCAAGAGATGAAACCACATCATAAGCAGTTTGTTGAGTCAACACCCTTCATAACTTCTTTTTACTGACCACATTAACATAGCATACGCTTTATTTTCAAATGCGAACTAACTTCAAAAAATGCAAAGAACTTCCAGAAAACATCTCTTCCCAATGATCAGCATAAAACTGAAAATGCCTTTGCCTATTTAATTTTATTTATATCAGATGTTGTCAAGGCTGTCAAGTTGTTGCCAAGTTAGTGCATCATACAACCTAACTACATATCTGGTACATTCACCATCCTCTTTGGTATTCCAAAACCCTCCTTGAATCAGCGTGACCCATTGCATGGATAAATGAAGCTTCATTTTATGGATGTATACCTGCATACCACTATGAAGTATCATTACTCGATATCAAGTAATACTCAAAGTACTTGTTCTCGTACTTGCTCGGTAAATTGTGTTTTGGATTATACTTGTAGCCGAGTCTCTGGAAGGACTAGGCTGGACACAAAATAATTTTTACGTGGGCTTTATTCCCGACTGAACATTGAGAAATTGTACAGCTTTAAGATGAAAGTCTGAGATGTAAACTGAATTTTAAAAGAGTTCGAAAAGGGATCTAAGAGATCAAAGAAAATCATTTAACAGATTTAAGACAATTCCGCCACAATAGACAACAGCAGTGGCTTGCTTAATAGTGAAACAGAAATAAAAATACATTATTTCCAAGCCACAATACTTCTGAGTGCAGAACAAATAATCATTACAACCCAATGTTTTGAGATGCAGCTACACTTACTCGATATGTTCCGGTGTGTTGGGTGTGTACAAAGCACGTGGACAAACACAAATGATCTCCCCTCTAAAGAACAGATAACACAATTCATATAATTTCACAGTCAAAAAAAATATATTTACATTTTATAATATTGCGGACACTTACGCTGTACAGCTGTTCACACGACTCACTAGTGGTAGATTTCAAACTCCAAACCAAACCACTCCAGATATTGTGCTCTACAAATAACATTCAACTAATTAATCATCTGTCCAAAATTAACACCTAACATGCGTCATGGTATACTGGTCTGATTCTCACATGCTGCATATGTTCCTGCGTGTTTTGATCTAGTGTGGCTCTTAAAGTGACAGTGCTACATTTGTTAAACAAGGAAGCCTTTGCTAAAAGCATCTAAGTAAGGTTCTCCTGGTTACATTCTCCCCTGCTACAAGTCAACGTCCTCGGTGACTTATCACTCGATTACCTGACTGGTGAAGGTCGAAGTGTGGCGGACCACCCCTGCTAAAATCTGAGAGAACACATCCGGACTTGATGAAATGGCATTGCATGCTGACACGGGGAGATTGAACGGATTCTTCTGTTTCCCTGCGGTTTTCCTCTGACTCTTGCGTCGGGCAGAACTGGGTACACCTACACTAACAGTCACTTTTCTTTCTCCCCTCGGTGCAGGCCCAGGTCTTGGGCTCTCCTCGGCCATGCTAACATCTGATGTGGCCTCAAGGTTTTGCCGCGAGTCTGTTTCCAAGTTTTCCTTCTCCTCAGAACCAGTGTCAGAAACATTATCATTATCATCTGGCTCTTGGGAAACTTCCTCTTCCGCAAGCGGTTCATTGAATTCTTCAATCAATACAAACTTGATATCGTCCGCCTCGTCTTCTGATGGTGGAGCTGAGATAGGTTGTTTTTCAGGTGCTTGGCGAGGAATTCTCTGTTCCGGCGCTGGTCCCACACATGGACGGAGGTTGGACCTATGCACCCTCTTTTTCAGTCCTCCATCTAGGGCAGGCATGTCCAAAGTCCGGCCCGCGGGCCAAATCCGGCCCGCGGTCGAATTTCATCCGGCCCTCGGCCCCTGTCATAAAATCAGTGCCGTCTGGCCCGCAGGTTGGGCGCAATGGAACACGTGTTGCATTGACTGAGGTCTCGTAGACTGGTGAGTGATGTTTCATAGAGTACTGCTTCCCTCTAGTGGCTAAATGAGTAATAGCATTCACTAAATGAGTAATAGCATTTAGACACTAGAGGGCATCACTGACGAGTTAACAAGACTGATATGTCATATTTCAAATTCCTGTTTCAAATGAACCAAAAGAAATTCTTAAGATTGTTGAAATTAAAATAAAAATGGAAATGTGAAACAGACTGGCTTACTAAAATTTGTTGAACAATATTGTTGTTCAATGTAAAGAATGTCAGCCAAGGTCGGCCCCCTGACATTTTACCACATAAAATCTGGCCCCCTTGGCAAAAAGTTTGGACACCCCTGATCTAGGGTCTCTACTGTGTAGGTGGTTCCTTGTACATCCACAACCTTGTACATGGTCGAGGCCCATGCATCCTGTATCTTATTTCTTCCGAGAGGCCTGAAACATAGGTACACGAGTTCACCCACATCAACAGGTGGACAGTAGACTTTCTCCTGTTGCTGGGCCATTCTCTCAGCCGCTTTGGTCTCAGTCATCTCTCTTGCCCGGGCATGTGCATCTCTGAGTCGTTCCTGGTGTACGGCAAGCCAGTCGACTGTATCATCTTTGACTTGTTGCTCTTGGCCCAGTAAGGCATCCACTGGAAGGTGAGGATGGACGCCAAACAACAAGTAATGGGGTGAATGTCCCGTTGTTGAGTGTGGAGTCACATTGTATGCATAGACCAATTCGGACAGGTGTTCCGGCCAACGGCGTTTCTTTTCAGGGGGAAGCGTACGCAGAAGATCATGTAGGGTTCGGTTGAACCTTTCACACTGTGGGTTGCCTTGGGGGTGATAGGGTGTGGTTCGGGTCTTCTTAACTCCATAGAGCTTGCACAACTCAGCCCCGACAGCACTTTCAAAATTCCGGCCTTGGTCTGAGTGCAGGCGTTCTGGCACACCATACTTGAGAAACCACTCTCTCAGGATGACTTTTGCAGTAGTATCTGCCTTTTGATCTCGAACAGCAATTGCCTGACTGAACTTCGTGAACACATCCGTTATCACGAGAACACTTCCACGCCCATCTGTTGCACGTTCCAGTATCGTGAAATTCACAGCAACGACCTCAAGTGGCGGGGTCGCCAAAAATGGAGTTTGAGGGGCCCGAATCTATGGTAGTGTAGCAATTTGTAGCTCCCTGAGGCCAGGGACGGTTTTAGAACAAGAGTTGATTTTGGCAGGAGTTGAGACCCATATGATCAGACAGCTGCAAGCGTCAGAAGCTAATGAGACAGTAAATGATGAAACTGTTCAAGATAATACCCCCACACTGCCGGGATATTCCAAGGAAGTACTTCAAGGATTTCAGGCTGCCGACCCGACTCTCAAAGTGGTGCGAGACTTTTGGAACCATCAGAGAAAACCATCTTATTAAGAAAGAAGGGGCCTTTCAAAGCCAGTGCACGCTCTGCTAAAACAGTGGCCCCGTCTCAGAGAGAGAGATGGACTCTTGTACCGAGTGATTAACGATGTTCACCTGGGAGAACGCTACCAGTTGTTACTACCTGCCTGTCTCAAAGATAAAGTTCCCAGAAGCGTCCCAACTTGATACACCCATGATCGTCATCGTAACCCTGGCGATATTCAGGTAATTGGTAACTAGTTTACCATGACGCATGTTAGGTGTTAATTTTGGACAAGCAGCGGGCACAGTTCAGCGACTACCCTCCTTCACGTGCCTGTCACCCTTACTGGTCTGATTCTCACACGCTGCATATGTTCCCGCGTGTTTTGATCTAGTGTGGCTCTTAAAGTGACAGTGCTACATTTGTTAAACAAGGAAGCCTTCACTACAAGCATCTAAGTAAGGTTCACCTGGTTACACACTTATTCATTTAAGTCAACATATTTAATAAAAATGAGTAAAGATAAAAAATAGAACCCTTTACATTGCGTTTTCAAATTTTATTTTAATTTACAAACCTCATAAAGAGTCCATTTGATTTGCAACCTAACAAGAGGGTGAAGTGGGCTTGTTCAAAATGAGCTATACCTTCATCACTATGCGGCTGTATTTATTTTCAGCAAATAAAGCCTTGTAATGTAACTCACATTAGTAAAAATATTTAACGTCAGTGAGAGAATGGACACCCTCCTCTGACCACAATCTGTAGTTTCTATTTGTGGGCCATATAAGATGAAGGCAAAAGTTCATAAAGGATTGCCTTGTAAGCCGGCTGGGACATCAAACATGAAATGTACTTACCGTTGGTTGCGTTCAGCCTTGCAGAGGAGATGATGAAAATGCTTGTGTCCTGTTCGAACATCAGGAACAGATGCAAGAGTCTCCTCCTACCTTCTTCCTGCTTCCCCACACTGACCCTGCCACTCTTGTCACACAACAAACATGAAATCTTTTAGGTCGACAAATGGATGGTGGAGGGGACTGTGTGTGTGTGTGTGTGTGTGTGTGTGTGTGTGTGCGTGTGTGTAAGGGAGGGAGGCTGTTCAACACATTATGCTGAACGAATTAATGAGCCAGTTCCAATTTGCCAATTCAAGGCCAAATTTTCTCATGACGAGGAAGTGCGACGAATAGCCCCTGTCTGTGCTTCTGCAGAACTGTGACTGCCTACGGGCCTATCCAGCTCTGCGAAGTGAGGCGTTGAATGGGAAAAGCACAAAAAAATAAAAATAAAGAGATTCAGATGCATGCACTGAGAGGGTTTGTGCTGATACATATTTATTCTCACGTTACATAGAGTATACACATGGTCACCTTCATGTTGAGCTTTGGTAGCGTAGCTTGTGGTTGTCGGACATGGTGGACAAAGCGCTGCATGCATGACGTTTGCATCAGCGGACAGTAGCCCTTCATTATAAGCAATCACATGTACAGTGAATAGACTGTACATAACAAAGGCACACTTTTGTGCAAAGGCAGTGATACGCTGTATTTATTGTTCTCCTCAGTGTAACAACCACACTTCCTCACTGGCAGGCGGAACCCCAAATCTCATATGGCTGTATACATTTTATTTATTTATTTTTCTTTAAATCAATATTTTTCCCCCTTTTCTATTTAAGTACAGTACATTAAGCCAACACGAAGGAACGCATGGGATCAGACTTGCTGACTAGCTGTCTCTCAGGTTCGTCCACAACCAAATTCATACACATAGTCTTGACAGAGCTGGCTTTGTCCATTGGGATGCGCCAAAACATCTTGGTTTACTGAAAAATTAACATTCAGAAATAACCAAGACGTATGTCTCAATATGTGTTCCATTAAAAAAAGTTTTCCTCAATTTTGTGTTAGTTTTGCATTGCAATGAAGTGATGCTCACCTGCATGCTAATTTTTCAAACATAACCACATGCCAGCGAGGATATACAAGTCAAACATCTTTTAACAGGGTGAACATTTCAAATGTACCTTGATCATGAATACATCAACATTTTCGACATAAAGTGCAAATCTGGCACAGACCTATAAGGAGGCTTATACAGTACACACAAAAAAGATCTCAATCTAATGTAAAATTCATTCAAAAGGAAAAAAAATATTTCATAATGTTCCCAGCTTCTTCGATTAAAACCATCGACTATCATTGTGGGATATCAAAACAGTGCATAAAAAAAAAACGTCCCCATATTTCAACATTTTCCAACATGTTATGATTTTTTTTTATTCAAGATCTGGCAATCAAACATCTGTATGAGATATGAATATTCACTTATTGAACAAATATAATTCAGTACCGAGGAATATTGTGAGGAATGTACCGTATCTGTGTGACTGAAGCGTTCTAAGAATGAGAAAAGCATGTCGATTACAGATTATGGAGAATTTCAGAGGCATTCAGTGTGAAAAAGGAAAAATTAGATATAGACTAAGAACAGAATGTCTCAGATGTGCTTAGTGGAAATACACAGCTCCTTTTAGTCTCCATGATGCTACATTCTACTTTAGTCATGTTCCTTTTTTACGGCCCGGTTTAATAATAGGAGGAAAAAGTCCCCAAGTAAATGTTTTTTTCCCAGATTTTCTTTTCCAGAATTCCAAATGTGACTACAGAAAGCTGTCCTCTACCTCGGGCGTCGCCGACAAGCCCAGCAGAGCGTCTCTCTCGCTGGTCCCTTCCATCCGGTCCTCCTCTGGGAGCGTAGCGGTTGTGTCCTGAGACACCGAGTCCGTCTCGACCTCCAGCGCTACGGAGCTGAGACGGAGACAAAGTGACACAGTTACGTCTTGCTGCCATTCTGTTTGTCATGTCATGCCACTTTTGTTGCTTATTGCACTTCAAGCATTATGTCTAAAGCTTTTGTCTCAAGAGATCACAAACTCCTTCGAATGTCTATTTCACCCTCTCATGCACCCTGTAACCTGGTAACATGATAAACTGTCCACTGTAGTAACCGCTGTCCCTGAAAGGGTTAAATCTGAAACAAAACTATTTTGACATTGAAGTAAGACATAGTTTACAATAATAAAAAAAATCACATATTGGCTCTTTGTCTTCGGAATAAAATTAACCCAGTGCTTCCTTACCTTTATTCAGCCATATTTTCAAGTCAAGTCAAGTCAACTTTATTGTCAAATGTGCTTGATATGCAACATACAGCACAGATGAAATTTCTATCCTCTCAACCGCAGGAGAGAGAGGAGCCGCTGCGGATGCCCGCGTCACCATCAATTTTGGCAACGCTGTAGATGTTTATTCAATTGAATAATTACTCCCTGTCAATTTTTACCAAGATAGCCTATTCATTGATATTTCTATCATCACTTGAAGACCGCAGTGATGACCGCGATGATTTCAGCCCACATTGGGATTTCCTTCATTGTGACCGGGAAAGCAATGGGGAGCCCTCGCATTTTCGTGGTTCAGCATTCGTGAATTTAAGTGAGGGTGGAACGACACGTCTTTGTTCACTGAAAAACTCACCTAATTATGTTCAGGCCAGCGTAATATAATACAATTACTTTGGCACCATATTGATGCATCTTGGTGTCAAGGAACTATGTTGAAAAAGGTTAAAACAAAGGTAGTGGTTTGCCGCCATCTTGTGTCACCTTAGCACCAGGGAACTTTGTTGAAGTGAGTTGAGGAGTTTCATTTAGACAAAACTAGGGCTTCATTGCCATTGTATTACTCTATAAGCAGTTAAACACCCTTTTAGGGGTAGTGTCAATTACTTTTCACAATTTGTAGAATGGCGGAGAAACACTATATACTGTACGTTGTGTATGTGTGTGTGTGTGTATATATATATATATATATATATATATATATATATAGACACACATATATATATATACACATGTATATATATATACCGTGTTGCGTCACTTTGTCATTAGAAATTGATTGTGATGTGTTTTGTTAAGAGCAAACTGAATTGGAAATCAGAAGTCATGGACAAGGTGGCAGGCTTCAATGACTGATTAGCACGTCCAACGACTGCTGAGCACGTCTGCCTCACAGTCCAGAGGTCCAGGGTTGGAATCTGGGCTCTGGCCTTCCTAAGTAGGGGTTTGCATGTTCTCCTTGTGGTTGCATGTGTTTTCTTTGGGTACTCCGGTTTCCTCCTTCATTCCAAAAACATGCAAGGTAGGTTGATGGAATGCTCAAATTTGTCCGTAGGGTGTGACTGTGAGTGTGATTGGTTGTTCGTCTCTGTGTGCCCTGCGATTGGCTGGCAACCAGTTCAGGGTATACACTGCCTACAGCCCGAAGACAGCTGGGATAGGCTCAAGCACGACCGTTGTGAGGATAAGCGGCTTGGATAATGTGTAATATGGATGGATGAAGTCATGGACATGTGGGTGATCTGCCAATATTTAAACTGACCACTATTTTCAATGTATAAAGAGAAGTAAATTTGGTGGGGGAAAAAACCCCTCAGGGGGTTATAAAACCTAAAAGAGTCAAAATAATTTGTGCACAGATCGTCTGCCTAAATGGATACAAATAATAAATTTAGCAAAAAACATAAAGTGGGTAAACTCTTAGGGCACATAAAGGGATACGATGGGACAGTAGTGGCCCCCTTGAGTTTGACAACTTTCCTCTGTTCTGTTTAGGTTTTTATCCAGTCACATAATATACTTAAATTGTTTTTGGGGATTTTTTTGTTTTTTTTTGTGGAGGACTCTATGGAAGTAAATCTGTGCCGTCAGTTGGAATTCAAATTCATTCATTCATTCATTCATTTTCCGTACCGCTTGATCCTCACGAGGGTCGCGGGGGGTGCTGGAGCCTATCCCAGCTGTCTCCGGGCAGTAGGCGGGGGACACCCTGAATCGGTTGCCAGCCAATCACAGGGCACACAGAGACGAACAACCATCCGCGCTCACACTCACACCTAGGGACAATTTAGAGTGTTCAATCAGCCTGCCACGCATGTTTTTGGAATGTGGGAGGAAACCGGAGCACCCGGAGAAAACCCACGCAGGCCCGGGGAGAACATGCAAACTCCACACAGGGAGGCCGGAGCTGGAATCGAACCCGGTACCTCTGCACTGTGAAGCCGACATGCTAACCACTGGACTACCGGGCCGCCGTAATACAAATTTTGCATCAAAATTCCTTGCACTGATTTTTTTTCAGCATTGAAATTCAACATTCAAGTGGGGAAAAAAAACAATCTAAAAAAGAAAAAAGAATCAGTAAAAAAAATCTCGAAATCAGTTAAAAAAAAAAAGTGCTACAAAAAAATTCACCTGCACTTACATGGGACAGGTGAAATGAACCAATCTCTTTTTTCATCAATGGACACTTACAGCTTCTTGTTTACTTTCAAACTTAGCTTGTGGCCAATGTGCGCACATTTTGAGCATGATGTCTCCATTTTTTTTTGGAGCTGAATTAATTCTTTCTTTTTGGAGCTGAATGAATATTTTGACACTACATTTTTTTTCTATTGAATATTTTTTCACTTGAATGTTTTCAATGCTGAAAAACATTCGGTGTTAGGAATTTTGATACCAAAAAAAAAAAAAAATCTATGTTAGAAATTCGAATTCAAACTCCGATGGCACAAATTTACTTCCATCGACCTCCACCAACAGGGGGATTAGAGACCTAAAACCTAGAGCGTAGTTCTCATATTTCGTGTTTCCAAATGTTAGATGTCTTCCCTCTAGTCACTTGATTGACAGTCTGTTCAAACATTGTACTTTATTTCATGAGCGTGATAAAGTGGCGACATGAATAAGGCTAAGTAAGTGTAAAAATTCAAAATTAGATTTGTGAGACAGCTCAATGATTTGTGGATTATGTCATGGTTTTACATTACCCCACAAACTCCACTTTTGACTGACATTTCTCTTCAGGGTTAATCTAATCAATAGGACCCCCTAAAAAGCTGAATAATTTATTTGGCCACCAAAGCCAATTTCCATGTTCATCTATGTGATAAAAGTGACGTTCAACAAACACAATTCTTCTCTTGTCTTAGCCTCACATCTGGATGTGTGGGTATAGGATTGTAAGAAACAGAAACGCAGCATTTGGTGCACATGTGCAGGCAGCATCTTAAAGCCTTTAGTCAGCTACCTCGCGGGGCTTCCCGACTCCATGTCAGTGAACGCATCCTCCGGCTTGGGGTCCGGGATTGGTATGATGTAGTCGTTGTACGAGGGCACGACTTCCTCCGAGGGAGCCGGGCTTGAGTGCTGACCGCCAGCTTCCGGGGGGTAGGAGAGGGAGACGGGGAAGGGGGTGGCGAACGTCGAGTTGGCTTCAGGCAAGTGGGAGGCGAGGCGTGGCTTTGTGCGGGCTACAGCTGGGTGGTCACTCTTCAGGAAGTTGTCACTGACTTGGCTGTATCTCTGTTGAAAAGACACCAGTGATTGATTAGCTCCATAAGGCGATGGTGTATTCACTGGCCGTTAGCATGGATACGCTTTTACTGCACATACTGTTGTATTCAAGGAACGCGCTTTGTGCATTAAATCAATATCCTTCACATTATGATTCACGTTCAAAGTGATGAAGCCACAGATATGTTAACATTATTGCTGTTATAGCTTCGGAGATATGTTCACGCCACTCGTTTGGTCGAATTTTGTCAAGTTGTCGTAGCGAATGCATGAAAGACTTAAAGTGTTTTGTCAATTAACAACTGTCGTTGAAGTCGATAAATAAACTGGCTTTCAAATTAATTAATCTTTCATTGGTCCTTATTTTAATGTATAAGACTAAAACATTAATTATTGCGCCGCTTGCATTTGTTAAAAAAAAAAAAAGGACCTTAAAAAAGGGACAAGTACCAGTACAGTCTTTCCCCTCACTATCAGGACAATTTTCACATCACGGTTTGATAACTGCATGTTACTTTGCACTAATTGATAACTGCATGCCACTGCACATCCATCATAGTACTGTACTGGACCATTGATCACTTTATCTCTGCTCAACGACTCTGAACATTGTCACACAGCTGGCATTGTGTGACAATGTTGTGTACCCTTTCATGACGTAAAGTATTTCTATACTTAGATGTCATGTCCGTGTTTGTCATAGTTGCTTGTTATTTCAATACTAGTGTAGCCTACACTACTGCCGACAAAAAAATCCTTGTGGGTTTTACATACGTGACCAATAAAGATGATTCTGATTCTGATTTAGTGAGAAAATTCGACGTGTTGATGTCGAGCCCAACACCAGTAGTACAACAGTCGTTGCGTGCAGATGTCAACGAGTGCAGTTTTTGCTAATTGGTAGCAGTAAGTTGTCTTACCGGTAGTTGTGCACAGAAATGCCATATACCGTAGTGCAGCAAGCTGTTTGAGCCTTACGTCAATGTCCTTGAGATCCAGCTGAAAGGCACACTAGTTTATTGTATTGTATTATTTATGTATTGTATTGTGCCTTGCCATAATAACCATTTTTGACCTACTTGTATGCAATTCAACCTTACTTAAACTATGGAAAGCCATCTGAGCATTTATTGATATTGAACAAGTACCTGTACACTTTGTCTGCCCGCTAGTAGGACTAATTTAGTGCTGTAGTATAGTCTTACGAGTAATTTTTTTCCACTCCTGCCCTCTACAGCCATACAAGAGTTTAGCACATCAGTTCTCTGCACGCTACAAGTGACACACTTACAAACACGAAGCAAAGCGAAATGTGTAATGAAATACCTTTTTATAGCTTTCAGTCAGCAAGCTGCCCATCCTGTGAACGAGGGCGGAGAACTCGGGTCTCTTCTCAAACTTCTCTTCCCAGCACTTTTTCATGATCTCATAGCTGCGATGTAAACAAACCATTATGTGTTTTTTCTCCTTGTTCTAAATTTGGTGTAGAGACCGAGGCAACAGTGAAACTTACACTTCATCACAGGCCTGTGCAGGTTTGGCCATCCTGTAGCCTCTCTTCAGGGCGCTGTAGAACATCTCATTCATAGGCAGGTCAGGGTATGGGGTTCCCCCTGCGGAGAGAGTGTGAAAATTGCTGAAGAAATGACCTGAATAATCTCACCCTCCCCCTGACACCCCCCCCCCTCCAAAAAAAACCCCAACAACAATTTAAAGAATATCAAGACTAGTGTTAATATCTTTTCATTTCATTGAATTGAAGCAAGTGATGGGGATTGCCAAGTCACAAGGGCTCAACTCAGTTCATTTGTAATGCCTCAGGGGGCTTTGATCGTCACGTGCTATAAACTCATCGGTAAACTGTCTCATTTATTTAGCACTCATTTCCATAAGCCGTGCGAGAAGCTTCTTTTCAAAAAAGTAAATATAAATAAGATGACCATATCCAATGCAAGTGGGTGCTAATTTTAAAGTCTAACCAATAGGATCATCTGACTGTGGAAAAAAAATGACAGCCGCACTTGGCCTCATTGCTCTCCATTTAGGATCGCATACAGTACCTGAACGTTTGATAATGTTTATCGTATGCCTGACATTCCATTCTATGTGTTGATAAGAGATGATTATTTTGAAATAGATACAGTATATAGATACTTTTGGTAGTTTTTGCAGAAGTAGAGCTTCTTAGCATCATAATGAGAGCAATTTCTATTACAATATTAAGAATGAATACCACTGTAAACTACAATACCAATAATAAACATGACAGAATATTCCAGTCGCTTGAGAGGGCAGATTTTTAAAACAACTTTTGTATTGGCTCATGTTGCAGTGAGTGGTGATTTGATTTCTGTGACAAAATAGCAATTGATTCTAATGTTACTTGGTAAGAGTGCTATGATTTACGATGACAAATGGCAGTCTGATAACATACCGGTACTGTGTTGTGCCTTCTGCAGGGGATGAATGTAATTAATAAAGTCACTTGTAATCTATTTACAGCGACTTTTTCATACAGCAATCATCTCAATAGTAATCACAGACATGTTTCAAGGTAACCGTGGCAGCAATAAAAATACTCTCCTCTTTGCTCTTCAAATGACCCATTATTATCTCTCGATGGGAAAATGGGACAAACTTGAGCAGACCAGTGCTGTTCAGCATTTACAGTACAAGTGACTCCCTTCTTTAGCTGACATAAATCCCCCTCATGATTGATTGAGTGTGAAGAATGTGTCTTTGGACTTACCCAGCGTGAAAATCTCCCAGAGAAGAATTCCGTAGGACCACACATCGCTCAAGGTTGTGTACAGATTTTGGAAAATGCTTTCTGGTGCCATCCACTTGAGGGGCAGGAAGGTCTAAATAGATTCAAATAAAAAAATCGATAAAATAGTGTTGCAAAATTGAATTTTTAAAAGTGAGAAGTCATTTAAGGGCCCTGTACTGTGTTGTTAAGTAACAATTTGTTTGGATGGTGATCCAAGGACACTTTATTTCAAAACAAGCCAAAAGCAGTTCGCAAGCACATACTGTAAGCTTTACTGATAATACACTGACTGAAGATGTTATTTGACCCCCACTGCACATAATAGTCACAATGTCTCTTTATGATTTCAGATTTTATTTACACTTGTAATATGTAACAAATACATGTATAGTGCATCATTGTGGTAATTAAGGTTGTTGAAGCGATTTGTTAGAGAGTCTTAGAGACCACTCAATACAACTGAGGTGTAGAGAAGAACATCGATGAAGGCACAACCACTCATTCTTTCTAGAACATGGTCGAGAAAAAAAAAATATATATATATACATATATACATATACTGTATGTACCAAAAGTTGTAAAAATATCACGGTTAAGGGTAAAGTATGAGCGTTAATGGAGACTTCTTTCTTCTTACTTTTTTCTTTTCTGAATGATATAAAAATGATTTCTTAGATATAAACACACTAGCTGGTTCGCCGCCCTCCGGGCGGCTCATCAGCTAGTTCCTGCGGAAGGCTGGTAAGGTGGTGGTTCGCCGCCCTCCGGGCGGCTCATTAGCTAGTTCCTGCGGAAGGCTGGTAAGGTGGGCCTTCGGCCCACAAAAGTGTTGTTGCTTGGTTCAACTTTTTGTTCATCTTCATTGCTTATCGCGAAAATAAAGAGATGTTTAGCTCTACAAAATAACTAACAATTTTATTGCAATGCTTGTGGGTAGACAACATTTTTTCGCTAAGATGCCCGCGCGATCGTAGTGAGCCACTGCCTGAGCGGCGCAGTGGCGGCGCAGTGGCGGCGCGCAGCGGCGCGGTGAAGTAGGTACGTTTTGAAAAGGGACAGACGGAAGGACAGACCGCGTGCGGGACGATGCGCAATATATATATAGAAGATAACGGGGTAGGACTAGAAAAGTTTTTTACTTCTTCCTACTCCCTTGAACGTAATAACTGTGTTGAATGAAGACTGATTTATTTCTTTTTACTTTTTTTATCTAACTTATTTTCTGTCAAATTATTACTGTATATGTTTTATGTTCAATAAACAAACTCAATAAACAATACACTATATATATATATATATATATATATATATATATATATATATATATATATATATATATATATATATATATATATATATATATATATATATATATATATATATATATATATATATGTGAAAGCAATTGACAGCAACCACAAAAAACAGTCAAGGGTACAGCAATATTTGTTCGTCTGTCTATTTCTCGTACTCACGCTGCCTTTTGAAATGTAGTTGGAGTCATGCATGATGTCTCTGGCCAGTCCAAAGTCACAGATCTTCACCAGTTTGCCCTCACAGATCAACACATTCCTGGCGGCGAGGTCACGATGAACACACTGCATGGGTAGAATGCCACCCCCGCCAGCCGGAAAAGAAACAAGAAATCAGAACGAATCAATGCTAGCAACATTTATCTGCTATTTCAATGCAATGTCCTACATTCTTGGAGGCCAGGAACTCCATGCCCTTTGCCACTTGGAAGCTGAAACCCAGCAGGTCATCATAGGTGAGTGTGGACGAGTCACTGATGACCAGGTCCAGTCTTCCGCCAACTAGACCAGATGAGATCGATCACAGGAGAAGGTGAACGGATAAACATGACCAAGAGTGAAGGACCCTCATGGAGCAAGTGCAGCAGTCCTGTTCCTCAATGTGTCAATATTGAATATCAGAGCATTTTAGTAGTGTCTGAGAGCAATTCATAGTGCTTGTGTGTGTGTGTGTGTGTGTGTGTGTGTGTGTGTGTGTGTGTGTGTGTGTGTGTGTGTGTGTGTGTGAGTGTGTGTAATTATTTCAGTGGTGCATATGAGCTAAAACATTTTCAGTCGTGCTTTGTTGTTTTTTGTGAGAGTGTTTCAATCGTACACATGAGCAGAAAAAAAATCCATTGTGCATGTGAGAGTATTTCAGGAGTGTATGGGTGAGAGCATTTCAGTATTGTGCATATGATAATGTTTCAGTGGTGTATGTGAGCTAATAAAAATTTTGTTGGATGGATGAGGGAGAGTGTTTTATTTGTGGTTGTGAGAGTGCTTCAGTTGTGAAAAAAGCGTTTCAGCATGCGTGTGAAAGGTAATCCCTTATAGCAAGGTTATTAAATATGGGTTAAAATTTTAAAAAATCATGACAAAAAGTGAAAAAAATCATTTTCATTAACGAAATACAATATAAAGGAGAGAACTCAAAGCAACTATAATGAAAGTGAAAATGTCCTTTGTTTTCATCTCTGTCAATTAATACATTTTCAGGGTTTATTTGAATTGTACTTATTCGGTATTACTGTACAGAAGAGAAAAGGTTGTTTGGAAATTGTAGTTTACTTTACTCTATTACACAATAATTAGCGACCTTTCTTGATGTTGTACTCTAAAGATATTCCATTTATAATTTTGAAAAAATAAAAATTAAAACTAATAAACCTGCTCTAAAAACAAATTGAAAGGAACAGAATTTAAAAAAAAAACAAAAGCCAAAATGAACTAAAAACGTAACTCATGAAAAACACCAAACCATGAGAACCCTGCTTCAAACGCGAGTCCTTGACAGGTGCAGGCCTCCATTTGTCTTAAGATGCCACGTGTTCGGCTGCACCGCACGTGGCATGAAGCAGCGAAAAGGAATTTGTGTAAAAATAAGACAGAAGACCACACGTGTCCCCAGTCAGACCTTGTTCCTGGTAAAGGTCCTGCTGGTAGGTGGACTCATACGGGGACGGCTGGATGTCGGCGTACTTGATGGAGTCCATCTGCTCCTGCATGGGGACATAGATGGAGGGCTCGTCTTTGCTCATGTCCATGTAGCCTCCGTCGCTCTCGCTTGCAAATGACACGTAGCTGCGAGGAGGCAACGACATGATGAGTGTTCCAATCCCAGTGCATGTGATGTATGACGGGAAAAATCGCTGAAAAGTTCCTTGCATACCCTTTGCCTTGACTGAGCGGACTGCTTGCCCTCGAGATCAGGTAGTCTTCATCTTGGTTCTTCTCGGCAAAATACTGCAAGAAGGTGTGCTTGTTTCTGTGCAAGTAGTCCACTAAGTCACCATAGCGACAGTATTCAGTCACCAGATACAGGGGACCTGATTGGTCGATCAAAGAGAGAAGGAAAAGATCAGATCAGATGTCCATGGACTATGGCATCAATTATTTGAATATTGTTAATAAAGTGACCTTTCCCTTTAATTTATTTGATATGTAATTGTCAACGTGCGCCGTGATTGGCTGACAACCATTTCAGGGTCTACCCCGCCTACTGCCCGAAGACAGCTGGGATAGGCTCCAGCAGCGCCCCGCGACCCGAGTCAGGATAAAGCGGTTCGGAAAATGAATGAATGAATGTTATGTAATTGTGGATGCTGTAGTTGCAAATTTTAGTCTCAGGTAGAAACTGCATTTCCAATTTGGGTCTAGCAAATCCTTTTGGACAGTCAAGCTAAATGTTTCTTGACATGTTATAAGTAATGTTAAATCAAGAAATTAAATCATCCTGGATTTAAAAGCCAGTGAAATTACCGGTACATTTTGGATCAAATATATGCATCATAAAATTAAGTCTCAATTTTCCATTAAGATTTAAGATATCCTTTATTTGTCCCACACTGGGGAAATTTACAGCCTCCAACAGCAACAATGTTGAATATTATTGTTGTTATTTTTTTATTTTTTTATTTGTTAGTTGGTGTGAAATGTGAACTCAGTTTCCACTCTTAGCTGATGTCAAAAAAGAAAAAGAAAGAATTGCGGTTCCATCAAAGAAGAGAAAAAAAAGCAGGACATAGCGAAAGGATTTGACAAGCAAGCAGTCTGGTTCACTGCTTGGTTCTTGATTCTTCACAAATTGAACTTGTTGGTCATTTTGCCTTTTTTTTGTATGTTTGTTTTTTGAATGGGAAAAGCACAAAATAAAAGTTCATCTTGTGTGCCATGAACTAACCAACTACAGTAGACCATATTTTGATTTCAAAATACCAAAGCGGTGAAGTTAATTGTGAGCAGAATGGGGGGGAAATACATGGCCAATTTCCACAAATCTAAGGGGAGATACGCCCCTCTCTGATTTCAAAAGTCGAGATGATGCTGCAGATTTTACTTCAAATTAAATTTCTGCGGAAGGTTTTCGTTCATTAAGTGCCATTTACATTTTAAATATGAGCTGTTGTTGAATTACAATTTTTTGTTTGTTTGTTTTTCGCAAGCATCTTCTGGTTTGAAGAATGTAAGACAATGGGACCGTACCAAATTAAATTCTGCAGCGGAATGGCAAAGCAAACTCCTTTAACAAAAGTATAAACTCATGGAGCATTGTATTTGTGTTTGCGTCTGTTTGCCCATTATCGCCGAGTAACGCTGCTAAAAAATTTGTGGGCCCATCCAGCATTGAATTTACCCATAGAGCTTCAACATGCCACCCACCATGTTTAGTGCAGGCTCCCAGTAAGTTGACAACATTGAGATGAGGACCCAGGTGACTCATAATCTTCAGCTCTGACATCAGGGCTTGTGTCTCACTCTTTCTGGCTGTAGCTGAATGAAGGCAGAAAATAAGTGACATTTCAGCTTCAGATTTGGGGACAGGAGAGTGAAAGCGCACACCGCTTTAGTGGCTTGTTGGCCGAAAGTCAAATTGGGCTGGCAAGCAAACTCAAGGTCGGTCGAGAGCAGCTGCTCTGCGGGGGACGACACATTGTGCGCATATTACTTTCCACTGTGCATCTTACATTTAAGCATTTTCACGGCCACTTTTGTGCAGGATTGGGAATGAGCGAGACCATATGCAGTGGCTTCGACCACCCTGCCAAAAGCTCCCGATCCGAGAGTGCGACCTGAAACACAAAGAAAGGATCGCTGCGACCAACACTCAACTTGAAATGTAGTCCATCTCATCTTGTGAGTTGAAGACAAATCTAAAGACTCTAGAATAATGTAGAGAAATTGTTGGCAAACTATAAAATGCATATTATAGGCCCACGAACATATTACATATCATTATCAGTTCATATCATGCACTAAGCAGGCACAGCATAAAAAGTACGCTGATTCTGAAATGGTGACCATGGACAATAATCGTCTTGAAAAAGTAACACAAATGCTGGAGAATCAAGCCCATGACCTCAAGCCTAAGCTATTATTATTATCCATCCACTCATTCATTTTCCGATCTGCTTTATCCTCACAAGGGGGGTGCTGGAGCCTATCCCAGCCGTCTTCGGGCAGTAGTGGGTACACCCTGAACTGGTTGCCAGCCAATCGCAGGGCACATAGACGAAAAACCATTCGCACTCGCAATCACACCTAGGGAAAATTTAGCGTGTGTTCAGTTAGCCTGTCATGCATGTTTTGGGAATGTGGGAGGAAACTAGAATACCTGGAGAAAACCCACGCAGGCTTGGGAGAACATGCAAACTCCACACAGGAAGGCCGGAGCCGGGATCGAACCAACGGCCTCTGCACTGTGAGGTCGCCCCTTTGTTGTTATTATTATTATTATTATGAGCAGTTACAGGAATATTATTATTACGTCATCAGGCGCCGACAGGTATGGCAGCCTCGGTCACACGCTCCCTAGTATTATCCCTGTTTTTGTCATTTTCGTTTGTTTTTGGCGACCCTGAGCGGCTTACTTACACGAGGGAAAAGTTGCTGCGCATTGGGGAGTCTACGCTCGGTATTTTTTCACCAGTACACGAAAATCCACAAGGTTTTTCGGAGCTAATCGCGAGCGGAGCGGCTGCGCTGTACGCAGCATGGAAACGCCGCCGAAGGGGGAAGCGAGCCGGCGTGCTCGTCAAGCTCCGGCAGCGTGGATTTCGAACCCCGCTCCCATCGATCCATCTTGCTAATCTACGATCTCTGCCAAACAAGATGGATGAACTTCTTCTCCTCACAAAGACCAACAAAACATTTGCACGTTCTGCTGCGCTCTGCTTCACTGAAACCTGGCTCAGTGACCGCCATCCAGATCCCGCGCTACATCTACCCGGCTTCCGCCTTCTCCGAGCCGACCGCGACACGGAGCTATCAGGGAAATCGAAAGGTGGTGGGATTTGCTTCTATATCAACGAAGAATGGTGCACTGATGTCACGAAGCTCGACGCACACTGCAGCCCGGACCTGGAGTCGCTGTCTTTAAACTGCAAGCCATTCTACTCGCCACGTGAGTTCACCTCCTTTTTACTAGTCGGTGTTTACATTGCGCCACAAGCTAACGCTAACACGGCGATACAAACGCTAGCCGAACAAGTAAACAAACTCGAGTTAAAATACCCAGAGTCACCCCTGATCATTTTGGGCGATTTTAATAGAGCACATCTTAACCGTGAACTTCCCAGATATAAGCAGCACATCGACTGTTTCACCAGAGAAGGCAACATTCTAGACCACTGCTATACAACAATCAAAAATGCATACCGATCGGTCGCCCGCGCAGCATTGGGTCTTTCTGACCACAATTTAATCCACTTAATACCTACATACAGACAGAAACTCAAATGTGTTAAACCGGTTGTTAAGACTGTGAAAAAATGGACAGATGAAGCAAAGCTAGCTCTACAAGAATGCTTAGACTGCACTGATTGGGGCGTCTTTGAAACTTCAACGGGCACACTGGATGAATACACAGACACTGTAACATCATACATCAGTTTCTGTGAGGACATGTGTGTACCAACGAAGTCCTTCCGCTCGTTTAACAATAACAAGCCATGGTTTACTCCCAAACTCAGGCAACTCAGGAAAGAGAAAGAGGCCGCATTTAGAAGTGGAGATCGGGCACTGTACAAACATGCCCGAAACCAATTGACGAAGGAAATTAACATCGCAAAGAGAAGCTATGCAGAGAGGCTGAAAAACCAGTTCTCTGCTAACGACTCTGCATCTGTATGGAATGGCCTGAAAGCAATCACTAACTATAGAATGCCATCCCCCCAAACAGTGAACAATAAGGGTCTTGCTGATGAACTAAACATGTTTTTCTGCCGATTTGAAAAGGACACCCCCATTTCCCACACACACCCACCTCTACCAGAAACCACTCTACCTACCCCCCCACCCTCTTTTTCTCCACTACAGATCCACGAACAGGACGTGAGACGGCTCTTCAAGCAGCAAAAGATCAAGAAAGCTCCGGGGCCCGACAAAGTGTCCCCCTCCTGCCTGAAAGTCTGCGCTGACCAGCTGGCTCCGGTCTTCACACAGATCTTCAACAGATCCCTGGAGCTGTGTGAGGTCCCATCCTGCTTCAAACAGTCTACCATCATCCCAGTTCCCAAGAAATCGGCAACATCGGAACTGAACGACTATAGGCCTGTCGCCCTGACGTCTGTGGTCATGAAGTCCTTTGAACGCCTTGTGCTGAACCACCTAAAGAACGTCACTGGACCCCTGCTGGACCCTCTCCAGTTTGCCTACCGGGCAAACAGGTCTGTGGAAGACGCAGTCAACATAGGTCTGCACTACATCCTCAAGCACCTCGACAGCACAGGGACCTACGCAAGGATTCTGTTTGTGGATTTCAGCTCTGCGTTCAACACCATCATCCCGGAACTCCTCACCCCCAAACTACTCCACCTCGGTGTGTCTCCTGCGATCTGCCAGTGGATCCTCAGCTTCCTGACGGGACGGACACAACAGGTGAGACTGGGAGCAACAACAACATCATCAATACGCACCACCAGCACTGGAGCCCCACAGGGATGTGTCCTCTCGCCACTGCTCTTCTCTCTCTACACAAACGATTGCACCTCAACAGATCCAGCTGTCAAACTCATAAAGTTCGCAGACGACACCACGGTCATCGGTCTCATCAAAGACGGCGACGAGTCTGCGTACCGCCAACAAGTGGAGCAGCTGGAGCTCTGGTGCGGCCGACACAACCTCGGGCTGAACACGCTCAAGACTGTAGAGATGATCGTGGACTTCAGGAAACATTCTTCTCCTCAGTTGCCCCTCACACTATCCAACTGCCCTGTGTCAACCGTCGAGACCTTCAAGTTCCTGGGAATCACAGTCTCCCAGGACATGAAGTGGGAAGTCAACACCATCTCCATCCTGAAAAGGGCCCGGCAGCGAATGTACTTCCTGAGGCTGCTGAGGAAGCATGGCTTGCCACAGGAGGTGCTACGACAGTTCTACACGGCAGTCATCGAATCAATCCTGTGTTCTTCCATCACGGTTTGGTTTGGGGCCGCCACAAAAAAGGACAAAATCCGACTTCAACGGACAGTTAGGACGGCAGAAAAAATCGTTGGCATCGCTCTACCCACTCTTGAGGACTTGCACACTGCAAGAATCAAGACAAGGGCACGGAAAATCCTCCTGGATCCCCCGCACCCTGCCCACCACCTTTTTCAGCCACTCCCCTCAGGCAGACGCTACAGATCTATGCGTACCAAATCCAGTAGACACTTAAACAGCTTCTTCCCTCTAGCCATTAACTCCTTAAACAGTCACTGACATAGTCACTCTTCTTGCACCACAAAATGGTATTACAAAACTACTGGTATACTCTAAAATGGTTCAATGATTTTGTTGTTTACGATGATACTAGTGCAGCGTGTTATACCGGAGACAAATTCCTTGTGTGTTCTACATACTTGGCCAATAAAGATGATTCTGATTCTGATTCTGATTCTGATTATAATTAATATTACTGTTATTTTCAAATAAAGACGACCTGTACTATTATTATGTCTCAAGTGTTCTTTACTCCTATTTTGTTTTGTGGTGGGTGGTTGTAAAAAAGTTATTGATTAATTGAAAATGACAGTGCAGCGCATTATGAAATTATTCTCATTTTAGCTACACTTACAAACGCCTTTTATTGGATTTCAACATACACTTTCATTTGAAGTCTGAACTAAATGAGTGTGAAAATGTGTGATTAGCAAATCTTGGCATCATATAAAATCACCATCAAGTCTAATTTAGGAGTAAAAGCAGATGCGACAGAACCAGCCTCTGCGCGTGGAGGACTCACCCAGCACCAGGTTGTCTCTGGGCATCTCCCAGGTGAGGTCGTAGGGCAAGTGGATGGGGTCCACATAGATGTACTCGTGACCGTCCTGACTCACAGACTCGATCACCTTCCAGCGGATCTCGTAACGAGGTTTCTGACCACGCACATATGCGTACAAACGGCCGTGTGACTTTGCTGTGACATGACTCCGGCACAGGATGTCGCTTGAGGTTGCGTTTGTCTCACCTTCCTCCACACGGCGATGAGGATGATGATGGACAGGATGATGATGACCACTAAGGCGAGGACTGCTGCCAGGACTGCCACCTGGGAGAAGAGCGCTGCAACGCACAAGGAGAACACAACATGAACGCAAGCCCCGATGGAGTCTGTACATTTTTTGGAGCTGAGTTGACTTATTTTTTTTTTCGTTTACATAAAACGTCTACTTAAGGACAGAGTGAGTATGTTAAAAATTATGGAACGCTAAGGAATGTTAGTGTAAGAAAGAAATATGGTGACGTACAGTATTTAAGCACCAGACGTTTACGACTCTAAATCCAGTTTCAGGTCAGGTCTTATTATTTGATGAGGCTGAAACATAAACTTTGCTTCAATTCATCTTTCGTACTGAAGCTTTTAGCAACAAGCTGACAAATCTGTGTTTAGCTCCCCCTCATTTTACCGCATGTTTTGTTTTCCTGAATTTATTATGGAAACGTAAGCGAAGCTGCGTTTACCAAAGTGACGTTAAAAAAAGTCTCCAAGAGAGTTCAGTACCGTACAGGAGGCATCACATTTCTTGTTGTAATGACCATTAACAGGAGTCATTTTAACATTACAAAACAGTAAATAGTAGGGCACATTTAGTACATGCATTAGCAATGACATTATTTTGGGATATTTCACTCTAAATGTGGCACAGTCGCACAAGTTTACATGACTGAATTGTTTGTTGTTCATGAAAATGAATGGTGTGTATGATTACCTGGGAATTCATTGCTTGCAATACAGTTATAAATACCAATCCGTTTTACATACGTCTTAACCTTGTTAGGTTGGCAGGTGAGGTGTTGGTCACCGGCCACTTGTAGGGATTTGAACCTGGAACTCCTGAATGTGAGGCAGACTTGCTAACCACTCCCACAGGGCCAGTTGAAATGACGAAAACAAGCACACACTACAGCACTCGCTTCTACAAGACACTTACTGCTGGACACCAGTTTGACGTCTCTTCTGTCCAACTTCCCCGGCTGGTTGCTGGTCTCGCAACGAACTGTGACCTGCTGCGGCTTGTGGAAGGTCAGACGGCTCCACACCTGACTGGTTTTACGGCTCTCGCTGTGGGTGATGTTGGTGTGGATGCTCAGCTCCTCTGCTTCTGGTGCCAGCGGTTGCCATATTGTGGTCTTGTTATCGCACCTGTGGAATAACATGAGTTTACATTAGATGCCAAAACACCTGCTTTGCTCCCTCGTGGTCGTCGTTTAGAGGCTTACTTTAGCATGCTGTTGCAACTGTACCACTGGATGGTCGGGGTCGGGATGCCCTCAGCTATACAGGTCACAAGGTGTCTCTTCCCAGGAAGGTGGTGGTCAGTCAGATCTTTAATCTGAGAGGGAACTACATACACGCACGCAGACATAGGCAAAGATTTGGTCATCTGGACTATTTATAGCATTTCTCTAGGTCGCATTGTGTGTGGATAATTTTTTGTCCGGTCACATTTCAGCCTCCATGTTCTGCTATGTAAATCAAATCTTCCTCACTTCCTCACCTCACTTGACTTTAACTATATTCACAATGGGGCTTTTTCTTTCACTAAACAGATTCCAAAATTGTCCTCACAGGGCTCTAGTATGTGGGCCCTCAATGATGTCAGCATTTTTCCATCCTCTCATTAATTTGTCAGAGCAAAATTTATTCCAGCCATTTTAAGACAAGCAAACACTTCTCGAACCATAGATTAATACCATCAATAAGATTGGCCAAGAGCAAATTTTAATCAGAGATGGCTGCATGTGTGCTTACTTTATTTTCGAGCACATTAGGTTTTTTTTTGACATTTTCTTTTTTTGTCCTTCTTAAGTCTGTCCTTTAAAATATATTGCGGATTTTAGCATGCTTAGTGATTTTCCCTATGATGTTTCAGAAAAAATTACTGAACCCAACCCTTCATATTCATCCATCCATTTTCCAAACCCTTAATCCTCACTGGGTCACGGAGGGTGCTGGAGCCTATCCCAGCCGTCTCCGGGCAGTAGGCAGGGGACACCCTGAATTGTTTGTCAGCCAATCGCAGGGCACACAGAGACGAACAACCATCCGCACTCACACTCACACCAAGGGACAATTTAAGTCAAGTCAACTGTATTTATAGAGAACTTTCAAACAGCCATCACTGCATACAAAGTGCAATTTAAAAGTGTAATTTAGAGTGTACAATCAGCCTGCCATGCATGTTTTTTGAATGTGGGAGGAAACCGGAGTACCCGGAGAAAACCCACAGAGACGCGGCATGCAAACTCCACACAGGGAGGCCGAAGCTGGAATTGAACCCGGTAATCCAGAAAAGTTTACTTGCATCTCTGATTTTAGATGTCTTGGCCAGTGTGATCTGCATTTTTGGTGAGTTTTGTATTTTAATTTCATATTTCTCCATCTGTTACGTTAGATGAATATTGATTCTGGCCTTTCCTGTTCATTGCAGACTGGCAAAAAACAGGCAATTGCCCTGGGTCCCGAGATTTAATGCCTCCAAACATGTCATAAAAATGTAATCACTGATGTTTTCTTTGATTCAGAGCAATAGATTATTTCCAATGACCTTTTTCAAGAATCTCACCTTGAACTTCCAGGTCAAAAGTCACTTCTTTCGTGTCATCTCCATTGGTGACCCGAGCTGTGTAGAGTCCTCTCTGCTCCGGCCTCACCCGTACTAACGTGAGGATACTGACATATCTGAGTGGAATATGTAATAATCTTAACAGGACGATTTAGTAAGGACGTTGTCTCCTAACTAGGTGATCTTTGGTCAATGTTGCAATAGTGAAATAATTGTATTCCTCCCCCACAAAATGAAGATAACCACTGACGATATCCCAGTAATGCAGTGCTCTCTACAGGTTACAATGTGAACTGTGGGCATCAAGTGTCAGTTGGTATAAGTCACTTCGATGATAGATAATAGGTGATGTGACACATAAAAATGGTAACACTTTAGATTTGGTACTCACCCGGGATTAGCAACCTCAAAGGTATTACCCTTTACTACTGCTATGTCTGACCACTACTTTATAAAATTTTAAGTCTTGACCACAATCAAAGCAAATAACAGCCCCAATATTAGAACTGCACTCTCTGAGCTACTGCCTCTGACACAGGCAAAGATGTGATGTCCCAAAAAGGGAGACCACTGGTAAAATTAGGGAGCACCAAAATCTCTGGGAATCCAGTTAAGATTTCATATTCGTCCTAAGAGGCTTACTCTGTGGTTTACAGATGAAACCTGCACACTTAAACAATCATATAGGAAGCTTTAGCTCAAATAGCGTGCAATTAAACTTGAAGTCTTAAATTGGGCATCGTGCAATAGCTTCCTGAAATGCAAAGAAGCTCTCGTTGTAGCCAAAACTAATCATTTCTCCAGAATAATCAGTGTATTTTTTTTTTCACACAGCGGCAATGCTAACACAATTGCAGCATCCTCCGATAGCTGCTCCCAATGCAATTTTTTTACTCAAAAGATTCAGCTCATTCGGGCCGATTTTAAATCTGATAATTGGCTGACAACCCTCTAAGAAAAAAAAAAATCTTTTAAAAGCATTCCACAAGCGGTTAGTGCTGCAAAACGGACAAATTGCTAGCTCAACTCTATTCCTGGTTAAACTCGTTAAAGAATTGTTAACCATCTCAAGACCTTCCATCTTAGATATTAATATCACTTTCCTCTGGCACTGTTCCAGCAGCTTTTAAGACCACTGTTATTCCACCTATACTTAAAGCACCACACTCGAGCCAATAGTAATTCTCCGCCAATTTCAAATCTACCGTTTATTGTGAACATTCTTGAATAAGTTATCACGGAATATCTTAATGATTACAGTAGATGGCCGCTGTTAATGAATTTGAACTTCTTCACTCGGGATATAGGGCCGACCACTCCTCTGAGATGGCCATTGCAAAAGGGACTAATGATCTTCTAGCTATAGACGACAACATGTCATCAATACTATTAATACTCAATCTTAGCGCAGATTTCCCACCTTCAATTGTTACGTCTCGAAACGTATGCTATTTCAGGCTAAGCACCTTCTTGGTTTAGTTCTTACCGATCAGAGAGGACACGCCATGTAATTCAAGGCAATGCAATTTATGATGTTTTGTAATGTTAATGTGGAGTCCCGCAGGGATTGGTACTTGGCCCTCTATTGGCCCGCTTATTGATATTATAAGTAAATATAACACTATTTTTCACTGGTAAGATGATGACACATAGTTATAAACACTGTATACCGTTAGAAATTACAAACCCAGGAATTGCTGTCATCTTGAGGCGTGCCTTGCTGAGGTTCAACAACGGGCAGCTTTAAAATTTTTGCTTTTCCTGTTGGTACTGAATCTGCGTAATGCAAATGTACCATTTCACCATCAGTGATCCATTTTTAATATTTTCTTCTCATCTACCTTTGATTATATCCAATTTCTACTTTAATTACTTGATGTCACGAGATGGCAGTAGGTACAATTAAACTGTGTATAATGTATACCCGCTGCTATACAGGCAACAAAATAAGACACGGCTTGCACACAGTGGGTAAGTGAGAAAGTGAGTAAATTAAGAAGATCATCACCATAATATGCTTTATATCTGTATTTTTGTGAAAGTTTTGTTTGGTGTTGTGCCATGTTTCTTTTTGCCTCAAAAAAAGCTGGGAAGTAATCAAATGTGGTCACATTTCCCGTACGCAAATGCCAAAGATTGTTTGCATTCAGATTAATTTAATTGTATGCAATTTTGGCCTTAACTATTAATTGAGTGTTGAATAAAATACATATTTCTTGACTTTTTCATGTTTTGTCTGCTGTTCCTCACCAATTCCATCAATTACTGAATCCCTTTCCTGATTACCAAGACATTTGTTTATGGTTCCTGTGTTATGGTTGTGGGGTGAGCTCCACCAATCTTCAAAGGATATTGTGTCTCATTCTGCCTTATCTTCTGTTGACTGACAAGAACTAGATGTCTCTGGAGGCTCTTCTTCCAAGGAAGCTCAAGCTATAATTGCTTAAATGTCGAAGCGTTGCTTAATGGTTGTGGTCCTACCTAATCTCGTGCTCTTGTCTGTTCATGATGATTTTGTCTCCTTTGATGGCAGTGCCATCTTTGCTCCAGCTGACCTGCGGGGAAGGGTAGGCCTCCACCTCCACCTTCAGCTCAACGTTCTCCTGCAGCCGGGCCCAAATGTGTTGATTCTCAGCCGGATATAAGGCCACGAAGCCTCGTTCTGAGGGAAGGCGTTTCCAAAATCATTAGCCGCACTGTGTTTAAAAGTTAAAGTTAATCATACAGACCTAATTAGTACCTCGAGTCTATTTAGCTGACTTCCATGGGTGTAAAGACTGAGGTAGGACATACAGTACACCACCTCTCTTTTCCATGGAAAAATAAACAAGACTGGCAGCACCATCGCGCATGGAGGTTCGAGTTATTTGAAGATTTCATAAACATGGCACACCTCACTGCAGATAGAATAAGCAACCACTAAACCCCAGAAGGTGGGAACACTATAAAATTGAACGCAGTGGGTCTTGAGGAGCTCCTGACAAAGGACTTAAAAGCCCCCACACACTGAACGCTGCAGCAGAAAGCCAATAGACTGGACTAGCGCAAAAAAGAAGAAAAAAAAGAATCAGATTGCCCTAGTTGCTCAAACTATTTTGATACAACCAGAGGAAGCGGGCCAAAGTGTGTGAGAATGTTTACATTTCAAAGGATGTTAGCATTATTCAGTGACTGTATTTGAGCATTTCTCTTTATGCTTGGCTTTTTCCATTCACAGGTTAAATATAGGAAGGTATTATACTGTTTCACATATATTTAGTTTCCAAAAAGTGCCCTTTAAAAATGTGAGATGTTTTATCACATTCATGTTCACTTGGAGTTAGCTTTTCTTTTTAAATGTTTCGTGTACGGTATATGCTCCCATGTGTAAGGCCATGTTTTTCAAGGGCATGGATACAGTCTCAAAGGTTTATTTCACACTTTCACTTTTTCAGTAACCTAAATAAATACAGTAGATATTAATTTATTCTAAAAGAAACTTCCTCCCTGGCTTAACTTGCATAACCTTCACATAATAAGCAGTCTCCTTGGTGAGTGAACCACAATAACAATCTGTCCCGAGTGAGTTTATTGTGTGCGTGCGTGCGTGCGTGTCTGACCGAGCACTGTGATGTTGACACTGGCGTCGGCCGTTTGGTCCTGAACCTGCTCATGAGCATGGCAGACATAGTTTCCGCTGTGGGCCAGCGTGGCATGAGGGAAGATGAGGTAGGACCTCATGTTCATGGCTGACAGGACATCTGCTAGCTGTTCCACATCAGCGGCCTGGAGGAGACATTTTACTAGCTCAGTGGTTAAACAGCAGCACCCGTGGGGTCACTCTCACCGAGTATGGGGAATATTGGCATCAAGGATTATGGTATATCACAGGTCTAATATTTTTAGGTTGCAACAGTGTACAAAAGTACTTGCAATGCTAGAGTACAAAGAGGGGTCAAATGCAAGACGATCTGATTCCAAATGGAGGGGGTTAAAGTCAACTACATACACGGTACCTAAAAACAGTACCTCAGTACTGCAACAGGATAGCAGATGTGTCACGAAGGTGTGTTTCCACATCTTGATACGATTTGGGTTTGGGTTATGAGGTCTCGAGAGTGATGACCGCCAGAGGGAATGATGAACAAAAACCCCTTCTGCTCCCCTCCTACTCACCTCCGTGTTGGGGACGTCCCATGAAAAAAAGACCAGCTGCGCTCCGTGCACGGTGCAGTTGATTGTTAGCGGCTCGCCTTGCTTCAGCACTGTCTGTGATGCGTTGATGTAGGCGTCGATAGCCTCTGGGACTGAGGAAGGAAGTGACGACAATGGGATTCAATGACTGAAGTTAACAGACACAACATCAGATACAACCACACTAAATGTTAGATGACGAAAATAGTAAAGATAAAGTCAAAGTAAACTCAAGATCATACTGTTCAATTGTGATTGTCACTGAAGTATATTTATTATGGTCTGATTGTGTGTGTATTGGTTGCATATCATTATCAGCAATGGTGGTATGCAGTGTTATTATCAAATTCAGTTGGAAATTAGAAGTCACTAGCTGGTTCGCCGCCCTCCGGGTGGCTCATCAGCTAGTTCCTGCGGAAGGCTGGTAAGGTGGGCCTTCGGCCCACAAAAGTGTTGTTGCTTGGTTCAACTTTTTGTTCATCTTCATTGCTTATCGCGAAAATAAAGAGATGTTTAGCTCTACAAAATAACTAACAATTTTATTGCAATGCTTGTGGGTAGACAACATTTTTTCGCTAAGATGCCCGCGCGATCGTAGTGAGCCACTGCCTGAGCAGCGCAGTGGCGGCGCGCAGCGGCGCGGTGAAGTAGGTACGTTTTGAAAAGGGACAGACGGAAGGACAGACCGCGTGCGGGACGACGCGCAATATATATATAGATGGACAAGGCGGCAGAGTGGCCGACTGGTTGGCCCATCCGCCTCACTGTAAGTACAGATGTACAGGGTTCGAATCCTGGCTCCGGCCTTCCCGTGTGGAGTTTGCATGTTCTCCCTGTGCCAGCGGGGGTTTTCTGTGGGTACTCCAGCTTCTTCCCACGTTCCCAAAACATGCATGGTAGGTTGAATGAATGCTCTAAAATTGTCCCTGGGTGTGATTGTGAGAGAGAATGGTTGTTCAGCTGTGTGCACCCTGTGATTGGCTGGCAAGCCTTTCAGGGTGTAGCTTGCGTACTACTCGAACGCACCGGGTATAGGCTCCAGGACGCCTGTGACTCATCGTGCATGGAGTTGAGAATGGACTGTTTCATCACAGTGTTGCGGAATCACAAGGATATTGCAGTGCGTGTGAGTGCTTCAAATTCTGTTCACGCACCGAAGATACTGAGAACGTTGAAAGCCTGGGACTCTTTCACCTCTCCGTTCATCTTTCCGCGACACACATATGTTCTGTCTTCTAGGGCTGCGGTGTACCCCTCACTAGGGACATAGAGCCCCTTGACTGCGAGGTCAGTTTCCTTCTCGTAGAGGGAGACATTGATTTTGGGGTTGGTGACCACACATGGAATGGTGGTCAGCTCACTGGTCTTGGTCAGCATGCCGTGAACGCTCTCAACAAACCATACCTGGGGGTCTGCGAATAGAAAGAGTCACAGTGTTGGATTCGCTCAAACAAACAGATTCAGCAAGGAATCAAATGGTTTCCCACACTGAGTCTACAGAAACATTTGCTTAAACAGGCCAAAATTCCAAACCTGGGACGAAGACATGCACCTCCTTCCTTTCTCCAGTGTGTCGATCAATGCACTGATACACCCCAGTGTGCTTCCAGCTTACGTTCCACAGGCTCAAGGAGCTGGATTTGACGCCGTCCTGTACAATTTGGTAGCTCTGAACACCATTTTGGCCCTGTTCTACTTGGAAATAAGGAACGTCATCCCTCTTGAACTCCCAGGCAGTCTCCCCCGAGCTTGAACAGGTGAGCGTGATCGAGGAGCCCCTGGCTAGGATAAGCTGGCCGTCATGTGGCGTGACCTCCAGGCAGCTCACGTTGGCGCGGAGAAACAGAAGAACTGCGGTTGACACAATGAGGGAGGTGTCAGGTTGGAGGTCAAGGAGACCAAAGTGGATTGCCGTGGGGTCGGAGGTTAAATCAACACGACATGCTAGATCCCGTTCTGCCTTACGATGTTGACAGATAAGAGTTGTGCGGTGAGGAGATGATGATGCCTCGTCAATGACAGATGTATTGAAACGGGAAAAGGTCAGCTGGGACGCATCCGTCGCGTTTGACATCAATCACACATGCACACATACACATATACTTGGAAAATTCTAATTGAAACCAAGGGAAAAATACGGCGTCATAAGAGCGTTGTTTGATGTTGGAGAGATATTCAAGTAAATATGCTGAAACCCACCGAAACCCTTTTGGCAACGTTGTTCACATTCATTTCCATGCAGGGCAAGTGGTGATGAATGTTAAGACAAATCTCCTTTACAGATAAAGAAGATAAAGTTGAGGCTGTTGGTTTCCAACCTCCCATTTTCCTGAATGCAGCATCTTTGTCATTAATATAAGAAATTCAAATTAAAAACAAAAGCATGTTGGCTAAAGTTGAAAGAAGTCATCATGGATTCTTTTTTTTTTTACATTGGAATTCCGGATTTGGTTGATATTTAAACTTTTGTTGTATCTGATAAGATCTTGCTAATCACAAAAGACTCATACCTGAACTGAAATTTGACATTCATGTTGAAAATGAAATTGCAGCCAAATGCGCAATCTGGCTTACGTAAATAAAACTTAGTTGGATTCTAGAGAGTCTGACCCTTAACACAAGATACTAAAAATTTGACAGACATAATGGGCTGTATCAACTACATACTACTGTAATTGTTATCATTTAGAATGCCGTTAGTCATTATTCACTCATACACGGGAAAAAAATGGTTGATGTACTCAATTTTGTTTCATCAAGTGGCTGCACAAAAATAAAATGATCTGGATTCAGATGCATTTTTTAAGTAGATATCAAGGCTACCAGATATACATTGTAAGTAGGTGTACAGTCCACGAAAAAAAAATGTATCTGGATTCAGGTGGTTTTCTTTGGTGCAACCACTTGTCAAAATAAAATAAGAGTAAATTCAACAAGAGATTTTTTCAGTGTGCATTTGTACATTTTCTTATTCTTTTCTTTTTTCTGACAAGCCTCCCCCTGTTTACTCTGGTTGAGAGGCTTTGATACACATTCACAACTATGGGCAATTTAAGTCTACAATAAGCAAACATGTCTGATTTGGGGATGTGGGATGAGATCTGAATAAACATAGAGAGCTCACACAAGTAAATGGCGAAAAGGCAAACAAAATATTTAACAGAGATTTGAACCCACATCGCATGACGATGAGACGGACGTGCATAGAGTACTTCCTTGAAAATGTCAATGTTTCTCAATGTAAGTGATTGGAAAAATATGAAGTTGAGTCTTCTGTTGTGATGGTGTTGAGATGCTCTGCGTCTGTTTGGGCTCCCCGGCGGTCCGGTGACAAAGCTTTCCGTTTTCTGTGTTCTCACCTGTGACTGCCAAACAGACGGTGAAGACGGTCTGACTCCTCATAGTGGAGCAGCTCGTTTTCTGCAAGCAAACAGATATGATCTTTGAATTCAATACTCTTCATTGTGTGTGCACACAATCACAAATCACCTCAGACGCAACTTCAACTGGCGCCGAAAGAAACTTCTCGGCAGATGCAGGTCAAATCATATTTGAAGAAAAAAAATGTGCTTTGTCCATTAAGTATTCATTTAAAATAACAAAAGCAGCAGGAAAATCTGGTTTGTGTTCACCCCAATTAGCATACAACAGTTAACCTCGTTCCATGAGCCTCTGATCTCCTATCGTGATGGATGGATGTTGGCCCTCACGAAATCGATTAGGCTGAGTTCGGTTTGAGCTGTGTGTCAAAGCGATCTGCTTTCAATCAGAGAACAGAGACGATGAAGAAAACACCCCAATATATTTGTCGCTCTGTGTCGATTTGATGTTTTGGAAGTGTCTGTCTCTCACTGGTGGTGTTTGATGCCTCGCTGCACCAAAACAGAGCGCCAATGTCTGCCTCCGTTTTCTTTTCGGCTCACCGGAGTTTTGACCACCAACAAAGTGGTCACTGTGTGCATCTTTGCAACGTGCGCACTGGCAACAATGCTTGCATCCAAGCTACTCTAGCACCACGCTGAGCCATTAGTTGGTGAGGCTGTCAACAAAAGAGGGATTGAGGGCATTCACATAAGCAGTTGACGCAGGAGCCACCTGAAAAGCTTTTGCAGTACTTGGACATGAACATCATGTTCTGGACTCGCAAGCTCAATTCATGAATTGGACACTGACTTTGGTCTGTTGAGGTGATTCATGACCACCATCATCCCCCCAGCTTGGAGTACTCAAAGTGCAAACTCAGAGGACTGAGGGGGGAAAAAGGGGAGGTTTGTTGATGTGTTTGGACTTAAGGCCTGCAGACCATAGATGTCTGGAAACAGTTAAGGATGCATCACTGCTAACATGTGCGCAGGAGGGTGGGAAAGAGAGAGAGGGCGGAAGCGAAGGAGGGACCCAATGGAAAAAAAACATCAAATCAAAACATCTAATGCACTTATGTGATATATGAACAATTTAACACGATTTCCATGTGATAGTTGTCCATTGGAGTTTTTCTTTTCATATTTATGACTAAAACCAACAGCTGAACTATTTCTCACTTAATTAACATTTCCAATATTACTTCAATTGTAAATGGGCAATAAATACCCATACACGATTTAAGCGGAAACTTTACTCACATCATCAGAAATTCCCAAATCCTGTTCGTATTCACATTGACATCACTAACTAAATAATAATAATAATAATAAATTTTATTTGTGGGCGCCTTTCTAGAAACTCAAGGACACCTTACAACAAGCAGTTAAAATCACGAGTACAATGTTAAAAACAACATCAAATAAGAAAAAATAAATACAACAAAAATAAATAAATAAGTAAAATAATGGCTTTATGGTCTGAGTGAATAGGCTTGTCGAAACAGATGTGTTTTGAGGCTGGATTTAAAATGTGATTTAAAAACAGGAAAATTGTTAAAGGGAAAATCAACCCGAAAATATTCTTGACAACAGTAAGTTCTCTGCAACCCTTACTCGTCTCAACACGGCATTCTGATTCATATTGCATTAGTGAAATATGAATCAAGCAGTAAAATCCGCCCGCTTTCAGCTGTCTCAGGGGGCAGCCATTTTGCAATGTTCTGTCAGGTGAAAATGACATCACAGTTAGACTAGCAGGGCTGCATAGAACCAATTATAAACATTTTGGGATGGACATCTCCTTTAAGTATTCTTTTTTTTCCATTTGGACAGTGCACATTAATCAACACAAGAATAAACAGTGTAAATGCGCCGGACTTAGCATAAATGCTAGTTTTCAGCCGTAGTCCCAAGGCAGGTTTCTTAACATAAACATCCATCCATTTCCGATCTGCTTTATCCTCACAAAGTTCACGGGGGGTGATGGAGCCTATTCCAGCTGTCTTCGGGCAGTAGGTGGGGTTGCCAGCCAATCACAGATAACAGAAACATCCATTCATTCATTCATTTTCCAAACCGCTTCATCCTCACAAGGGTCGCGGGCGGTGCTGGAGCCCATCCCAGCAGTCTTCGGGCAGAAGGCGGGGGGGGGGGGGTAACACCCTGAATCGGTTGCCAGCCAATCGCAGGGCACACAGAGACAAAGAAGCATCCACGCCCACACTCATACCGGGGGACAATTTAGCGAGTGTTCAATCAGCCTGCCATGCATGTTTTTGGAATGTGGGAGGAAACCGGAGTACCCGGCGAAACCCCACGGAGGCCCGGGGAAAACATACACACTCCGCTGGAATCAAACCCGGTACCTCTGCACTGTGAAGTCGACGTGCTAACCACTGGACTACCGGGCCGCCCAGAAACAGTTAACATAAAATAACAAAATAATATCACACAACACATACCATAAAACATGGGCATATTTTATAACAGCGGAGGAAATATTTTTCCGGCTGTGAGGTAGGACTCCAACACTTGACCCAGGGGCAAAAGACAGTTCCAAAAACACACTGTTTAATAAACCAGCTGGGTTGGGTACTTGGGCATTAAGCAAAGGCAACAGTACCAAAAACAAGAATAAGATCAAAAAGCAAACACAGTCAAAGCTGTTGATGACTCATTGGCAAGAATAGGAAAGGCTAAAACTCAAGAATGAGGTCAGTTTACTGGCAACAAGACAGAAAGAATTAGACAAGAGGTTACATACGTGAGATAATCAAGGATGACAACACACAGGTGAGGAAGGCACAATCAGGAGCAAGTGAACGCGAGGCAGGGAGGAGAGGCAGGACACACACACACACACACAAACACACACACACACACACACACACACGCACACGCACGCACGCACACGCACACGCACACGCACACGCACACACACACACACACACACACACACACACACACACACACACACACACACACACACACACACACACACACACACACACACACACACACACACACTTTGTTTTTAACTAGTTGCCTTTGGCACTTCCGCTCCCGAAAATGACGAGCTTTTGTGCTGGTACAAAAACATGACTGGTCTATTTCCTGTCCTGCTTTTAATAAAAATAGGTGAAAGGCAAGGCAAGGCAAGTTTATTTGCATTGCACATCTTATGGCAATTCAAAGTGCTTCACATAAAAACAGTTCATAAGGAGAAAAAAGAAGCTACAAAAATCACAATAAAATCATATTAAATAATTAGAATGATTAAAAATGAATGAATTAATTCTTTTAATTGATGAATTAAAAGACAAAATGAGAGAAGAAAGGATAGATTCATGAGACTGGTGCAGTAAACAAGATTGCTTTCAGCCCTGATTTAAATAAACTGACAGTTTGAGCAGACCTCAGGTATTTGGCGAGTTTGTTCTGCAGCTGTGGGGCATATAGTAACAAAATGCTGCTTCACTTTGTTTGGTTCTGGTTTTGTGAACACACAAGAGGCCTGTCCGAGATGAACTGAGACCAGAAGCAAGCTTTTTAAAGCTATTCTTTGACTCACTGAAGCCAGTGTAGTGATTTGAAGACAGGTGTGATGCATTCCAGTTTGTAAGGACTCTGCCGGTAGCATTTTGAATCAGCTGCGAATGCCTGGTTGATTTTTTTTTTATAAAGACACGATTACAGTAATTTAGCCTACTGAAAATAAAAGTGTGATATTCTGTGGTATTTCTGTGTCTGAGTGAGACAGAAAACCTTTAATCCAGCTATGTTTTTCAGATGTTAATAGGTATTTAGTCGTGGCTTTTAATTGGTTGTTAAAGTTCAGGTATAAGTCAATAAAGCAAGACTTCTGGCTTGGTTTGCAGTTTTCACAGACATACTGTACAGTTAAGGTGAGTGCTGATTTTGGACCTTTCATATTTGGGGCCAAAAACAATCGTTCTGGACTGAGCTGGAGAAAATGCTGAAATGTAAAGTTGTGTGTCATCTGCATAAGTATGAGAAGAGATGTTGTGAAGCTAGCATTCATTCATCTTCCGAACCGCTTCATCCTCATTAGGGTCGCGGGGGGTGCTGGAGCCTATCCCAGCTGTCTTCGGGCAGAAGGCGGGGACACCCCAAATTGGTTGCCAGCCAATCGCAGGGCACACAGAGATAAACAACCATGCACCCCTGCACTCACACCTAGGGACAATTTAGAGTGTTCAATCAGCCTGCCATGCATGTTTTTGGAATGTGGGAGGAAACCGGAGCACCCGGAGAAAGCCCACGCAATCCCGGGGAGACCATGCAAACTCCACACAGGGAGGCCGCAGCCGGAATCGAACCCGGTACCTCTGCACTGTGAAGTCGACGTGCTAACCACTGGACTACCGGGCCGCCACCCAAGGGGAGCATGTAGATATTAAATAGAAATGGTCCAAAAATTGATCCTTGTGGAACCCCTCATGTGACCTTTGTTCACTCAGTCTCATGCATGCCAATTGATACAAATTATTGTCTTGCTTGCAAGTGGTATTTGAACCAATTAAACACAGTGCCATTAAGTCCCACCCGCTGCCAAGCAGACAGTCAAATGCTTCACATGCAGCACTGAGATCTAGCAGGATCAGTGTTTTTGAAGGCATCATTGTTCAGGTGTGTTCCATTTAAGACATTATTAAGTGTATTTTCAGTGGTGTGGTCAAAATCCAGACTGAAATGCATTCAAGAGATTGTTTTGATTCATAAAGCTGTGAATCTGTTGAAAATTAGCCCTTTCAATTATTTTTTTCAAAAGATTTGGTGTTGCCTGTAGTTACTTATTGTTGAAGCATCAAGAGTAAGGCTTTTTTGGAAGGGGAAACTGCCCTAATTGAAGAGAAATATTCACTAGGAGTAATACATTTTGTTCTATGCAATCACAAACATGTTTAAAAAATTGTTAAGGCAGCATAACATGACAACATGTTGTGCATCTTAACTTTAAAACTATTTCATTCCAAGTTGTATCATCTAAAACGCTAAAGTGTTCAAGATAAACTGGAGAAGAGGATGGTGCAAGCAATATTGGGAATTTTCCAGAGGGAGACATATGCTTTTTGTCTTATCTGTAATATTTTATCTGTGAAAAAGGCTGAAAAGTCATTGCATGACTGGTTGGACAGCAGTTCAGAAGGGACTGATGCCGAAGGGTTTGTCAGTCTGTCTACAACAGAAAACAGTGTACGAGCAATTGTGTTTCCATTGATAACCTCAGAGAAGATTACCGATAAACTGTCTTGCATTTTTCAATTCCTATTTGCGGATGTGACGACTGTCGTTGTATATCTCATAATGTACCCCCAGTTTTGGTTCTGCATCACCTGCGATCTGCTTATTCTCTTTTTTGAGCTTCTGAAAGAGTAACAGAGGGATCCTTTTGGTTGATATTAACACAAACATGGCTTGTATGCCAGGGAATGCATGGTCTATTAAACACCTCCCACCCCACCACACACACACACACACACACACACACACACACACAGACACACACAAATAATACTCCTCCCCCTATCCCCCTTTTTGTCACTGATGTGTGTGTGGCTCACATTCCCACAGTATTCCTCTAAAACTTTCCCAGGACCGCTGATACACTCGGGACCCTGCTGGTGACGATGACGAAAATGGAGGGGTCGCACTCACCCACTTTAGGAAGGGTGGGGGCGGCGGGGGGCTAAAGAGAGGAGCGCCTCCACTGAGGGGAGTCGGTACTTATGGCTGCTGAGTGGTGACAGCTCCACGTGACTACAAGCCCAAGGCGAGTGGCAGCAACAAATCTCAAGATGATGCCAGTTCGCAGTAAAACAAGCTCAACGCTGGAGTTTAGGGCTTCTGTGTAACCAAGTTCAGTGTATTAAATATCTTTTTAGAACTTTTGTCATGTTTGAAACATGATCTAGTTCTGCTGACAAATGGAACTGACCCACAACAAGGGACATGATCGGCAGAACAAAATGGATTGTGTGAAACAAATTTGGAAAGTACTCAATGGAGTAATTTCATTGAGGGACCCCTGGTTTTAAAATTTGTACAAGCATATTAGGGGGAAAAAGTGGAAATAGTGTCCCAAGGAAATCTGCAAGTGTGACTTTAATTAATTACAACTACCTACAGTATCACTTTGTAATTCAGTAAAGTTGCACCATAATTTCATTTTCTTCAAGTCTGGTATGAGTACCGCTCAGGGATGTGGGCTCTCTTGTGGTATCACTGATTTAAGCACAGCTATTATTTATGACATTTAAAATGTGAAATTTAATCCAACATATTTGAATCAAGCTTGGACCTATGCATAAAACCTTTTTTTCTATAATTCTATAACTTTTTTTTTTACAATTCATGCGCAGTACATTTTTTATGTAATGTTCGGTTGTATTTAACTTTTAAGTCATGTCAAATACATTTGTGTGCATTTTTTTTACTGTTGTTTTCAAACATGTATTAAAATTTTTATTTCACAATTTGACAAATACACTTTAAGTGATTCATTCAAGTATAGATTTTCTGTGATCTTACATTTTATATTTTATTTTACATTACATTTTATGAAAAAAAAAATTTGACCCGAATTTGACAAACACTTAGGCCTTCTACATTGCTGTAGTTTTATGTCAGCCATAGGAATGGTACTTGGAGAGCTACAATTTTTTTAAGCTGGTAACTGTGAGAAAAAAAAAACTTTGAGAACCACTGTGCGTTGTTAGGGTTAAACTTAATGAAGCTAAAATTGGAAATATATTGTCTACTTCTTGTAACTTCCACCAAGAAAGTTTACTTTTTGTTTAGTACAACATTAGTAGTTTAGTAAAACATTTCTACTTAATTTTGCAAAACAAAAAACAAAAAAAATATTGACATTTTGTTGCTGATCTATTGTTTAACGTGTGAGAGGGATTTCTTTCTCTCACATTTTCCCAAACAGAGTGGAAGATGTTTTACATTTTAAAAGAATTTGTTGGTGAAGTAAAACCGTTTGTGGTGACAATATGTATTGATTTTCTCTCACATCATCCGAAATAAACAAAAAACTACTGCCCACTCTTGCTTTTTAATTGTTGTCAGTAAAAAATATGGATACAAATTCTGATTTGACCACATTTTTCTTTTGTTTGTCAATGCATCTTGATGACAAACTCCAAGCAAGTGCAGGAGGTTTTTATTGTTGAAGCCGAATGATTTGCTAAAAAGAAGTATTTGGCCTTAATTGCACATTGGAAAATCTTCTCGGCGGTATAATCATAGAGGACTGAACGGAGTTTATTTAAGCAATGGTACAATGATCACCATGACGGACGGACTGTTATCCCACTGCGCATGAATTTTCTCACAGATGCTGGGAATTCGGTGACAGACTGACCCTTCCCGCTCTCTATAAACAACAGCAGCTCCACTCAAAGTGTCACCGGTCGAGGGGGAAGATGTTAAAATGGATCGCAACAAGAGGCACTCGGCCCACGCGGGGTCATGAGCGTATACTTGCGTCCCCTAGCGACTTGTAATCCCACCTCTGGGTTCATATCGACAGAGTGGAGCTGCGTGTTTGATTGAAACATCTGGCAATGATGAGCAAGTGTGTGATGAGGTGAGAAATGCTTCCCGAATCCTATTTTTTGCCAAACGTGTGTGTGTCCCTAGGGGGTTTGATATTGTAGACTTCACATAAGCTTGCCAGTTTATTAAGGATACCTTTATTAATGGAGTCTAACACAAACATTCGGCAATATACCCGCCATTCACGAGAGCCATAATGTTAAGCTTGAATTCAATCTGTTTGGAAGAGCAGTTGATTTATTCTCAGAGAAAAAAATTCCAAAAAAGGCTTGTGAGCCACAGCTGGAGGGTTCGCACTTCCTGTTCGGCAATCACTCCTGAGCTGGAGTGGGTGTGAGGCTGTGGTCAATCAATGAGACAGCAGACCAACATGACCACTAACCAGAAACGTATGCAAACATCAGGTGGACTAGATGATGCGACGGTGTAGACATGCAGAAGAAGAAAAAAATAACAGCTTTCATTAACATGCTGCAAGGGACACAACACAAGTACACTACATTCCATATATGAGAAAGACCACATCTCACACACACACGCACACACACACACACACACACACACGCAATCACACACAGATGTTTTTTCACACAGGAAGCGTCAATCTTGAAAAAAAAAGCATCTATCAGCACAAAGTTGACAACCCTGGTCAAATAAAAGCCAAGTAACTGTTGAAGACTGCATTGACAAGTCCTCCCTTTAGTAAAGTCTTAGATGATCAGTGTAAATTGGCCTGTGTTGTGGGAAAATAATGCCCCGGTGCGTTTTTGTCAAACAAACCTTCTGCTCCATGGGAGAATATGAACACTGCAAAATCAGCAGTTACATTATATGTGAAGAGACTCCCTTGGTTAATTTTATGTACTTTGAATATACAGCTGCTTTTGATGCTTTTATGGCAGTTGATAGAAAAATGTCAATAGCACTGGGAGTGGGATGAGACAGAAGTGAAAATCCACTCCCATGTCACCCTCTAATGCAAAGCAGGTGATCCCCATGTGTTGTGATTTTCACTGAGCTTGAATCTGATCACCAAAGTGTAAACACGGTCTAAAAGAAGACCATGCCCAAGTGCACTTGTTGAAGGATGGCTCCGAATCAGGTCAAGGAATCTCTGGGAATGTGATAGTTGACAATGGAATGAGCAAAAAAAAAAAAAAAAAAACAGTTTATATCATGTTCTTTAGAAGTACTAGCAATAATGTCTACAAATAAAAATATATATAATAAAACCGAGATCTGCTCCAGTGACTGTGCTTCCAAAACCACCCAGCTGCCATGCTCAGACAACACATGTTCTGGAAACTGGTTTCCTCCATCAAATTGAGCAATAATCTGTGTTTGTAGTGGTAGCGGTGAGACGTAATAAGGAGCTCTTGCGTCAAAACCAACAGTGGAAGAGAATGACAGGTTTGGATGTGGCTGGCGTTTGATAGGGCTTCAATGGATTGAGTTCTCTGCTCGTTTTTGAAGGGGAAGCCTTTACAAGAGGAAACACATTACGGTACCAGTATTAAAAACTGCAACATGCACATGTTTCTATTCTTCGTACATAGTCAATCTCTATGTTTTCGCCAACCGGGCCTTTCTTTTTCTTAAAAGAAACACGTCCCACCCACTAGTGAAACTATTTCTGTTCATATGGGGATAGACGGATATCAAATATTGTTGCAATCACCCCACGTTCTTCTTTGACACTGAAGGGTCCGAGCCCCTACGCCCACCTCGTGAGCAGTGGAGAAGGCCGACACACATTTGTGGGTCCCTTGGCTCTTACGCACCCCTCAAAAAGAAACAAAAACAGCTGAACACAATTAAAGCCAACTGTCTAAGTCCCACTCTTTTCCCTTGAAACAGCAACAGCTTGATAAGAATGTAGGCGGCAAGTCAGGCCCTGAGTAATCGGTTCCACTATTTGTGCACTTCTGGCTAAAATGGAATCAATCAGATTAACAGTCTGCATTGAAGCATTGAAGCTGGAATACAGATGGGCTTCTTTTAAGTGCAGTGCTGTACAGAATATTTTGACCATGGAAAAACAACAGGATGTTTTTCTTGGTCCGCCTGTCACAGATTACAGTGCATTTTTGTTGGCGCGAAGATGTTGTTTAGCCAACGAAAAAAAAAGAAAAGACTCCTGCCACTTGTCACGTAGACCAATGCATGATGACAACTCAATTTGCTTTCATATGCAAACATCTTTCAAAACAGAGGTCAGTTCATCGTGTCAAAATGGGCACACCGCCAGCCATTAGAGAAGCGGCATTCCCAACATGCTTTTTTGCAGTTATAATTCACACTTCTGACTGTCTTTATTGATATATTGCATGCAGTGATGGTGGATACGTCGGTGAACTTCCATTATTCACCAACGACGGACCCGGGCTTCCATCTTCATCAGTCATCAGTATTTTGAACGGGCCAGTCAGTCATTCCGTCAATCAATCATCCCTACGAGCGTCCTTCATCGCTAAATTACCGTATATTTTGTCACCGCTATTTTAGAACCCTCGGTACAAAACTGTGTGCAGGGGTAACGGCACATAATTTTATTCATCAAGAAACACTGTTGATCACTTTACTTACAAAAAAGAAAGAAAAAAAGAACATTCTTACACTATTACTGCTCCTCTATCTGCTTATTGCCTCCTAAATGCACCTCATCTATTTTTCTGGTTGGTGGTGGTCGGTTGGTCGGCCAAAAATTGCTTCCGTCTGTGCTTATTCCATCACGGTTTCAATGTTTCCATCAGGCGACAGTCCGCCTGCGAACACTGGAGTCCATCAGCGACGGACTGACGGACGGGTACTGATGGTCAGAATTTTTTTCCTGTCAGTGTGTAATATAATTACAATGTTGTTTCTGGTTAAGTGTTAATTATTGTTACTTTTGGTGTTAAATTATTGCGACTTCTGCTGACCGTTTAAGTAACAGAGTGGTGCAGTCAATGCTACATCTGTATATCAATGGCTTTGCTTTAGTTCCATGACAAGTAGGTGTGCAAAAAACAAAGAGTAAAGTCACTTGTTCCCTTTATTGATTTCGTAATGCACCGTTACAGTTGTGTAAACCGGCTATGACAGCACTCATGATCAAAAAAGAAATAAATAAAGGTGTATCGTCAGGTGCATCGCTCAAAAAATTGCATATATTTTTCCAACTATTGGTTAATATGGTTTTTCCATAATATTAACACAAATGCATTTTGCTATCTTAAGGTGAGGCAGGTGAGGCAGAGCCGCACCTCGGAATGCGCATTGCATTGTGCAATCCTCACAAACTGGGTTGATACGTGCAACTGGCACGTGCTGCTTGCCGTACATCCGCACGTCGCCAATATAATGGTTGCAGATACGTTTATTTGACGTGCTTATCCACAGTCTGGCTAATGTTTTAACCATTAAAGTTTAATGAGTATTTTGTGACATATTTAGGTTTGCTGATGAGAAATAAAACCGCAGTGAAAAGGCAGAAGTTGCGGGAGATAGTTCTCTGCCGCAATTAAGAGGGCGCACGTGAGCAAACGCTGTTGTTCTGCGCAGAGGCGCTGGGCGAGTCAATTACAATCCTTTTTTTTAATTTGCTATGTGGGACTGCCAAAATGGAAGAAGAGGATTATACATATATCGAAGCTTAAAAACTTCTCAAAACTGGACTTTCACTGCACGCCTCTGATCCATCCATTATCTGAACCACTTTATCTGCATGAGGGTCACGGGCTTGTTGCAGCACATCTCAGCTGACTCAGCTGGGCAGTAGTAGGTGGGGGGTACACCTTGAACTGGTTGTCAGTGAATTGCAGGACACACATAGAGAAACTACAACCATTCAAACGCACAATCACACCGAAGGACAATTTAGAGTCATCAATTTACCTACCGTGTATGATTTTTGAATATGGGAGGAAACCGGAGTATCCAGGGAAAACCCACACAGGCACTGGGAGAACATGCAAACTTCACACAGGAAGGCTGAGGTCCAGAATCGAACCCATGGCCTCTGCACCGTGAAGCGGATGCACTAATCATATTTCTGAGATATGTAAAATATGAATTTGAGTAGTAGTTGGAACGAATGAATGAGTTTACCATCATGGCAATTTTATAAAAACAAGAATGTAATGAGTTTAATGAATAATTTAATAATTGTGTGTATGATGACTGTTTTCTCTTTCCTTTTACTATTTTACTTACCTTGCGTTCTGTCAGTTTATTACTGTATACGTTTCTATGTTCAATAAACAACTACTACAACAACAACAACAATTATGCACTTGTATCCTCAGAGTTAGCATGGCAACACCTTAATTGTGCAAGTCGCACAATTTTTCTGCAGCTCTTTATGAACTGTGTCTCACTGCTCTCAAAAGACGTGCACTTCATTGGACCGCCACAACCATCAAAATGTGCTATGATGAGAAGCAAAGTAACCCCCGCCCCCCTTTTGGGTTTTTTTTTGGCTGTATATGTCACCACTTGAAAGAATATAAGGCTTGTTGTGGACCGCTTATTCGCTTGTACATGTGAACACGCTTTGTACTCTCATGTATTTCCTTCGAAAAGTCCCAAAGTCCAATGTTGTAACTCATAATGAAAGCATTTCCTCCTCGCAGTGTCCCGCAGTGGAGGCCCTGCTCAATGAGGTGCAGCTGCCTTGTCAGTGCTGTGCCAATGTGGTGGGAGGGAAACAAGCAGGAAGCCAGATGGCAATAACACTGAGTGCTCTTCATTGAAGATACCTTTCGAATAAGTCTCTAAGTGCAGCATTAAAAAAGTGGTGACTAATTGAGGCCTGACAAACCAAGTTCAGTTCAAAAGTAGTGATTAATAATGAATCAGCTCATATGTGACTGCCTCTGAACAAGACGCTGAGGGCTGTATTTGATTACATATCCATCCATGTTCCAATCCGCTTGTCCTCACAAAGGTCGTGAGCGTGCTGGAACCGATCTCAGCTGTCTTTTGGGCAGTAGGCGGGGTACACCCTCAACTGGTTGCCAGCCAACCACAGGACACACATGGACGGACAACAATTCGCACTCACGTTTGCACTTAAGGGCACTTTTTCGAGTGTTCCATGAACCTGCCATTCATGTGTTTGGAATATGGGAGGAACCGGCGTGCCGGGAGAAACCCCGCGCAGGCACGGAGAGAACAAACAAACTCCACACAGGAAGGCCAGAGCCAGAATCAAACCTTGTCATCCACCGTGCCGCTTTCATTTATTTCTGTTTTTATTTCAACACACATATTATATATATATATAGCTACTATGGATTTTTTATTTTTTTGCAGAATAATTGAAGTCGCATCCAGCACACAAGGGAATAGCACTCGATCTTATTTGATAACACATGAGCATTGCAGAGCTCTTTCTGAACTGAATCAGCCGACATGTTTTGTACATGGTCCTAATGTGAAGCACATTGCGGCTGGCATGTGGCAAGTGGCGACGACCAGGAAACAGCTGATGACGAAGGATTAGTCCTGAGCCGGTGGAATGGAGCTGACCGCATCAGAGGAGGTTGTACATACCAGATGTTTTTTTGCACACTTAAAATCATGCTGAAAGGTAAGGAACCCAATTAAACCTCAATTGTATCTTTTGTCTAAGAGTAGTATGGCCCAAGAGCACAGCGCTATATAAACTGCTGATTCGCTTATCAATCTTTTTGAAATATCAAAAACCGGAACGCTGAATGGTAAAATAATTCTCAAGTTCATATCGTCATGGCCATGAAATTGTACAGGTACTGTTCATTTTATCATTCTTTAACTTTCATACAAGTCTAAAGGGGGAATGAATATTAATATAAATACATAAAAACAAAAATCACCAGTATTAAGAGGAACACTGGGTACTCCCACATTCCAAAAACACACACGGAAGGCTGATTGACTACTCCAAATTGTCTCTAGGTGTGAGTGTGAGCACGGATCGTTGTTCCTCTTTGTGTGCCCTGCGACTGTCTGGCAACCAGTTCAGGGTGTCCCCTGTCAACTGCTCGATGATGGCTGGGAAAGGCTCCAGCACGCCCCGTTACCCTTGTGAGGACAAGCGGATTAGAAAATGGATGGATGGATGAATTTCTTCTTCTCTTGTCATGTACTTCCTAAAACACACTAAAAAAATCTTTTGTTTGTCGGTGAGCCGATGTTTCATGTCATAGCGGAAGTTTAACCTCAAAAGCATTGTACAACTTTTACGGCGTTTTTATCCTCAATTTTTTGCGGAATTCAAAATGAGACGTCAGTGGTATTTGGTCTCAGAGGTTCTGATGTATGACCGTTGATGGTAAAATTATGACATGCATACAATTATCCCCCAGCGACGAGAAAATGCCGGGACCAAAAATATTTAAAGAGCTGTCTCCAGTCAACATTCAGAGCTCATCCAAAGGAAATTCCAAACAGTTGAGGGGGAGCAGAAGCATGCCAACGTGATGAATCCTCAGCTTCGTATCAAAAAGGTCATGTGTATACATAAGATGGATGTGCCGTTTTCTGACCCAGCCACAAATAGCGCGCTGTGTTCAGGTGCTGAACATCTGTCTGGTGGCAGTGTAGAAAAATATGCATGGTGCATGTATTCCCAAGCCATAAAACAGCTCACATTTTCATAGTGTTACCCTCTTCAGGTAGTCAAAGCTTCCTTTGTGATAAACATTCAGCAGTGATGTTATCAAAGATGCCAGGCTGGATTCCACCACCATATCTCCCCTGTCCCTAAGATGATTCTGTTTGGCTCATTCCCGAGGAAAGCCATTGATGAACAAAACAGCGAGGACTGTCATCTCACTTGGAGCGACATAGGAGTGTTTAGACAAGCAAACGCTATGGCGGAGAAGCACAAAAGTGGAGAGCAGACAAACAAACAGCTTGTGTAATGATGCCGGTGTTGTACGACCACAGGCTGCCATGTGAAACAAGTTGACTCCGTGAGAAGATCAACATCGTATACAGGTTCACTGCGAAAAGGGGGCGTGTACGCAAAGAGATGCAAGTCACCAACAAGTTGAGGTTTGAACAGGTTGCATTGTAAGTTCCCGCCTTGTGCACATTCATAAGTTTGTGGCCAACAAATATCACTGGTGACGATTACTATGGCAGTTAACTTAGCAGTTGCCATAGCAGTATAACAGTTTTAACTTTGGCCCGACTTTGCCTAAAGTTTGTCTTGACAGATTTAGACGGCAAGCAAACTCATTGGTAAAGTGTCACTAACAATAGTAGATGGCATACACACGCACACAAGCAGGCATGACAAGCACTTACCTTCCTCAAGATCCCCGAAAACCGGGATGAGCTTCCACTCTGCTCTTCTTCTCTATGTATCCAGACGTGGTCTCCTCCTTTTCCTCCTCTTGAAATGGGCGTAGAGACGTCCAGCTGCTCCTCTCTACAGGGGCTGCTGCTTGAGACCTAGAGATGTCTCAGATGTTCAGAGTCCGTGGGGGCTGAGAGGTTAATCTGTGCTGTCCCGGAAGACTGTTGGAGGATGGATGCCTCTGAAGCGGGCTGTTTGGATAGTCAAATCACAGCACCGCAGAGAGGGTGGGAGGGCAGGGAGGGGGGGGGGGGGGGGGGGGGACTCCTCTCCTCTCTCCCAAAGCATTCTGTTTAGAAAAAAAAAAGAAGTTCTCAATGGAGACACATACACCCTTTCCCCCCCCCAGACACATTCACATGAGAAAGGAGAGTGTCAGTGGTCTGGACCTGCTGGAGCTAGAGGAGGCAGCGGAGTGGGGGAGGGAGGGAGGGAGTCGAGAAAGGGGAGGGAAGCTAATAGCAAGACATGCAAGTTTTAAAAGTAAAAGAAGTAAAGTTGGAGAGAGCTGAAAAATATACAGACAGGATTCTGTCTAACGGTCAGTGGTCATTTGTTTTGAATGATGAGAAGCTTGGATGTGAAGTCAGACAGTCTCTGTTGGCAGCAACAATCTGGACCGCATCAAGCCCTCCATAAAACAACAAACACAATGAAAAGGAGGGAGAGAGAGGAGGAAAGAAAGAGGTCCAGGCAGGGAGAGGGGGGAGAAAAAAGGTTTTGGCAGTGTTTGTGGTGGCCTGCTTGGGAAACAAACATGCATGTCTCAGTTTCACAGGGAAATAACCTCATCCACTTTCAAAACAAGACAAGGCGAATCAGGTGTCTTTTCCAACACACGGTGAATGTAAGAAGTCATGGAAATAAATGGCAGCTTTTTCAAATGACCAAGATTCAATCATATTTAAATGTTTCCATTCTGAAACAAACATTTTTTGGCAAATGCTTGTTGAAATGACACGTACTTTGAGGCACTCAACTTATTATCACAAAGCTTTCTTGGCAAACTTTCGAGGTGATGTCACATCAACTCGGCCTCTCGGGTTCACAGGGCGGAACTTGTTCTCGCTGAGCTTTTCAAAAGAAGACTTTCAGGACAGAGAGCAGGGAAACATAAACCCCAAATCTCAAAACAATCTCCTTAACAGACCAAAACAGGAGAAAGAAGAAAAAGAGTTGAAGTCCCGAATCTTAGATTAGCCCTCTTGGCAGGTGAGACAAGCTTGTTTACTTTGTGGCTTGGAGAAGACCGTTGTATGCGCGTCTCTATATTTCACCCCGATCACGGAAGTGATGTTGTGTTGTGTTCGTTCTACTTAGCTTTATCAGTTTCATGACTCGCACATGGAGTCTCATGGTAGCAAAACCAACGCACAAAACGTCTCGCCTGTTCATTGAGCTGAGAGACAGCTGCAGCCTGGTTTCCTTTGCCACATAGGATCAAGGTGACAAAATCATGTTTTTCCAAGAATTGAACAGGCTTTCGGTCTTCTCTCTTGCCACTTATCCCACACAGCAGAGTCATAGTAAAGAACTGCGTACTCCACACGACAAGCAGAAATTCCGGTAGCTCTTTTACCAATGCTTTCCCTTCTTGTCTTTTGACGGTATCGGGAACATTGATACTTGTCGGTGCACTACAACATACACCAAATCCTGAAAATGCTTTTATATGCTTTGACTGGCTGATGAGATTCAACAGTAGAAAGAAGTAAATGTCCGAATCCTGAAAAACAAAACATTTTCACCACCTTCAACAAAAGCCGTTTGATCTCCTCTCTAGAGGAGCATTAGAGGAGAGAACGGGGAGGCAGGGGTGGCAACAGAATGAGGCTAAATTGGACAGAAACCACATTGTCCTCTAATTGTGAGAGCAATTCTTTAGTCCTTGCAGGGATTAATCAGAGAGTGTGCAAAAGCCCCTTCATTATATAGGAGGGTAACAACACAGCACTCCCACCGTAACCCTTTCTGGATCTTGATGCAATGGGCAAACAATCCGCTCTCCACCCTCCACCTCTAAATCCACCAATTCAACCTCCATGCATCACGTACTTAGTGAGTGTGTGAAGGAGCCATTAAACTTAGCCCGCAGGCAAAAGTTCAGCATTGGTGCCCACTGTATCCACCTTATTCCTCCTGTGCATGAGCCTTTGCATGGTTTAGTTGCGCATGAGCCGAGACCCGTGTTTTGTTCGCAGAGTAACTCTTTGCGGGAGCCTAGTTTCTATCAAAAAATGGAATTAAATCCAGAAAGTCGCGCACATAATCGTTTCTCCCTGAGAGCCCTCATGAAGAATAGGATACATTCTGAACTACACGATGCTTCATCAATTGGGGATAAAACACAAGCTGCCAGTGGTCAAACATGAATCGTTGTTGCAGGCATTAAGACAGACAAAGAATGAACAAATTCCATTGCGCTGGCAAAGTACTCCAGACTATAAATCAAGGGTTTCTAAAGTCCGGCCCGCCGCCCAATTGCAAGAACATCTTTTGAAGCCAGCCACTTGTGAAAAAAACAGGGGAGGAGCTGAGTGAAAACTGGGTGTTGAAAACGTGTGTGTGGAGGAGGAGGGCTTGCAGCGTCCATATCTACCTATTTCAACTGCCGCTGCAATATGAATTCCAAACTTCGGGAATTTCTTTTTAGCTGAAACAGTAGCCACATTTCTATTCAGAACACCACATTAAGTAAATATAATTCAGTTTCAAAGGTAAGTACATTATTACAGACTGCTTTTGTTTCGATGATGAATGTGGAGATGTTGCTGCTGTTGGAGGATGGACTCTGGTGGGATACACACCAAAATCCTGAAGAATCACAAACAATCTACAGTTGCATTTTGAACAGGAAACTTTGCATTTGTAGGGTTTGTTTGGTCAATAAATAAATGAAACAATACATATTTTGTGGACTGTTATTGTGTGTTAAGGGTTTAAAGGTGACATTTTTTAAAGTGGCTCTTGCATCCTTTGATTTCCCTGTAGGCAGCCCTCAAGCAGAAAAGTTTGGACAGCCATGTTTTGAATGAAACGAAAATGTGACAAAAACATTCAGAGTGGGACAACATTGCAAAGCACATTAAAAATTGGTTAGGAAAAAAAAAAAAAAACTTGGTTCAGGCTTTCCGACAAACTCAAGAGTGTTTTATTTCACTCATTGTTGCAATAGCTAAAACTCTGCTTGCCGGTGGTGTTTTCAGATAAAACCAGAAATAACATCCCGTGTCAAATGATATCCATGTGGTCAAGATTCCCGGAGGTCCTCGGGGAGCCCCTGCACCCTGAGGAGGGGGGCAAGAATTATAATCCTTAAAATGAACCCTAATTTGTACCTCTTGCACATGGAGATTGATGGACCCAAGCAATTTTGGACCTCATACAACTCCTAGCAAAAACAACCAAAAAAAAGGTTGGAATCTCAAGTTTCACAGGAACATTGATGTTCTTTTAGTTTTTCGATTTTGTCGAGAAATTTTGTTAAGAAACACCCATAAATAAAATAAGAAATAAATAAACAAAAAAAACTGTTAAATAAGGAGTGGGTAAAAGACCAATCAGAGTGAAAAAATATGGAATCACTCAATTCTGAGGGGAAAAAAAAGATGGAAACACCCTGTAAATTTACATTCGCCAAATTAACACCAGCATCAGATTAGTTCTAACTGTTAGCTGGCAGTTAAACGGAAGTGATCACACCTTGGAAAGCTGTTGCAGCACCTACTGACAGGAATCATGGCTCCAACATGATGGATGTTAAATGCAACAAAAATGAGTAAACTCCTGAACGCAGGTAAATCAGCACACAATGTTGCAAAAGATGTTGGTTGTTCTTGATCAGTTCTATCTAAAATCTGGTACAAAAAACATGGAAAGGTTGTTCAAGGCAAGCATACTGGTAGACAAAAACAGCTCAGGTCAGAATAGGAAATGGTCCTTTTTCCAATCACGTTGAGTCTCGGCGATGTCACATGGAGTACGCAATAAAGAAAGGACATCAATTAGCAAGATAAGGTTAACGTTAAAATGACTAAGCAAGAGTGGTCGTTTTGAAACCAAAACCAGGCAGAATGTAGCATCCCGCCGGAGTCGAGCAGTAGCTTTCCAGCTAGCTCCATCAATGAATCGACATTAACCCTAGACTGCCGCGTCACGCTTCTCAGGACAGTCGAATGAGACTTCCCCACCACCGCAGCCTCAGAAAACAAATTTGGCGCACTTTTGGCTGTGCCCACCTGTGTACCCATTGCAAGGACTATTCTTTTCCACACACAGAGGACTCTAGGATTTTACTTGGCCTTCTGATGCCAATGCAAAAAAACTATACACAGTGAAACTCCTCTACAAAGAAAACATGTTTGCAGCAAGACGTTTTTCACAACAGGGGGTTTTTCACTGTAGCAAATTTGATCTCAGATGTAAACACACACACACACATAAACGTATGTGTACGAACACACAAAAACTTATGTGTACTCTTTATTTTTATTCCAATCGTGCATAAGTATGAGCATACACTTATTTGACACTTCATATAGTGTAGATAGAAAAAAGGGAAAGAAATTGAGAAATTTACAATCAGCATTCACTTTCACTTACATCAATTTCTTGGATAATGTATTTTATGGGCGGCCCGGTACCCCAGTGGTTAGCACGTCGGCTTCACAGTGCAGAGGTACCGGGTTCGATTCCAGCTCCGGCCTCCCTGTGTGGAGTTTGCATGTTCTCCCCGGGCCTGCGTGGGTTTTTTCCGGGTGCTCCGGTTTCCTCCCACATTCCAAAAACATGCATAGCAGGCTGATTGAACACTCTAAATTGTCCCTAGGTGTGAGTGTGGGCGTGGATGGTTGTTCGTCTCTGTGTGCCCTGCGGTTGGCTGGCAACTGATTCAGGGTGTCCCCCGCCTACTGCGCGAAGACGACTGGGATAGGCTCCAGCACCCCTCGTGAGGATCAAGCGGTTCGGAAAATGGATGGATGGATGTATTTTATTTTCCTTCCTCCGTCTTCCATTTTGATCACTTTTACCTTCTCTTCCAGCGTCAGAACTCTTCTTGTCTTAGCTGCTTGACATCCAAAGGTCCGTGTAGCAATTTTAGCAATACAACGTTCTTGCTGCGTCTGTAACAATAACAAATACTTCCTGGACTACTGCGCATGTGTAAACCAGTGGGTGGTTGCTGTTGCCATTTCCGAACGAAGCAATAGAGGTCGCTGTTGGATTAGACCTCGTTGTAGTGAATCTCGTCACGAGGCAAGAGCAGAGAAAAAGATTTTGTATAATGCAACAGGGGCTTTTTTTGTTGTATGTGGGGCAGGAAAGTGGGAAAGGTGTTAATGCATTAAGATTTTTTTTCACACGAGGGGGTAGTTTTGTCCATGTACCGGTAGGTTTCATTTGTAGAGCAGTTTCATTGTCACAGCAACTGGATTGTGTACTTTAGGGATTTTTGTCCCTGGGACAAAAATCAAGGAAAAAAGGGCTTGTAAATGACTGCTGAGTGGAAAACCTGCAAGATTAGCTTCTAATGTGTGAGCACAGCTTCTTTTGTGTGTTGAAGTGGAATTAGTTGGATTTAAATCCATGGCAAAGTATTTCTGACCTATTGGGGGGGGGGGGGGGGGTCGGTTTTGTTTTGTTTTGTTTTTGTAGGGGCGCTACGATGAGCCTTTTGCATATATTCCAACACATTTCAAGGTTGTAAAACAGAATACAAAGTATTGGAATGTTTTCTTTTTTTGCGGTTTTGTTAATGCTCGATAAACTAATCACAATATTAAAATTGGATACTCAGTAAAATATTTGGAGGCAATAATCAGTCCTTTTGAGTGGCTGCGTGTTTATGGTTGTGTTTTGGCAGGGGCCTTGGTACAATAAAAGGTTTCCATCGCGTCCTAGCACCATGATGTTACGTCTCTGTCCCCTTCTGTGCACTTGAACCGGCCAAGAAAATACAGGGTGGGACCACTGTTTATGCTGCCCTGTTTAAGTTGAATGCATACATGTACAATTCCTTGACGCAAAGTCCATTTTAAGATAAATGTTTAAAAATGGCAATGCAGCACTTGAATAATACTATGAAGGTATTCATAGTGCTGAAGGGCCAGCTGTCACGACACGGTACATTCAAGCACCATCCTTTATTTAACAGTTGTGTGATGTAACATTCTAGTTTCTCTCTTTTGGGGATACATGTTTACGTTACCTTAATGTACAGGCTTTTAGCACTTGCGCTGACATGAACATAAATAAACTGTCTTCCGCTTGCTGTCAAAGATGTTCGTAAGTGTTCTGACCGCATTATGAATATTGAATGAATGTTTGGGAGCTGTAGATGCAGATGGTTTTATAGATTAAAATAAAAGTTGCAGAACAGTTGTTGTGGAAAAGTACCAAAGGGGTTTTTGTATTCAAATAATTGGGAGCAGCAGATTTGTGCCTTAAACGGCCTCTGCGCCCTCATCTGGCCTCACGCTGTATTTTGCTGCCCTCTCCTGGCAAGAACCTTGAGAATTAAGCATTATGTTCCCATTTTTTTCCATCCAACGATGTAAGTATGACCGTCGGACTTCCTGATATTATGACTAATTATATTTCAGAGGGGGTTATGTTCCAGTCTGGATGAAAATTTTTGATGGGTTTTAAAACTTAAGGGATGTTTATCATGTATTTTGCCCTGACATGGTAAGCAGACCTGTTTAATTGTTCAGTGTTCATATCTGATGCATAGGGGAGAGTTGTTATATTATGCATACAAACTTCAGTTTATGACCACGACACTTTAACTGTAGCGACAATAAAACACTGCTCAGGGTAACTATCAGCGACAATAACTTTACAGAGGAGCAGTTACGAGGGGGGGGGGGGGGTTGTAATTTCACTTTCACTCTGTGCAGACCTTTTGCCCCCTTCAACTCGAATCAAACTTTAATTGCTTCCTCTGCCTCTGGAAAAAAAAGAAAAAAAATCACACTTCTCATCTGAGTCACATGATGATCAAGATCAACAGCTCCCATACAAAAGCTGTTTTACACAGCTAATAATTGACAACCCCAACATTAGAATCATAAGACATAACTTTTTTTTAGTGCTAAAAATATAATTTGGATTAAATTCTAATCATATACCAGTAAAATCTAACTTGTTTTATTGATTAGATATAATGGATACAAAAAGTCTCCACACCACTGTTCCATTCCCACGTTTGTATACAGTCAAACGTAGACCACAAAATAAGTAAGTAAGTAAGATGTCCTTTATTCGTCCCACACTGGGGAAATTTACATCCTCCAGCAGCAAGAATGTATGTAGAAAGAAGAAAGAGAAAAAAAAAACATCTTTCAATTAAATGCAATATGAACACAAAATGGATAAATCGCAGTACTATTTACAATTTTCCTTCACATCATTTAATTATTATTATTATTATGATTGTTATTTTTTATTCATCAGCCTGACAGCAGTCGGTAGGAACGAGCGTCGGTATCTCTCCATCTTGCAGCGCGGGTATAACAGTCTCTGGCTGAAGCAGCTACCAAGTGCTGTCAGGGTGGGCTGGAGGGGGTGGGAGGGACTGTCCATCATAGCTTTTACAATACAATACAATACAATACAAGCTGATTTATATAGCGCTTTCACAACAGCAGCAGCTGTAACAAAGCGCTTTACAAAACAGTTAACATAAAGTAAATTAATAAACACAACACATACAGTCGTGCAGTCCTAACCACTTTTCCGTCACACGCTTTGTTGTTTGAAGCCGTTTGAGATGAAAGAGGAGAGAATCAAAGTGTCCTTTAACCAGTGGATCAGAGACGTCATGCTCAAAATGTGCACACGTCGGCTACAAGCTAAGTTTCAAAGTCAACAAGAAGCTGTAGCAATCATTGACGAAAAAAGAGATTGGTTCACTTCTCCTGTCCCATGGAAATCCATTTCAATTCCAAGCGGCGACTCACGGTTCCAAATACGCATCGGCGCTCTTCGCCAACGCTCCTCTCTCCTCATCCTCAACTTCAGCGGCCATCCATCCAGCCGCACCAACGCCAACTGTCCAACAGCGCTGACATAGCCACTGAACAAATCGGGGTTGTGAAAAATGCTGCCCATTACTGGCGCAAAAAACACAAGCGCCCCAGGTCTGTCCAGCACCGACAGTCAATGGCGCCGACATTCCTCCCAATCAAAATCTGTGCTGGTACAGGCGTGCTGCCGAGAAGGCGCAATCACCAAGCACAGATACTGCTCCTTTGACGAATGTCGTGGCCAAAAAGCGCTGAAAACAGTCCATATCAGGTCCACACAATGAAACAACAAACAAAATGTGACAAAACAAAAGACAAAAACAGCAAAAAAGAACAAAAAAGCAAGGCTCTTGAAGAGCACTTGCCGAAGGCTGCCTACTCGGGCGCCATCTTGGAAAAAAAAAAAAAAACCTTTTAGCTTAGTTAGCATCCTTCTGTTGCCCACCTCCTCCAGAGTGTCAAGGGAGCAACCCAGGACAGAACTGGCCTTCCTGACCAGTCGCTCCAGTCTCTTTCTGTCCCGGGCTGAGATGCTGCCTGACCAGCAGACAATGCCATAATGGATGGCCCAGGCCACCACCGAGTTATAGAACGTCTTAAGGAGTGACCCCTGAACCCCAAAAGACCTCAGTTTCCTGAGTAGGAAGAGTCGGCTCTATCCTTTCCTAATCAGGGCGTCCGTGTTTGTAGACCAGTCCAGTTTGTCGTTGAGAAGAACACCAAGGTACTTGTAGGAGGTCACCCTCTCTATGTCCATACCCTGGATGTTCATCGGTGCTGGTGAGGACTTTTTCCTGCAGAAATCCACAACCAACTCCTTAGTTTTCCTAGGGTTGATCTGGAGGAGATTCTGCTGGCACCAGTCCACATTCAAACTCCTGTTAAAGGGGCAGCCCGGTAGTCCAGTGGTTAGCACGTCGGCTTCACAGTGCAAAGGTTCGATTCCAGCTCCGGCCTCGCTGTGTGGAGTTTGCATGTTCTCCCCGGGCCTCCGTGGGTTTTCTCCGGGTGCTCCGGTTTCCTCCCACATTCCAAACACATGCGTGGCAGGCTGATTGAACACTCTAAATTGTCCCTAGGTGTGAGTGTGAGCGTGGATGGTTGTTCGTCTCTGTGTGCCCTGTGTTTGGCTGGCAACCGATTCAGGGTGTCCCGCGCCTACTGCCCGTAGAAGGCTGGGATAGGCTCCAGCACCCCCCGCGACCCTAGTGAGGATCAAGCGGTTCAGAAGAAGAATGAATGAATGAATGAAACTCCTGTTAAAACACAAATAAATTCTAGCAGTTCGAGATTTTCAACGGTTAATTCCCTCCGCATTTTCTCATCACAAACCCTTTGCATTTGAAGACGGGTGTGTAGACTTTTTATATCCACTGTACAATTCTTTACACACTGATTGGGATTGGGAGCGCACATATAGAAATCATAGGCTTCTACTGCCTCGTAGAGATGCATTTTAAACATGCCTCTTAAAGGCAAGTTTAGCAATCAAGGTCCTGTTCCTTTTCTCAATGGCAATTGTTGTCCGCAGTTGTATTCAACTGCACTGCACCATACCAAAAGTTGTTTGGAATGTTTTGATCTAGAACACAATTGTCAGTATGTTGCAGACCAAAGTAAAAATGAAGCAAAAACAAACCAAAAAAATTGTGCAAAACATCCATTTGTTGATAGTGCCCCTGTTTGGATCTCAGCATGCCGTCAGGTCAATGCACTCACGCCACTCACAAGAGTAGGCCAGGTGAGTCTCAGGTAAGCTGTGATGTCATCATGGTACTTTTGAACTCTCCGGTTGTAAATCTATAAAGGTGTGTACTTGCTGCTCAGGTAGCCGGCCATTGTGTGTCTCTGTGTGTGTGCGCATGAGTTAGTAGCGTCTGAGTGGTGGGGAAAACGAGAGACGTTGAAGTTGCTGCGAATAAGCACCGAAAATGGTCCAGGAGGTTTGAGTGGGTTACCTGAGAGAGACTGCTGGTCGCCAGCATGTACCCTAACTCCCAGCCGGCCAGACTCCCGGCGCAGACGCTGCCTATCAACAGTCAGTACATGGTGCCTCCGTATGACTTCACCGCTTACCATCACATGCCGGGAGTCGCCGACCCATCCGCGAGTGCCTGGAATCCCGTTTACCGCGAGGAGTACCCCTTCAACTTCCCGGGTTCCAGCCCTGGCGCCGGGCAGGTGAACTTCAACTCAGCAGAGCTGAGCGGCGTGTCCGCCGGCCTTGGAGGAGGAGCCCTCAACCACTACAACCTTTTCTCTAGTCAGGACCCCTTTTGCCGAAGGAGACCCCATGAGCCCGCCAAGGTCCCGGCCCCTGCAGGTTTGACTGCTTTATAATGACATGAAGTTCATGTTTTCCTTGAGGTTTTAGTTACATATCGATATTGAGTGGTGTTTTTGGACAGGAAAAACATTTACTGTTACATGTACTGTGCTCATTACTCGTGATTATTTGTTCTTTTTTGGCGATTAGAAACAACTAAATGACTATTAAACAATAATACGTGACAGGGATTGATGTTGTACTCACCACGCATTTGGAAATGGGTTCAGTCATTGTGATCCAAAAATCATTTTTGATTAAACGCAAAATGACAATCAATCTGCTTTCATGAAGGCCGAAGCAGGTGAGAGAATAATGACTGTCGCAAGGCTGAATGCAGGATTGGCTGAATGGCTCAAAATGATGACTCAATTATAAAAATACTAGTTGATTAATTGAAGAATTTGGACATCTGTAATATATAGAGAAAAAAATCAATAGAAAATAAAATCATGAAAGTATTTTTGCACCGTAGTAAATATAGCTTATACCAGTGTTTGCCAACATGTATTGAACCCATTAAGGCACATAGTTTGCATATTTCTCACCGAACAATACCAACATATACATGACAGCATACTTTGTTTCACTAAAGTAGGTTGAGAGGAAAACGTACTCGTTACATCAACACAGGTATAATTTTGATTATATATATTTTTTTACATTTTGAAAATGCTTCATAACCAGTGGTGATTCCTGATTGGTGCAATATGTCTGTCAGCACCAAGAAACATTTCTGAAGAGATGCCCAAAAAAAATAATAATAAAAAGTGCTCTCTACAATGGCTTTCTCTTGGTATCATGACATGTAAAGCACTGAAATTTGGATGGGGAATTTTGTGCCCACTGTGGAGTTGCCCTCAGACAGGGTGCCATTCAAGATAGGTTCATATCCCTGGCAATTTTGAAGAAACATAATCGACTGCTCAAATAAATAAAAGGAACATTCAAACAGCACAATCTAACTGTGTTAGAAGTGTTCCCTTTATTTTTTTACCAGTTAATTTTCTATCATTCTAAAGAATCCTGCTCAAGTCTAGCTGAAATTACAGCCTTTTAATTATAATAGAAAAAGTATAAAACAGTGGACATGCATGTATTGAAAAACTATTTAGTTTTGGTCAGACAAAAATTACGGGGAAAAAAACTCAACATGTTTTGTCTTTTTACACTTTTTACTGTATATAAACATGTCATTTTAAGACAAACCACAAAATCATTCAAATAAAATGCACATTTTGAGTCTATGTATACTAGTAAACTACAAAAAAAATCTACCTATACACATATTTTATACATTTATATATTTTAGATATAGTTGCATCCTAAAAAGTAAATCTTGAATCTTGCACGATTCTGAATTCAGTATATATTATTTTACGAGCCTGTCACATAGACAACCTATGCTACAGGTTGCTTTCTACACACGGCAAATGCAATGCACGCAGTCTGTGAAAAGTGTTCTAATAATACACTTATTTACTCAAGGCTTGAGGCTGGGACGTTATTTTTAAGTTGCTCCACGAATGCTTGTTTTCATGCACATCACCAATTTAGACATACACACGACATAGTTAAGTCAGAGTAACTGCGCACACACACTCACACATCCATCTAGCTTTTGGCCTCTCCCTTCTGCAAACTTGTGTGGGATGTCAATGCAAAGCTAACAAAGCAGGCACCGCAGACTGCTAAAGTGTCGTTCCACACCCTCGCTCTGTGAGCACAAGGGTGACAAGCGGACGAGATAATACGATTTAGAGGGGCCACAGTGTGCAGACCCTCGGGGACTCACTCAAGTCTGCGTGTCCCACGTTCCCGTTTGCTCTACTTTGATCGATGTCATCACGCAGTCAAGATTTCCCGATCAATAACTGACTCACCCTTTTCTGTGAATGCGTGTGTCAATGAATAGCTGCCTGTGTAAACAACTATGTAACGGGCTCACAGCGATAAGGAAAAGCCCTGCCGCAGTGCACTGGAGAGTCTTTCCATTAAGTTTGATAAATAGAACAGATGGGGCTTTAAGTGGCGCCTGAACTTGAACCCGGCACCAGACAAAAATCTCAATGTCAAAATAGTCGCCCACTTGGCTACACGACGTGTGACTCACTGCAGTCACGAGGAGTCTTGTTAGTGTATCCATTTGTCTTTTTTTATTCTAGAATTAATTCAGAGAAGAGCAGGCACAGCTCCCGGCTTTTTTTTTCCTCTCCTGGGGTGAAAGGGAAGGCTCGACTGATATATCGTGGGGCTGAGAATAAATGTATTTTAGAAGATCAAATAAAATACTCATGTATGATATAATGGACAAATATGAAAAGAAAGGGCCTGGTTGCTGTCATTTTAGTTATTTTTACTTTGTTTTATTAACGTAAGACGTAGCATCAATTAATTTGAGTTTTTTTTAGAAACTTTTTTATTTTGTTCATGAAAAATTTGTTCGACTTTACTCTTAGTTGTTTCCTTAGCTTGCGTTAACTCTAATAATGCCAATAACTACTGATGCCAGTTTGAAAAGCTTTGGAATTGCCCGTCGATGGCAATAAATGGCGGCAAAGTCCTTTTTATCAGCTCCTCCAAAAGGGTGGAGTGCCCTCTCTGGGTCAGGGATGAGATCCTGCCCCAAGTGGGGGAGTTCAAGTATCTTTGGGTCTCGTTCACAAGTGAGGACAGGATGGAGCGGGAGATCGACCGCTCGGTCAGGGCTGTATCGGTCCGTCATGGTGAAGAAGGGGTTGAGTCCAAAGATCTCCCAGATGTGTAGGGTCAGTCGGGTGGCTCTGCTGGGGGTATTTGGGGCAGTCATAGATTACGTGCCCTGCAGTCTCCTCCCCGAGACCGCACTTCCTGCTGGTTGTGTCGACCGCGCGATTGATTTTGGTGAGCCAGTATCGATTGATTATTTTTTATATTTAATAGAAAATAGCCATTTGTTAGCAAAAATAACATAAAGAGACACGACAGTCCTGTTTTAGATTAATTTCTTACGCCGATGCTATTGCCGTAAGTGGGAAAAATCATTGGCCTGGCAAACATGATGTGATGGGGAAAAGTAAGCCATTTTGCACGATGGAGAATAAGTGGACTTATTTTGTATGTTTTAGGAGGAAAGACTCGCACAAAGGAAAAATACAGGGTGGTTTACACGGACCACCAGCGGCAGGAGCTGGAGAATGAGTTTCAGTTCAACCGCTACATCACAATGAGGCGCAAGTCTGAGCTGTCCGTGGCACTGAATCTCTCCGAAAGACAGGTGCGAGCCCAGGGCTGCGTGGGAGTTTGTCCGAATCTAAAATTGTCTGGGCTGTTGCTTACAGCTGAAGATGGCTACGTCTGATGTTTGGATTTGGAGCCTCACTTCTTATCCATCTTCCTTTTCAAAATGTGATCAATCAAACACAATGAGTTGGAGTGCCGTGTTATTTTTAGGTTTCATAGATCATGAAAAGAATCGTTCAAGGTTTTCCTGCAGTTGACGGATGTGATGAACTTCATGTCACACTCATAAGAATATGCTGTGTGCAAACAGGTTGTTACTTTGTTACCAAATAGATGCTAAGAGCCCAAAATATAACCACATTACTTAGCTATCTTGTTTCTGAAATATTAACATTTCAAGCACTTAATCTAGAAATGTCTAAACCTCGAAGGTACAACATTATAATTCAAGTGTCCTCAAGTATTCCAGTCAGCTGTGGTAACCCTATTTTAGCCTATAAATGATTGCCATAGTGTGTGAACAAGCAAAAAAAAAACACACAAAAAACAACAACAAAACAAAAAAAATTGGTTACCAAGGTTGAAATCATTGAAGTCTTGAGGTTTTTTTGGGGTCGACTAGTTAGCACGTCCGCATCAAAGCACATAGGGGCAGGATATGATTCTGGCTCTGGTCCTCCTTTGTGGTGTTTGCATGTTCTCCCCAAGCCTGTGTGAGTTTCCTCCGGGCACTCCAGTTTCCTCCCACATTCCAAAAACATGCATGACAGGCTGATTGAACACTTTAGATCAGGGGTTTCCAAAGTCAGTCCTCGCGGGCCACTGTACTGCCCGTTTTCCATAAGTCCCTGCTGCAACACACCTGATCCAAATGATGAGAATCATTCTCATGCTCCCTGATGAGCTGATCATTTGAATCAGGTGTGTTTCAGCAGGGAGCGATACAAAACAGGAAGGACAGCGGCCCGCGAGGACCGGAGCTGGACACGCCTGTTCTAGATTGTCGGTAGGTGTGATCGTGGGCGTGAATTTTTGTTCGTCTGTGTGTGCCCTGCGATTGGCTGGCAACCAGCTCAGGGTGTACCCCGCCTATTGCCCGAAGACGGCTGGGATAGGCTCTAGCACACCCGTGACCCTCATCAAGATAGATGCATGAATAAATATATTTTTTAAAAGTTTTTTTTAATGAAAAAAATGCAGCCTTTCCCATTTGAAAATTGCGTTCTTTTACTTTGAGATGTTGATTGGACTTCGATTAATTGCTCATCATTATTAAGTGCTTAATATTTAAAAAAATAAATCTGTGTACTGTAAGCATCTTCCTAGGAAATATTGTAAAGAAAAAATTAAAATGTGAGAATAATAATGAATTGACTCTGGAAAAAGGCACGTAAACAATCCCTCTTTATTAATTGCATTTAACTCAGCGAATATCAACAAAGAGCATGGATGGGGTAGGTGACATCTCTCTGTTTTGTCTGTGCACAACAATTCTTGAAGTAGAATCTTTGCCACCTGCCAGGTGAAGATCTGGTTTCAGAACAGACGCGCCAAAGAAAGGAAGATACACAGGAAGAAGCTGCAAGATTCCCAGCAGCCCTCCACGTCCACCTCCACCCCGCCTGTGCCCAGTGGGTCCAGTGACGGCCACAACGCACCAAGCCCAGGCGGCAATATTCTACCAAGTGCCATATCAGAAGAGTACAAGATGGAGTTCATATGACTGGGAAGTTGTTTTTGTTTTTTTTTTTGTTTTTTAACAGAATGAGAGAAGAGATTAGTGAAGTGTTGAAATGATGAACTGTGAGCCATTCCCAATAAGGGCATAAGTCTGAAATGAACTATTTTTTGACAACTTTAATCTGTGAATGCGGATGACTGCGCAGACACTGTTAAGACCCCGAATGAAGAGATATAAATGGTCACAATGAAGGAAAATGTTAAAATTGTTTGCCGATGCTGGAATTTCTTCTGTTTACTATGCTTTAAATATTAAACAATGTGAATTGCACTTGAGCACATCAGGGATTACCACAATGTAAAAAAAAAAAATTTGAGGCAAGGAAAATATTTTTATATTGGAAACAAGAAGAAGGAACAGAAACTGTTCTGTTTGTCACAACGAAGGAAAGATCAGCTTTCACATTCATATTGACACAGAAAACATCGGCTCAGTCAAATGAGCAGCTGCGTCGTATTGCACGCACCAAATACTCTATATTACAAAGGTGCACAAAATGTGTTGATTTACAATGGGGGCGGGGAAAAAAACATTTGTGAAAGGAATAATTCCCAGCACAGTCATGACCCTGGTTGAAGTGTGAAAGGTTTTGTGCTAACAGAAGTATTAGAAAGACGGCAGCCACATCCTGAGGAGCAGTTGCAAATTGCCCAACAGCATGTGACTCATGAGCGAATGGCCTTTATACCTCCATTCACACATGCGCACACACTCTCGCACATTTTCAGCAACTGTGTGATTTACTGTGAAATTTAAAAAAACTATTCCCAGCCTTGCTTCCTTTTCTGGGGAGGGGGGGTGCAAAGGTGGTGGTGGAGGGGCGGGGCGGGGGCGGGGGGAGTGGGTCAACTATTTTAAGTACTTTACAAGAAAGAGAGCAGCAGGCTTCTTCAGATGCCCACTTTACATCTTTCGTTTCAAAAGAGGAAGAAAAAGTTTCAAAAGTTGCACATTTAAATTCTCACATTGGCCAAAAGACCAACGTCTTGCTGTTGGATCATCTTGTAAAGAAAAAAAATGGTTTGATGTGTTGATGTGTTTCAATGTTCTTATTAAAATATGTTTGGCTGAGCAGTAGACAAGATTGTTGCAATTAGTTTGTTTTGAGTTCTTTAGAGGTGTTCATGCATTTTCTATAAACGATTGTGAGTCGCAAAGTGCGGTATGTATGCCACAAGTGGTCCTCGGGCTCCCTCAAGTGGTATGCAAAAGAATCCCTGAGTTGAATCTCCAAACTGGGCATGTTATTTCGATCCATATTAGTACAATTGTTCAGAACAGTTCCGCTGTATTAAACTTTTCAGTTCAGTACATTTGCATTTAATCCGTTTGTTTTAACTTTCATGAGCAATGCATTTGAATAAAATAATTTTTTTAGTAAAATTGTCATTTTCCTATATTTACAATGTGTATACGGTCATATATTTGCTGTACGCATAATACAAACACCAAACTGTTCTTCCATGGCACAACACACACACACACACACACAAAACCCCCCAAAAAACAACAACAAAAAACAGTAATTTCTCTTGAGAGATAGAGAGAGTAAAAAATACATTGTACTGTACTGTCCCTCTGGATCATTCATGGTTGATTACAAGGGCTGCTATTGCAGCTCTGATGTCATCAGTAATTCTCTTTCTAACTCGTCTTGCTCTGCCACCATCTTGCCGTCCTCCTCCCCTTCCTCTTCCTGCTTCACCCCCCTCCTTTCTCTAATCCTCCAATTTTCGCCGTTTTCAATCTTTCTGCTCCATCACACTCCACACCAACAGTTTACCTGTGGCTTGTTTATAGTGCTCATGCCGATTGCAAAGTCAACTAATTATCCAAAAAGCTTTCTCCTCTGACAGTGTGGCCGGACAGTTGGAAGAATCATGTAAATAAACGCCATAAAAGTGTACAGTTTTTCACAGAGTGTGTTGATCATTCGGAAATTGAGTGTAAAGCAGTAAGTTGATCCAAATTATAAACTCAGTTCGAAGACAGTGTTGGAGGTTGTAGTTTCACAAACTCTGTGAGTGCTTTTGCGATACATATTAATAGTTTTAAAAATTGTTCGACAAGAATCACTGTTAGAGCTTAAATATTGAGGGGAAAAAAACTATCAGCCAAGTCTTGATGTTCAAACTGTGCATAATGTGACTGTGGCTGTACAAAAATATTTGTTATACTTTTTTGAAATAAAACTTTATTTTATTTTACTTTTTAACATGGATACTACTATGTTACTGAATTTTAATGTTGGCCTTTATGTTGGTAGTTAGAGAGGTAAGTGATACTTGATGTAAAATGTTTGAGAACTAATGACTTATCTTACACAGGGTTGGAGGTAACTAGATGCTATGACAGTTACTTTGGGTGAAAGGCAGAGACGGCTAGTCAATGACAGGGCACTTAGGTAAGCCATTCACACAATCACTGAGTGGGAATGAAGCAAAGTTGCCCACAGGGTAGTCAGGCAAGTGAACCACAACACCATCTGTGACTTCTTGAAAACAAATTAAATTGAAATTCTGTAGAAATATATCAGAAATCATTTAGGAAGAGTATTTTGTTTTAATGAGGCTACCAGAACAATCAGGCTTAAAATCTTAGTTTTTGTTGTTTTTGTTTTTTTTACTGAGTACATTTTAAAACATTTTTGAAATTAAAAAAAATGTGGTTCGCGTTGTACAACATACAACATTAAATCCATGGTCTAAAGATTTAGGCTACGTCGAAGAACAATGATTTGAGGCATGACTTTGGGTTTATAGTTTTATATCTTTGGCATGGTAGAGATCACATCAATATGTCACAATAGCAATTCACTTCATTTAAGTGTCATTCAATCAAACTTTTTTAATACAGATTAAGCATTGCACATTTTCCACAATTAAAGTTGTTTATGTAAATAAAACTGGTTTACAGAATACTGCACAATTTGGTGCGCTGAACACACGCTTAACATGAAGTTAAAACGGAACAGAACTGCTGGAGCTGTTTTATGACACTTGTGTCGTGTTATCAATTATTTGCTTGGTAGATTATGTCAGTCAAAAGTTCAACAGAGTTTTAAGGAGAGCATTCAGTTAAAAATAATCTCAGGTGGGTGTTTGAGGACACTGCAACAATCACAGACCATAAAAATGTTTGATGGGGCTGTGAATCAGCTAAACGTTTGACCAGAATTGCCAAACTTTGACCCCAAACGACCAAACGAAATTAATTATAGTCAAAGAAGAATGAATGTGTGTGAGTGTGTGTGTGTGTGTGTGTGTGTGTGTGTGTGTGTGTGTGTAGATCTATAGCTATATATTTTTTAAATTATATAAATATAATATTATAGATAGATAGATAGATAGATAGATAGATAGATAGATAGATAGATAGATAGATAGATAGATAGATAGATAGATAGATAGATAGATAGATAGATAGATAGATAGATAGATAGATAGATAGATAGATAGATAGATAGATAGATAGATAGATAGATAGATAGATAGATAGATAGATAGATAGATAGATAGATAGATAGATAGATAGATATACAACTGGATAGCTCAGTTGGTAAGGCATCGGTTTGGCATACAGGAGACGGTGGCAAAAAATGAGCACATAACGCCATCCAGTGTGGGTCCTTGGGCAAGATCCTTCGCGCTAATGCCTACCTCATACAATGATGAGAGACAATAAAACGAATGACATGCCGCCTCAGACGTCGCCCGGCCAAACAAGGTCTGCATCAGGTGCTGGGGAACCAGAGCACCTTGATGAAAAATGGGCTACTGGAACAAAGCGGAGATGGGCGAGATGCGATAACATGGCTCTGTTGGAATGCTACTACTCAAGCAACCCTAGACAGAGGGGTTACATGCAGAGAATGTGGGCTAAATGGTTACTTCGAAACCCACAGTCACGGTTGACCACGAAACAACTAGTAACTCAGTGTTCCAACATCCACAAACGGCAACTGCTGTCACAACTTGAGATTGATGAGGTACAACGCATGTTCCATGGTGAAGGGCCCCAGGCTGCCAGATCAGAGGAGGAGGTCATACCAGAGATTGGGAGGCAAGCCCCAATGAATGCAGATGATGAGATTGGGAGGCCAGCCCCAATGAATGAAATGCTGAGCGAGGCAGCAACTGACATGAACGCTAAGATCATGGCGAGAAACCGATTACAATGGCTATGTGAAGTACCACCTGAAAGTCTCATAGAAAGTGTGATTGCAGCACTGAGGGCGATCCCTACCGTAACGATCACAGAAACCAATGAGCTGATATACGCTTCAGCATCAGTGATCCTGGAGACTCTGGGCTATAAGAGCAACCATGGAAGTCATGAGATACGTTACCCAACATGGAAAAGACGGTTGGAGGCTAAGATCAAGGCGGCCCGGAAAGATGTGAGTCAATTGACGGAGGCCCAGAGAGGTGTGATGAAAAGCCCGATACCCGAGAGGTACATTCAGATGACCATACCTGAAGCACTCGAAACTGCCAAACAAAGGCTCCAAGCTTTGTCCAGCCGCATAAAGCGGTACACGAAAGAGAATGAGGCCTGACGAATAAACAGGCTGTTCGCAACACAACCTGCGAAAGTGTACGCTCAGTGGCAGGGTCCTAACAACAGAGCTGACACACCAAGACTGGAAACTGAAAGATACTGGAAAAGCATATGGAGAGAAGGAGGTTGCACATAACAGCAGTGCACAATGGCTGGTGACCCTGAGAGAAGAGCACAGCAACCTCCCTGAACAGAACCCAGTTACCATAACAGTGGCAGACATACAGGAAAGAGTCTCAGATATGAAGAACTGGACAGCACCAGGCCCGGACATGGTCCACACCTACTGGCTAAAGAAACTCACAGCACTCCATGAGCGCCTAGCAGCACAAATGAACCAGCTGCTGAGGGATGGGACTCACCCAGGATGGCTCACCGAAGGGCGAACGATCCTGATCATGCAGGATCCCTCAAAGGGTGCAGTCCCATCCAACTGTCGGCCAATAACCTGTGTCTCCACAACATGGAAGCTCATGTCAGGCATCATTGCGGCTAAGATAAGTGGATACATGGATCAATACATGAGCGAAGCACAGAAGGGCATTGGTAGAGATACCAGAGGAGCCAAACATCAGCTCCTGGTTGACAGAACAGTCGCACAAGACTGCAGGTCCCGACGTACCAACCTGTGCACAGCCTGGATTGATTACAAGAAAGCCTATGACTCGATGCCACATACATGGATCACTGAATGCTTGGAGTTGTATAAGGTGAACAGGACCCTAAGAGCCTTCGTTGCGAACTCGATGAGGATATGGAAAACCACACTTGAAGCCAATGGCAAGCCACTTACCCAAGTGTCCATCAAATGTGACATATACCAAGGTGATGCACTCTCCCCACTGCTGTTCTGCATAGGACTGAACCCCCTAAGCCAAGTAATCACCAAGACAGGCTATGGATACCGCCTCAGAAATGGAGCTACAATCAGTCACCTCCTCTACATGGATGACATAAAGCTGTATGCTCAGAGCGAAAGTGACATAGACTGCCTGATCCACACGACCAGGATCTACAGCAGCGACAACGGGATGTTATTCGGGCTTGAGAAATGTAGTCGGATGGTGACTAAGAGAGGAAAGGTAGTACCGCACTGAAGAGGTCTCACTCCCTGAAGGAACAATAGCAGACATTGAGGACAGCTACAAGTACCTCGGTATACCACAAGCCAATGGCAACCTCGAACTGGCAACAAGGAAAGCGGCTACGGCCAAATACCTCCAGCGAGTGAGGCAAGTCCTAAGAAGCCAGCTCAATGGCAAGAATAAGACCCGGGCAATAAACAGCTATGCCTTTCCAGTGATCAGATACCCTGCAGGAATAATAAGGTGGCCAAAGGAAGAGATTCAGACCACGGACGTTAAGACCCGAAAGCTCCTAAACATGCATGGTTCGATTCCAGCTCCGGCCTCCCTGTGTGGAGTTTGCATGTTCTCCCCGGGCCTGTGTGGTTTTTCTCCGGGTGCTCCGGTTTCCTCCCATATTCCAAAAACATGCGTGTCAGGCTGATTGAACACTCTAAATTGTCCCTAGGTGTGAGTGTGAGTGTGGATGGTTGTTCGTCTCTGTGTGCCCTGTGATTGGCTGGCAACCGATTCAGGGTGTCCCCCGCCTACTGCCGAGGCTACAGCACCCCCCGCGACCCTAGTGAGGATCAAGGATCAAGCGGTTCGGAAGATGAAGGAATGAATGAATGAATGAATAGACAGAGAGAGAAAGAGAGAGAGAGAGAGAGAGAGAGATACCGCATATAGTATTCACACAAACACCTTGTGTAACACTTTACGTAATGGGTCATGTTGCAAAGGGTGATACAGGGTTTAAAAAAGTCAAAGCCTATCATGCCACAGAGAGCAAAGGTTTGACCACGCCCATGACCAAAGGCAGATGGGAATTGCTAATAAATCTTCAAAATCTTCTTACTCTTGTATTACTTTTGCACAATGTTCACTGTGAGTTTATTTTTCTTAGAAATGTGATCATAGTGCATTAAGTGCTGCAAGAGTTCATACGGAACTACCATGACTGCAGCATATCTGATCTTGTTGCTTGTTATTCTTTCTTCCTCCATATTTGGAGGACAACCACATTTTTCTTCAAATGAAAGCTACAAAATCTTACACTATCTGTTGCTTGGCAGAATTTGCCAATTTTGATAGAATATAAATATATACAGTACATTGTCAGTAATGCTCACTGTTTTACAGTGATGTCTTTCTATTCAGGTTTCAGCATTTGAAAATTAAGAGTAAAGTTGTAACAACATTTTTTTTCAGCATGGCAAAATACAATCTACAGTATGAATGATATTTATGATATTTAGCCTCTCTTCAAATGAGACAACAAATAGTTACTGTCTCCTATCGACACACGCCAAAACATGTCAAACTAGGCGGTTGTGCGTCGATGTAAGTTCCGCATTAGATATGCAGTTGAGGTGTCAAAAAAAGTCTGAAATGACCTTTTATTTCATTTTCATGGCCAAAATACTGTACGGTGTGTATATTTCTTGTATTATCGTGTTTCTTAAATTGACGGCAGCTGCAATATGTAAAAGAACATAACAGTTAACGACATTCAAATGTAAAGCAGAGAAAAAGAGAGTAAGTTACCAAAATTACTAAAAGAACACACAGTGGAGGGTATGTAAGCACATTAACAGAAAACTTTAAAACATTTACAAAAAATGTAGAGTAAGTAGATAGAATAAAAAATGTCTCTAAAACTCACTAAATGAAAAGAAAGATTGAAAATTTCTTAGAAGACCTTAACCATTTCATGCACAAAAAATAATAACCTACGTCAGGATTTTTTTTCTCAAGTGTTTTTTTAGTCTTTAGGCATGGGGAAACAAAACTATGGCAGTGGCAACACACATAAGGGTCCATTGTAGTGGTTAATGAATTACTGTGGTATTAATATTAATTCATATAAGAGAAAACATGTGAATGGCTGTCCACTCTCATAACCGCTGTTCCTGAAAGGGTTCATCACAAATTTTGGGGAAAAAAAATTTTAATCTGGATTTACAAGCATTTACACTCGTGACTGACTTCACTTCTGTTGGTATCTTATCCCATTTGCATCCATCATCATACCTAAATGCAAATTCACCATGTTTACTTTCAACTCTGTGCTCAACTAATTGACCCATGTTCGCAGATCTCTCAGCTCTATTGGGTTTATAATAGATCAGTATTTCTTTGCTCTATACAGGACATAAGACATATTGTAAAATTTTGAATTTTAACATCTATTCTACATCTGATTGGGAGCCGGTATAAAGTCTTTATGACTAGAGAAATACTTTGGATGTTCAAGCTGTTAGCAAGATTTGAATCTGGCTTTACTTCACCACTACCACTTTCTGTCCTTTAACCAAGTAACGCCCCTCAACATTTTTTTATGTGTGTGTGTGTGGGGGGGGGGGGGGGGGTATTGCTCCCCTTCAAAGTGCCCATGTGCACCACATGCACTGTGCACAAGCAACGTTAGCCAAGGCGATAGCATGGATTATTCATGTTAGAAAGTTACCAAACATGAAATGTTACCGGAATTGTATTATTTGGAATCTACAACAAATTACAGATAGGTGAGAGGTGCTAAACTTACCTGAGTAACTGGCAGACAATTTGAGCGTGAGCATGCATGACTGCATGTGTGTACATGGGGAAAGGACAGACTATTGGGTCACACCCTCTGTCTATACAGTCCCCGATTGGCTAGTTTTGTCACTCCGTGACATGTTTAGAAATAATAATCTCGAGTTCAATCAGAGATATAAAATGTGGCTAGGCTGATTGAGCAAGAGTCCCGCACTAAGGTAGCGCCTGTGAGGAGCGTCTGGCTCATTGATGTGGAACTTGCATTTGCTATGCAGTCTGTTGTTTGTTGTTTTTTCACCAGGCTACAGCACTGCAGTAGATTATATCATCAGATTAAGGGCATACGGGTACTGTGCATGTACATAATATAAAAGTTATATAGACAAATTTGTTGGCTTGGCGCTCTGCAACTCTTAAGGTTTTTTTTTTGGCCCCTTGGCAAAATTAATAGCCGACCACTGATTTCGAGCCTTCAATTAATTTAATGTTTTTGAATATTGGATGAAGCATGAATCGAACCCCACACAGGCAAAGGAAAAACATGCAGACTCCACAGAGAAAGTGTCACGTCCCGTGTTTGCCAGCAGGGGGCGGGCTTTCTCTCCGCCGCCTGCACACCTGTTACTCATTTGTGAGTGATTACTATGCCTTTATTGGGACGCTCTGGCAGTCTACTCACTGCCGGAGAATTCCACGCCGCGCCAATACTCTCTCGCTCAAATTCCTATTCAGATTATTCGTTGCCTCTTAACCTTGTGGCTGTTATTACGCGACATTGTTCCTCTTGCGTATGACATTTTTATATTGACTAATCAGACCTTCCTTGCCATTTGTTTTCCACAAGCGTTTTCTGTTGTTCGCGTTATTCTATTCCGGTTCCTTATTTTTTTTTTTTTGTTATCCTCCCTGTCGGGTATTTTGTGTCGTTATTGAAGACTCCTTTTGTTATCTGACAAAATCTCTTTTTGTGTCTGCTATTTCGGGGATCCACTTCTTTATTTTGTTGTGCACGAAGCGATCATTCCATCGCTTCGGGCACAACGTGACAGAAAGCTGTGAGCCAGGACTCAAACGACAAACCTCGGGAATCTGATGTAGAAATGCCAACCACGAATTCTACCATGCAGCCCGCACCACTTGACAAGTGAAAAAAATAATTTTTAATCTTTTGATTTGGCATCGTTGCTTAAATCCATCCTAACACCACTATATTCCGCTGAATTTTAAGTAAAAGTAGCCATACCTTTCAGAAAGTACCAATTCTGATTCTTTCTAGAGTTTCAAATGCAATGAATTAAAAAAAAAATCTAACCACAGATTATGCGAAAAGAGAAGAAAAACTAGAAGGAAAGCAGAAGTATGTGCGTCATGGAAACAACATTTCTGCTGACTGCGACCTTTCGAACACCCAAGATATTTTTTTTTCTTGAAAAGAGAGAAACATCTGTGGGTTGACCAGGATGTAGCTAAATATCAACACAAGCACCCGCAAGAGCATTTTTTTCCTTTGGTTTATTGCTGTCTTCAAACACCTTACATATTTCAATTTAATAAATATATTAAATATTAAATGCATACCATGAAATGAGAAAAGTGACTCAATGTGTTTGTTTGCAATGACAGAGATGAACAAGCATTCATACGCACATGCCCTTGAAACAGCAGCAATCGATAGACAGATAGATAGATAGACATGAATTCTCCCACACTAGAAGTGTACAGGATTTAAGTCAAACGGCTAGGTTTATCCGGTACGTCGAAAAGGAACTGATTGTTTTCATCCAAGTGCTGACATTCGTTGATAAGGGCTTGTCAATAAATCTTGTAAAGCGTATCAACCTTTCGGAGCTTCAGGCCGATCTTATCCAACCCCAGGAACTTGATAGCAAGGAACTTCTTAACCTTGGAAATATTTTTCAGGCAACACCTTAAAGTCTTTGACACTTTCTTGAGTAATTTCCAGCCAGAAGACAACCATTCTAGAAATGAATATTCACTATTGACATCATAATTCATTTATTTTAAGACTCTCACAGTATTACAATCCTCTAAACTTGATGAAATGTTTGCGATAGGAATGAGGGGTTCAGTAACTGCAGTGACAAGTCCTGTTAAATATTTTAGAGAATTTTTGAAACAAACAACTCAGATTTGAACTTTTATAAAACAATAACAACAAAAGAAAAATCACCTGTGTTTGCGAACATGGGCGTAAATACTTGCATCGTTTTTCGCTGCAACAGTTCCACGGGGTCGCTGTGGCAACTTCACTTGGCCATACTCCACCTCCACTTCCTCTCTCATTTTTATTGATCTCCGCGGCTGATTAACGATCCTCACATCAGCGTACGTCAATTCCTCTTCATCTTCGATCAAAGACAAAAAAAGTGGAGAATAAATGAAAACCGAAGCAAAAAAAATAGAAAAAAACACAAACTGCCAAAAACCTGTACCTTCAACACTGCTTTGCTTTTTCTTCAACTTGTACACAACCGCAACTCCGATCATTAAGAGGATGAGCAGTGCTGAGAGAATGCCGCCCATTAGAGGCAAATAATTCGTACTTTGAGGGCTCTCGGCTCCTGGGGTGGGTGTGTCACACAGGTTTTTTTTCATTTCAGGCAACCACTGAGATATGAGAGTCCCATTCGAGGTGCAGTTAATGAACACTACAAACAAAACAAACCAACATCAAACATCAAACACCAAAGCGTATTTAGTGTCACCATAGTTCTCAGATGAATTTGTTCTTTCTCACCGCAAGATAGAGTAACTTCATTTTGGGATTCACTGACGTCATTTCTAACGAAGCAAATTAGCTGTCCTGAGATGTATGGTTTCAGGGTGATGTTGTTAGCTTGAACATCTCCTGAGAGGAGATCAGAGTCTTGCAGGGGTTTTTTGTTGAGGCTCCACTTGTATTGAAGACTGTCGCCTCCCTTGGAGGAACAAGACACCGGCTGCCCTCCTGGGGACTGACACTTCGAGGCCAGATGGACCGAGGTTACGGGAGCTGAGAGAGGCACACAAACATAACAATGAATATTGGCATAAAGCCGCTCAAGGGTTCCCATTATTATATGGTTTGGAAGCGATCTTGGAAGTGAACCACGATGCTATCAGTGACATAATAGTACACGCCATGTGTTGTTGTGGCATATAAATGCCATCTTCGGGCAGACAAAAAAACAGGAAGCGAGCAGAGGTGAAAACGCATGCAATAGGAGTGGGCATCAAGTATGGAGCAAGAATCAAAACAAATTGAGTCCACTTTTCATTTACCTTCACCTAAAGTGACGCATTTTATTCCAAAACCAGACACAGGTTGGACTTCGGTCAACTGGAATCATTTGAGAGTTATTTTGTCCTGACTGTCATCATAAGAAACACATCTTGTGGACTTGTATGTAAATTGAAAAAGGCCACTGTATTTGTCCACAAAATCTGGCACATTTTTGGTAAAAAATCAATCTCACTTGTTAAAAATAAGCCTACCAGACTTAATGCGTCTTAAATATGTCTTACGAGGATCGGAAAGGCACTTTTTCATCGGTTGAGTTACGTCACCTTTCAATGAAAAAAATCTGGCTAGCTGTCCTTCATCTCCAGTTTGTTGTCCAATTAGTTGAAAATGCTGCTGTTCATCTCTTAACTGGAACAGGTGAAGCCCAGCCCACACGAGGCACCATCAGCCTTCCACCATTGGCTCCACGTGCAGATGGCTCCCCAGAGGCGATGGTGCGGATCTCCGCACCGTTGGCGTGGCTGCTTAAAGTTGCGTTGATAATGTGTTTGGGTTCATGTAACCATTCAACATGGTGACATCCAAGTCAGATTCAAGTGATATTGAAGCCAAAGAGATATTGTTGTAATGTTTGCCACTTGTCTGAAAAAAATAATTTAAAAAACAAGACTGAGGGCTGCTTCTCGTGAAATATGGTGTGAGTACTCCAGGAGAGCCACCAAAATATCCTGATGTGTGTAAAGGGTGCATGCGCTGTGGATAATGACAGTGTGCGGTGGGCTCCTGTGCCCCAACCACCTCGAGCGCCTGAGTGCCAGAATTATCAAACATGTTAAATACTCATCATAATACCCATCCGTGCTAAAAAATAAATAAATAAAATAAAATAGTAAATGAGTGTCAGTGAGACCTTGTGTGCGCCAGACTTGAGAGGGAGCGCATAACTCCGACTGTGACCATATTACACTGATTGCCTGTGAATTTTAGAGTTCCAATCTCTCAATGTGTTTTACATGTCTCCCTCTTCCAACATGCCTGATTCAAATTATCCGGTCATTAGCAAGCTTTGCAGAAGCCTGACTATCTGGATCAGACATGTTGGACGACAGAGACATTTAAACCAGGCTGGATAGGGGCTCTCGAAGACGGAACGTGGTCACCACTGTTCTAACATACCGGGACCTTTTACGGGTTTATTTCTTAGTGCGCAGTACCGAGCCCGGCAAGCCAAACCCACATTTTTTCGAAAGAAAGTGGATCTGGAAAGCCCGCCTTCTACCGAGGTTCAAAATGAACTGTACGATCAAATTTGTCTATTTGCTGTGATGTATTCTTTGTAAACAACGTCACTCTTTGGCAGCGGAAGTCCATTCTCATACAAAATGGCGTGCAGGAGAAATGATAAGTTGTTCACGTCACTCTTCATTAAATCAGTTTAAAATAACCAGAAATGCTAAGAGCCATGAAAACTCCAGAAGCTGACCGCATTGGAAGTGCATATAATTATATATATACACTGTATATATATATATACTGTATATATTTTTCCCCTCCCAAAAAGAAATGAATTTGCACACCATCCATCAGTCCAGTTTCTAAAATGCTTGTAAACTGAAACCTATCAATGCTTATTTGGGGCAAGATATGGAGTACAGTGCATCTATTACTTCACTAGCCAATCGCAAAGCAAATATAAACAAACTTGCATTGCATGCTCATGTACTGTACACTCTTTATGAATAATTTCGAGTCATCAATTGTGAAGATCGGCGGTTCGGATAAGGGATGGATAGATGGTTTGGAGATGTATCAGCCAAACGGAGTAACCATAGAAAAACTACAACCACAGGCGAGGTCTTAGTCAAATACTGAAACCAAGACCTCTTGACTGTGAGGCATGACGTGCTAACTGCTGCCCCAATGACTTTAAGCTGTTTTTTCACTGTAGCAGTTTGTGTACATATGACACAAATTGAAATTAAACGATCAAATATTTGTTCGATATTCACCTTGAATGAACAACTGCAGCGTTCGATTCTCAATTTCTTTTCCTTGTTGGTTAAAGATGTAAAGAGTATAGTTCCCACTATCATTTCTCTTCAGGTTCTTCAGCGTCCCATTGGTTGGAGTGAAGCTCATTCTTTCAGGCAGTTCTATCTTAAGAGTGTTATTTTTCCATTTGAGTAAAGTTACTGTTTTTTTCATCCAGTTATATCGAAATGGGGCTTTGTCCATCAAACGGATGACTATTTCTCCATCCAGCTGTCCATAACACTGAGCTCCTTCTCTTCTGCCATCACAGAGCTTGCCTGCCCCTAGAACACACAAGAACAGTTCTTTTCCATAAAGCACGATTATAAAATGGCATATCATGAATTGTGGAGAATCAGTTCATGTTTTTAGGATTAGTTGTTTGAATATATGTTTTAACAGTATAACCTGAATGTTTTTAGAATTTGTAGCTCTGGTTCGGCACTGGTTTTATTACTGTCAAAATAATTTAAAATGATTGATAGTTTTGGGAAAGAGATCTAACAAATAATCATCCCAACCAGAACAAGGTGTTACATTAGTTGTAACTATCATATATTTTCTGTAACTGGGCATTAAGTAAATATTTCATCACATGTGAATGATTTCATTACCATATATTTGACATTCAGTTCAAATTAATTGCTGGATTATTTACTCAAAGTATGTTGAAAGACATTTTCTTTAACATCATTGCCACTGCTCCAAAAAGATTGGTGATTTTAGAAGACAAATGGGAATGGCCCGAACAATCTTGAATTCACATTATTGCTCCAAAAATTACTGTAAGAGTGAAATTACTGACCTTGGGAAATTGTGACGAGCCATACCGCGAGTCCAAGTGTAGCTCTCATATCTTTGATGAGCCACTCAGCTTCCTCAAAAGAGATGTGAGAAAGAGTGCAGAATGTGTTCTTTTTCAACTGATGGCAGAGATGAAAGGGAAGTTCTACTTCTTGTTTTAGCAGCGTTACGACTGAAGGCCTACATATCGTAATCCAGCGAGCTCAGTCGGAGAAAACAATGTCAGGTCATCTTTAAGGAGCTCCTCAACACAAACACGAGTTGCATATTTTTCCTATCCAACCCGGTTGAATTATTTTATTTTATCTTGGCATGCTTCGATTTGTGTTGTATTGTGGCTATCACTTATCATATGATGTACAGTATTATAAATCGTCGTAAATCACTTCCTCCACTTTGTTGATGTTCATTGCACACAACTGAAAATACAGTGCCTTGCCAAAAAGTTTTTCTTATTCTTTTTATTCTTTCATACCCATTTTGTGATAAGCTCTAATTAAAATGATTTTTGGATCCGATTTTTATGAAGGATCTGCACAAGCAATCTGAACAAAGTCGGGAAGCACAAGAAACTCTCCAAACAAGTCCGATGCTACACTTTTGAGAAGTAAAAGTCAAGGTTAAGGTAAAAAATAAAAATTCAAATATCGTTGGTTCAGTAAATGCAAAGGTCTGGTGCATGCTCAGAATAACTTCTTAAATTCCATTCACAAAAAAAATAAAAACTCTGATATTTTAAAAAGGGTTTACTTGGAGAACATCAAGACATGTAACAAGAACAAGATCTTGATCATCCTCACTCAAAGGCGATGATGTACATTGATGCTCGGTCAAATTGGACAGAAGAAGGGATGAAACATGGGCGCCAACTGCGTTCAGATTCATTGTGTTGAGAGATTCAAGATACAAAGTTATAGAGGTCAAAGAATGACATGCTTTTGTTCACAATTAACAGAAAACTGAACCTCAAATGCCCAAAGCACTGAAAATAACATCACCTTTACTACTTTTAAGCTTTCATACATCCAAAGTTGATTTTGCACTAACACCGGCACCAGTTAAATCGATTACAACAGACTTGCATATTTGTTTTTTACTTGCTTAGGCGCTGAACTGGTTGGAAATAAGTTGAACCAAACAGTCCATTGGTAAACTATTTGAGGCAATGCCCGGCATAATTTGTTTGTGTTTTGTTCTTCTTCATTTAGATTACATGTGTAAGACTCAAAATAATGAATGCGGTCCGTTTGGAAATGCAATTTCCTTCACTATTACACTTTGGCTCCCTCTTCTGGTAAAATATGGTACAAACACATTGAATATAATAGTGTACAAACAGTACTGTAAATCAGGCATGTCCAAAGTCCGGCCCGGGGGCCAAATCCGGCCCACGGTCGAATTTCATCCGGCCCTCGGCCCCTGTCATAAAATCAGTGCCGTCTGGCCCACAGTTTGGGCGCAATAGAACACGTGTTGCATTGACTGAGGTCTCGTAGACTGGTGAGTGATGTTTTAAAGAGTACTGCTTCCCTCTAGTGGCTAAATGAGTAATAGCATTCACTAAATGAGTAATAGCATTTAGACACTAGAGGGCAGTAGCACTCTACGAGACATCACTCCGTATTTATATTGACTGATATGTCATATTTCAAATGATCCTTGCAGTTGTGGATATGTGTATTCATTCATTCATTCATCTTCCTAACCGCTTGATCCTCACTAGGGTCGCGGGGGGTGCTGGAGCCTATCCCAGCTGTCTCCGGGCAGTAGGCAGGGGACACCCTGAATCGGTTGCCAGCCAATCGCAGGGCACACAGAGACGAACAACCATTCGCACTCACACTCACACCTAGGGACAATTTTAGAGTGTTCAATCAGCCTGCCATGCATATTTTTGGAATGTGGGAGGAAACCGGAGCATCCGGAGAAAACCCACGCAGGCCCGGGGAGAACATGCAAACTCCACACAGGGCCACAAGATCGGGCCGCCGGGGATATGTGTATTGCTTGTTCATTTCCCTGTTGTTCGAGTCAAAGGTTTTGTGACTATTGAAAAGTCATGGTGATACATTTTATGTTTCAAATCAATCAATTTGCACTCAGGAGACTTCTGTTTAAAAAAAAAGTCAAGTGAATAAGCAGTTGCATGTGATATACCTGTTTCAAATGAACCAAAAGAAATTCTTAAGATTGTTGAAATTAAAATAAAAATGGAAATGTGAAACAGACTGGCTTATTAAAATTTGTTGAACAATATTGTTGTTCAATGTAAAGAATGTCAGCCAAGGTCGGCCCCCCGACATTTTACCACATAAAATCTGGCCCCCTTGGCAAAAAGTTTGGACACCCCTGCTGTAAATAAACACATACAGTTGTTGTGTTCTTTTTGTATACAATCAGTTTTAGTATACAGAAAGATATTCTATGAAATAAGAAATATTATTAAAGAAAATCAGAAATCTTGATATTCTCGACCAGGGATGGGCAATTTAAATTTTGGAGTGGGCCAAAATTTTTCATCAGTGCTTACTGGGGGGCCACGTGTACTCCCTTAACCAGATGTATCGCAAATATGCTATTGTAAATATGAACAAAATGTGTGCAGACATGCAAAATTTGTGCTCTTAAAATATTTCATTTTTGAATTATTCAATGCATGTATTAAGATGACATAAGATAAGATAAGATAAGATAAGATAAGATAACCTTTATTTGTCCCACACTGGGGAAATTTGCAGAAATAAAATGTTAATAATTAATTAAATTAAAAACCACTGTCCTGACCCAACAACAAAGGGCACTCACACTCACACTCACACTAGGGACAATTTAGAGTGTCCAATCAGCCTGCCACGCATGTCTTTGGAATGTGGGAGGAAACCGGAGCACCCGGAGAAAACCCACGCAGGCACGGGGAGAACATGCAAACTCCACACAGGGAGGCCGGAGCTGGAATCGAACCCGGTACCTCTGCACTGTGAAGCCGACGTGCTAACCACTGGACTACCGGGCCGCCATTTTTCAATCATCAAGGGATCATTTAGAGCCCTCTTCCTCAACTGGCGGACCGCCGACCTCCTCTGTCCGGTCCGCCGACCTCCTCTGTCCGGGCCTCCTCTGTCCGGACCCTCGGCAAATTGTATAAAATAATAAATTATAAAGTGATTTTTACGTTATACATTTTCTATTTTTGGAGGCCCGGTAGTCCAGTGGTTAGCACGTCTCCTTTCCCAGGGTCCACTGTGTTTCTTTTGCTACAACCATCAATTTTTATATGTGCAATCAATTTTTTAAAAAAGCATTTGCGTGATGAGTCTTTTTAAATTTTATTTCGATATGATTGTCAAAATTCACCAACGTTCTTCATAATTCATCAACATTCTTCGTACATAAAATTCACAACATCAATACAACAGAAGTATCGTATAGCATTGTCACAATCTGCCTTTCAGAATACATTACTTATAAGAGCATGATGTATTTTGTTTTGATGAATGCAGTGCTCTCTTTTGTAAAGTCATAGGTGACACAATTTAAGGATCACAATAAGACAGGGGTTGATAAGCTTTTTATCTCATAGATTTATAAGTCCAACTATTACATATTTTGCAGAACAAAAAAACTGTACACAACTTCATTCTGAATAGTTACACAACCTGAAACGTAAGTAACACACAGTATTAAAATAAGATACATAATACAACTCCTGATGCATCATTGCACTCAGAATTATATTTACTTATTTAATGTAGTCAGTGATGAAAATCGTCTTGCACGTGATCACTGGTTTTCCAGTATTCTACTGCAATCTTTTTTTTCTTGGACTCCCTTGAACCTTGAAAAAAGTCAGAAAACTAAAATGTCATTTTGCCACAATAATTAATTTGTACATTATGTTTGGGACCAAGCCATACCTGACTTCCTGTTTTGCTTTGTTTTCTTGTAAACGCAACAAGACAAGACCACGATTACAAGCAAAGCGGCCAGTGCTGAGCAAACTGGAATCAGGATGGAAAAATGGTTTTCTGAAAAGAAGAGGCAGCAACTGTAACAGCAAAATACAAATTCATAATTCATTTAACTCAAAATAGAGATGAGGATATAATGAGTGAAAATAAAATTAGAAACTGCAAAATAGAGGTTCCGCAGGGGTCTTAGGTTTAAATGGATATATGGGGGTCACGGGCGTTTTGGGGCCTATCCTAGCTGTCTTCGGGAGTTGACGGGGTACACCCTGAACTGGTTGGAAGCCAATCGAAGGGATGGCACACACAGACAAACAACCATTCACACTCACAATCACACCTCGGGACAATTTAGCGTGTTCCATTAACCGACTGTGTAAGTTTTACAATGTGTGAGGAAACCCGAGTACCCGGAGAAAAACCACGCAGGCGCAGTGGGAACATGCAAACTCCTCACAGAAAGGCCAGGCCCCGAAATGGATGCCATGACATCTGTCCCTCAAGAATTCAAACGTTCGTCTAATGTGACATCATGTCAACAAATATGAGACTTTAATTCAGTCATCATCATAGGATTCATTCTTTTTGGGCCACAAAATACAATAAGAACAAAACAATTTCATTTAACATCAAGTACAGTGAACTGCATATTTTCAATTCACCATTTGCGAATTTGCTTTATGTGCAGACCGTTTTTTTAAAGCTATTTTTTATTGTTTACAGTAAACTTCCTGATTCGCTTTTTGTCTGTTTTGATCAAATTAGTAGTTTTGCTTCGGGACAATTTGGTCGCATCTTGATGCCAAGGAAATTTGTTGAAGTGTGCTGTGAAGTTTCATTTCAACAGAAGTAGTAGTGTTCAAGTAGTATTAAATAAATAGTTTCTGTAATTAAATATAAAAGCCGTCATTTGTATCGTTTTTCTCGTGGAAGGAATTTATTATATGGTTATTCAAAAAACAAGCTTTTAGTAATTAACTTTATATTAACTGTAAATAAAAATGTTTGTCTTTAAGCTGAAAGTAGAAATAAAAATAAAATGATTGTGCTTAATTCAGTAAACTAGAACTGCCTGTTTTCGTATTGGAACTCTTCATACTTACCCCGGACCTCCAGTTCTACCATAATAATTTTGACATTGCGCCCATTCGGGTCAAAGACTTCCACTTTGTATTGTCCTGAGTCAGTCCTCTCAACACAGGAAATTTTTAAAGTCCCATTGTTTACGAAGAACTCCGTTCTGTTCCTGAAGTCTTCCTGTATCACCGGCTTTTCTTTTTTCACCGTAAACACAACTATGTATCCGCTGGGAAGGAGTTTCTTGCATCGCAGCTGATGGCCGCTCATGTCGACCATGAATTGGATGTAGACCGACCCTCCAAGAGTGACAGAGCAATGAGAGTCCTGTAGGGTGCTGTTGCATTGAGATTCACCCGGAGGAAGGAAAGCTGCAAGTACAAAGTAGGAGCAAAACATTGATGAATGATAGTTCATTATTATTGATGCGTTGCTCCAGATGAGAACATTACCATTTACTGTGCCGCCAAACAGCAGAAGAAGAATGACAGTGTGTCCCATATTCCTGCCTTCTCTCGTAAGTTTGATGCGGAGACTTCGAATTATCAGTAATTTCACAGGAAGGAAGGAAGTTGAGTAAAATGTCTCACTTCTCCTTTGAAGGCCTCTACCTCTCTGTCACTGGATTTGAATCGAAGAGCACAGTTTCAATGTTGTTGCCTGGTACCACCTTCAGCAAACAGCGAAAACAACTGCAGAATGGATCACCCTTGGACAAAATTGTACATTGGAAAAGTCTCAAATGTAATATATGCCTGAATATTAAAGGTGAATTAAAATACAGGAGGTGAATGTGAAACTTATTTGAGTACCTTGAAAGTTGAAAGATGTTTTACAAGCAAAAGTATATTTGTGATATCCACTGTGGTGATGTTTTCAAAATGTCTTGGGCATTTATGTGTCACATGCTCCTTTGTGAAAAGAGGAAGTGAAAACAGAATGTGGGCATAACAATACGAATTTGCATATCATGGCAAACATATATGCATATATACCTGTACTGTATTCATTTGATTTCGCTCAAAAGTACTCACCATGATGTTTGCATGTTGACTACATGTGAAATAATGCTGAGATGTCATTTTTACTCAGCAATCATGACTTGAAGTACCGGTAGTCATGACGGCTGTATATTCAACAATGCTTATCCTGAACAGGGTCGCAGTGGGTGCTGCAGCCGATCCCAGCTGACTTGGGGCAAAAGGCCAACTCCACCCTGAACTGGTTCCAGACGATCGCAAGGCACACATTGGTGAGCAACCATTCGTGCTCACACTCAGGTCTAGGGACAATTTAGAGTGCTCCATTAACCAGCTACTCATATTTTCGGAATGTGGGAGGAAACCAGAGTACCCGGAGAAAACCCACGCAGGCACAGGGAGAGCATGGAAACTCCACACAGGCAGGCTGGAGCCGGACTCGAACCCTGCACGGGTGCACCTCTGCACTGTGAGGCAAACGTGCTAACCAGTCGACCACCGTGCTGCCAGCCTTCTTATTATATTATAATATGCTCCCTACAAAAGAAAAGGTGTTATAGTGGAGCGCATTATATGGTGCCATAGAGTACTATGTGTTTTAATTTGTTTGTTTTCATACATCAGCTACGTTTCCTCACGTAATGACAATTATATTCAAGGTCCTTTGTGTCATTAAAATACTTTGCCTATGCAAAATCTCAATCGACTTGGCAATTAATAAAAAAAACATGCTAACCTTTTTTTGGGCAAAAGCAACATGAAAATCAATGTGTAATTAGCATCATAATTTAGCGCACACATTGCTCATGTCCATTACTATTCCCTTCATAGGTCGATTGATGCACATTTTACCTGAAAGGAAAATGTCCAACAATTGTGAGGTAGCAGAGTCTTCCCATACAGTGAAAGAGCTGCAGTACAAAACAGAGTCTACAGCTAAAACACACACAACACTTTAAATAAAATCTATAACGCAACATTAAATATATTATGATCGACTGAATGTCATCACAATCAGGCATAGGTGTCAAACTCAGGTCCTGGAGGGCCGCTGTCCTGCATGCTTTCCAAGTCTGCCGATTGCAACACACCTGATTCAAATGAACAGGATCAATGTCAGGCTTCCGCAGAGCTTGCTGATGATCTGATCATTTGAATCAGGTGTGTTGCAACAGGGAGCCTTGGAAAACATGCAGGACAGCGGCCCTCCAAGGACGCGAGTTTGACACCTATGTAATAAGGCAACGGGCCTGGCTCTGTCCAACAGGAACATCATCTGTATGATGTGTGGACAATTCAGAATGTGAAATAGTTGTGTCAAATGTACAAAACATAATATTTAATTCTAAAGAAGAAGGGAAAAAAGTTGGAAGCACAGACTTGCATCACTCTTCCAATGACAAAAATGTGTCTTTCTTAACACTGTGACGGGACTTGGTGCCATGGAATTAGGTTGAAGTGAGTTGAGGAGCCTCATTTAAACAAAACAAGAGTCTTGCGACCATGACACGGCTCATTGGTGTCAAAGAACTATGTTGAAGTCAGATGAGTAGTTTCATTTAGAAAAAGGCAGTTTTGCTGCCATTTTCTGGCGTGTATAGCCAATTATGAAAATTTTGGGGGTGGGGGAGTCATTAATTAATTGCAGATGCTCAATATTCACACCAGGCCCTTCCTCCTTGAACATTTAATCTGTGATATTCATGTGTTTAAAGATTATATATTCATATCCTGTTTGACATGATCCGTGTGTTGAGTCTCTTAAAAAACGATCTGCTATAAGACAGTTTAAGCTTCTTCTTCCAGTCCATATTCTTCTTCGGATAAAAGGTGCCACAGCTGTCCTCTTCCTCGTCTCCCACCCATGGAACCCAGGCACCGCCATTCAGGCTGGGCTCAGCCCGCGGGTCCTCAGATGGGTAGCGCACTGGGACGGCGGTACGGTTGTAGTACACCAGTCTCACCATCAACTCTTTGACAACATCTGGTCTCTGTTCGGAGAGGTCAAAACGTTCATAGGGGTCTCCAGAGATGTTGAAAAGCCATACCGATTTCTTGGGTTCAATGTGCCTCTCAAGGTTCCACCAGCTGCCAGGGAAGCTCGGAAGCACCTGCAGCGGTGTCCAGTCTCCGTAACCAGGATCTCCGGTCAGCAATTTCCAGTCTCCAGCTCGGATTGAGGCCTGCACGGCTGTATTCCAAATCCCATATCCCTTCTGCAGGGATCCGCTCCGAGCATGGTTATAGAGAGGGTCAATGTTGTGTAGGATCTCCAATCTGGGAGACTCCTTCCCTTCACTGATGGCTTCCCAAACATCAAATCCATCCACGCTCTTAGTAAGGGACTCATTGCCACCTGCCAGGTGCACTAGTGTGGGGTACCAGTCAGTGATGTGGACCAAGGCTTTGCTCACCCTCCTTTTCCTCCTTAACAGAGGACTGTGCACAAATCCCAAGCCTCGGATGCCACCTTCCCAGTAGGTGCCTTTACGCCCCCGAAGTGGCCAATTGTTGCCACCAGAGAGTGGTTGTCCACCATTGTCCGTAGAAAAGATGATGACACTGTTTTGATAGTAGCCGTACATACGTAGGGCATATGTTATATTTCGAACAGCCTCATCCACCACAGAAACCATGGCAGCATACTTCCTGCGAGCCACGTTGCCCAGCCCTCGGTACGGATAGATGTACTCTCGTGGGGACTGCAAGGGTGTGTGAACAGCTTGAAAAGAAAGGTAGATAAAGAGTGGCTGAGTGTGCGGATCGTGTCTTGCCAGGATTTTGCGGACCCTCTGTGTGTATAAATGGGTGGAGTATTTCCCCCTCTCACGCCAGGCTACTGTCTCGCCTTCGTGAAGGTCATAACCACACAGGCCCGGACCGTCACAGGAGTTGTAGGTGTAGTAGTTGACACTACCAGTCAGGGAGCCGAAATATGTGTCAAAGCCACGTCGTGTTGGCAGACACTCCTTCTTGTAAAAGCCCAGGTGCCACTTGCCCACCATGTGGGTAGAGTACCCGAGCTCCTGCAGCCTCTGAGGGAGGGTGACATGGTGAAAGGGGAGACAGTTGGGCTGGCGGGGGCGGATGATGGAGTGCTGGAGACCTGTGTGAATCTGGTACCTGCAGAATAATCACGCAACACTGTCAGGTGGATAAGTGTGTTCCAGTATTGGTTTGACCAAATGTCCTTCCTTTTCTCCTTTACATTCCCTCCGTTATTAAATTGTCATATCTCACTTTGTTCTTCATACAAACATTAAATAACTACACATGTTGACTTCTCTAAAGAAACACCAGGCCTTGATTATTTTGGGCCAAACTGTTGACAATAAAGAAATAAACCTAGTGTCCTCTTAATGTAGGTTATGGTAAAGCACACAAATGTTTTCATGAACAGACTTTTTAAATTTGACCTATGGCCATATTGCTGCTATTGGTTGGCAACCAGTTCGGGGTTTATCCCGCCTATTACCTGAAGTCAGCTGGGTCAAGCTCCAGGATGCCCGCAACCCTCATGAGGATAAAGCAGTTCAGATAATGGATGTATGGATGGCCATATTACTGCTGATGTTTGTTCAAAAGAAAATTACAGTATTTTACATTCATGTTACAGATTACCTTCCACCACATGCGACTCATACTCTGTTTTACATGTGTGTTGTACAACAGCACACACAAGCAGGCATGCAATGTGAGATGTCAAAGTGAAAGGAGTGCAAGTAGGGTTGGGGTTCCTGCTTTGCTCATGATTCCAATTCTCCTTACAGATGAGCTCAAGTGGCACATACAGGTAATTAAAATAAAATAACATTGTTATTGTATGGCCATGAGACATTAGTTTTTTACTTAATTCTTTTAAAGACACAAATACAAATCTTGCAACAAAATGACACCTGACAAGAAGAGAGTAACATGAATAAAACATTTTGCTGTTCTTTAAAATCTAACGACTTCACCAACATAATCTAGCGTGATTTTGAAATCGGGATACCAGTAGTTACCTTTCAGAGTTTTAGTATTTTAGAATAACATTGAATGACTGTGCAAAACACATGGAAAAGCAAGTGTTAAAATGCAATAGGAAATTCTTCTTAAACACTTATAAAATAAGTCTGCATGTTCGCTCATTTGTTTTTAATACTGGGTTCACAAGAAACAAACAAACAAATGGTACATTTGCCATTAAACTCAAGTTCTTTCATCCCATTTTTTTGCAAGCATTAGATTACTCATAATGTAGGAGAGTTGTGCAGACTGCACTATGAGAGAGCTACTGTACCTCCCAGTGATGAGTTGGCTTCGGGACGGCGTGCATATGGGCTGGATGTAATAATTCTCCAGCTTCACCCCATCGGCAGCCAGCTTATCGAGCACCGGTGTCTTTATGTCAGAGCTGTGATAGCCGATATCGTTGAATCCCTGATCATCTGTCATGATGAAGATTATGTGAGGAGGCTTTGAACCAAGAGACCCTCTGCCAGAAGTCTGACCAGGATATTTTTCGACCTGATTCGGACCGTTCAGATCCCAGGTCAGATATCCGAGACTGAGAAGACTCATCATGGAGAAACCCGTTAGGGCTGTTGTAGCCATTGTTATTCGTCTAAAGGCCGAACAATGCGGTCTCCGGCGTGATGTCATCAAAACATCTTGCAGTTGCTAAAAAAAAAAAGAAAAAAGAAAAAAACTTGCTACCATGCTCTGATGTCTCAAATTTGCACGCTTGATTGGAAAGTTTGTGAGCCCCAGCCACACTTTCATCTGAGTTCATTGCCACTCCAAAAATGTTTAAAATCACCTTGGAAAAGATTTTCCTTCCCCTAGTGGTCCAGTTAACACCGCCCATTTACCTCTCAGTTTGGTTGAAAAAACATCAGCTTCCTACGCCTTTAAAAACACACAGAGTAATGTTTCTACGAAAGCCAAGTGGCACTCATGAATGTAGATCACATTCCAGCTCTGAGAGTTCAACGTTCTTGTAAACAGGTTGGTGGTGGTTGAATGTATTTAGAAGTTCAAGTTCAAGTATTTGGCCAGCGTCTCTTGATCGAGTCGTTAATTATTATGGGATTGATCTAGACACCGTGGTCAAATCGATTCTTGCAAATATATGGTAAGTGTTTGGGGAAGGCCCTTCTCTGCTCCAACATGACAAGTTCCAAAAGAGGCATGCTTGGATGAGTTAGCTGTGGAATAACAATGAGCTCTCATCAAAAGCTTATCAGAACCGAGCACCATATTTTCTTTGCAATGTACTTTATAAGTTGGTCCATTTAATATGAAATCACATCTAATCAGAACCACTATCCCCACATTCCATGGCATGAAACATGATCCCAGTGACCCACATTTACATCTTGACACATGACTGGAAAGCAAAGAAAAACACTCCATGGGAGTTGGAATCACAGACAGACAGACCCACAGTCAGAAAACGTAGCGTGCGGGGAAGACTTGAGTTGCGGGGCCCTGCTCCACACTCAGAAACTTTCACAAACATTCCCTTAATATTGCTGCTGTTTGCAGACCCGGACTCAGATAACATTTCCGAGCAGGCGCAAAAGACTCGCTTTACAAATCCTCCAACAAGCCCCTGTTGCCTCGTGTCAAGGATTGATGACCGTGGAGTGTTAACACAGCGATATGGAAGTAAGAAAGATGTTACGTTTGGTATCAGTTGTCAGGAAAAATTCAAGCTATTGTTGCAAATTGCCAAAGAGAAAAGTTTAGTAAAGAAAACAAGTAAGTGTGATAAATTGAAAAATATCAAGAGGCCTGGGGAAACCACAGATGATAAATGTTGGAAAAAATATAGGCCTCTGCAGTTAAAAATGGATTCATTGTTATTTATAACCTCTTAGAATGTTTTGTTTCAGTGTGAAGATAAGAAAGTTAACTGAGTTCCTCTCTCTCTGATCTTGTGTTCTGACTTTGCTGTGAGAGAAAAAGTATGCGGCTTGTATGAGGCGGATGAAAACTGCTTGTTCATGTGTGGATATAGAGTATGAGAGGAAACAGCCAGACACTTCTAGAGTCATCAGATTTTATTTCAACTGTCCCCTTGCATGCATGTTTTTTTTCATTGGTATCTCATTCTCAAAATGCTTGTCTTGTGATGATAAAAGAACAGCTTATGATCCAAAGTTCAATCACATTGTATATGCTGTAACAGCTGTCCAAGACAGCTGTTACAGCATAGACATGTATGGCATCTAAGGCTACATGTTCACCGTATCTCACTGTACTCTACACTGTAGCTTTCGCAAAGGTTTTGAACTCTGTAGTCTAAATGCTACCGCTGAGGCGCCTTGTAATGCTGAGGTTTGCAGATTAAAATAAGATCCGCAAAGTTCTGTGCAAACATCTCAGAGCAACATATCTTACCTTGCTCGTGTTGATGTTGGCAGCAGGAAGACTTGTGAGTACGCAGACTGTTGGGCAACTAATGAGCCTCCCATAAAGGGCAAGATGTTTTCCGGGCAGGGGAGGGATCCCTGGTACAAGCAATGTGCCGGCGAGAGAGGCAGAATTTAAAGCAGGTCAAAGTGAGAAAGTGGTGCACCTGAAGTTTTAACTTCCTTGTGTAAGTTTGGGGGTTTGGAGACTAAGGAGCTTGGACAGGTAAAAACCTACAGCCCTGGCCTCAAAGATACAAAGTGTCATATTAGACATAGAACATCAGACTCAGATAAGAACACAAGCCAGTGAGTAGGATTTCTGGTGAGTCTTCACATCAATGGGCACCAATGACTCAATGTAAGAGAACCACACCACAAACCTCCCCCCAAAAACAACCGACTCATCCACACCATCAAAATGACCAAACACTGACCGAAACTTACTGGAAGCTACCCTTCACCAGTTAATCACCATCGTACGATCATTTCCTGTGCTTTGTTTTCTAAGAAAGCAATGCGAGAAGAAAATCCATCCATCCATCCAATTTCTAATCCACTTATCCTCAAAAGGGTCACAGGGGCTGCAATGTGTCGGTCACCAGCAGATGTTTGGTTTTGGCTGAAGGAAGAGGCACTGTTACCGAATATGGCTGCTCCCCCTTGAGCATGAACACTGCCTCCTTTCTCATCAGCACAGCCCTGCCAGGAAACCTTTACCTATTACCCAACCTCTTCCCCTAATTTTCTCATCTGAGGACTGAATGGATGTTTTCGCTATTCCTGTGTTCCATATGTTTGTGATGGTCAGGGGACCCAAAAAGCAGGGCAACAGGAGAAGCAGGGTGTACGGAACAAAATGCATGAACAAAAAAAACACATAAATGGGTACATTGGAAAAACTAAATCAAAAACACAAACAAAGTCCTGAAAACCACAAAAAAACAAACATAAAGCTATGACAGAAACACAAAACAACATGACAGCAAAATGACTTGATGGGTGAACAGGCACTCCAGAGACTCTGCTGTTTATACACAAGCATGTTTTTTGTCTTTTTTATAATACATCCCTTTGCATAACTATTAATAATAAAATGTCAATAATAAAGCTTGGTTTCGTTGAAACCACAAGAGAGGCACAATTAAACGTAGTTGTTGCTTATAGAGGTGTGGAACTGTACGCCTGATATTTGACTTAACTTATGAGTGAGGCAAAATATTAAAAACGCCTCTCTATCATGTGTTACATTAAAAATGTCTGGAAATCACACACCTCAAGACATAGGCTTGGCTTGTGAATGTTTAATGTTTGGAACAGAAAGTAGATACTGTATATTGCCTGAAAAGAGAACAAAGTGGCATTTACAAGAGTGACCACTCACATTTCCTGCATTTCATTGAAGGGCAAAGCTTGATTTTTTTTTTCTTTACGTGCTCAAGGAAATTTTTCACAGACCTCTAAGGTTCTCCGAAAATATTCCTCCACTTGATGTTTGCAGTAAGACAAAGACATTGCTGTTGTTTTCCTTCCATAAAAGCTGGATGTCTTCTCTCTCCCCGAAGATGCCATATTTTTGACTAGGGTCGACCGATTTTTAAAAAGAATCTAAGTGAGACTTTTTTGTGGTGAGTTCCAACTCATTTTGCTATGCCGGGTCCCATTTATCATTCTTTTTTAGTTTTTTTTTATTTTTTTTATCGCAGCCTTTGCAATTTGAAAATTACATTCTACCCCATTTTGATGTCAATTTCAATTGGATTAATTACTCAACCCTATTTAGACACATCTGAGCTATGGTGGAATATATTGTCTTACATTATAGTAGAAAAAGCCAATATTTTGCTCTCGATTAATATTACAGTGCAACCTCTGTTTTAGCATGCCCCAATATTCTGCAAAAAATCTTTTGTTTGTTTAAATTTTGTCCCTGTTTTTATACATCTGTTCAGTTTTTTTTGCAGTTTAAAATTGTCCTGACAATAATTTCTGCATGTCTGAGACGCTACCATTCTTTTCTGAACTCAAAGCACCCTCACAAGTGTTTTCTTGTACAGTTGAGTACATGCATCATAGACATTTTAGCCATTTTGTATGCTGCCGGTCTTTCGCCTCTGCAGACATACTTGTCTCACTGTTTCCACTGTCTATATTTATTTTGACTTTATATTTTGCCGGATTTAACTATTGTTAGAGGTTGCGTTACAGGATGCAGCACCTCCTCACTTGAGTGAGCAACACTGAGTGTCACCTTGTGCCATCATTGAAAGCATTTTGAGTTGTTGTTTTTTTAATTCTTATTCATAGAGTTTATTCAGTCCATTTGCTCTTTTAGCCAACTTCAGGCCCAAAACCTACTGGCCCTTTAATAAAGAAGATGAGAAACACCAAATAATTCAAGAAAGAACTCATAACAAGACCTCCCAAAACTTTTATTATAGTTATTTAATGATAGTTGTTTAATGGTTATTTAATTATTTATTTTTACATTTTATTATCTGAATTTATTTCACTTTTTTTCCTGTACTTATTCTCTGTAAAATTTATTCATTCATTCATCTTCCGTACCGCTTGATCCTCACTAGGGTCGCGGGGGGTGCTGGAGCCCATCCCAGCCGTCTCCGGGCAGTAGGCGGGGGACACTCTGAATCGGTTGCCAGGAGCTGGAATCGAACCCGGTACCTCTGCACTGTGAAGCCCACGTGCTAACCACTGGAGTACCGGGCCGCCTTGTAAAATTTATTTCTTGTTAATTTTGGTGAGTCGTGTGGAAAGGATTATTTGGATTTACAATTACAGTATTTCCAATGGGAATTATTGTTTTGATTTAAGTACAATTTGGTCCAATCACAAAATTAAGGAAACAAAGGTTCCCTTCCCACCATGTCATCATTCTCTTCAAATTCACCATGTGTCCTTCTCGAATGTCATTTTTAACATTTTTCGAAAATTCACCCAAATAAGATACCATGTAGCATCCCTTTTGTTACTTTAATTTTTATGTTTTTTAATATCGATCTTTGTTCTATGTGTTTTATTTTTAATTTGATAGCTTTTACTCAAAGATACTCATTTTTACATAATCAACAAATTCACATCTCACAATATTTTGCTTTTATAATTACTCCAAATTTCCCATGTAAATGTTTAGATTAGAGATTATAGTTGAGATTTTGTCTATTTCTTTGAATTGATGCTTCACTTTTAATCCTTTTAATCCGTGCTCAGGACCTCAGACTGGAGCAAAGGTTTACCTTCCAACACGCGAACAACCGACCACAAGCACACAGGCAAGACACCAAAAGGAGTGGCTTCAGGACAACTCTGAAATGTCCTCCAGTGGCCCAGCCAGAGCCTACATTTGAATCTGATCGAACATCTCTGGAGAATAGATATCTCAAAATGTGCACCGACATTCCCCATCCATCCACCTTTGAAGAGGTGCTGCAAAAAGGAATGGGTGAGATACCAAAGATAATCATGCCAAACCTGTGGCATCATATTCAAAAAGACTTGAGGCTGTAATTACTCCCAAATGTGCTGTAACAAAGTATTGAGCAAAGGCTGTGAATACTTTTCGACAGACTGTCTTGGTGCCAAAAAGTTTTTCACATTAATGTATTGGGGTGCTGTGTGTCGAATTGTAAGGGGGAGGGAATCATGTATTCAATTTTCGGGTTGTGGCCGTAACACAATAAATGTGGAAAAACTTAATGCTGTGAATACTTTCGAGATGCACTATGGAATCTTCCCATTCTTCGTCGTTCATTTTCTGACTCAATGTACGATTTAATCTGCATCCAAACCTGCACTTTTGCACCTTATCAACGGGTCTGTGTGCAATCAATCCATTGACGATCCGATCCAGCCATCAAATTATGATTTTGGATAGCAAATTCAAGCAGATAGTCTCGAAACCGGAACAAAGTGCACGAGTTCAGGCAGCACCTTACATCCCATGATGCACTGCGGCGGAAGTGCAACTGCATCCTCGGTTCAAAGTTGAAGTTGAATATGCTCCACGCGTGATAGTTAATAGTGACTTCTTGTAGTTGTTGCCCGGTCTAATCATTATGCCAGAAAACGTGCATTTATTCCTCTCTTTACTGTTTTCTGTTGTAAGGAGAACATGTCTGTGAACACGTTCCATCACGAGCTGATCGTGCTCATTTTTCGCTATTTAAAGGAGAATGGCTTCCACTCGGCTGCAGAGGAGCTCCTGAGACATAGCCCACAGGTACACACCATCAAGCAAAATAAAGGGCCAGGAAACGGAGAGTTATATTTATGTATCTCGGTGTGTGTGGAACGTGTTCCTTGGAAAATGTGTTTTATTTCCTCTTTGCAGGAGCAGCAAGTAACGTTTAAAGGTTATTTGTACTTGCCTTACTTTATTAATTTTTCTGACAACGTTTTACTTTTACTCCTGCCGTTTTACAAGGAGGCAACAAAGTAGTAGAAAGCACCTACTACTTTGTCAAAAATTCTTTCTTCTAGTTACATTTTCAGTTCCTCGCTTACGATCTAATTTTTTTGAGTTCGTGCCACGAAGGTGCCAGGGGGCATGAATGACAATGATACAACAGATAAAGAGGCTGTATATTTCCTAAAAATGACCTGTTCTTGGCTGCAAGAGTGAACCTAAAAACTAATCTTCTGACGTTCAAAAATGCTTCTACTCTGGGGAGGGGGGCGGCGGCGGCACGGTGGAAGACTGTTGAGCACATGTGCCTCATGGTGCCGAGGTGCAGGGTTTGATTCCAGGCCCCGGACTTCCTGTGTGGAGTTTGCATGTTCTCCTCTCCCCTTGCCTGCTTGGGTGTTCTTATATATGTTCTCTCATCATCTGTGGAGGTTGAAAAAAACTAACAATTTGTAGGGAGTAGAAAGTGCAAATATCTGTTTTCATTGTAGGAAGTATAAGTAGAATAAGGGTCAGTAAAAATACAGATCGTACAGATACATGAAAATATCACAGTTTTGATGTGTTTGTGTGGTGTTGCATTCCACCACTGCAACATAGGTCCCCACATGCATGTGAAAATATGATCTTATGCATTTATAAATGTGTACACACAACTCTTGAAATAATTGATGGCCCCAAAGGTGACATACTGGTTAAGAAATGTGTGTACACAGTTTTGTGGATATTCATGGAAGTCACTAATTTTACTGTATGAGCAAAAAAAAAAGATTTTTAAACATGGGAGTCAAAACAGTTATTTGGCTTTATTACAGGAATTTGTGGTGGGTGTGACAGGTATATCTTCATCATTAGTGGAAATCTACAGTTCCTGGTTAAAGTGAGTATAGTGTGGAAACCAAGCACATTTATCTTTTGTTAACAAATGCTTTTGTGAATAATAATTTTCACTTCCTGTCAGGCAATCAAAGAACAAGTGCTCAAGGTCTAATGGAGGAGGATCAATTCAAATTAAAGGTATGATTAAACAACATTTACACTAAAAGGGAACTCGAAAGTCAAAACGGTTCTTTGCAATACTACTAAGTGCCACCACCAAGGTCGACTGGTTAGTGCGTTGGCCTCAAGTGCAAAAAAAACAATTTTGCTCACAAAATTAAATAAATTCTTTACAAAAACTGAAATTACATTTTACGTTTATTAAACTAACTAAGCCTACCTATCATTACAGTAAAAATCTCCTTTGTTTTTGGCTTTAGGAATTAGTTAAATACGCATCTTTGGGCTTGATTTTAAATGCATTTATTTTTATATTACTGAACAACGATGAACCAGAAGAAGAGATGGTCTAACAGTGGTCTGGGAGTTTTAGTCCTCCTAATGTGTGTCACACAGAAGCGATGTCATCAAACATCACCAGATGACATCGCTCCCAGGAGAAAAGGTTGCGTCTGGTTTTAGCTTCAATGGCTACCATGCTTTTGTCATTTAACTCGGTGCAAAATGCTAGGTAAGAAGTACTTTCTTTTTTTCCAAGTATTAAAAAAAAAACGAGACAGTATACACAAAATAGTACACTACCACTGAGTCAAATAATTCTCAAGAATTGAGCCACAAATCCGTTTTAGAACTTGGCCCCTTGGCAAACAAGACATCCTAGCTTTATTTACAAAGTAATTAGGATGCATGCATGCATCTAACTTTAGAAGCTATATTATGCAATGCACTCATTTTAATTGAAAGTCTGTGGATGGTACCTTGTATTATGATTTTTTTTAATGTTTTAATATTTACCACACAATACTTAATATGGTGTTTTTTTCCCACAAAACTATAGGAGCCTTGGCACCCACGAATTAAGACACAGCATTGAGATTAATATTGTGTTCGTTTAGTAAAAATTAAGATTATCCCCCCATCCCCCCTTCATCTCAGAAGGATGATATTTTGTCTAGCACTGCCCCCTGCTGTTGGGTGTCATTGACGTGTCATTGGACTCGCATTTCAAATGTCTCATGCTCACTTCTTTCCTGGTTTTTGTCACGTTTACAAAACGTACCTACATCAATTTCAGTCGACAGCAGGTGCCGGTGCTCGATATAATGTCAGCCCCCTAAAATGAATGCAAGATTAGCAAATACATCTCTTTATGTAGCGCTTTAAATATTAGTAAGACTACCTACCCTGTTTCGAGTGGTGTAGAACAGATCGCAAAGAATGGTTTTGACTGGCGTTCCCCTTTACATGGGCCGGGGAATGTTACAGTGTTATAGAGAGGGCGCATTATTTTTCCTCCAATCATTTCCCTCATTTACTATGGTCAGATGATACAGGTTTGCCAGATGTGATGAAAAGGGACTCTTTTGTTCTTTTTTCAAACTCTTTAAGTAAACATCCAGGTCAACTGGAAAGGTGGTGGTCTGCACCTGATGGCAAAGGTACAGTCAGCACTATTGCTGTGTACATCAGGGATGCACCACTACGACTTTTTCAGCAGTCTTCCCCGCATTTCTGAAGCCTACCAAATCAGTCTGAGACCATTTAAAGCAGGGGTGTCCAAACTTTTTGCCAATGGGGCCAGATTTTATGTGGTAAAATGTCGGGGGGCCGACCTTGGCTGACATTCTTTACATTGAACAACAATATTGTTCAGCAAATTTTAGTAAGCCAGTCTGTTTCACATTTCCATTTTTATTTTAATTTCAACAATCTTAAGAATTTCTTTTGGTTCATTTGAAACAGATATATCACATGCAACTGCTTATTCACTTGACTTTTTCTTAAACAGAAGTCTCCTGAGTGCAAATTGATTGATTTGAAACATAAAATGTATCACCATGACTTTTCAATAGTCACAAAACCTTTGACTCGAACAACAGGGAAATGAACAAGCAATACACATATCCACAACTGCAAGGATCATTTGAAATATGACATATCAGTCAATATAAACACGGAGTGATGTCTTGTTAACTCGTGAGTGATGCCCTCTAGTGTCTAAATGCTATTACTCATTTAGTGAATGCTATTACTCATTTAGCCACTAGAGGGAAGCAGTACTCTATGAAACATCACTCACCAGTCTACGAGACCTCAGTCAATGCAACACGTGTTCCATTGCGCCCAACCTGCGGGCCAGACGGCACTGGTTTTATGACAGGGGCCGAGGGCCGGATGAAATTCGACCGCGGGCCGGATTTGGCCCGCGGGCCGGACTTTGGACATGTCTGATTTAAAGGCTCAGGAAAACCTCTGCAGGTGTTTTACATTGATTAGCTGCCACATTTGGGACAAAAAGAACCTGTTGAACTCTTTTGAAATTTGTGGAATGTTTTCGTGCGTGCGTCTTTCTGCAGCATAAAACTGACAGGACAACTGAAGTGATCTTTTATTACATCGTTGCTTACCTTTCTGTACCTTTCTCACCGCGTCGCCTGCCCCAAGTGAAAGTTACTATCAGTGTTTTAGAGCATAAATTGCGGTCTGCTCACAATGTGTTGTCATTCGTTGTGATTCTATACCTTAAAGTTTTTCCACATGGCTGATGTGGCTCCTACCCAGAAGCTATTTATCATGCTGGTGAAGTGGTCTTGGCATTAAAGCATGAAAACCTTTTTTTCCAGTATGAGAACAGGTATTTAGTGTGCATAATGATGAAGAGAATTGCTATGTGTATTGTTGTACTACTAAATTCTTCTTTGGGTCCTGATAACCCAGCTGCTTCCAAAAAGGACAAATCTGCAAAGAAAACACAAACACAAAAGGTGAGTTTCCACTTCTCTCTTGAAAAATATTAACTGCTTACTAAACTACTAGACCAGATTGATTAGGATTTGTATTTCCAGTTGTTAATAACAAAAGAGGAGAAAAATGATGGAAACCTGTCCCAAACCATCACACCGGCAAAGTTGAAGAAACAACAAAATGCTGTGGCTGCTGGTGAAAGTGATTCTGACTCCGACAGCAGTTTGGATGTTGACAAATGGAAGAAAATGTTGGTCCAAATGACAGGTAGGTGTGTATGTGTAGGCTTACAGGTACTGTTTGTGTTGTACAAGAGACAACATTTTTGGGTGTGTGACGTAACCCACTTCAGTCTCTAATGTTTCTGCCAATCAAATACCCTCACAATGATCAGAAAGACAAATGTTACGTGATAGCCCTGTGATGCACATTTTACCCTTAAAGCATGCATGCCATACATAGTTTAGTTTCACTTGCATGGTGACTAAATCAACTTTTATTCTAAAAAAAACCCAGACAATTTCACTGTAAAAACAAGTGACTGAACAAGAAAATGTGTGACCACATGTCAGAAGATGACTCGAAAGTCAAATTGGAAAGGATCACGAATCTTTCTGCTATTTGTCTGCATAGCCTTACTTTATTAAAATGATTGCTGAGGAAACAGTTCATTATGACAAGAAAGAAGTGTATGAAACAGTTTGGCCTTACATGAAAGGGGGACGCTGTTAAAAATAGGATTATTTTCAACATTAGGTTAAAACGGTTAATATTCTGGAGAATGATCAGCCACTCTTAATAGTTTGGTTACCTCATTAGAAATGTCTCATCATGCAAAATTAACTTGTTAATACTTGTTGCAAAAATATGAACTGGTGCATTATAGTCACTGCCAAGGGTGCTAGTTTTTTTTGTAAGATATACTTCTTTTGTATACAGAGGTTGACGTTGCCAAGATGGATAGCATCGATGCTCTGGACTCTGCTACACCCAAACCTGTGAAAAAGAACCCCAGGAAAAGTCAAGCAAAGCCTAAAGCTGATGTGCCTTTTAAAAAGCCCACTGCAAAAAAGAGTGGCATCTTGGCGAAAGCAGTGGCGAAGAAACAAGCAAAGTCAAGTACCCCCAAAAAGACAACTCGAAGAACTGGGTCTGCACCTGAGACGGCCTTGGCCACTTTGAATGGCACGCAACATTTGACATCAACCGATGAAGAGAGAACATCAGCATCCAAAGAGACAAAAAAGAAGGAGAAGAAAAAAGTTAGAACTCCCATTGTGGAAAAGGCTAAAGCTCTAAAGCTCCAACACAAGAAGAAGAAAAAGGACAGTTCTGAAAGCGAAGTGGGAGAGACTACACGGGAAAACGCCAGCGAGGCAGAAGATATGAAACCGGAATGTATGGGAAAACCTGAGGAGGATATAGCAAACTGCAGTTCTCAATCCCAAGATGAGCGGATAGCGCCGGTCAACACAACTGGGAGTGCTGAAGAAGTAAAAAGAAAAGAAAAGAAAGCCAAGAAAAGAGAGAAGGGGGCTGCTGATATATCCGAGACCCATGGAAAAGACAAGAAATCAAAGAAGAGAGACCGTAATAAAGAGAGAATTTCTGAGATTGTTGACAGTGTGAAGGGTGACAAGCATGTGTCTCAACAGGGAAATCCAGACCAGATGGAGGAAGCGAGGGAGAACGCGGAGACGGCACTTTGCACGGACACTCCCATTGCAGATGTGAAAGAAAAGAAAGCAAAGGAGAAAAAGAGAGAGAGTCTTCATGTGGAGGGAACTCCTCAGCTAGTCAATCCCGGAACGAAAAGGAAGCGGAAAAAAGACAACGCTAATCCTGATGATCAGCAAATAGTTGAAGATGAAAACACGAGCGTTGATGTAGAGGAGATAACCGAGCCAAATACAGAAGTTAAGAAGAACAAGAAAAGAAAACTTTGCTCAATTGAGCCAGTGACGCTGTTCGCCCTGGGGACGCCAAGTCCTCCATCACAGACAAAAAAAAGTAAGTTTGACTGAATCGAGAAACCTGCTGTTGCAAAGTGCAGTGTGAAAGGGCCTTTACAGTATTACACGGTTTGTTTTGTCACTTCCTTGCTGCAGAGAAAAGCAAAGTGGATTCAGGTGAATTCTCAGCAACACCAACAACCGCATCAACAGCCATGTGACGAGCACAAGGACGTATGGTATGATCATACCATCCATCCAACCGTGGACTGATAAAATGCCATTTTATTTCTTTTGTATAGGAAGAATTGTTCATTTTTTTTAAAGACCTCCCCCTTTTTCTTATTTTAATATGGTCATCTACTAAATAGGACAGGGGTGGCCAACCCGCGGCTCGCGAGCTGCATGCGGCTCTTTGGCTGGTTCAATGCGGCTCCTGGGCTTTCACACAAGCGTTGAAAATGCCTCGGCAGCGGTGATGCCATTCAAACAAGGAACTAACTACACAGAATGTACTACGTCAGCCTGTCATCAATCCAGTTACTTGATTGACATAGAGGGCAACCAATCAGATGACGGCATCTCCGCTCATGCGCAAACAACGGCGCTAAGCTAGTCAGCAAATTACCTCTGAGTTTAAGGCAGGGGTGCCCAATACGTCGATTAGAACTGAGTGAGGAAAAAATGATTTGTTTGTTTGTATCTTTAGCTTTCATTCATTTTCGGCCCGTTCCAACTGTTGCTCATCGTGGTATGCATACATATGTGCACGAGTGCACTGGTGGGCACACCCGTGTGTGTGTGTGTGTGTGTGTGTGTGGCCCACAAAAGTGTTGTTGCTTGGTTCAACTTTTTGTTCATCTTCATTGCTTATCGCAAAAATAAAGAGATGTTTACCTCTACTAAATAACTAACAATTTCATTGCAATGCTTGTGGGTAGACAACATTTTTTCGCTAAGATGCCCGCGGGATCGTAGTGAGCCACTGCCTGAGCGGCACAGTGGCGGCGCGCAGTGGCGGCGCGGTGAAGTAGGTACGTTTTGAAAAGGGACAGACGGAAGGACAGACCGCGTGCGGGACGACGCGCAATATATATATAGATTGTGTTTTAAATCCAAACTGTTGACTGAAGTAATCGCCCTGGACTCTCCCACCTGTCAACCTTCACTCCTGAGAGGCTCCACAGCTCTGTTGTCCCACTCAACTTGATGTTGTCCATGTATTCAAAACAGGTCCCCTTTATCACTTCCTCTAGACTGGGAAAGAGTATGTGGGGTGGGGGTGGGGCGGACGACACAGTGTCACATCAGCCATCTGAGTAGCGTTTACCAAGTCATTCTTCATTTAGATTCCATTTTTAAATTAACATTGTCAAAATCCTCAGAAATTCAGATTACAAACCGTAAATAATTCCCCAATTTATGTAGTCCGCCATGAAAGCACGCTGATTATCTTTGCTTTGAATCAATATAGAACATTTGATTTTAGTTTGGAATACAATGAGCAACATTTTTGCCCATGTTCCGACATTTTACGGACCAAACCAGTAACTGATTCATGTTGGTGCTTTTTCTATACTCTCAATTTGAAATAATGTCCCGATTTTGAATAAAGGGATGCAAATTTGAACATGTTTTTTAAATCGGATGCATCAATTGACAGGCATACATACACTACTGTCTCCTAACGTTCTAAATGACCGTTTTGCATTGTAAAGGGGTTCTGGAGGTCTCAAGAAAAACTTTTCAATTTTTGGTCTCTGTCCCTTCACGGGGTGCTACAGAAGTACAGCTCCGTATCCTCTGTTCACCTGCAGGTAGCAGTGTTGTCCCAAATAGCTAGCTGCCAACCGAACATCCAATAAATCCCAGTAGAAGAAGAACTCATGCTGTTTTCATTTGCTGGTCACAAAACCAAGTTCTGCTATGTTAACCTGCATTTTGAAATAAAGGTTGGGCTTTTTCGAAATCAAGATAATGTGGAGGTTAAGTAGAATCCGACATAAAGCTGGCCGAGCAGGCTACAGCCTTGAGGAGTTACGGGTAAAGAGGCGAGAGCATGAAAAAGGTATATGTGTGTTCTTTGACGTAATTTAACGAATGAATGTAAAATATCAAACGCGTTCATCTTGTCGATGTGATTAGAGTGAGATTTTGTTTGTTTTTTGCCATTGTGTCGAGACACGGTGGTTGTTGTAGTTGTTTTTTCTCTTGTACAGTGCAGTTCCATATCACAGTAAAATACGTCCATAATGACTAATAACACCTCTAATGGGATTGCTCAAAAGTAGGCATTAATTTTCTGACTAAGTGGTGTTGCCAGGGAATTTCATTCAAGGATTGAGATGGTACAAGCTACGTTGACCTTATGTATGAATGTAAAAGTTATTAATCTCTGACTTTCTCAATAGGGACAGAGAATTGCCCGAACCGTATTAATCTTTTGTTACAGCTGAATGTATACAGCCCTTATATTGTCTGCCACTGTGTAGTTTACACTCAAATAAAGTCTATTTCTGGGTTCACAGAGCTTCTCAGATATAGATTTGTCAATAGCTTGAGTGTCATATTGGCAAAAGCTGTCAGCTGGGTGAAATGGGATTTTTGGTCCCGCAGCCCTTCGTCAGGCTCGCCGAGACAGACAATTGGTGAGCAGGAGACTCCTACTGAATGAAGATGAGGGGCAGCAAGAAGCCATCAGGCACACTTGTTCAGATGAAAATGTGAGTAACAGCGATATATTTAGATCAATTAATGTGAAATGAAAACAAAACCAAAAAAAAAGATGTCCTCTGTGCGCAGGATGTAGTCAGTTTGTTCCACAATCTTCAGCACAGCAGTCCAGAGAGAGAAGCCCACCTTAAAACCTTGAGTAAATCTCTACGTGACCTGTCTGCTCAGCTTATCTTCATCAAGTAAGCGAAGGGGCTCCCTTCTATTTTTCTGGATGTGGCCTTCCGTGGAAAAAAAGTTTGAACCGCTCTGGTTACTCTTTCTTGCGCATCACTACACATGCATTCTGTCTAGGCAAGAGAACAGTATCCACGTGCTGGTTGGACTCCTCACCGGCCCCAACACTCGGTGCCGCCTGCAATCTGTCTGCTGTTTCCACGAGCTGTCTCACTCTCCTCACCCCAGCGTGACCACAGCCTGTCTGCCTGCCACACCCTACCTCCTCACCTACCTCTCTGGACAAAGCACCAGATTCACCGTCAGTAACTTTTCTCCCCACACCCAGTTTCATAAGACGGAACCATTCAGCTTTGTTTTTGTGTATTCACAAAGGAGTTATGTCTCTACACGCTTGGGAACTTGTGTCCGGATAGTGATATTGTGAGAGAAAAACTTCTGGCTCAGGGAATTATACCAGCACTTGCCTGCTGTATCGAGGTACAAAATTCACCATCATAAATACTTGAATTGAACACCATAAAAACGTGCCTGAAACCGTAAATTGTAATTATAATGTATGTGTCCAGAACCAGAGGCATAACATGGCAGTGATGGAAGCTGCGGGTTTTACCCTTTCACAGCTTCTCCAAGCCAAAGACGCATCAGAGAAAATTATCCCGTAAGCACCTCAACTACCACATGTATTGTTTGTATGTATGCATGGTGATACAAGTGGGCAAACTGTTATTATTATTAATAGTAGTACTAGTAGTATTAATGTTATTTTGTTAGTGGGGATGGTAATGATGACGGTGATATAATAATATCAATAATATCGATAAGTTAACTGATGTTGATAAGTAAGCATTGAATAAAATGAAATGAAAATTCAGTGATGCAACAGATAATATTTATTTTGTGGAAGATGCCGCTCAAAAAATCCTTTGCAGGCAACTTTGGGGTGTACCTTTGCTGCTTTTTTTCGTTGTTGTGTATCATTTACTTATTCATATTGTAATTGTCAGCGTTGCACAGCCTGTTGTTTTTTTGGTCAGATTCTCCACATTTTTGCATTACGTTTGCTATGTCAAACACTGGAGGGTCCACTGTTGTCGCCTCGTGGTCTCTCTCACCTTTTACAGGTTGGTTCTAGCCTCCAGTTTACCCTCACACCTATTAGCAGTGCTGACACCTGACCAGAATTTTGCCCTGGCCCCCGCCATTGAGTGTGCATGGTGCCTGCACTACCTCACGTGCAGGTGAGTGCTGTTGGCTTATCTCAGCATGAATGTCAATCAACACTAATTTATTTAAGTGTGAATAAAGACGTGACTCTTCTCTGTTGCTGTCTTTTCTGCAAAGTGGGGAGGATAACCGAGCTCTGTTGGCCTGTGGGGCTCTGTTGCAGTGCAGTATGCTGTTAGTGTCGCTGGGTGGCGCTGTCGCTCAAGGAAACAAAGCGGAGGGAGTTGAACTGGTAAGGAAATGTTTGCATATTGTCAGACACTTATCTTAGTTGCCGACGTCATCATTATTCAATATTTTGGCGAAAATAAATAAAAGATGTACAATTTTTAGAACACACAGTATTTTTTTATTGGGGCTTTTTGCTTTCACTTACCTGTTCATCCATCGGATTGAAGTTTTTGTTAAAGGTCAGGTATGAAGGAAACGTGGCCATCCATCTTTTGAGTAATACTTAGGGCTAAAACTATTTCAAGCATACTTTTATCAGGTTTTTTTTTGCACGCAGCCCACCCAAGTTCATAGTTAGGCCCATAGGAATGCCCTTAACTACGGAAATGCTTTTGTTTGGCGGCAAGTGACGTCATTTACAGATTAATGCGTTGCTCTTTGCCATTGTTATCGAGTTATTTGGCCAAAAGTCTCGGCGCTGTGTGGCGATGCACTTTTCACATATAGGCAAATAATTGTTTGAGTGCCCAAAAGGAATGGGGCATGTACATGGATCAGACAATAGGAACGATACAGTTTCACACTGGCAAAGCGAATGAACTTCACACCAGTCTCGACGAGCGTTTTATGTTACAAGCACTTCGAAATCCTGTTTTCTCAACCAAATTTGCAAATAAGGTAGGTTTGTTAATCAATGAATAACTCTCGCTGTTGTTTATGAAAACATTCGATTCAAAGTATTATATGTAAACTGTACATGGATGTAATCCTGTACAAAAACATTCAAACTATATGAGTGCATGGATGGAATCCTCTGTCATGGTTTACACTGAACAATGCTGCTGATATAATGTGCAAAGTGACCGACAATGCAACTGAACTACCTTAGCAATGACAATATAGGACGCCAATCCAATATGAGTTGTGCTCTCAGGGCTCGGGGGAAGACCAAGTAGCTAAACCCATCGTGCACAATTTACAGCACGTCACAGCAGTGTATTGCAAACAATAACACTAGGCTAATAACCGCAGCCTATATAGTTTTTTGTTTTTCCAATCCCGATGGGTCTCGTCTCCATTCCATCTTCGGCCGTTCAGGCACAACATTTTCCACATCCTGATTATCTGGCTCATTCATGTATGATCTAATATAGATGTTGCCAACAACGTCTTCTTCCTCCAACTCCTCAAACGCCTCAATCCCCTCTGATAAGTTTGAATCGATTTCTGACTGACTTAGTACACTTTCCATAGTGAGCCCCGCAATTGTTGTCTTGCAGTGATGTCACACTTCTGCGCTTGACGCTCGTCAGTATCTCACTCCAGGAAAACAATTACTTTGTCAAACTTACAAAATACTATTTCCTTTTCCATGCTTTATTGAAAGTATTTTGTTTAATTACTTTATTTGTGACATAAAAATGTTTCATTTGGGATTTTCTAAAATTACTTCAGAGTTGACCTTTAAATTATCAATTGAACAAATACTAAATTTAAGGTAAAAATGCTCACTTTTATGTTGCCTTGTACAGTACACCATTTTTTTATTTTTAGTGTACCAAAGTTGATGGCACATTATTTATTTACCGGTATGTATTTATTTATTGCTATGTTCACCCCCTCAGCTTGTGTGCCCTCTGCTGAGGTGCGTTGGGAACCTCCTGTCCTGCACAGCAGATGTCCCAGACGCTTGTTTGAGTGACGTTGGGCTCACGGTCGCTCTCTGTGCTCTGCTTCAAGCTTACGTCCAGACTCGGCCTTCTTTGGCCAGAGAGAGTGCCTGGGTCCTCAACAATCTCACAGGTTGTTCTTCATTCTAAACATATTTCAATCCATTTTATTTCAACAAAGTATAACAGCTCACAAGACCCGCAGTGCATTACCTGATGGGCAGCACTTTAAGTAACTGTAGACATCGACAGTGGATAAGAAGTCCACATGCCCCGGCACAAATGCTCGGTTTTGTGATTTTGAAAATTTTGACAGACTGTTATAAGAGGAATTGCAAACTTCTGCAACCAAATATCGTTTTTTTTTCTATTATAAATGTTGCATTGAGGCAACTAGTCTCTTTTTGTTTGTTGGAGATGTTTCACCTGTTATCCATTTCAAAATTTTGATTTATTTCAGTACTTTGGGCTCTTTAAAATTAATCTGAATGATTAGATTTTGTTGAAGGTCATTAAAAACAGAATTAAATGATGGTAGTCAAATTCTTTGTCAAATATTAAGGGTGGGACACATCTTGAAATTATCAATTTGAATACCATTACATCGAATAGTAGCTTGTAAATACTTTATGGTTTTGTTTTAAGGAAAATTCAACCAAACTGATTTTAAAGTGGAAAATGTGCAGAGCACTGAAATAGCATGATCTTTGTTGATAATATCACTTTGCTAATTACAACTGAAAGGATTACCCATTACTCTGTTGGCTCTGAAACATTTTAAAAATTAAATGAACATGCGATGTTAAGTGATTATTGGGATATGAGAATGTCTTATCGAGAGAAATATTTCTTTTTTAATTTAATTTTCTTTGTGAATGTTTCTCAAGTTACAGTAATGTAATGGCATGCGCATATTCAGTTACTGTTATGATGAGGTACTTTTCCGCACTCTCAAGGATTGTCTAATATTATAATTCCTGTTATGTTAACCAGCTCGATCCTGTCTGTTTTGTTCGGCCTTGATAACGCTCAACTTGGTCCCGAATTTGATCCAACTTCTTCCATTCTCTCAAGGCATCAACACAATGGTCTGTACGATCGCTCAAGTTAAATTTGAAGTGTTTTTTTTTTTTTAGCATTGTCACTTATATCTTAACAATGTTGGGCTCCATCACCCTGCCATCTCGCATTCAGATCCTGAGAGTCTTAGCAAACGTGGCCCACAAGAAGGAGTTCTGCATCCAGTTGGCTGAGTTCGGATTGCTCTCTTCTCTCTGTGCCACACTTAAAATGGCAGAGCAAGCGGTGGTGACCTTGAGTCTTGACATCCTTTTCATGCTCTTCGCTAGTGGTTCTCAAGTAAGTCAAACACTTCATTTTGACCCACTTTCATCAAATCATCTTCATTTCTCATCAGAGCTGCCTTATATTCTTCTTCAGGTGGTTGAGGACTTTGTGAGGGAAGGCGGCATTTCACTTCTTGAAACTTTTCAATACTACAGCGAAGAAGATGTGAGGCGAAAAGCAGTATACCTCCTGGAAGAACATGTTCTTTCTTCCTCCTCACAGTGCACTGTAAATACTCCCGTATATTATTTATCAAGTGTCTTCTAACTAGGAATTTAAAACTAAAGCAGTGTTGTGTGTTGCAGGTCAGCTGCATCCCTTCTTCTTGACGGCAAGTCAGATGTGGGCAGTGCAACGTTAAATACAAACGTATCAAAGACCCATCTGAGAAAGAAAATGTACTCATCACATTTTTTAAAAGGCAAACTAAGTTTTTAAATGTACTGTATATTCATCATTGATTTGATTGTAAATATGATCACTCTGGAGAATCAGCGACTTTTTTTTTTCCTGCACGCTAAAGGGTATGATAATAACATGGGCAAAAATACCCCCGAGTGTGAAAAAAAATCTTCATGCATTAACACCATTCTCACTCACCTGCCCTCCATACAACGAAAAAAAACCCTGTTGCTAATACAAAATCTTCTTTTCTGCTCTTGCCTCGCAATGAGATTCATTACAACGAAATCTAATCCAACGGCGACCTCTACTGCTTCGTTCGGAAACGGCAAGAGCAACCACTACACTGGTTTACACATGCGCAGTAGTCCAGGAAGTATTTGTTATTGTTACAGACGCAGCAATAACGTTGCGTTGCTAAAATGGCTACAAAACGGACCTTTGGATGTCAAGCAGCTAAGAGAATAAGAGCTCTGACGCTGGAAGAGAAGGTAAAAGTGATCAAAATGAAAGACGGAGGAAGCAAAATAAAAGACATTATCCAAGAAATTGATGTAAGTCAAAGTGAATGCTGATCGTAAATTTTGCAATTTCTTTCCCTTTTTTTCTTTCTACACTGACTATTTGAAGTGTCAAATAAGTTTATACTCATACTTATGCACAATTGGAATAAAAATAAAGAGTACACATACATTGTGTGTGTGTGTGTGTGTTTACATCCGAGATCAAATTTGCTACAGTGAAAATCCCCCTGTTGTGAAAAATTTCTTGCTGCAAACATGATTTCGTTGTAGAGGAGTTTCACTGTTCAACAAACATATGCCAAGAAAGTAAAATAAGAAATAAAAGAAGTTGTCATGGCAACTAACATGCAATGTATTTTGTCTGCCTCTCACCAGCTGGTTTACTAGTTTGCGTCATCCACCCCAACAAAGATTTATTTACGATTTACATCAAAAGTTGCAATAACCGACTAGGATTATACCTTTGGCCACAATGCAACGTGGTATTAAACTGAAAAGAAAAACCTTTTCCATTTTGAGAATCAGATGTTTTGGTTCCAATCAGTACTTATTAGGTGCCCTCAACACAATTGGGGAATGCAACTTTGGTACGAGCTGGAGTTTGACATGTTTTGGGGACTCCACAGCAATCACAGGATTGGAATAGTATGGAATAAAAAGTTCACAGGAGCAATTTGGTGATTATCCAGTAGGAGGAAAAACACTCTGACAGCTGCACAAAGTTGTATATTTTTTATGTAGCTCACCTCCATTTTAGAAGTGGTACGAGAATTCTGAACGAGAGCAGAATTGGAGTGGAAGTCATTTTCACCGGGAGCTGGCGGGGACAAGATAAGATATCCTTTATTTGTCCTGCATTGGGGAACTGCACAGCATGTACAGCATGTACAGCAGCAAGATTGGGTAGAAAGAAGAAAAACAAAGTCTTCACATTCACAAAATGAATGTTACTGTTTCGATGTACACCGATTATTATTATTATTACTTATTGGTTTATTTTAAATCCATGGTCCACAATTGTGACTGGACAGGCTTTTTCCTAGAGTGGGATGGGACAGGAGTTACCCTCAACTACGAGCTCTAATTTTAATATAGGGTAAGTTACACCTGAGTAGAGGTCTCAGGACCATCCAAACTGCAGTATCTATTTTTTTAATTGAGATTTATTGTCCCAAAAAATATCAATGTTCATGTAAAAAAACATAAAACTGAGATAATAAACAGTCAATATATTAGTGTTATATCATCTGTAGCAGTTTTCTTTTCTTTTCATGAAAGTAAACAAATCACTGTTAATGAAACAAGCGTTTTCAAGGTCTATTTTGGCACCTATTTTAAATTAAACCAGATGGTATGAGTGCAACCTCTGAATTGCATCATTTCAGTTGATAACATCAAAATCAGTATGCAAGAAAGTACAATTTTCTATACCGAACAGGGAACAGGGAAGTTAAACATAACAATTGCTGCACTAAGTACAACTTGCTTTAAATACCTTTTTTTGAAGGTGTGAAGAGATACAAACGAATCCTGGTACAAATTAAACGAGGAAGTCAAAATCAAATCGAGACCCACTTGTTGAGCTGGGCTCAGTGCAGTTGCAGACAGGTCTGAATTCAAACCACTGTGGACTCGCACATGCAGGATACAAGCGACTATTTGGGTTTAACAAGCCCCCAAAGCCCGGCGTCGTGGGGAATATTAGACCGGAATGAATGTTGACCATATGTGGTCTTTCGTTGAGCCGCATTACTGCCAATGTGTTGTGGGTCAAAGCACGCAGAGCACACCTGAGGGTTACTGCACCTAATCGCTGACGCTGCTCAAAATTTGGAAAAAGAGCATCGCAATGTCATGAATGTGAATCTGTAACTGCTTCATTAATGGGCCGTCAGATAGAATTGTGCATATACGTTGAAGGGGTCATTCTCATTTGCATTGGAATGGTGACACCTCGATCCCTGTTCTGGTACCATGGATGAGCGTATGTTTGTTGGTTCGATTCTCTACAACTTTGGTGTCGACCAAGGGAGTGTTGATGGCAGGAGAGTCAAATCTGAGCTTCGACTGTCAGGTGATGTTGTGATGAAGCTAAATCTGAGCTTCGACTGTCAGGTGATGTGATGAAGCTCGCCTACATCTCTCCATGAGGGTCAAAACTACAAGATATACCCAACTTTCTTTTCAGATGTTTTAAAAATGAGTGAAAAGGTCAATTCAGGGGCGGCCCGGTAGTCCAGTGGTTAGCACGTCGGCTTCACAGTGCAGAGGTACTGGGTTCGATTCCAGCTCCGGCCTCCCTGTGTGGAGTTTGCATGTTCTGCCCCGGCCTGCGTGGGTTTTCTCCGGATGCTCCGGTTTCCTCCCACATTCCAAAAACATGCATGGCAGGCTGCTTGGACGCTCTGTCTAAATTGTCCCTTGTTGTGAGTGTGAGCGTGGATGGTTGTTCGTCTCTGTGTGCCCTGCGATTGGCTGGCAACTAATTCAGGGTGTCCTCCGCCTACTGCCCGAAGACGGCTGGGATAGGCTCCAGCACCCCCCGTGACCCTAGTGAGGATCAAGCGGTTCAGAAAATGGATGAATGGATGGAGGTCAATTCAGTTCATGTCAGAATCCAGATCAACATGTCAGTTTTCAGAGGTGAGGGCTTTTATTTTAAAATGCGACATCAGATTTGAATGAAAGTGGTCTGGTTGGATAGCTGGGGTGCTGTAGTGTCCCCCAGACCTTGTCTGTTTGAGGGATAACTGAAAATATATTCTTAAAGATTTTTTTTTAATCGGGCAAAAAGAACTCAGGTCAATATGTCACTTTTCAGAGGCCTTTTATTTAAAAATGCAACATCAGATCCGAATGAGATTGGTCCAGATCGATAGCCAGGGTGCTGTAGTGTCTCCCAGACCTGGTCTGCTTGAGGGATAACGAGGATTCTTTTTTTTTTTAAAGATTTTATAAAAAATGGACGAAAAGATCTACATTTTAGAGTGCAGGTCAACATGTCAGAACTCAGGTCATCTTGTCATTTTTCAGAGGCCTTTTATTCCAAAATGCGACATCAGATCTGTATGAAGCTGGTCTGGTTGGATAGCCGAGGTGCTGTAGTTTCCTACAGGCCTGGTTTGATTGAGGGATAACTAAAATTCATTTTTAATAATCTTTTGAAATAAGGAGAGGAGGTCAAAATGTCATATTTCAGAGGCATTTTAATTTGAAATGGAACATTAGATCTGAATGCCAGTACTGTGGTTGGATACCGATGTGTCGACAACCTGGTGTGGTTGCGGGATCACTCTGATTCATTAGTTAATGATTTTTTTTAAATATCAGGTGAAATTTATGTAATAATAATAATACATTTTATTTATAAGCGCCTTTCAAGACACACAAGGACACTCAGAATTACTATTGACTTTATTTTCTATCTCCACTTGAGAATGCTTCTTGGCACCGTTATGAGAGTTCTTATTCTTCCTGGGTGAACGTATCGTTACCCGGCAGCCAAAGAAATTACTTATTTGATATTTTTATTAACTTATTTTAATCCAAACAATTGACGTCTATGCATTAGTCGAGTTGCTTTTAGTTTGAAGGTGGCCAACACCACTCGCCGGTGGCATACTACCGTAATGCACAGTATTGACAATCGCAATCGCGGCTCACTCTAGTGATGGGAATTCTGGCTCCTTTTAGAGAGCCGGCTCTTTCGGCTCCCAAATGGCTCCTAGGTTTTTTGTTGCTTAAATTAATTTAATACCAAAAATAACGCAATATTATGTGTAAAACGAAGTACTAATGCAAAAAAAGACATTATATCAAATATTTATTATTTATATGGCTTTATTTATATTCTTCTGAACATACTCAACATGGAGTGCTACAAAAATAAAAACAAAGTACAAAGACCCATCTCAAAACAAGGTCGTCAAAAAGTTCCAATCTCTGAATGTGTATATTTATAAGCTTTTAACTATTTACAGTAAAATATAAGTAAGCTTTGAATACCACACAACAAATTCCATCCATCCATCCATCATCTACCGCTTATCCGGGGCCGGGTCGCGGGGGCAACAGCTTTAGCAGGGAAGCCCAGTCTTCCCTCTCCCTAGCTACTTCTTCCAGCTCTCCCCGGGGGATCCCGAGTCGTTCCCAGGCAAGCTGGGTGACATAGTCTCTCCAGCGTGTCCTGGGTCTTCCTCGGGGTCTCCTCCCGGTGGGACATGACCGGAACACCTCACCGGGGAGGCGCTCAGGGGGCATCTGAATCAGATGCCCAAGCCACCTCATCTGGCTCCTCTCGATGTGGAGGAGAAGCGGCTCGACTCTGAGCCCCTCCCGGATGACTGAGCTTCTCACCGTATCTCTAAGGGAGAGCCCGGACACCCTCCGGAGAAAACTCATTTCGGCCGCTTGTATCCGGGATCTCATTCTTTCGGTCACGACCCATAGCTCATGACCATAGATGAGGGTTGGAACGTAGATCGACCGGTAAATTGAGAGCTTCGCCCTTTGGCTCAGCTCCTTCTTCACCACGACAGACCGATACAATGTCCGCATTACAGCAGACGCTGCACCGATCCGCCTGTCGATCTCCCGCTCCCTCCTACCCTCATTCGTGAACAAGACCCCAAGATACTTGAACTCCTCCACTTGGGGTAAGATCTCCTCCCCGACCCGGAGGGGGCACTCCACCCTTTTCCGACTGAGGACCATGGTTTCAGATTTGGAGGTGCTGATTCTCATCCCAACCGCTTCACACTCGGCTGCGAAACGCTCCAGTGAGAGTTAGAGAGCCCCGTTTGAAGGAGCCAACAGCACCACATCATCTGCAAAAAGCAGGGATGCAATACTGAGGCCCCCAAAACGGACCCCCTCAACGCTTCGGCTGCGCCTAGAGATTCTGTCCATGAAGGTTATGAACAGAATCGGCGACAAAGGGCAGCCTTGGCGGAGTCCTACGCCCACTGGAAACGATTCCGACTTACTGCCGGCAATGCGAACCAAACTCTGACATCGGTGGTATAGTGACCGAACAGCCCGTATCAGGGGGTTCGGTACCCCATACCCACGAAGCACCCCCCACAGAACTCCCCGAGGGACACGGTCAAACGCCTTCTCCAAGTCCACAAAACACATGTAGACTGGTTGGGCGAATTCCCACATACCCTCGAGAACCCTGCTAAGGGTGTAGAGCTGGTCCACTGTTCCACGGCCGGGACTAAAACCACACTGCTCCTCCTCAATCTGAGGCTCGACTTCCCGACGGACCCTCCTCTCCAGCACCCCTGAATAGACCTTGCCAGGGAGGCTGAGGAGTGTGATCCCTCTGTAGTTGGAACACACCCTCCGGTCCCCCTTTTTAAAAAGAGGGACTACCACCCCGGTCTGCCAATCCAGAGGCACTCTCCCCGTTGACCACGCGATGTTGCAGAGGCGTGTCAACCAGGAAGGGCCCCACAACATCCAGAGCCTTGAGGAACTCCGGGCGGATCTCATCCACCTCTGGGACCTTGCCACAGAGGAGCTTTTTAACCACATCGGTGACTTCAACCACAGAGATTGGAGAGCACACCCCAGAGTCCCCAGGCTCTGCTTCCTCCAAGGAAGGCGTGTTGGTGGAGTTGAGGAGGTCTTCGAAGTACTCTGCCCACCGGTTCACAACGTCCCGAGTCGAAGTCAGCAGCGCCCCATCCCCACTGTACACAGTGTTAGTGGTGCACTGCTTCCCCCTCCTGAGACGTCGGATGGTGGACCAGAATTTCCTCGAAGCCGTCCGGAAGTCGGCTTCCATGGCCTCACCGAACTCTTCCCATGCTCGGGTTTTTGCCTCGGCGACCACCAAGGCTGCGTTCCGCTTGGCCAGTCGATACCCGTCAGCTGCCTCTGGGGTCCCACAGGCCATAAAGGCTCGATAGGACTCCTTCTTCAGCTTGACGGCATCCCTTACTGCTGGTGTCCACCAGCGAGTACGGGGGTTGAATTGAATCCACGACAGGCACCAACCACCTTACGGCCACAACTCAGATTGGCCGCCTCAACAATAGAGGCACGGAACATGGTCCACTCGGGCTCAATGTCCCCCGCCTCCCCCGGAACATGGGAAAAGCTCTGTCGGAGGTGGGAGTTGAAACTCCTTCTGACAGGGGATTCCGCCAGACGCTCCCAACAAACCCTCACAATACGTTTGGGTCTGCCAGGACGGACCGGCATCTTCCCCCACCATCGGAGCCTACTCACCACCAGGTGGTGATCAGTTGACAGCTCCGCCCCTCTCTTCACCCGAGTGTCCAGGACATGCGGCCGCAAATCCGATGATACAACTTCAAAGTCGATCATCGAATTGCGGCCTAGGGTGTCCTGGTGCCAAGTGCACATATGGACACCCTTATGCTCCCATGGGCTCACCACCCATGAGAGGGTGCAATGTGAGCTGGGCGGCAGCCAAAGGCGGGGACCCTGGCGGTCCGATCCTCGGCTGCAGAAGCTAGCTCTTGGGACACACAACAAATTATAAATTAAAATTTGTAAAACAAAAAGAAAAAAAGCAGCATCCAGGTAAAGGTTTTAGCCTGTCTTTACCGACGATTGGCATAAAGAAAAACCAAGTGCCTCAGCTTTGAGGGGTTGATCCTGTTTCTCCTCTCTGTTAATATTTGCCCTGTTTTGGAGAAGATTCTCTCTGAGGGGACAGATGTTGCGACAACACACAGCCAACACAAAATGGATGAAAATCCCTTGCAATCATTTTACCCAGTTCCTCGTCAATTGTGTTCTGTTTTGGTGTTTTTATAGCTTTTTGCATAAAGTGGCTCATAGAGCTCTGGGTTGTACATCTAGGCAGTTGTGACATTGCAGCAGCAGCAACAGTTGCAGACACACTAGCACCTTCATTAATATCTGGTTCCCTTGCTAGTCTTTTCTCTTCAAATTGTACTGATGGGTGGACATTTCTGATGTGCCTGTGCAGGTTATTTGTGGAGCCTGATCTATGGGATATTTTAACCTTGCACAGTCTACACGCTGCCTTTGAACTATCAATTAAATTGAAATGAGTCCATATTTCATTGGGTTTCCTATTCATTTTCTCAACTTTCCACTTTCCACCGTGTTGTTTTTTTCACTAAGGAGCTCTCTCGTCTCCTCGTCTGTCTCGTTCGCGTGCTGCTCAGTGTGCTGCTGTGTGTGTCTCTTCTCTAACCCCTCCCCCTTCTCTAAACTGCAGCGCGCGCGCGCGTGTGTGTGTGTGTGTGCGCGTGTGTGCGTGTGTGTGTGTGTGTGTGTGTGTGTGTGTGTGTGTGTGTGTGTGTGTAACCCTCCCCTTTCCGGCTCCCAATGAGGAGTCGGCTCCCAATGAGGTGGGAGCCGTCTCCCATCGTTCACTTCAAAGAGCGAGCCGGCTCGTTCGCGAACGACACATCACTCGGAGGCTGGCTTGACCGCAGTCGTGCTTAGCTCCCTCTCTTAATGTCTAAAATTTCTCTCACTCTTTACCCCACCCACAACATTGCTCAACAGTTATTTGATGCACTTCTCTTTTCCAGTGAACGAGTACAGCGAGGTGGGTTGCTGCATGTGTCTCACTGTTTTTTTTAATCAAAATTTATATCAGGATATCTGATTTCATTCTCCAGTGCCAATCGCTCAAAATGAGGGGTGAATTACAAGCAGCCCAGCTAATTACTTGGGGTGGAATGCACATCTGGACAGGCTAACGTTGTTTTCCTCTTGTCTAGCTTCTTCAACATGGATTCCGCTGCGCCAACAACCACCACCACAGAGATCACAAGTGGTCAGAGAAAGAACTGGGATGAAGCCAAGGTGCTGATGTCCAGCAAACCTCTTCATCGCTTCGTCCAAAAGGAGCCTCAGAGTCTTGGGGTAAAACCTGTCCTAAGACTCGTGCTTTTGGTATAGTTTCTATTCTTGCAGGCAGTGAGACAGGATGCTCTTCTCACCACCAGGCTGTCATTCTGATCTGTGGCTGTGTTGAGTTCATGATGGGTTTCATCTTGATCAGCGAACCTCTGGAAAACTCCACCAAAATCTTAATCCCTTTCTGGCAGGGAGCTCTGGTATACTGCATACACATCCACAGTCGAAACTGCTCCGCAAACATGAATTAAATATCACACGCCCACAGCGACCCGGTATGGTGCTGTTCCAAAATCCAACTACAAAACATTTCCTTAAAACTGAGCCATGTATAAAAATCTCATTAGATGCATTTGTGTTAGATGAAGAGCCCACATGATAATACATTGTTTTTGTACTTTTTTTATGTAGTTGCTTATCTGTGGAAGCTTGTCTATCTACACCGGAGCACACCCTTCGAAAAGGATGGTAGGTTTATTTTAATATATGTAGTGTATCAGGTCAATCCAGAATTGGGAGACAATTTATCCATCTTTTTTTTGTTTTAATTGGTCAGTTATTTTACTTTTTGCTGTTGATGTTTTGTTTAGTTTTTTTCAACAAAAATAGCTCATCTCAGCAATCTATGATGCACTTTTTGACCCTTTTTTGGGTCATGTAATACTTGATTTTACTGTGTTTAGTGCAACCCAGTGAGAGACACTCAAGGACCTGAAAAAAATATATAACTGGAAAAAAAATCATCAAATGTCATTCAATCAAATCTATCATTTCATTTAAACAATGGAATTAATTTTTTATTTGAATACTACGGTAATTGAATTGTTATTACTGACAGAAAAGGGATTGCAACACAGTGATACTGTTAATAATTTCTTCTGAAGAGTGCATGCTAGCTACTTGAGATTTTGTTAATAAAAGTGATAGTTATATGTACTTTTTGAAAATAAAAACACTTTTTTGTTTCTTTATTTTCCTTTCATTTAAATTGTAAATGTGTCAGATCATTTTGCCTGACCCTATGTGTGTGTGTATACAGTGTATATATATATATATATATATATATATATATATGGTGGTCCAGTGGTTAGCGCAGGGGTAGGGAACTCCAGTTCCTCGAGAGCCATATCCTGCTTGTTTTAGGTCCCTCCCTACTCCAACACACCTGATTCAAACGATCAGCTCATCAGCAAGCTCTCTCAAGGCCTGAACAATTGAATCAGGTGTGTTGGAGTAGGGAAGGACCAAAAACAGGCCGGATATGGCTCTCAAGGAACTGGAGTTCCCTACCCCTGGGTTCGCGCATCGACCTCACGCTCCCTGTGTGGAGTTTGCATGTTCTCCCCCGGGCCTGCGTGGGGTTTTTCCCGGTACTCCGGTTTCGTCCCACATTCCAAAAACATGCATGGCAGGCTGATTGGACACTCTCAATTGTCCCTAGGTGCGAGTGTGAGCGTGTGAGCGTGGATGGTTATTGGTCTCTGTGTGCCCTGCGATTGGCTGCCAACCGGTGCAGGGTGTTGTTTTTTGTTTGTGGTGAAAGTTTGAGCCTGGAGCAAAAAAACATTTCATGTCTTCCAGGTGACTGTTTGTTTGGCCATGTATGTAGTTGCCATCCTGGGAATTATTGTCTCTGTGGGATACAGAGTAGTCTGCATTTCCAGTTATCGCTTTATCAGATACTATGTAGGTCCACGAGTGGGGCAAGAGTGGAACTACAGCAGAATGGTAAATGGCAGTTTAAACAAACAGATGAGCAGATTTTCCACAATGCCTGAACTAAAAAACTAAATATATTCTTCTTTCCTCTTTTAGCTGCAACTTTATGGTATTGAAGGCATTTTGTGCACTTGCTCCCTCTGCGTATCAGTGCTGCTCATCCTCTTGTCAGCTGTTGCACGCTTGGCTCTGAAATCAACACATACTCAGGTAATACTCTGTCTCCAGCAGATGCCAGCATTACAGTTGCAATTGAAACAAAGTCCAGCTCACTCATCCAACACACTGCATCGTTGGAGGTACTGTATTTATTTTAAAAGCGGAAAAAAAAATCTCAAAGTTGCTCACAGAAAAACATAAGGTGATTGAAAACAAAGGAAAGTGCAAAATATGTATGATGCCGTTTGACAAGTCATTTTATGTTAGTTTTATTAGTTTAAAAAAAGTCCCCAAATTAGTCAAATGTATCATTCTAGATATCTTTTTAAAAATATTATTATTCTTCAAACTCTTTTCAGGCACCAAACGATGTTGTTTGCACATTTGCCTCACAGCTCTAAGGTCCGGCTAACTCCAAATCTCCTGTCAGAAATGTTTAGCACGTAAAGGATATGGATGGACGTCCTATAACATGAAAAACATTACCACCAAAAACAAAACAACAAAAAAACAATTATTAGTCAATATGCACTGGCATATCATCGGAACCTTATAATGACAGATTTCTTTGGACACGATGATATCTTAGGAATGAGATTTATTTTTCATAGAGACTGTCTTTCCCTGATGTGACTTACCCGTACTCTGTATCTTCAACAGGTCATTTTCCAGCAAATTTCAACCCCACAGGATGTTACAACAGCCCAAGAATAATTATGATGGACACACACACACCCCCCTTCTCATGGTCTCACCACCCGTGGGAGGGGTCAAAGGGGTCGGGTGCAATGCGAGCTGGGCGGCAGCCAAAGGCGGGGACCCTGGCGGTCCGATCCTCGGCTGCAGAAGCTAGCTCTTGGGACATGGAATGTCACCTCTCTGGCAGGGAAGGAGCCCGAACTGGTGTGTGAGGCAGAGAAGTTCCGACTGGATATAGTCGGACTTGCCTCCACACACAGCCTAGGTTCTGGTACCAGTCCTCTCGAGAGGGGTTGGACTCTCTTCCACTATGGAGTTGCTCACGGTGAGAGGCGCAGAGCAGGTGTGGGCATGCTCATTGCTGTTGTTTGTGCATATGCACCAAACAGCAGCTCAGCATACCCACCCTTTTTGTCCTTGGAGGGTGTGCTGGAGAGTACTCCTGCTGGGGACTCCCTTGTTCTACTGTGGGACTTCAATTCTCACGTGGGCAATGGCAGTGAGACCTGGAGGGGCGTGATTGGGGGGAACGGCCCCCCCGATCAGAACTCGAGTGGTGTTTTGTTATTGGACTTCTGTGCTCGTCATGGACTGTCCATAACAAACACCTTGTTCAAACATAAGGGTGTCCACATGTGCACTTGGCACCAGAACACCCTAGGCCGTAGTTCCATGATCGACCTTGTGGTCGTGTCATCGGATTTGCGGCCGCATGTTCTGGACACTCGGGTGAAGAGAGGGGCGGAGCTGTCAACTGATCACCACCTGGTGGTGAGTAGGCTCCGATGGTGGGGGAAGATGCCGGTCCGTCCTGGCAGACCCAAACGTATTGTGAGGGTTTGTTGGGACCGTCTGGCGGAATCCCCTGTCAGAAGGAGTTTCAACTCCCACCTCCGACAGAGCTTTTCCCATGTTCCGGGGGAGGCGGGGGACATTGAGTCCGAGTGGACCATGTTCTGTGCCTCTATTGTTGAGGCGGCCAATCTGAGTTGTGGCCGTAAGGTGGTTGGTGCCTGTCGTGGCGGCAACCCTCGTACTCGCTGGTGGACAGCAGCAGTAAGGGATGCCGTCAAGCTGAAGAAGGAGTCCTATCGAGCCTTTATGGCCTGTGGGACCCCAGAGGCAGCTGACGGGTATCGACTGGCCAAGCGGAACGCAGCCTTGGTGGTCGCCGAGGCAAAAACCCGAGCATGGGAAGAGTTCGGTGAGGCCATGGAAGCCGACTTCCGGACGGCTTCGAGGAAATTCTGGTCCACCATCCGACGTCTCAGGAGGGGGAAGCAGTGCACCACTAACACTGTGTACAGTGGGGATGGGGCGCTGCTGACTTCGACTCGGGACGTTGTGAACCGGTGGGCAGAGTACTTCGAAGACCTCCTCAACTCCACCAACACGCCTTCCTTGGAGGAAGCAGAGCCTGGGGACTCTGGGGTGTGCTCTCCAATCTCTGTGGTTGAAGTCACCGATGTGGTTAAAAAGCTCCTCGGTGGCAAGGCCCCAGGGGTGGATGAGATCCGCCCGGAGTTCCTCAAGGCTCTGGATGTTGTGGGGCTGTCCTGGTTGACACGCCTCTGCAACATCGCATGATCAACAGGGAGAGTGCCTCTGGATTGGCAGACCGGGGTGGTAGTCCCTCTTTTTAAAAAGGGGGACCGTAGGGTGTGTTCCAACTACAGAGGGATCACACTCCTCAGCCTCCCTGGTAAGGTCTATTCAGGGGTGCTGGAGAGGAGGGTCCGTCGGGAAGTCGAGCCTCAGATTGAGGAGGAGCAGTGTGGTTTTAGTCCCGGCCGTGGAACAGTGGACCAGCTCTACACCCTTAGCAGGGTTCTCGAGGGTATGTGGGAATTCGCCCAACCAGTCTACATGTGTTTTGTGGACTTGGAGAAGGCGTTTGACCGTGTCCCTCGGGGAGTTCTGTGGGGGGTGCTTCGTGGGTATGGGGTACCGAACCCCCTGATACGGGCTGTTCGGTCACTATACCACCGATGTCAGAGTTTGGTTCGCATTGCCGGCAGTAAGTCGGAATCGTTCCCAGTGAGGGTAGGACTCCGCCAAGGCTGCCCTTTGTCACCGATTCTGTTCATAACCTTCATGGACAGAATCTCTAGGCGCAGCCGAAGCGTTGAGGGGGTCCGTTTTGGGGGCCTCAGTATTGCATCCCTGCTTTTTGCAGATGATGTGGTGCTGTTGGCTCCTTCAAACGGGGCTCTCCAACTCTCACTGGAGCGTTTCGCAGCCGAGTGTGAAGCGGTTGGGATGAAAATCAGCACCTTCAAATCTGAAACCATGGTCCTCAGTCGGAAAAGGGTGGAGTGCCCCCTCCGGGTCGGGGAGGAGATCTTACCCCAAGTGGAGGAGTTCAAGTATCTTGGGGTCTTGTTCACGAGTGAGGGTAGGAGGGAGCGGGAGATCGACAGGCGGATCGGTGCAGCGTCTGCTGTGATGCGGACGTTGTATCGGTCTGTCGTGGTGAAGAAGGAGCTGAGCCAAAGGGCGAAGCTCTCAATTTACCGGTCGATCTACGTTCCAACCCTCATCTATGGTCACGAGCTATGGGTCGTGACCGAAAGAACGAGATCCCGGATACAAGCGGCCGAAATGAGTTTTCTCCGCAGGGTGTCCGGGCTCTCCCTTAGAGATAAGGTGAGAAGCTCGGTCATCCGGGAGGGGCTCCGAGTCGAGCCGCTTCTCCTCCACATCGAGAGGAGCCAGATGAGGTGGCTTGGGCATCTGATTCGGATGCCTCCTGAACACCTCCCTGGTGAGGTGTTACGGGCATGTCCCACCGGGAGGAGACCCCGAGGAAGACCCAGGACACGCTGGAGAGACTATGACACCCAGCTGGCCTGGGAACGCCTCGGGATCCCCCGGGGAGAGCTGGAAGAAGTAGCTAGGGAGAGGGAAGTCTGGGCTTCCCTGCTAAAGCTGTTGCCCCCGCGACCCGGCCCCGGATAAGCGGTAGAAGATGGATGGATGGATGGACACACACACACACATATTGAGTTACTTTCAAAATCTAACAGGTTCCAATACTGCATGATGTACAGTATCTCTATTTTACTTTTACAAAGCCAAGACCTTTCTTTGATGACACTGTTGAGTTATTCATTTAACGATGAGTTCATTCATGTGATTATATTTTGCATCTGCCCAGAGCCTTTAAAATCACTAGTGCAAACTAGTGCACGTTACATACAGTATTATAGTGTATCTTTAACCAATCCGCTTTAAAATTCCTCCTGCTGCTAACTGGCCCACAATAACAACAGTATTTTTTAGTCCTCTGATTGGTTGACCTGAGCAAGCCATGTTTGCCTCGCAAAATACTTCTGTACCTATTTGTACATGTAATATATTTCATAATGTCTTATTGAGTATGACATACCGTATTTGATTCACACTTTAAAATGTTTTCGTCACTTTTGATAAATATTGATCCTCAACTGCCTCATATAATGAATATATGCAACACTGTTCTCGACTGTTTTATGCACTGATGGCGACTTGAATTGCAAATGATGGTGGTGGACTAGAGGTGGCTTAAATCAGTTAACCCACTGAAGGCCCAGGTACAATGTAGTAAAACAGTGTAGCCAACAGAAGAGGAACCTTTTTTTAATTGATCACGCCACTTTTGTCTTGCATTCCTACTTTATTTCACAGCAGTATGGCCAAAGGCAGCATCATGACAGCTTCAATGTAAAGTACCAGTATGTGTGAAGGGCCAGAAACTTGTGGGTATTTTTCTCTTTGACACAACCAGAAGATAATTTGCCTGCATGTGAATGTGCCAAATGTCTATTTGTAAAATGTGTCTATGGAGCACTTATGTTTAGTTTCACATCATGCAATAGATGTTAAATTTGACTGGCATTCATATTTTGCACAGTAGCTTTCAGCACTTTATACACACAGCAAATTGGATGCATTTATAAATTACAAGTACCATAACAAATCATTTGTTTTGCATCGATAATGCAGATGAAATTCTAAAACTGCAATATTTATTATTAAAGATCTGAACCATTGTCAAGGTAGAATTTCTTAATTAGGCCCAATTCAATAACTTTTGATGGTCGGAAATTAGACCAGTGGCTTCTATTATGCAAGTTAGCTGGAAGCATATTCAAACGTGTTCAAGGTCTTTTAGAACAGACTATACTTTTTTTTTTTTTTTTACCAAAACAGACAACATCCATTGCCCTCATGAGTGGTAAAAAAAAACCCCATGTAAATTTAAAAACAAACAAACAAAAATTCATTTGGTCACTTAATTTATTTCTTTAAGAAGGCAGCAGTTCAATGTAATATGGCAATCTTTCCTCTCGATGACGTCCATTGTTCAGAGGTGTTTTCAGGTCATCCATATTTGGTCTTAGTGCATCATCACTTGAGGTCAGAGCATTTAATAGACATAGTTGGTTGTGTACAGAGACTGCATGGAGGCCTGGTCGGCCGAGCCTGTGGCCTTGTACTCTCCTTTAGCAGCCAGGCCGTTGATCTGAGGAGAGAGTTAATCATCAGCCATGTTACCTGTGCAACATTACGGAACAAACAGCTTCTGACAAATCATTTACCAGTCATAATAAAGTTGGGTGATAAGAGTGGGTTAATACTCCCACGTGTGTTTACTCGACCCCCCCGCCCCCCCCTGGCGAGCCCCTCGTTGTCGCTGAAGCTTACCATGGCCCTTTTGCAGAAAACTTCTTGTGCAGTGGCTTTGTTGGCAGCTTTTCCTTGCCAGGCTGCAAGAGTGGACGCCTGCAGCGCACGGCCATATGAGAAGGTGAGCCTCCAGGGGCGATTGAGCGGCACTTGGTTGATGGCGTTCAAGTTGAGCGAGGCCTCTTCCTCACTCTGGCCCCCAGACAAGAAGCAGATGCCTGCAAGGTCACAGGAAGTGATGTTGACAAATGATGCAGTGAGTCGCTCCTTATGTACTGTCAAAAATTAACTACAAATGTATCTTTAACTCTCTATACTAGCGAGATACAGTGACAAGAAGAACAATAAATACTCATGGCAGAAGGTACAGTACATGAAAAACTTGTGTACCCAGTCTTTGCTCCATTTGTTGGTGGCGTGTTGTGAGATGTTTTGGGAAACATTGTCCGAGTGTGTGTCTTCACACAAAATGCTCACCCGGCACAGCGGCTGGCACTGTGCGCCTCAGAGCAGTCACCGTAGCCATGGCGACCTCCTGAGGTGTGAACCTCTTGGTGCAGGAGTGTCCAGCAGTGACCATGTTGGGCTTCAGCAGTGTTCCCTCCAGGTAGACGTGATGATCAGACAGAGCCTTGTACACAGCAGCCAGAACCTGAGGAGACGCATACTTTTCAATATTCTATTTTAGGGGGAAACATTTGCTCATTTAAAAGTATACAACAGATGGCTTTCCCACCTTTTCTGTGACATACTGGCATCTCTGCAGGTCATGGGTTCCATCGGGAAGAATCTCAGGCTCCACGATAGGCACCAGTCCATTCTAATCAAAGATAATATGTTTGAATTATATCCTCCAAGGAAGACAAACACCACATGCACAGCGACGAGAGTGGGCGATGCCAACCTGTTGACAGATGCTGGCATATCTAGCCAACACGTTGGCATTCTCGGCAATGGCAAGAGGTGTGGGGCAGCTGTCTGAGATCTTGAGCACACATCTCCACTTGGCAAAGTCACAGCCGTCCTTCTTGTACTGGGCACAGCGCTCTGAGAGGCCATCAAGACCTGCGGAGAAACAGAAAAAGGATCATAGTCATCTGAAGATATTTCGTGACGAAGACGCAACTGGGATCATTTTTACCTTGTGTGGTTGTCTCTCCATCGGTTCCATTCAGACCAGCTGTGCCTTTGTCCACCTGAAGGAGGAAGCTGTCATTAACTTTCAAAATAAGGGCTGATGAAAGGTGAGCTGTGCCTCACAGTCAGACAGATAGAGTGCATCTCTGTCCTTCAATGAATTATCTACAGAAGGGAATACATCTACAAGGTCCGAATGTAAACCACACACACAGAAAAGTGTCTCGGGCCAAATCAGTGACTATGATGGTACACCTATTAAACACCTGCTGTAGCATCTACACTAATCTATTATTGCACTCCACACTAACTACAGGGCTAAAATGGTACAGGTAAGCTGTAGTGTCTCATTAGGTTGTGTTGTTCCCTCTTTGAATGAATGACTCAATTGGAAAATCAGTCCAAATACAAATCAAAATGTCTAAAATCTGACTTCCCTTTTCCTTTAATTCCTGTCACTGTCTGTCATTAAATGGACATGATTGGCATCAAGTCAAGTTTTTCATTATCTCATGGGACAATTGTGCTTCACCTGTTGTTGTTGTCTTGGCTGCTAGCGACTTAAAATGTAGAGACTTGTCATTTTCCTAGTCTAGCAACAACTGCAATGATCAGTGAGTCCAATATTTTTTAATAAAGTATTCTGTCAATTAACCCATCAAATAATCAGCTGAATTAATTTTTTCAGTCGTAAAAACTAAGATGTGCATGGAGGTTTGTACTATTTTTCTCTAGTTCAGTGCATGATCCTCCCCTTCTAATGTAGTATGTGACTTTGAATGTGTATGATGTTTGAAGGTGGGACCTGGCCTTGTCTGACCGTCTGCGTGATAAGTGACTTGAGAGCTGTGGCCATTGGCGGCTGCAGATAATGAATGTGCTTACGGTGTGTTGTTTGTTTAATGAAGCAATTGAAAATGTGGATGTTGCTGTGCTCGACTGTCTGCAGAGGCATTACATTTAATTCTAACTTGCAATGGCAGGCTATATTAAATTGGCTAAAATGAATACGTGCCTTTGTGGATGATTGTAGACACGCTGTTGTGGTGCATGTTGCCTTTTATTTTTTTAATTAGGTGTGAAATGGTTCCATACTTTGCAAATTCTCAGTTTTGGCTTGCCGTCATGGCAATTTACTACTATAACGCAGTGACAGTGTGTGTGCCAAAATTTCCATGGGGCTGAGATTTTGCTTCAGCTTTGCTTGCAATCAAATCATTGGAGTTACTGTATTCCATTCAGTGTTGCAGCCTTAGTTGGTACTCTATTATTTTCTCCCCTTTTAAAAATTGCATACATATATCGGTGAAAGTCAAACCACCACCCATCACAAGCCATCGACACCGCTACACGTAAAAAGATTCGTGAGAGCTTTGTCCACTCACCTTGATGCCCACAACAATGCCCCTTTCTTTGATGACTTGTGGAAAGGGCTTTCCGTTGTCTGACTTCTGGTAGAGCGTTTCGTGGAACAGGATGACCCCTCCTATGGCGTTAGGGACGGGGTCAGCGGATGTGAAGAGGAGGTCGCGGAAGCAACGACGGTTTTCCTCGTTGTTCTCCACATTGATCTTCTGGAGACGCTTTCCCATGGTGCCTTGAAGGTAAGAAGAATAATCAATGATTGACTCACAGCTTTTTTTTTTTTAATGACTCTTGCTCTCATTTGAACTAACCGGTTGACTCATCTGCGGCCAGGATTCCTTTTCCCGGGGCCACAATCCTCTGGGCGATTTCCGAGAGCTCCTTCTTCTGCTCCGGAGAGAGGGATGGAAATTGCTGAGTCATCCTGGAGAGGGGACAAACTGGTTATTTAAGAAGTGAGCAAGCCAGGCTATTCAGAAAGTATGAGGAAGATGTATTTTTTTCTCTGCCTAATTGCGGGCCTCTCTTACATCACCTCTGTAAATGTTTGTTTTCATTCAACGTCAATACTTTTTTCCTCCCAAATGTGCAGCCCTTGATGGGAAGTAACCAAGTAGAAATAGCTCAATCCTGTTCAAAAGTAGATTTTATTGAGGTACTTTGCTTGAATATGTCATTTTGTGATGACTGATTTATACCTCTTCCTCCCTACATTTGAAAGATTTATACTTTCAATCCCTTCATAAGAAATATGTGTGTCACGACCGACATAAAAAGGACAAATAGAAAATGGTGAACCTCAGTTGAGATCTTGGAATCTTATGAGGAGGAAAAACAGGGCCAGTAGTGACATGCTGGACGTGAACCAGGGGAGCGGTTACAACGACAACACAAATGATTCAGAGAAGACGAACTGATTTCCCATCGATGGCCATATTTAAGCCACCAACAAGTCTTGCGTTATCGGCTCAAAAAATAGTTGGTGGTCAATGCTTGGTGTCTTTGTGTCAGACCAAAAAATACAAAACAGCAGTTTCTGGCAATGAAATGAAAACATTTGTATTTCCTTATCAAAATGGCTCTTGTATAGGACTGATAGTAAAAAAGAATATATATAACATCTACGATTGTACCGGTACTTAAGTACATCTCAGAGGCTGTACAGACAACAGCTTGCACTTTTCTTGCACTAATTCACGTGATTTGCATGTTTCAATCATGCTCACGATACAGTACTCGGTTAACGAAATATCCACAAGATCCAGCTTGCACAAGCACACAGAACTCGTCGAGCAAGTTTTGGAAACTAAACCGCAGAGAAATACTGCGGTTAAAAATGCATGCTGAATTTCATGAAAAAACACCCTCGCCTCTGTCCACCCCACTCTATGCACAAATATAGAAGAGTAAAAATGGAACACTTACTTGACAGGAGCACCGATGTGACGTGGAATCACTCAAAGTGAAGGCAGAATGGAGCGCCCAAAGGTGAATTTAAGCGTGAGGAGGAGGCGCACCCGATGTGATGTGGCGGGGCGTGCGGCCACCCCGGAAATGCAATTGGCCCAAAGCGGATAGACATGGGCGGCGTTAAGAGACATCAATCATGCTCCTTTGTGGACTTCGGGGACAGTCCAGGCAAGCGTTAAAACAATCAAACGGGAACATAATGTGTCAACAGAGCAATAAGTTGACGCTAGTATGTGCCAATGTCGCAATACAGGATTCTCCGCTTGTGGAGATGCAGGAAATTGCGTTGTGGATGCATTGTAGTTGTGGCTATTTTGGTCTGCTGTACTCATTAAATTCGCCATGCTGTTTCCGCTCTTTAGTCCCTCTTTAGTCTTTAGTCCCGCAGACTACACAACTATTTATTGTTATTATTATGAAACTGAACTGAACTTCTACAATGAGCTAGGGCAGCAGAAAACGTTAACGTGGGCATTATGCATTTGAGCACAAGCAGCACTTACGGCTGTGTGATTACGTATCCACTATATAACATAGCTCATTTAAACGTCAATGCGCACTAATACTGTACGTTTTATGGACTGAAGGTGAGCCACCGAGTCCAACAAGGTCTTCTCTGCTAACCTAAACACTGTCAAAAGTACTGAAATACATTCCACCACCTAATTCTCGTATCTGTTACATTAAACTAATTAATCCCTCAGCAGTTTGTTGGCCTCACAGTTTAGATGTGATGGACAGTTGTATGGACAGTTTGTCTGAGCGTCAGGGAAGGCCCTTTTCTTTGCAGCAAAATTGTACCGCAACGCATGAATGCAAAGGAATTCTTGGATTAGTTTTGTGTGGAACTTCACATCTACCGGTAATCATCAACAACAAAGATCCGACTTCACAAATATTACTCTGAATGAATGGAAAGAAATTCGCACAGACACACTCTGTGAGTCTTTATAGAGCACTATCAGTCATGAAAAATATAACTCCACCCCTCCCAATTTCCAGTCCATACGTCACAATATTTTTGTCCATTCTAGTTCTAGTTCAGTTTTGAAGTGAAATTAAGTTTCTATTCTACTTGTGGAAGTTGTTTTGAGTTGAAAGCTTTGCATCTGCCATTCGTCACTGCCCACCAAACACGTCCTGAACAAGCTGTTGACACTACAGATCCAGTTTTTACACAACATGGACTCTGTACTGGGTGCACTCCACCATTCAGTCTTGCTGATCAATGTTCAGTCAATGGTCCATGAGTCGCTTTTATATAAGGACTGGGGAAAAAAGAGGGGCAAAAGGGCAGTTCATTGTTGGAGTCAACAGACAGAAAAATACCAAAGAAAACTATTGTGTCTTGAATCTGATGGCATGTTGACGCTTTAAATCTTGTTGAACTTTTGCAATTCTAATAATAATGGAATTTTCGCGCTTTGTGCCAGGGTTCAGTCCTTATCCGCCTGTAAAAAACGATGTCAGAATATCCACAGATAATAGAACCGTACTCTACCGACATCCCTTTATAGTGAATAGAGAATATTCTGACACCATAAAATGGATACAGCAGTAATGCAGTAGCCTTGTTTGGCAGTGATTCCTAAACACTATGCTGATTGCCAAATCATTATATATTTGCTGCTCACCGATGTGTCAGTCAGTCAATTCATCTATCCAAGACAGCCAGCCAGAACAAATAAATACTCTGCCATGGCCACCACACAGATCATTATTAGTACCGTATGCATAGTTTGTGCGGCATTTTTGAATGATGGTGAGCGTTTGGCTTTTTGTCGTTAAAACACTGCTTCAACTTTAGTTCCCATTCTGAACGTGCGAAGACATGTTAAATCGCTCCGTGGCACCAGATGGCGCACTTGCAATTCGCTGTTGATGATTCGCTGCAGCTTCCGCTTCCGAGAGTAAAGAAGCCGCAGTATCAATATTTGCGAATTAGATTTCACATTTCATTTCAGATCCCCCCCATTAAAAAGAGGTAAGCCTTTTTACGACAACCTTTGGTCGAGTTGTACACAATAACATGAAGCGGTAAATTTAGTGTTTGGAAAAGACCGTTACACTTCAATCGGTACGTTAGTGATCCTGTTAGCTTGTGGCTAACATTGGTACCACGGTAGCCTGATGCTAATGTGGGCTTAAGATACAAGCGAGAACTTTGTATGTTTGTCTATCTATTGTGTGTCATTCAATTTTGTTCGACTTTATATGCCGGCCCTGATAGCCACCTTTGAACACTCATTTGTTGCTTATTAGTAACCGAAGAAGCATACACACAGGGCAGAAGAAAATCTCTCACCATTAGACCACTACGTGTCTTGTGTTTTTACAGGCGTCTCGGAATGTCCGGGCAGAAGCGTCCTGCAGACCCCAGTGGCCCTACCTCAACCTTTGGTGTGCAACTAGAGAAGCGGAGAGAGCGGGATGGAGAGGACGGAGGTCCCGGTATAAGTGCGGCAGCTGCAGGTGGAAGCACAGCAGTGGAGACGGTCATCAAACTGGGAGGGGTCTCTAACTCGGTCAGTTTGTGTATTATTCTCTCTCTGTCTTCATTATGGATAACTTAAAAGACAGTTTATTTGTGTGGGTGTTCATTAGTAATGTACTTTCATGTGTCTTTCAGGAAGAACAGGATATAAAAGCTCTCCAGGCTAAGAACCGGAAACTAGGCGAATCTTTAGATCAAAGACAGGTGCGTTTTATAAGCTTTTTGCACAAACCAGAACTCGTGGCTGAGTTCGGAACCACCATTGATCCAAAATTTTGCAGTGCATTTGCGATGTGCATTACAGTATAAATTATCATCTATGCCCTCAGTGTATCCTACAATGTGTCTTGAAAAGTAGTAAGCAACCAATGGTGACTATTTTTTGTTGTTTTACTGAAGAGTTTATTTTCGGGCTTGCTGCTTTGCAGGGGATTGAAGATGAATTGCGAGAGCGAATCGAGAGATTAGAGACCCGCCAGGCCACAGATGACGCAAGTCTGCTTATCCTCAATAGATACTGGAACCAGGTGAACACTTTGTGAAATCGAAAGACGAAACAAAAAATACTGACTTAAGCACCTTAAAGGATGTCCACAAAATATCAAGGTGTCATCTGCCCTTGCTTTCAGTTCGATGAAAATATTAAGATGTTCGTCAGATTGTATGACCAATCGCCAAGTGAACCAGAGAAGTCTCCAACGGGAGAGGGTAGGAACCTGAAACCGGAAACCCCTGAACCTGATGGAGACTCCAATCAGGAGAGGGCCAAGGACAGAGGTAATGGGAAAAGAAATGTAGAATGAATTTTGTACAACATTATGTGTTCGACCTAAAATTCTCTGCAAGCAATTTCAATTAAATGTCCGCTGGAAGTTAAGATGTGGGCTTTTGGAAATAAAAATAATTTCTTTTGCAAAAGCAGACATCCATGCAAAATAATACATGATACATACAATATTGTACACCAGGGGTGCCCAAACTTTTTGGACCGAAGATCTACTTTTCGATCAACTAACCTCCCGGGATCTACCCTTACCGGCACGCGCACACACACGCACACATGAACGCCATGATGAGAAACGGCCTGAAACTGAGGCATGCGATGCACTTTTGCAGCCTGTTTACTATTGTAGCTCACACGTACAGTTTTAAAGTGCTTCCCTGGGCCCTCTGAGATTCCTATTCTTTGCCCGTGCCCTCGGTGAATTGTACATGAAGCAAACTCTGAATGAGAATAATGACGATAAAAGATGGAGCGCAACAGCTCTGATTACAAGCTGCAATTGCAGACTGCTGAGCGCAAACAACTTCCGGTGACGTACTCACGCACCACCGTAAATTCGAGATTTACCTGCTTCATTTTATTTTTTAATTTAATTTTTTTTGTGTGAAAATGAGACTGAGGATGATTACGGTGCAGCGTACATTCATTCATTCATCTTCCGTACCGCTTGATCCTCACTCGGGTCGCGGGGGGTGCTGGAGCCCATCCCAGCCATCTCCGGGCAGTAGGCGGGGGACACCCCGAATCGGTTGCCAGCCAATCACAGGGCACACATAGACGAACAACCATCCACGCTCACACTCACACCGAGGGACTGCTTGGTGCTTTCCACCGCCTTTATTACCGATTCGTCTTACTGTTTATTGTGTATGTTAAATCGCTCCATGTACAGCACTTTGTATGCAGCGATGGCTGTTCGAAAGTGCTCTATAAATACTGTTGTTGTTGTTGTAGGGACAATTTAGAGTGTTCATTCAGCCTGCCATGCATATTTTTGGAATGTGGGAGGAAACCGGAGCAGCGTACATTAACACAAAAATATTACTAACATGTACAAAAAACACACAAATTGTTTTGTTTTTTTCTCCTCGACACTCCTCGTATCTACTTGGGACCTGTCTTAGATCTACCGGTAGATCAGGATTTACCTAATGGGCACCCCTGTTGTACACTATATAGCCCTCTTCCTCAACTGGCGGACCGCGATCCACGACCGGACCGCCGACCTCCTCTGTCCGGACCGCCGAACTCCTCTGTCCGGGCCTCCTCTGTCCGGACCCTCGGCAAATTGTATAAAATAATAAATTATAAAGTGATTTTTATGTTATACATTTTCTATTTTTGGACTATAATCTGTGCATTACCGCGATCGCTTGTTAAAATTATCCGTTGTATTATTTGCGTGCACGAACAGATGTATTGCAAAGGACGCAGCAGCGCGACTCTGTGTGTGTATAATGTTTGACGAACTGGAGACTGGGGCATGTCGGCGATAACGATGCACTGATTGGCTCCTCTGAACTTAAGGTGTGCCCATACATCAGCGTCACACATTCAAAATGGATGATTGTGTCAGGAACCAGACGCATGCGCGACGCCACAGTGTGCTCACAGCTTCAGCACAGGAGAGCCACACACAGACAATTAGACAAGACAAATCGCGGGACGTTTCGATTGTGTGCAGTTTTGCTCCCGTCTACCCGGGGATCTTTGCAGCTGTTTAACAGCAGAACACCGCAACATGTTAAATGAACATCATCCCAATGGCGTCCTCAAATAATATTTGCATGCCTCAGACATTGCATTCACCTTTAGTGGAAGAACAGCACTGCACATTCCTGTGCTCCCTTGTGTCAGTATTTAAAATGGTTCTTAACTCCTCTTCTGATATATTTTTCAATGATTTCAGAGGGGATGTGAAAAGGGGAATTGTACAAATGAAAATAATATTTTTGTTTTCATTTTTAGTATTTATTTTGGTGAAATGAGTATTTTGTTTTGCTTTTGTTAAATTAAGGGAAAAAAGACAACTACTGTTTAACAAAGTTAAAGTAAAAAATGTCTTATTTCCCTAAAAGGGCTATTTCTATTATTAAGCAGGCACAACTTAAAAAAATAAAAGAGTTCTTCTGCCTCAACACAATACCTCTCATTATTTGCTGTGTACTGGCAAAGTGAATAATTGTTATTTTCATGCACACCATTATTTGTTGGTTGTGAGGAGTGTTGATTTGTATAAGCTTGGCTAGACCATGCTAAATGGGCATATAGCCCTGCTCCCCATGACCACCGTGCATGGGCACCTTGGTCTCATTAAAAAAAAAAAAAAAAAGTGGACCGACAGCATTTCTAGTTGAGGACCACTGCTATATAGTATAACTTTTTTCCTCAATTTTAATTGTCGTTTTCAAGAACCTTAAGTTTGAACTAGACTGAATTGCATTAAACTAAAAATAATGATACGTTCCACTGTTGTCACACAGGCCACCAGGGTGAAACATCCAACTCTTTCCTTGCCACCCTGGCCAGCAGCACCAGTGAGGAGATGGAAGCCGAGCTCCAGGAGAGGGTGCAGTCCAGTCAAATGCAGGCCACTCATGTTGTGGAGATCTACAATTGTCTCAAGAGCACAGTAGACCAACTGAAGGCAGACATGGATTCTGGAGTTGGTGAGTTAACGAAAGAAACATGAGATAATTTCGCTGGTCAACACATTTTTACCAAATCTTTTATTCAGAGGTCAAAGTAAACCTTTGTAGATGATTTATTTTTTGCACTAGGTCCGAATCTCCCCTTGTGTTTTTCTTTTGCATATTAGGTTTACTTTTCATAATAATAATACAATGTTAGAATATGTAATATAGCTAGGAGTATATATATGAAATAAGGATGTGATTCATTTTTGTATTTTGTTTTTTTAATCAGCGTCATAAAATGTTTAAGGACACATAAAGCCATATTTGATTAACATTTTCTGTTGACCAGTGAACCTGAATAGATGAAGGACCACATGTTTTCAGTGACTTGCACAAAGCACCATACAATAACTCATACTTAATCACTGTTGGCGGCTGTTATTTCTCAGCTGGGAGTATGTGCCATGTCGCTTCCAAATTAAACATGCTGCTGACCAGTGAAAATGAGCGTCTTCAACAACTCTCTGAGGACCTCAAGCAGAAACATAGTCACATGACCAGTGAGGTAGGCATAATATAAAATATATATTGTTTTTCCTTTTTTTTTTAATGAGAGAAACTTCCTTTTTGTGGTCATAGCAACTTTGCTTCAAGTCATCATATAAAGCAGTTGTTTGCCTTTTTTCCTGTTTAGATGATTTAAAAAAAAAATAAGGCCACATTCGTGACAATTCACAAAGCTATAAAATACTGCTGGACAATCACTCATGAACATTTATCTACATAACATTTATATTTTTTCCTCTCTTAATTATTCTTTTTGTTGTCTGCCCTTCCTTAGCAGTGAGACGTTCATGCTTCTTGGTATCATGTGGCTATTTGTCCTGTGTAGTAGTAATAATTTGGCAGCCATCATACATGTCTTCTCTCCTCCTCTCCCATCTAGTCCCGAGCTCTTGGCCGTGCAGCAAACAAGGCAGACCAGCGTGTCAGCGAGCTTCAAGTTCTGAGTGAAGAGCTTCAGTGGGATATGGAGAAGATCCGTCGACGAGAAAATCGCCTCAATGCGCACATGAGTGAGATACTGGAGAGGGTAAGGCACATTTTTTTGCTGCATGCCAGCATGTCTGTTAATTAAAAATCAAACATACTCTCATGCACCGTAGGTGAACAGCAAAGGTTACAAAGTATGTGGGGAGGCCAGTAGCGTATGCGGAACCATCACTATCAACAAAAGAAAGGTAGGAATATCACAAGTTAAGAACACTTGTTTCAGCACAGTGATTTTTCACTTTTTGTGTTTTGGCGACATTCTTCTCCTGCAGTTTGAGGAAATGAACAGTGAACTGGAAGAAAACCAAGAGCTGGCAGACAATCGTCTCATTGAGCTCCAGAAGCTCCAGCAGGACCTTCAGAATGTGTTACAGGAGAACAACAACATGAAGGTGTGTCTCAAGTGCCATTGCATTATTTTGAGGACATCTTTACAAATGGAAAGCTTCACCGCATTGCCGGTTTTTAACTCTTGCCTTCTGAATGTGTACTCTTGCCACTCAGGCTGAGCTGCTGAGTCGAGCGGAGGGCATGGTGAAGGATACCTCTGAGTATCGCTGTCTGCAGTCACAGTTTTCTGTGCTGTATAACGAGTCTCTGATCCTCAAGGCTCAGTTGGACGAGACACGGGCCCGTCTCAACACAACTAGGACGGCACGCCTTCGACAGCTGGAGCACATGGAGGTAAGCTCGCTCTGGCTGGCTGGTTGTCTGCGTGTCTCTGTCTGTTTGTACATACAAAATGAGAGCTGCCTCGCTGACGGCATTATTATGTACAGAACGATGAGGTGACTCTGCAGAGGAAGGTTCGCACTGAAGTATTTCAGCTGGAAGATACCCTTGCTCAAGTTAGGAAGGAGTACGAGATGCTGCGTATTGAATTCGAACAGACTCTTGCCGCCAACGAGCAGGCAGGTGAGGAGTCAAAGAGTATGGAACATGACTTGGAACTCCAAACTGCCTTTGCTCATCAGTCTTTGCAAAGGCTGACAGAGATGTGAAATGCACTTTGCTTGTTTCTCGGGACTTCCCTCAGGCCCAATAAACAGAGAGATGCGGCATCTGATCAGCACCCTGCAAACTCATAACCAGCAGATGAAGGGAGAAGTTGTGAAATACAAGCTGAGATTGAGAGAGACACAAGCTGAACTTAACCAGGTTTGATGCAAAAAGGAATTATTTATTTCAAATTGGATGACTTTTGAAGTCGAATGGTGATGGACATGATGGTGAAATAATGTATTTGATGTTGTCCTCCTAGATTCGCATTTCAAAGGGAAGTACCATTCTGCAAACCCAGTCAAGCACGGAAATGGACATGAAGGAGGAGACGACATCCCCTACGACAGCAGCTGTCTCAGGAGAGCCAGCGGTCAAGTTAGAACCTCCTGATACTGACTCTTCTACACCAAACAGCACTGGTAACTATCAGTGTTGGTCCATTGTTGTGTACAGTAGAAACTCTCAGGTCAAGCACAACCCCTTCCACACTCCCTTTAACTTACTCAGATTTGAAACATTTTTTCTATATGAAGTCACAAGGTCAACCTCTCACTATACAAAACCCTTTTAACATTTGAAATGCATTTTTTAAGTTACTTTTTACCATGAACTGGGTCACATACATGTAAAAACGTGTGCCTACAAATCTACAACAAACATTAACATTCCTCCTAACATTCTACAAGTGCAGGAAAGACAGTGCAACAATAGAACAATTTTGATAGAGTTAAAATTACTTAATATTTGAAGACCTGGATAATATTCAAGATGATTCAATGTTTTTGCATGTAGGAACAACAGCCATCCAGCAAAAGCAGTTTCCGTGGTGGTTATACATCGAATACCTCTCTGAATGTCTCTTTTGTACCTGTGGAAGTCAAGCCTCACTATCTTCACTAAGGCTGGACAATGCTTTATCTTGTGTTGGAAATTACGGCTTTTAAGCATAATGGCATTGTTAACGCTCTTATGTTTTGAGTAACGAAGTATGCATCCATCATTTTCAACACCGCTTGTCCTGTACCCGGTCGCGGGAGGGTGCACTGGAGATGGAACTTAATAGAAAAAAAAAATAATCATAATTACTTTTCTAAGTCACTAATTACTTTTACAAGGCAGTAACTGATTTAGGAGCCCAATTACTTTTTGGAAGAAGTAATTTGTAACTCTGTGATTGGCTGGCAACCGGTTCAGAGTGTCTCCCGCCTACTGCCCGAAGACAGCTGGGATAGGCTCCAGCACGCCCTGCGACCCTAGTGAGGAAAAAGCGGATCAGAAAAAGGATGGATAATTTGTAAATATAACTAATTACTTTTTCAAAGTTACATGCCTGACACTGTTTATCGAGCATTGTTTCTCTAATCCCAGGAAGACGGCTTTTTCGGACTTGGCAGCAGGAATTATTCATGCATAACCACAACAGGTTAATAATCAGTCATAAGTCTGAAGCGTGAAGAAAGTCACAAGGGAAACTTACTTCTTTAAGAACGTACAGAAATCTATCTCTAATTGTGTCATTTGGCCATCAACTTTCCCTTAAATAAGTGACCTTACTTCGTTTCAAAAAGATGGAAAAATGCCATGTGAAGCAAAACACCCCCCCCCCCCCCCCCCACTGAACTCTTGTAAGGAACTCTATCTCACGCGACATAACCCATGAAGGTGGCTCAGGTGACTTGGTTTTCCCAAGCATCTTGGTCAATTTGCAAACCGTACAACTTCTTTGCATTCACAATTGTTTGATCATCTGTGTCTCAAGGCATCTCTGTGAAAACCGAGCCAGGAGTCGAACCTGAGATGACAATCAAGGAGGAGGAGAAAGAGAAGGAGGACAAGAAAGACAAAGAAACCATTAAGAAAGAGGAGAAAGACCGTGAGAGGGAAAAGGAAAGAGAGAGGCCAACTCGGAGTGGCACGAAGAGTAGTGGAATAAAGGAAGAGAAGGAGAAACTGGCAATTGGCAACCAACCCGACGAGACATCCGGGGAACGTCTTTCTACTGCTGGAGGGCCAAAGCGGAAAGAGATGGAGCAGTTGAAAATTGTCAGGGTAGAGCTGAAGTGAGTCACGTCTGTGATTTGGCAAAAACGAGAAGTGTTTTACGTATAGATTACATGATAGGTGTGGTAATGTCACGTGTACTTCGACTATACAGGAAAGCTCAGGAGTCCCAGAGGGAAATGAAGCTGCTCTTAGACATGTATCGATCAGCACCGAAAGAGCAGAGGGACAAAGTCCAGCTGATGGCAGCGGAGAAGAAGGCCAAGTCAGAGGTGATTATCCCTCCGCAACACAGTCACACAGTTATGATGACGTGCACAGATCCTGGCTGGTTCAGGCAATCGTGTGGAGGCTTTATGTGCTACTTTTGTTGGCCATTCCAGTCAGAGGAGCTGCGTCAGAGACTGAGGGAGCTGGAGGAGCGGGAGAGGAGAGAGGGCAAAAAAATGGCTGACGAGGAGGCCCTAAGAAAGATTCGCTCTGTGGAGGAACAGATCGACATCCTGAACAAAAAGTTGTCTATAGCAAAACAGGTGTGTGAACAGATCATTGTCGCATGGATGCACACAACCAATGGTATGTATTTTCCAGGGGTATCTGACTTTTTTTAATGTTTATTTATTTATTGTTATAGGCTACATATATATTGTCGGTATTACACATGATAAGATAAGATATCCTTTATTCTTCCCACACTGGGGAAATTTACATGATTCCCCCTACATGTGATTAGTGTTTTGTGTATTGTTAATTGTTGTTTGAGGACAAAGCTCAAGAGGTCAGACTAAGATGGTTTGCATGTGCAGAGGAGGGACAATGGCTATAGCACTGGAAGGATGCTGGTAATGGAGCTGCAGAGGACAGGGAGAGATGGAAGAGGATGGATGGATTGCTGTGAGGACCCCTGAGTAGGAGAGGAGAAGAATGTCTATTGTTTACAACCAACTATATTTGAAGTCAGAAGTTATGGACAATTGTGGCCGGCAAATATAAGCATACATTATATTAATGTTAAGAAGGGATTTGGTGGGGGGGGGGCGGGGGGGGCAGAAATAGTTGTTTGAAAGTAAACTTGCTAATCTTGATCATAATTTTCTGACAAAATGAAAAGAAGAAAACAGATTTCTCAAGAAACATGAGTTAGACACACTTTAGTTCAGTTAGCCACATATAATGAGGTCGTGGGCCTGGTCTTGCCCCTGCACCTTGAAATTGACACCGGTGCCGTTCCACCATTGCTAAAACCCTCACGACCTTGTCCAGGAGGAGGACGCATTGCTGAGTGAGATGGACGTGACGGGACAGGCCTTTGAGGACATGCAGGAACAGAACATTCGCTTGATGCAGCAGCTCCGGGAAAAGGACGATGCCAACTTCAAGCTGATGAGTGAACGGATCAAGTCCAACCAGATCCACAAGCTACTGAAAGAAGAGAAGGAGGAGCTGTCGGATCAGCTGCTCACTTTAAAAACACAGGTGAGTTTCCACTTTGACCTTTAAAGAAAACAAGCCCAAATATATGCTGACGCACAAGATTTTTTTTGTTTGCCCAGTGTTGTGTGTTTAATGCAATTTTATTTTATGTATTTGTTTATTTTGGAACAATTGTTAGGTGGATGCTCAGCTGCAGGTGGTGAGGAAGCTTGAGGAGAAAGAGCGCCTCCTGCAGGGCACCATCAGCACTGCTGAGAGGGAATTGACGCTGAGGACGCAAGCACTGGACATGAACAAACGCAAGGTAGCACCTCGTTTCCGGTGGAGGCTGTGGGCCACTTTTGTGGAGAGTAAGGAGCGTCGCACATTTACAAACACAATTGGTTCCAATCCTCTTATTTGTTTTCAAATCTCTGAATAATCTCGCGCCACCTTACCTCTCTGAACTCGTCCGCCCCGACGCCTCAGGTCTGCGGACCAGACATTATTCGTAATACCAAGAACTAAACTGAGGCTCAGAGGGGATCGAGCCTTTTCTGTTGCTGGTCCCTCTCTCTGGAATGACCTCCCACTGAACATTCGGCAAGCCTCCTCGCTGCCCATCTTTAAAGCCCTCCTCAAAACTCACTTGTATTCTTTGGCATTCGACTCAGCATGACTCAGATTTGTTCTTGATTTTACTGTTTGGTGCTTTCTACCGCCTTTTATTACCGATTTGTCTTACTGTTTATTGTGAATGTTAAATTGCTCCATGTACAGCACTTTGTATGCAGCGATGGCTGTTTGAAAGTGCTCTATAAATACTGTTGACTTGACAATCAACGTCGTACGGTGATTTACAAAAACTAGTTTGGCATATTGAATCTTTGTGTTTAGTGGCATGTTTTACTGATAAATGATATCTCAAAACCAAAGCTGCAGTGTTCAACATAAATGAGTACACCTCTGAGATAGAGTAGATGTAGATGAAATTGTTGTCTCCCCAGGCTCAAGAGTCAACGTTGTTGTCAGAGGAGGTTCGACTTCAGCTGGAGCAGGTTCAGCAGAGGCTCGGCGTGGTCCGAGAGGAGGTCGTAGAAAATAGCATCTCGAGAGAGAAGGAGTCATTTAACTCCCGGCGAGCACAGGTAGCGCACACAGACACACGAGGCCTATTTTCAACATCGATTCATCACCTTTTAAGAGGCAATAAACTCATGCCTCTTTTCCATATTGGCTTTCAACGCGAATGAATTTCAACGCCAGTGTTGACGAACGTTCTTTGTTACAAGCACTTCGAAAACCTCCGTTTTCTCACCCGTTGTGCTTATAATCATGGATTTGCAAAAAAAAAAAAAAGGTGTGATAATCAAACTTTGGCTGTACACGGATGGAATCATGTATGAAAACATTCAAAGTGTGTGAAGGCATGGATGGAATCCTCTCTAATCAGAATCATCTTTATTGGCCAAGTATGTAGAACACACAAGGAATTTGTCTCCGGTATAATGCTTTGCAACTAGCAATGCTGCCGATATGTTTCTAAGATGGTGCCGCGAGAGTGGCTGCCTTTGCAGCAGCTCCTATCCCTGTCTCAGTTTCTTTTCGTCCTTTTGTTATATTTATCTGCCTACTTTGTTTTGTGAGTTTTTGTACCCCAAAGCTACGGTGAGAATGGGCATTTCGGCTCATCTCCATTATTTTCTTTTATCTTTTTACCTGAAAACCTGGACGCACGCCCACTCACCCATTTTGAATATGCTTATATTTATATTTTATAATTTGTATTTACTTGTATACCTTTCGTTCTTCTACTTCTCCCTTTCATAATTTTGCTGCTGCAAATTGGGAATTTCTCCATTGTGGGACAAATAAAGGTTTTCTTATCTGATATAGTGTGTGGAGGGCCAACAACGCAACAGAACTACCTTAGCAATGACAATGTAGTACACCACCCCACTATGACACATGCTCTCAGTCTTAAAGGGAATACATGGCCCAAGTAGGTAATCTTGTCGCACACAATTTACAGCACGGGATTTTATCGAATTGCAAACAATAACTGTAGGCTAATAATCGCAGCCTATATAGTTTACCGTTCTTCCAATCCCAATGGGTCTCTTCTCCACTCCATGTCAGGCCACTCTGGCACATTTTCCACATCCTGTGCATCTGGTTCGCACACCTTTGGTCCAACATACATTTTGCCAACAAACATCCCCCTCTTCCAACTCTTCAGACACCTGGATCCCCTCAGCCGAAACGATTTCTGATTGGCTCGGTACATTTTCCATAGTGAACCCAGCTATTGTTATCCCTAAAGTGACATCACACGCTCGTCAGGATCTAACTTTGGGAAACGATTACTTTGTCGAATTTATGAAATAATATTTTTTTCATGCTTTATTTTAACGTGTTTCATTTACTTGTGGCATAAAAATATTTCATTGGGGATTTCCGAAAATGACTTCACACCTGACCTTTAATGCCTTTCCTTACATGATGTTTGCTGTTTCAGGAGGACATCTCGAAACTGAGGAGAAAAATTGAGAAGGCAAAGAAACCAGCTGAGAAAATTAGCAACGGAGATGAAATCCTAAATGAAGAAATTAGTGAGTATAAGGTAAGCTGGTGTCATGAAAATATTTGTCCAATAAGTGGTTTAGCACATTTTTTTGGCAGTATCTTTTCAAGTTTAGCGTACTGTTCTGACTCGGTACACAGTTAGTCATATCGCTTGCTGTCCTAGATATTGCTGTCCACTCATTAAGTAAATTTTCCATTCATCTGAGGACAAAACATCCCCCTTGTCTCACCGTCTCACGACATCCCTCCCGCCTCGCCCTAGGCTCGTCTCACGTGTCCCTGTTGCAACTCCCGGGTAAAGGACGCCGTCCTGACAAAGTGCTTCCACGTCTTCTGCTTCGAGTGCGTCAAGACACGCTACGACACACGCCAGAGGAAATGCCCCAAGTGCAACGCTGCATTCGGAGCCAATGACTTCCATCGCATTTACATCGGCTAGGCCTGCGTTCTTAATGGGAAGCAGAACAAGGACGAGCAGTATAGTGCAGATGGTGCCCAGAGCGAGGCTGGCCACTGCGCCTTCTCTTCTCTTTTGTGGTTAGGCTCTCATGGAGAAGTTGCTCCAGAACATGTGTGCAGCCACAACCTGGACTCGAGGCTTTAAGGTTTTTACTTTGTATGTGTATCTCACGCACACGCGCGTACACACACACACACAAACACGCGCGCACGCGGGCGGACTAACAACATTCCCATGGTTTCTCACATTGAAGTTAATGGTGTGTAATGTTTGTGCGTATAAATTGTTGCTGTTTCTTTTTTTAATTGAAAACTGCTGAAACTCTACTGACATTTTCGCAATTGACCAGGTGTTGCCACTGATTATTAAACTGAAAGTTGAGTCTTTCTCCCTGTGAAATGCTTTACAAGGAGTGTGAAGCAAATGAAGAGCAACTTTGAGTGTGATTTACTGTAGGATAAATATATTTTTATTTCCAAAAAAGAGGACACCCACCCAGCCGTGAGATACTAAAATATCTCTTATAACTCTGATTTTAAAGTAACACTGCATTATATTGGGAAAATGTGCGATATGGGTGTTGGATTTTACAATATCAAAGATATTGCAATATTTAACATATACCTAAAGTAATTACATCGTTATTATCTAATAAAGCAACCTTTTTTCATGCAGAAATAAATTGAATGTATTCTATTCTAAAATAAATTCCTTTGTGTTAGTAATGCCCCGAGGTAATGTTCTCTTTTTGGATGGTGATGCACATTTAAAGTTGCATCTGATTGGTCAAAGTTGGATGGAAGCCCACAATTCCATATGAATTAAACATCTTTTGCATTCTGCACAGCATGTGCCATTATTACAATGACAATGTGTTTTCAACATATTGCGTCTGCTATGTATGGGTAGAAAATAAAACATCCATCCGTTATCTGAGCCGCTTAAATAATAAATCTGTAGTCTCATAATTAAAAAAAAACGCAAGTATTTAGTTTTCTTCCTCATAATTGTTTTCTTCTCCATTCTGTGTTCCCGGATCTAAGAATTAATTAAGGAACACTCTCCCCATACAGCTTTTTGGGTGTTTTCTGTGTCGACAGGAGCTTTGAGCTCTCGGAGCAGAACCTTTATTAGATATTTACCGGCAAGCTTTGCACACTTTTATCTTTATCGTATATTGTCACTGTCCTCGACTCCGAACCGTTATTCAGGGGCGGAGTGACTGAGGTTTTATTTGGCCTTTTCAACCGATAGTGGCCCCGCTAGTGGTTACGTCACATACACCGACAAGGGGTACTGCGTCTCATTAAAAAAAATAAAAAACGGCAGTCAAATTAAACGCATGATATGTGGTCCCATGAGAACCAATTAAGGGCGTTTTCACGAATTTATCAAATTCAGAATTTGATAAATTCGTGAAAACGCCCGGACAGGGATTAAAAAAGTGGATATGCCCGGCAAAATAGGACGTTTGGTCACCCTAATACTGCAACTACTGTATTTACAAAAAGCTTTCCGCATTCACCAGCAATATTAATGAATTAAATAATGTGTTGCGTTTATAAAGAAAAAACGTAAGCGCTGTCTAATTACATCAGGTTTATTAATTACGCAATGACATCACGCATCTCCAGGAAATGAGTTGACAACACTGACTACAAGTCCCAAGATGCACCACTGCGTCAATCCCTTTGATTCTCTTCAAGGAGCCACGCGTCGTCTTCGTCCTGTGTGGTTGCAGTCGTCAAACGAGGCGAGGATTGGAATACTCTGTTTGAGCAGCAACAACGACCATTTTGCTTCATATTTAGCAATCTAAAGTACTTTGAGCGTGAAAAGAAAGGCCGCCAGACGTGATTTTGTGTAACGTTCCGACCTCAAAAAAGATTTAGAAGACTTCTACTCAGGCCAAAGCCACCTGGGTTTTCCTTCCATCGTGTTCTCCACGACTTTTGGAACATTACTGCAACCGGAGCTTTTAAAAATTTATTATTATCATTAAAATACAATGGAAAATATTTCAACTGTTTGATGCCGAATATAACCAGGCACTTAGAGGTTGGGAGCACGATTAATATTTTCAACGTTGCCAAAGTTTATAATTAAATACTCGGTCGTATTCGACTCGATAACAGGCTAAGGCCTGCGACTGAGTGGATATTTTATTGCTATAAACTATTTTCAACTTCGTATGCCTCGTTCCATTTTGACTTGAGAGACACGCGTCCTGCTCAGCCGGTTCCGCAGTTTAATTCTATATCCTTACTTTTAATTTTACTGCTCTCCAATCCTCCCAACGATGACTTTTTGTGCGCGAGCCACACTGCATTTCTTGTCTTGTGCGCTGCTGATTTTGGCTTTAGCGGTGCTCCATGCTGGAGCCGAGCATGCCGAACAGAAATCGAGGGTGGGGAAGGAAAGCCAGCCGACGGTCACACTCCGCGGCGTGCTCCGCGGAACCGGCCAGGAGCTCCATCGATACGCGGAGTCAGTCGTGGGAATCGATGGCATCCGATCAGCTACAGAGGTAAAATGAGCAAAAGCACATGAATATGAAGTGTGTGTGTGTTACTACTCTGAATTTTTTAATTAACTCTTTATTCTCCAACATCGCTCAAGTGCCACAGAGCTGCCCCCCCCCCCCCAAAAAAAATCGGTTTGTATAAACTTACTAGACCTAATAGTCTGTTGAAAATTAGGCGGAGGTTTTATTCCCAAAGTATAATTAACATCAATATAGGGCAATTACCTTTTTGCTTTGGCTTGCAAGCAAAACATTGACATATCAGCCCTGTATGATGACAGTGAACTTCATAGTTTGGAGAGTGACTCTTGTCTACCACAACACAAAACACCATAGACGGTGACTGAATGGCATGCAGCAGTGTTATAATCCTTTCACAATGGATATTCGAACGCCAACTGAAGCAGCATATGAAAGCATACATTATAATACTCACGTGCATATATTCTTTATCCATTGTGAAAAATGACGAACATTACTGCAGCTTACTGAGAAGTTTTGACTGGCCCCATTTATCTCCGTACGCCTGGGTTATGCTGCTCCTAGGTGGCCAAGGTACACACAGCTGAAGGAGGATTACAATATCCATTTAAATGTCGCAAACGTGTTAAAGCTGTTAAATCTTTACATTATATTCAATTATGCTACTACTGTATGTCATAACTTAATGGATTATAAAGCCCCCAAGCCACGCACATGAAATGTTGGGTTGGAAAAATCGCATATCTATTTATTTCATATATGAACGTGAATTGAGCTAAATGTGTTTTGAGGTACCAGGGTGGTCATGGAACAAATTAAACTTAGAAGTCAAGGCACCACTGAACATTTTTAGAGGGGGAAAAAAACTAACGGGTTTAAAAAGGAGGCATATCATTTTATGTGGGCCGAGATAGCAAATCATGTGTGTCTACTTCATTTCTTGCTACACTTAGTACCTAAATTGCAAATTGTCTTCGCTTTTAAATCAAAACCTAGTTAGAAAAAAAAATACCCCCCTCACCCGCCAAAAAAGGGCCTTGGGCCAGCTCTGTTGTACCACTTGCTGAATCAAAGCTTTACTGATCACTAATTGCATGTATTTCACCCTGTCATGTCTACCATGAAACCACATGTCCTCTCACTCTCCCTGTTTGCTTGTTAATCTCACCACCTCAACTCTTCTTCATCATGTCCTCTTCTTCACCCACTCACTCCATCGCTCACAGAGTGCACTCTTGTTTCTTGAGACACTGCTTGGTCAGGAGAACGTCTATTCAGTGGCCATGGTAAGAGCCCCCCTGGGATGTTTTTCCGTGAATTATTTTTCCGTTGGTTTTGTTTTGGGGGTAGGGCACAGCATGACATGCTCTGTTCAGCCCAAAAGGTTTCATAATGAATATTAACTTGCATTTATGTAGCGCCTTTTGAGTGACTCAAGGTCGCTTAATTATGCTTGTGTTCTTGGACAGGGATGTGCAACTTTTCTGATCCAGGGGCACATTTGATTTAGAAAACAGTTTGATAGGTCAAGTTATTTATAAAAGAGGTTAAAATGTTCATGTCAATATAAATCTTATTTGTCAATTCAGTCATTGTTTTAAAGAAATTAATAATTCATATTCATCATGTATTTACAATGATTTTTACCATTTTTCAATGAAATAAATTAGAGGCGCAATGATTAATGGACAATGCGTCCATTATCAAATTAATTACCGGTAATTATTTTCATAATCGTTTAGAAATCTTGTAGTTTTAAATCATGCAAATTCTCTGAATTTCAGCCTGTTATTAGTAAATATTCTCTTAATTTTTTTTGCTTGTGTTGAGTCAAAATGAGCCATTTGCAAACATCAGCTTTTTCTCTGGAACGCAAAACCGATATGGGTGGTGTAGCACACTACTTCTGAGTGTTTCTCATGCAAGAGAAAAAGCTCACAGCGTCATGTGAATGAGGAAGTCTGAGCACGATCGTCTTTTGTTGACACAGCCTTTGTATTAGTTCTTATCGGATGTGCTACTGGGTTACTGTACCTTCTCCACTGGTACGTAGTAGCTACTACAACATAGCTTACGCATCGAGCTGTAACACCTTGCGTGTCATTCGCTGCGCCTCACATCTGTTAATGCAGTGGGACACAGAAATAGTTGGATCTGGAAGAGTACAGTAATCTATCAGGTTCTATGAGATTATGTGTCCAGTTAGTGCTTTGTGTCACGTCACTGAGGAAAATATTGTTCTTCTTCATGAGCAATTGGTTGCCTTGAAGAGGGGTCGTTTGGTTATAGTTCTTCCGATGCTGATTTTTATTCTGCTTTGTGCTTCCCCGACATGTATCGATTGCGTCTACAGGAAGGCTTGTACCTCAGCACTGTGAGGTCAACGTGCTCCGGCCTTCCTGTGTGGAGTTTGCATGTTCTCCCCGTACCAGTGTGGGTCTTCTCCGGGTACTCCGGTTTCCTCCCACATTCCAAAAACATGCATGGCAGGCTGATTGAACACTCAAAATCAGGGGTGCCCAAACTTTTTGGACCGGAGATCTACTTTTCGATCAACTAACCTCCCGGGATCTACCCTTACCGGCACGCGCGCGCGCGCGCACACACACACACACACACACACACACACACAGGCGCACCATGATGAGAAACAGCCTGAAACTGAGGCATGCGATGAACTTTTGCAGCCTGTTAACTATCGAAGCTCACACGTACTGTTTTTAAGTGCTTCCCTGGGCGCTCCTAGATTCCTCTTCTTTGCCCGTGCCCTTGGTGAGTTGTACACGAAGCAAACTCTGAATGAGAATAATAACGGTAAAGGATAGAGCGCAAAAGCTCTTATCACAAGCTGCAATTGCAGACTGCTGAGCGTCAACAACCTCCGGTGACGTAATCACGTGCCACCGTAAATTCAAGATTTACCCGCTTTATTTTTTAAATATTTTTTTGTGAAAATGAGACTGATAGGATGGTTAGGGTGCAGCGTACATTGACCCCCCCCCCAAAAAAAAAATCTAACATGTACAAAGACACACAAATGGTTGTGTTTTTTTTTTTTTTTTTTTTTTGTCCTCGACACTCCTCGGATCTACTTGGGACCTATCTTAGATCTACCGGTAGATCAGGATCCATGTAATGGGCACCCCTGCTCTAAATTGTCCTTAGGTGTGAGTGTGATTGCAGATGATTGTTTGTCTCTGTATACCCTGCGATTGGCTAGCAACCGGTTCAGGGTGTCCCCTGCCTACTGCCCGAAGACGGCTGGGATAGGCTCCAGCACCCCCCAGTGACTCTTGTGAGGATAAAGCGGATCAGAAAATGGATGTGCGTGCGTGTGCATGTGTATGTATATAGTGCAGTAATATACAATCCTCGGTTTGTACATACAATAAAGATATGAATCACAGGCTGAATATTCAACTGTTTTTCAAATACTTTGGTCCAAAAAGGGGGGTTTTGAGGTGGAGGGGTGAATATGGTTATCTTTGTTTTCATACATTAATGTGTTTAAAGTAAAATAAATGAATTAATTAATAAGAGCTAGTATTGGCCGGCCATTTAATCAGTCGGGACCCATCACAAACTTTGGGGGGGAGGTTGTTTTGTTTTTTTGCGAGGTTGGAATAGATTGGTGTCCTTTCCATTCATTTCAGGGGCGAAAGGTGATCTGAGATATCGACGGTGTTTTTGGGTTCCACGTATGGTCAAGGAGCGAATTAAACTTGTGATTCAAGCTCCACTGTGAAAACTAAAAATGCAAATTAGTTCTCCTGGAAAGTTAACCACTCCACTTTGAAAATACCTGGAGAGTCTCTTCATCATTCGAGATTGATTTCAAAATGCATTATTTTTCGAGGCAAACGATATCAGAAGATTTAAGGGACACATGCATCGCACCTGCTGCCATAAGGTTCCAGATGCCTGAGCCATGCTCTGACATGCTCAGCAGTCGCCACTTATTGAGCCGATATGTTGTGCGGCAGGTGCAGATCGGCAAGTTGCGGGGCCAGCAGTGACCTTGATGAATGTCACCCGTATTTGTCAGTGTGACACTGTCAGTGTTTGGAGGGTACAGAAATAGAGTGGGGCAGCTGCTGTCACTCACACAGTTGTTGGCTCAATACAACAACACATTTGTACGATGATAAAATACAGCTCAGCGGTTCTATCTGGCCACAATATTAGGGACACGTGCACGATCTAATGAGATCTAATACAAGAGCTGTATCTCGAATGATTCAGTTTTTCCCCTCTGTCTCCCCCATGTGACTTGCTTAATACCGACGAACTGAGTAGACTGGATGTTTGTGTTTGGGTGGAAAGTTCCTGTTTGATCAAGCTGACAGTCAGACCAGGCCATCTCGATGAGATAAGAGAAAACAATGGTCATCAGATAGATCACAGTCCATGTTTGGTAAAGATAGTAGGCAGTGACTTACATGTGTATAAAAGAGATGTATGGAAAGCCATATGGATATTTATTTGCCAACCTTGACATCCAGCGTTGTCCACACCAGTAAGTCCGGCTGGGCAATTATAGAAAAAAAAGTCCCGATTTATAAAAACGATTGCTCATTGATTTCAAAACGTACAGTATTCATTCAACTACTGAAAACGGTCATCATGCCCTTTTCATGCCCATACTTCAAACATCTTATTCTTGGAACAGTCTTTTTTTCTTATTTTTTTAACCATGTGCAAATGACCTTGTAAACATTATGAAGGAATTCAAGCCTCTTGCATTTTCATTCTGCTGCATTCACACCTTTGCTACGTTGCATTTTTGCACACATTCCAACCATGAATAAGCATCTCACTTATGTCTTTATTATATTTCCTCTGACATTTTTTCCCCTCTTTTTCATTCTACAAGTCTTGGGACTTACTGGGCTAAACTGGGACCTCAAGTGTCATATTTCATGCCATATCTTGTGGAAATGTGTGTTAGCACAACAGTAAATATTCCTTGAATCCTTAAGTTCAACTTTAAATACAACTTGAAAGAACAGCTGGACAATACAATTCGTGACAAACTAAAATATGATTTCAAAAATAGTTGCAAAGTTGAAAAATAAATACCAGCTGTTCCTGCTGTGCGCCTGTTGGCCTCTTAGGAGCACTGTGGTGCCGTGCCTGCATGGGCTACATGAGTAGAAGAAAATGGCGATTGAGATCCATTTATAGAACTCGTTTTATCACGCGTTGGCCTTCGAGCATTTTTCTGTTGCCTGTCTGCATGTGTTGCTACGTCCTTTGTGTGTGATTGTTGTATTGAATTTCATTTGTGAAAATGTTTTTACTGGTAATTAAGTGTCCACCACGTGTGTCTTCGTATGCCCTGAGGTTAAATTGAGCCAGGCTCTGAACACAACAGGCCTCCTGGATGATAGATGTTTTATGATATGATTATTTGGATGGTGATCAGACTGTGTTGCGTTTGAGTGTCACACGCTCAAGCTAAAACAAGTCCTCTCTGAACCAAAACAGTTTCTGCGAATGGTGTTCCGCTTCTTGGCCGAAGGAGTTGCCAACGGCCTCAATGTCATCGCCGCGTACGTCACAGAGATCCTCCGGGTCATAGGATTTGACGGTAGGTGGCAAGACCTGTTTTGGGCACCAAAGGGGAAAATATGAGATGGGTGTTTTTTATTTTTATTATTTTTTTTATTTATTTTTACTTTTGCTGCAATTACAGCTGCGAGTCTTTTGGGGGTGTTGTCCATTTTCAATTTTTCACAGAGCTGCCAGATGATCAAAATTCACTTTAAGAACAATTTGCTTGAATTTCCAAATTTTTAAGCCCTTGTCATGAACATTATTGCGGGACCCCGTTACCGCAGTATATTTTGTAAAAGGAATTGAAAAACATCTACATACCTTCAATTATCAACAGCCATTATTCTATTCAAACAAACACCTATGGTCAGTTTTTCTTTGTCGTGCTTGGAGAGCTACAGTATGTGTTTGTTTAGGTGGTACTTTATGAGGTTTGAAAACCACAATGCTAATACAGTTGAAACAGATTTGAGGAAGCGGCCTCCATACTCTTCAATGTTACTGTATTTGCATCTTTCAAATGGTTTGGTTTTAAACATTGATTTAGCTAATGTTTTTATTTCATTTTCATGTTCAATGTATAGTCATTGAATCGTGTTTTTCCCCTACATTTCAGTCCAGTGTACACGCGCTCATCAAAAAAATTGAATATCATGGAAACGTTGATTTATTTCATCCTGTTCAAAAAGTTCAACTTGTATCATAATTACCTTCATTCCACGCAGCCTGATACATTTCAAGTGTTAATTCATTTAAATTTAGATGATTTTATCTGAAAACTAATTTGAAAAACACCCAACTTCGCAATCATCAAAAATGCAATACAATACATGCTGATTTATAGAGCGCTTTTACAACAGCGGCGGCTGTAACAAAGCGCTTAACGCAGGCATGTCCAAAGTCCGGCCCGGGGGCCAAATCCGGCCCGCGGTCGAATTTCATCCGGCCCTCGGCCCCTGTCATAAAATCAGTGCCGTCTGGCCCACAGGTTGGTCGCAATGGAACACGTGTTGCATTGACTGAGGTCTCGTAGACTGGTGAGTGATGTTTCATAGAGTACTGCTTCCCTCTAGTGGCTAAATGAGTAATAGCACTCACTAAATGAGTAATAGCATTTAGACACTAGAGGGCAGTAGCACTCTACGAGACATCACTCACGAGTTAACAAGACATCACTCCGTGTTTATATTGACTGATATGTCATATTTCAAATGATCCTTGCAGTTGTGGATATCTGTATTGCTTGCTCATTTCCCTGTTGTTCGAGTCAAAAGTTTTGTGACTATTGAAAAGTCATGGTGATACATTTAATGTTTCAAATCAATCAATTTGCACTCAGGAGACTTCTGTTCAAGAAAAAGTCAAGTCAATAAGCAGTTGCATGTGATATACCTGTTTCAAATGAACCAAAAGAAATTCTTAAGATTATTGAAATTAAAATAAAAATGGAAATGTGAAACAGACTGGCTTACTAAAATTTGTTGAACAATATTGTTGTTCAATGTAAAGAATGTCAGCCAAGGTCGGCCCCCCGACATTTTACCACATAAAATCTGGCCCCCTTGGCAAAAAGTTTGGACACCCCTGGCTTAACGAAACAGTTCACATCAAGTTAAAGTGTAAACACAACGCATAACAAAACACGGACAGTCGTGCAGTCCTAACCACTTTTACGTCACGCGCTTTGTTGCCTGAAGCAGTTCGAGATGAAAGAGGAGAGAATCAAAGTGTCCTTTAACCGGTGGATCGGAGACATGACATGCTCAAAATGCGCACACGTCGGCTACAAGCTCAGTTTCAAAGTCAACGAGAAGCTGTCGCGTCCATTGACGGAAAAAGAGTTTGGTTCACTTCTCCTGTCTCATGGAAATCCATTTCAACTCCAAAAATACTTCAGACTATACAGACAAAGGGATTTGCGAAATGTTGTCCAACCGAAGAGTATAAATATGAAAAGTATGCACAAGTACAGCACTGAGTAGTTAGTTGGAGCTCTTGTTGCCTGAATTATTGCGGCCATACAACATGGCATGGAGTCGATCAGTTTGTGGCACGGCTCAGGTGTTAGTCGAGCCCGGGCTGCTCTGATAGCGGCCTTCAGCTCTTCTGCATCGCATCGTCCTCTTCACATTAGCCCAGGGGTTTTCCATGGGGTTAAGGTCAGCCGACTTTGATGGCTAGTCAAGAACGGGAATACCATGGACCATACTGATTAGCTTTGGCACTGTGTGGCGGCACCAAGTCCTGTTGCAAAATGAAATCTGCAGCAGGAAGCATTAAATGCTCTAAAATTTCCTGCTAGACAGCTGTGTTGACCTCGGACTTCAGGAAACGCAAACGATCAACGCCTGTAGGTGCCGACTGTGGAAATTTGACCCTGGACCTCAAGTAACATGGATTCCGTGACTTCCCCTCACTTCCTCCAGACTTCGGGACCCTGGTTTCCAAAGGAGATGCAAAATTTGCTTTCATCCGAGTTCATGACTTTTGACCACTCACCAGCAGTTCGGGCCTTTTTTTTTTGTCGTTGGCAAGGCGCTTCTGAGGCTGTTTGTTGTTCAAGAGTGGCTTGACACAAGGAATGCGACAGCTGAAAAGCATGTCTCGCATTCAATTTTCACAATATTCTAATTTTCTGAGATGGTGACTTAGTTTTTTTTTTTTAATTTTCAGATATAATCATTTAAATTAAAATGATTTAACACTTGAAATGTATGAGTCTGAATGAAATGAATATATGCCTTACACAAGTTTCACTTTTTGTATAGTCTTAATGAAATGAGTCAACTTTTCCATGATATTCAAATTTTGGGACGAACAATTGTAAATGTTCACATTTTCCATAATGACGGTGTCCGTTTTCTCCACAACAGCCCTCACGTTACCCCGCTTCACCCCAGAGGGCGTGACCACAGTGGCCCAGTGGGGGGTCCTGGCTGTTATCGGCTACTGGGTCATGACCATCCTCCTGCGCTTTGCAATCGACGCGCTACGACACGTCTTCTGGTTGGTGAAAATGGCGGTGGTGCTGTGGCTCTTCGCCATGATCGTCAGCGACAGCAGCGCCAGCGCCGACACCACGGCCGTGCGCCTGGGCGGCCTGGTGCTGGGATACATCTTATTGAGCCTGCTCACGTCCGGCTCCAACAAGACCGGTGCGCTCGAGCATCGCCTGAAGAGCCTGGAGGGCCGAGTGAAGGCGGTTGAAAAGAGGAAAGGCAACTAGCGAGGAAACATTGGACAAAGGTGCCAGTGAAGAACCACTATTAGTTTTTGGTTGTATGTGTGAGAAAAATATGATGGGCAATTTAAAAAAAAAAGGGGTTTTAATCAGGAATTAGTATCTCGGTTGTCAAGTACACTACTCACAAAGAGTTTGAGGGTAAGGGACTATCATGTTTCGGTCTGTATCATTTACAACAAAAGTAATGTTCTATAATTGGGATTTATGTTATTTGCCTCAAGATTGTGATTTAATAAGCAATTATTCTTAAAATACCTTCCCGTGTGTGTGTGTTTTTAACAATCAAGCAATCAATCTCTGGTACAGTAAACAATATCAAATTTATTCTACAGGTATATAAAGGTTTTGGTCTTTGAGGTTAGGCTTGTGCAAATATAAAGACAAATGAACCATGAAATAAAGAAGTCATAGATCATCACAGCAATAATCATTTTTCCATGTTTCACGAATTAAACGATCATATTGTGGGCTGCACTTAAGGAGTGAACTTATCTAGACACTATCAACTTATTTAGCCCTCTCTAAATATTCATAAGTATTCAAAAAATATAAGCCTATCAAACAACTGAAATGAATCGAGGTTCTTTTTATTCTTCTGAAGTGCAGCCCTTTCAATTAGAAAATGGGTTTCTACTGCATCGCTATGTCAGTTTGAATATGATTGTTCAGCCCAATTTATGTTTGGGCCTGAAAATAGACCACAGTGACTAAAAAGGACAATGAAATTACACCACTTGGTGACATCGGGGTGTCTTCCATTCCCCTTTTGTATTCCGCAGTGGAAATGTTTCAGTAAAAGTTATCTACGGTCAGTGGCTGGAGGGCCCAGACCGACTGGGTGTCCTCCCAACGTCGAATTCGGGGACCCGTTGACACCATTCTGCAGCTGCTTGGTTTCTTGTTACTGTCAGCTGAAAGTGTATGTGATCCTCCAAGCTCACAACAACAATCTTCAGTCACACTTCCTCTCTCGGCCTGTGCTAAATCCCTCATCCGTTTGTCAAGGACGGTCAAGTGAAGAATCCACAGGTCTCATTTATTAGAGAAGTCAGAACCAGGAAGGCCTCCTCTGCTGGCTTGAACACTATCAGAAAAACTCATCTACATTCATTCATTCATCTTCCGAGCCGCTTGATCCTCACTAGGGTCGCGGGGGGTGCTGGAGCCTATCCCAGCTGTCTTTGGGCAGTAGGCGGGGGACACCCTGAATCGGTTGCCAGCCAATCGCAGGGCACACAAAAACGAACAACCATTCGCACTCGCACCTAGGGACAATTTAGAGTGTTCAATCAGCCTGCCACGCATTTTTTTTTTTTTTGGAATGTGGGAGGAAACCGGAGCACCCGGAGAAAACCCACGCAGGCCCGGGAAGAACATGCAAACTCCACACAGGGAGGCCGGAGCTGGAGTCGAACCCGGTACCTCTGCACTGTGAAGCCGACGTGCTAACCACTGGACTACCGGGCCACCACTCATCTACATTTACAACCTAAATCCTCATGAGTTTCATGAAGTTGTAGTCTTTTTTTCCTAACGAGTCTTCAGAAGCAAGAATGCCAGCAAACAGTCCCCACCAATGTCAAAGAAACCAACAATACATGAGTTAGTAGCTTTAATGCACATCTTGTTAGATACACGTTTTGCTGTGAAACATGTTTTTATCAAACAATTTCCAGCAAATAACAGGGCACAAGCTAGATATCTTAAGTGCGTCAACAGACAATTGCATCAAACGGTATAAGAGCAAAAAGCAGAATTTAATGACACAAAAGGCTGCACATGCAACATGAATGGGTGTGTCTGCGACATTTATTAGTTATGAGGCAGCTTGGTCTGAGTTTTGGTTCTGATTAATTACAAAGGGGGAAAAAAACTTAAAAACATTTTTTTTTAACTGTTTCTAAACATGAGGTAGTATGTTCACCCTAAACTTAGGGTCATGTGTTTGCTTTTCACACAAGGCCTTAAATCAGCGTTTTTTGCTTACCAACTCAAGATGGCTTTTAAAAGGCTCTGTGGCTCATAAAGTGATTCTGAATGAGACAAAATCAATATCAAATAGTTTGTTGTAAAATCAGGCACAAGTATTGTTGATTTGGTTAATCGGCATCGGTCCTATGCGTCTGGATTTCGCTTTTTCAAAACATTGCAAAGTTCAAACTATCTTAAAATACACATTTTGCATTTGTTCTACAATGACAAAATAAGTTTTAAAAAATAGGTTTCCAAAGTTGTTATACATGTGAAAGTATCAGTAACAGCATCGTTTTTTTTCCCAAAGGGAAAATCTAGATATATATAGTTGATATAGTATTAATTTATGCCAAAGGCACACAGAAACCAGAGTACACCGATTAGAAATGTTTTGTACCTCTGAGTGCAGCATGTCCCCCGAGTGCTGAGGTCAATATGAGCTCCACTTTCTAAAATGAGCTCAGCAAATGTGACCTGAGACATAAGAACAATTAGCTTGAACATGAACGTTATACATTCGAGCAACAAGCGATGTGGTATTACGTAGCGAATACAATCGACATTTTACTGTATGAACACAAAGCGCCAGCACAGTGACTCTCGTGGGAAGGACACCCGCCTCGCAGCCGAGAGGTTTTGGGTTCGAATCTGAGTTCTGACTTTCCTGTGGTTAATTTGAACATTCCCACCTCCCGTGCCTGCTTGGCGGTTTGTTCCAGGGACTCGTTTTTTCCCCTTTTTTTCACATTCGGAAAACATGCATATTTTTGTTAAACAGGAAGGATGAATGAACTGGAAGCCCCCTAGTGGCTGAGAGAGGCAATGCTATATAAATCAGGATTATTTGCACATGTTCAATGGTGATTGCGCTAACGGGCTGATTATCTATCCTTTTCACTGAATACAGAGCAGTCAGTTAATTGTAAACAGAATGTCTAAGTGACAATATCATGCTTTGGAGTAATGGTGCGCATGTCGAGCCCTGAATTTTCCCTGGCCTAGTATGCGCGGCTGGCATATACAATACACTACATCTTTACTTATATAACAACAGCTGCAGTTGTAACAAAGCTCTTTAGAGAACATTTAGCATAAAACAACAGAACACATAACATAAAACATTGACAATACAATCGTAATAACAATTCCTGCATATGGCTTTTTGTTTGAAGTGGTTATAAATGGAAAAGGCGATCAGAGATGTCATACGACAATTTTTCATTGGTAGTTATTTCTGAGTGCAAGGGCGCACCTGGCATCCAAAACGCAAGCAATTACTAGATTTTCAGGCACCTCAAAACATTTCATGAAGACAATACAATACATGCTGATTTATATAGCGCTTTCACAACAGTGGCAGCTGTAACAAAGCGCTTTACAAAACAGTTAACATAAAGTAAAATAATAAACACAACACATAACATAAAAGACGCACATTATAAGTGATTGTATCGAATTGTATCGATTTTGTGCAATTGGTCGTTAATCGTATTGTCAAGCTTTCGAGAAATGTAGCTGTCTCTACACAACGAAGTTTGCCATACTGCGTTGAGCTACATCGGTGCTAGACAAACACTGTACTTAATTAAGGCAGCATTATTTTACCCAGATCGAATGGAGTCAAATTAACTTGCCCATTTTTTCTACTTTTGGCCACACATGCTACGCCACAATTATTTTTTTCAGTTAAACACCACTGTATATGATGAACTCTATAAGTTCATTAAACAAACTGTAAATGCCAGCAAAAGCATCACAAAATAAATCAATACTGATGACACTGCACGTTTCTCTATTGAAAGATAGAACCCCCCCTTTCCAACCCCTCCACAACGCACACAGGTGCTGATGTTTTCTTTGTCTCACAGCCAACATGCACCTTGTGATTTGCACCTGCAGTGTAGCTGTAGTTGTGCACCCCCTTAGAAGTTGAGTTTGTCAGAGGTGTAAACACTGGAAAAAGTGGAGTCAGAGGTGAGTGGAAGGTCGGAGAAAAAGCGCAGCCCTTTGAGCTTGAACTTTGGATCAGAGTCCGAGGAGGAACAATCAAATGCCAGGGATGGAGCTGGTGCCACGTTGTGCCCAGTGGAAACAACGGCCTGAGGAGGTTGAAAAACAGCAAATGCACTTGGTAAGTAGAACTAAGGAATACATCTTGGGCCACCATTAGATGTGTTGTTTAATCAACACTCTGCTAAGGCTAACCTGTCAACATAAGCAAAAAAATAAATAAATAAATTTCTGTTTGGGGGTCGGGGGGCGGTGTCTGGAAATGACATCATATCCAACTGTCTACTCACAGAACATATCAAGACTTGAAATTGAAGTGAAGTACTTTGAAGTACCGCACACAACAAATTACTGCATGTTGTGTGGGTGCGTACCTCATGCTGTGTCGGGTTCGAATCAGGATGGATATCCACACTGTTGTAAGCCTGACAGTGAAACAGCATGTTAAGTCACTACTGGAAAAAAAGATATACACTTGCCAGCTACAATTATCTAAAGCATGGGTCTCAAACTCAGGTCCTCGAGGGCCGCTTTTCTGCCCGTTTTCCATCTCTCCCTGCTGCAACACACAGGATTAAAGTGATCAAGATCCGTATCAGGCTCCAGCACAGATTGCTATTGATCAGATCATTTGAATTGGGTGGGTTGCAGCAGGGAGAGAGAGAGAAAACATGCAGGGCAGCGGCCCCTGAGGACAGGCGTGTGGGACCCCTGATCTAAATCGATGCTGCAGATGTCCTGGTTTGTCAAGTAATGTATGTAAATAAGCCAAATGATACTGGGAGTGTATATGTAAGTAATCCAATAATTTGTCCCACGGCAGTATGCCTCTGCAAAGCACAGTCTCCAAAAAAAAAAGGCTCCTGTAGGGTAACTTGATCAACTTCATGCACTTTCAAAGAACTGTCATCGATCGGTTCTTGTAAAAGAACAAAAAAAGATTGTGTACTTTTCTGTCATTCTTCGATTCCCCGGATGCATTGTGGCATGCAATGCTGAATCTTTTTCAGGCATAACGTTGTTATTCATGATGGTTTAAGAGTGTTTATGTTGTCCATAGTTTGTTGAATGTGTCCTAAACTAGTTTGATGTCAGGTTAAATTGATGCCGCATATTGTGAAAACGAAACTGTGATTTGTCTGTGAGACCATTATGTAAAGAAAATCGATGGTTGGAAATGAAAAAAGACATTACAGGTGGCCCGACGGAGGTGGGTGCAGGTGCAGAAGAAGGTCCCCTTGAGAGAACAGGATTCACAGGCTGATAGGAGTAAGTTCCAGGGGGTGGTGCCGCTGAGTAACTTGGTCCTGTGGGTTGATTTGTGCCCTGCGATTTGAAGAAGGAAATGAAAACAATGGTTTTTAATACTTCCGAATGTGATTCTGAGAGAGAGGCCGTTTGAAGGGGCACCTACATGGTAATAGACAGCAGGTGCCGCTGCTGCTGCTTGACTTGTTTGAGGAGTGTTTGTTTTGGGAGCACTCTTTTTGCAACAGCATCTTTTTATGCAGCAACAGCAGATAGCAAAGGCAGCAACAATGGCAGCAAAAAGGATGACATAAACATACGCAGGGGTATGTACTGTGAAAGCAGAGATGACGAGTGAGTTAGAAGCCATAGTAACCGAATCAAGATATATTTCTCAATGGTAAAATGCACTGCGTCTCACCTTCTTCTACCGCCACGTTGCCCACAAACACTAAGTACCCATTGTTGTCCCGGAGCTCATAGATGCCAGAATCTTCTACTTTTACAGAAAGTATTTCTAGGTTCCGGCCCTCCAAGACAAATCGGTCCTCAAAATAGTCATCATTGGTCAAACGTCCAGAGCGCATCACTCTTATAGGATCCGACTCGCCCGTCCTCGGTTTGAAGGTGATGTCCCACGGTTTAAAGCTCACAGGGAATCGCATGGTGAAGTGTGTGCCCTCCTTGGGCTGATAGTTAGTTGTGTACTCTGTGTGGGATAAAACGGATTGTTAAAAACAAGACGTTCAGGATCAGGAGGCCAGGCTTTTTAAACGTCTGGCATTGTTGCTTGGCCAGAAGATTGTCGTCAGCATTTTTTACATATTTACAGGTACAAGTCGTTCCAAATATGCACCTGCATTGACATAGGTGGGGGGAGCGGAAGACATGCTTGGGACAGATCAATAGAGCTCATCTTTGCAAAGTTGTGAAGCGTAACAGTATTGATATTTCACATGAATTTAATCCCACTTGAAACATCAAGCATAAAGTGGACATTTGTGGTGAGAGTATTAATTCTGACATGCAGCATTTCTGACACGTGTCAATAATGTGACATCATCTTTAACAGCGAATAACTACATCAAGGAGTGTTCGTCTCATTAACCCAAAACATTTCTACTTCCTCCCGCCTTGCTCCTTTGTCAAACTTCTCCCTCCTCGATAGAATTTCTGTTGGGAGGTGCTGGTATGTAAACAAAGGAGTGAGGAGCAAAGACCGAGGAATGCAGTTCAAAGAATGAGATGTGCCCAAAGAAGAAGACGGAAAAGAAAACAATGAAGGAGAAGAAGAAGAATCTGACGCCCCCCCCCACAACCCCCCCCCCCCCAAAAAAAAAGAGAAAAAATATTGGAAAAAGTTGAGGCGACAAACTCTGATTTCACCATGACGGCCGCATGGGTAAAATAAAGACAGTGACTGACTAAGGATGACACTTTTGGTTAAGCTTGAAATAACGACGGACTGACAATGGAGGAAAATGTCCTGACACTCTAACCTCTAATTAAAATTAGCAGCGACTGGGATGAGGCTCAAGTCGTTACCTTTCAACCAACTTTGGAGTAGTCTGCTAGCTCCCTCAGTGATGGCGGAAGCAGCGTGTTGTCAAAGAAAGATGTATTTTTGTGCGTTTTCAGCACTTTCTGGGCAATGTGACCAATTATTTTTGTTAAATATCTGCACCACCACATTCCAGCCATAATAGTGTCCTGTTCAGATATTTCCAAAACAAAATACGGACAATCTGGAACAGTCGGCAGCTCTGTATGATCCCACCAATAAAATGTAATGTACCAAAAGTGATTGAATGATGATCCGTGTCATTAGCTACAATTGGAGACCCATATTCCGCACACTATTTCCTATTGTAAGCACAGTTTACAGCTACTCTATCGTGTTGCCTGGCATAAACAAGAACCATTCCACTTCTTGTTCTGTGCCACCAGCTCTCTCAGGTCAAACCAGTTTTCTGAGAAGCCACAAATACACAGATAGTCCTTAGTACAGTCTTTCCAACACTTGCCCTCCTCTAGATTACTTATCAATAGCCATACCAATAACAATATTAGGAAATTCAACCACACAAAAAAAAGCCTTCTACCATTAGAACACACGATAAATCCCTCACAAGTGGTTAAGGATAAACACAGCCGCCAGTGCACATTCAAGAGCTTTACTGAACTAGCAATAATGAAACTAAAACGTAATAAGCACATTCATACAGTAACTGCCACGGCCACAATTGACGCTCAACAACCGCCTACTGGCTAACCTGAGCTAACAACAGCCAACTACACTCTCTTTCGCTGGCACACACGTTACAAACCTGGCCAGGCCCCACCTTGCAAAGCCACGCACATTCAAAATTACAGATACTACATTGTAGAAAGTGAGGATTGCAACCCAATATGGACAAAATTATTACCTGAACCTTACATGGACATTGCGTAGGCGTATTGATATTTACAATAATAAGGCAACGTCAATTATTACTCAATTATTCAATGGGAAAGTAATGTGAGAATAACTGATTGTAAAAATATTCCATAGCTGTAGCTCTAATAAACAGCACTGATCGAGAATGAGGGATCAAGTGTCATCCATGTTTGATTATATTATTTAGAGAAGTGGTATGGAAAATAAATGGATGATTATTTTACACATTTTAGAATGTAAGAGGAAGTCCAAGTAAACTACTGTACCACCTTGACACATGTATCCCAGCACTAAAAGACTGTTAACATCTTGCCATAAACAATTTATTACCAACACTCACCTGTGACTGTAAGTTTTTTCCTTGTCAACAAAGTGTAGTCTTTTTTGCGGAAATTGTAGTAGCCGTTGTCAGCTTGCGTAATGTCTGACATTTCCCAGTAATTTTGCTTCACCTGGCCCCTGGATGCACCACTGGACTGAGTGCGATTCCACAGGATTACTAGGTCGGAGTTGTCAAACGTGGAGAATTCCAGGATTTCTGCATTACTGGGAATATTGACACGATACTGGCTGTGGTAATACCGCTGCACCGCATCAGCACATTCTAGTAACACACAGAGGGAAAATAGTCAGTCTATTTTAAAATATTAAGAAAAACCAAAACTTTTTTTTTTATTTGGAACACCAGTCGAATTTCTCATAGTTGTGGTTCAGCATTTATGAAATTGCAGGGTTTTTCTTTTTTTTTTTGTAGTTTAATTCATTCATAGTCGATCTTTTGTGTACCTTTGAGATCTCTTGCTTTTTTGATGGTCCCTGAATGCACCGTGTATCTAGAGCGAAATTCCATCCATCCATCCATTTTCTGAACCGTTTTATCCTAACAAGGGTCGGGATGGGGGGGGGGGCTATCCCAGTGGTAGGTGGAGGACACTCTGAACGGGTTGCCAGCCAATCGCAGGACACACAGAGACGAACAACCATCTGCGCTCACACCTAGGTACAATTTTGAGTGTTCAATCAGCCTGCCGTGCATGTTTTTGGAATGTGGGAGGAAACCGGAGTACCTGGAGAAAACCCACGCAGAACATGCAAAATCCACACAGGAAGGCCGGAGGGGCCGGGATCAAACCCAAGACCTCTGCACTGTGAGGTCAATGCTCTAACCACTGGACCACCAGTCGATTATGTACCTATATTTGTGCTCGTCTCCCAATGCATCAATTAGCCCGGGTAGACTACATTAATGTAACAAATTTTGCTGTAATCCCCAACATTTACTTTTGTGTGTAAAGGCAAAAAAGTAAGATAAATGATTTCATACTGTTTGTGTAAAATACTACTGCGCATACGGGCTGTTCGGTCACTATCCACCGATGTCAGAGTTTGGTTCGCATTGCCGGCAGTAAATCGGAATCGTTTCCAGTGGGGGTAGGACTCCGCCAAGGCTGCCCTTTGTCGCCAATTCTGTTCATAACCTTTATGGACAGAATTTCTAGGCGCAGCCGAAGCGTTGAGGGGGTCCGTTTTGGGGGCCTCAGTATTGCATCCCTGCTTTTTGCAGATGATGTGGTGCTGTTGGCTCCTTCAAACAGGGCTCTCCAACTCTCACTGGAGCGTTTCGCAGCCGAGTGTGAAGCGGTTGGGATGAAGATTGCACCTGCAAATCTGAAACCATGGTCCTCAGTCGAAAAAGGGTGGAGTGCCCCCTCCGGGTCGGGGAGGAGATCTTGCCCCAGGTGGAGGAGTTCAAGTATCTTGGGGTCTTGTTCACGAGTGGGGGCAGAAGGGAGCGGGAGATCGACAGGCGGATCGGTGCAGCGTCTGCTGTGATGCGGACGTTGTATCGGTCTGTCGTGGTGAAGAAGGAGCTGAGCCAAAGGGCGAAGCTCTCAATTTACCGGTCGATCTACGTTCCAACCCTCACCTATGGTCACGAGCTATGGGTCGTGACCGAAAGAACGAGATCCCGGATACAAGCGGCCGAAATGAGTTTTCTCCGCAGGGTGTCCGGGCTCTCCCTTAGAGATAAGGTGAGAAGCTCGGTCATCCGGGAGGGGCTCAGAGTCGAGCCGCTTCTCCTCCACATCGAGAGGAGCCAGATGAGGTGGCTTGGGCATCTGATTCGGATGCCCCCTGAGCGCCTCCCCGGTGAGGTGTTCCGGTCATGCCCCACCGGGAGGAGACCCTGAGGAAGACCCAGGACACGTTGGAGAGACTATGTCACCCAGCTTGCCTGGGAACGACTCAGGGATCCCCCGGGGAGAGCTGGACGAAGTAACTAGGGAGAGGGAAGTCTGGGCTTCCCTGCTATAGCTGTTGCCCCCGAGACCCGGCCCCGGATAAGCGGTAGATGATGGATGGATGGATGGACTACTGCGCATATTTGTTTACTCATGCATGATGTCAATGCTAATACAGTGCACTCCGCTTAATAGAACACCGCTTAATAGAGCAAAAGGCTCTGGAACCGATTTGCCTAATGCAATTTCCTATAAAGATACTCCGCTTAGTAGAACAGATCTCCGCTTAATAGAACAGGCCGTAAGCAATGAACATTGTAAACTAGTGGTTTTCGAAGTGTAGCTATCGCGATACTGTACCACTATCGCGAGAAAACGCGGTAGTTCTAGCCGTATACAGTAACAGGTAGCACGCGTCACTGCACACATAGACACACGCACGTCACAATGGCTTCAACTTCATTCAAGAGACGAGAGAGAGACGAAGTATAGCTATCGCGATACTGTACCACTATCGCGAGAAAACGCGGTAGTTCTAGCCGTATACAGTTACAGGTAGCACGCGTCACTGCACACATAGACACACGCACGTCACAATGGCTTCAACTTCATTCAAGAGACGAGAGAGAGACGAAGTGTAGCTATCGCGATACTGTACCACTATCGCGAGAAAACGCGGTAGTTCTAGCCGTATACAGTTACAGGTAGCACGCGTCACTCCACAGATAGACACACGCACGTCACAATGGCTTCAACTTCATTCAAGAGACGAGGGCTATCACCTGCGGATAAGAAGGACATACTCAGACGATACGATGCATTGCCGGATTCTCAGAAGGTACGCCCGCGGTTTCCAGGACTTCCCTCTTATCCAGCGCATTGAGAGGGAAGTCAACCGCAAAATTACGGACTCCTGTTTCCAGACAAAAGTAACGAAATTTTTCTCGTGATTTGAGATGTTTGACTGAAGTTGATTAAAGTTGTTGTTTTGTTGTTTGATTAAAGATATGGACGTCCACAGTCGAAATATCTCTTCTAACTCGTCAGCAGGGGTTTTTCTGCGTGCATAACTTGGTCGTCGACGTGTCTAAAGGTGTACCTAATAAAGTGTCTCCGGTTAATAGAAACCCCGCTTAGTAGAACAGAAGCGCTTCGGCCCAATGGTGTTGTATTAAGCGGAGTGCACTGTACTATCGAGGAGCCTCATTTCAATGTGGTTTATGTTTGAAATAATTTATTAACCAAATACAGCAAATATGTAACATGGGATCATGACTGTGCAAGCTAGAAGCATGGTGTTGATGCTTTATGAGCCTCTTAAGAGCTTTACCACCATCTTCTGGCAGCTCGACACAATAACACCACCCTTTTTTTTCTTTTTTGGGGGGCTCAATGAGTAGTGGAGGGACTTAGTCCCTAGCAACAGAGAATGATGAGGCTTCACTGTATTTTCCATTTTACCAGTCAGCGGAACAATGTAATATGATCTTACCTAAAACTTTCAATGTGATCCTATCAAGAAAATAGCTAGATGAAGGTGAGAAGTATCCATTGTCTTTTTCTGTCACGTGTTGCAGAGAAAGACTTCCAAAGGTAACCTTGAAACGTGGATCCATTGCCTGAAAAATTTGACAACACAACTGAAATTTTGGATGAGTAAATGTTTTGTTTTGTTTTTTTTCTAAATGCCAATGTGATCGTTATCATTATTATGACACCAATACATGCACACCTTGCCATTTTCAAACACTAGTCTCCTGCCTTCACCATTCTTCGGAGAGAAGTAAAGCTTCCCACTGAGTCCACGTGGTGAATAATCATAGGGAAAGTGAAAAGTTCCACCATAGCACACTTCATGCTGTGCGGCAAATGACCCTGGAATTGGACACAAAGAACAAAGGAGAGAAAAGTTGAGGATGCACTATTAACATACTGCACTGTAGCAGTGTGCAATATAGACGGAAATTCAATATAGGGTTTGAATTTGCCCAAAGGCATGTTTATTACATCTTACTGTGCATGCCAGTAACACAGCCTAGTAACCTTAATCAGTCCCACATTGGAGAGATTTGCATTGTTACAGCAGGATACAAGAAATAGAAAAAACATCACAACAAAGAAGAGATTTATTAAATAATGAATTGGTAAAATATTTTTACCCCTAATTTTCAATTGGTATATACCATCTACCATTACTATGAAGGGATTGAATTTGTCCATGATCTGAATTTTGGGCCATATTGGCCAGCCCGACTGCACTCTATGCTGGCCATTTGTGTCCACCTTAGTTCACTTGGCGAACTCTTAATAGTAACATTTATTGCCTTCCACTGTCATGGGACATTTTTTTCCACACTAGTAGGACGGCTTTGCCATACTAGCTTGACTGTAGTGCATCTTACTCGTGGATGTTTTAGTGACTAAATAGTCATGTTTTGGTGACTAAATAGTCACTAAAACATCCACGAGGAAGATGAACTTTGACATTTCACTGCAGATGTTAGCAAGGGTCATGGAAGTTGACACACATGATTTGCCTTCGCGTGCCACATAAAATGACGTGGCGGGCCGGATCTGGCCCCGGACCTTCAGTTTGACATCCTTTAGTGCTACTAGCAAGGTCCAGCAGGCTACTATTGCATGACATGTTTGCTAGTTGGGCCAAATAGTGTCACTAGGGCAGTATAGCAATTTACTACTAAAGTTTAATTGCACAAGTACTGATTATTTCTAACATGGATATGAAAGATATTAAATAAATGCTCCAACGGCTTTCCTTAACAGCGTTCATGTGTTATTGCTTGTGCGTAACTGAGCTTTTACTCACCGCAGAGGAAGCATTGAAGCAAAAGGAATGCGAGCAACATGTCCTGTACAAAAACACCACGGCGATATATGCATTGTTGATTATACACAGAACGAAACTTTACGCTTCAACATACAGATTTTTTTTTAGTAACTTAAACTTACCCGGGTATTGATGGTCGATTTCCCCTCCGAACAAGCCGAATTACTGTAATCACAAGGACACATACAAACTGGGCGAGGCTTTTCTCTTGTCGGGGCGTCACTGCTGCGTCTGATGTGCGCACACTGTCGGTTGCCACTCATCGGGACAACATTAGCAAGTTGAGAAGTTCCCTTTATTTAGACTATCTTACAAAGCGCTTCACTGATAGAATGTGTACATTTTTACACATATAAAGGAACTATAAATACAACGTATTACGTTAAAAACATCAATTTAGCAAATCAAAACAAATTTTAAAAAATCTTCAAAAGACTATACAATAATCGCGCTGACACGTGAAATACGCGTATAAGTGATGATCATTATAAGTGCATGTTAAAACAGCCTTAAAAAAGTCCACAGAAGAGGCCATTTTTAGTGGCAACAATATAGGGACTGCAAGGCTCATTTATTTATTTTTTAAACAAATGTTGAAAAATCATTGGGGGCACTTGCACATGTCATGCAATACACGAGGCCAACAAATCGAACCATAAAAAAATCTCTTGACAAAAAAAAAAAAAAAAATATATATATATAATATGGAATAATAAGAACAAGAGTAAGAATAACATAAATCAGAGGTGTAAAACTTGTCTACGAGAGCGGTTCATAATGGTGAGGCCACATAAATCGTAAAGTAAAATATAATCATGAATGGAATAGAAAGCTAAATATTTAACCAGAAGCTGAGTTTCACCGTGTTTGTTTGCGCACTAGGCATGTGGATACAGCACTTTGCACACTTTTTGTCACAGTATGTTATGTATAGGTACCATGTTATATTCATCCATCCATCCATTTTCTGAAACGCTTAATCCTCACTAGGGTCGCGGGGGGTGCTGGAGCCCATCCCAGCCGTCTCCGGGCAGTAGGCGGGGGACACCCTGAATCGGTTGCCAGCCAATCGCAGGGCACACATAGACGAACAACCATCCACGCTCACACTCACACATAGGGACAATTTAGAGTGTTCAATCAGCCTGCCATGCATATTTTCCGATCCAACACATAACTGCAGGGTGTAAAATGCTGGCAGGGAAAGCCTACATGGAACGGCATAACCAGGTGGCTAGCATAGTCTACCGAAACATCTGTGCGGAGTATGGACTGGAAACCCCAAGGTCAAAATGGGAAACACCTCCGAAGGTGGTGGAGAATGACAGAGCGAAGATCCTGTGGGACTTCCAGAACCAGACTGACAAGATGGTAATGGCGAACCAACCAGATATCGTGATCATAGATAAAGGGCAGAGGAAAGCCGTTGTAGTGGATGTAGCGATCCCAAGTGATGGAAACATCAGGAAGAAGGAACATCAGAAACTCGAGAAATACCAAGGGCTCAGAGAGGAGCTGGAGAGAGCCTGGATGTCACGTTGTGCCCGAAGCGATAAAATGATCGCTTCGTGCACAACAAGATAATGAGGTGGATCCCCGAAATAGCAGACAAAGCAAAGGTGGTCCGAGAACAAATGGGTTTTAATACAAAACACAAAATACCCGTCCGGGAGCAACAAACAGAAAACGCTGGTCAAAATCAGGACCAGGAATAAAAGGAAGCAACAGAAAACGCTTGCGAGAAAACGGCAAGGATTATAGTTGGCAACAATAGGAATTAATAAGAGTAGATTTAACGACGCGCAATCACAGCCACAAGGCTACACAGCAATGAATAAATTAAGGCAGTAATCGAGAGAATTGGCTCGGGGTGGAATACTCCGGCAGTAAGTTAACTGCCCGAGCACAAAGATAAACCCTGTGTAATCAGTCCTTAATGGGTGACAGGTGTGTCGGCGGTAGGCAGGAAAAGTCTGCCCCCCTGCTGGCAAACACGGGACGTGACAGTACCCCCCCCTCAACGGACGCCTCCCGGCGGCCTACCCGGCTTGGTCGGATGAGCTGCGTGGAAGTCGCGCAGAAGGGACGGATCAAGGATCCAGGAGCGGGGCACCCATTGACGATCCTCAGGCCCGTAGCCCTCCCAGTCGACCAGATACTGGAATCCCTTACCCCTGCGCCGAGAGTCCAGGATGGCACGAACCGTGTACACCGGGTCACCGTCGACGACCTGCGGAGGGGGGGGCGGAGTGGGAGGCGGAGCCAAGGGACTGGAAACCACTGGTTTGAGCAGGGAAACATGGAACACGGGGTGAACCTTCATGGCGGGCGGCAGCCGGAGCCTGACCGTGACGGGGCTGACGATGGACTCGACCACGAACGGTCCAGTGAATCGGGGCCCCAGTTTCGCGGACGTGCCGGCCAGGCGGAGATCCCTCGTAGCCAACCACACCTCCTGCCCCACCACGTAAGTAGGTGCCGGGCGCCGACGACGGTCCGCGATTTGCTGGTTCCGGGTCGCCGTGCGGGCCAATGCAGCTCGGGCCTCTTTCCATACGCGGTGGGCTCGCTTGAGGTGATGCTGCACAGACGGGACCTCCACCTGTCCTTCCTGGGACGGGAACAGCGGCGGTTGATACCCGTAGGCCGACATGAAGGGGGACCTACCAGTGGCTGAAGAGACGAGGGTGTTGTGTGCGTACTCCACCCACGGTAGGTGGTCGACCCAGGAGGAGGGACTGCGCAGGCATACACAGCGGAGGGCCGCTCCCAGATCCTGGTTGGCACGCTCGGCTTGTCCGTTGGACTGGGGGTGGTATCCCGAGGTCAGACTGACCGTGGCCCCGAGGGATCGGCAGAACCGCTTCCATACGCGGGACACGAACTGGGGCCCCCGATCCGAGACGATGTCCTTCGGGATCCCATGGAGACGGAAGACGTGTTGGACTAGGAGGTCGGCGGTCTCCAGCGCAGACGGCAACTTAGACAGCGGAACAAAATGAACCGCCTTAGAGAACCGGTCCACGATGGTGAGGACGACCGACCGCCCACGGGATGGAGGGAGGCCCGTGACGAAATCCAGGGCGATGTGTGACCAAGGTCGAGGAGGGATGGGCAATGGCTGGAGCAGTCCTGCCGGAGGCCTATGTGAGACCTTGCCGCAGGCGCAGGCGGAGCAGGCATTGACATAGTCCACCACATCCCTCCGAAGCTCCGGCCACCAGAACCGCTGGGTGACGAGATGCACAGTCCGGTTCACCCCAGGATGGCAGGCCACCTTGGACCCGTGCCCCCACTGCAACACCTCCGAGCGCAGAGGTGGGGGTACAAACAACTTCCCTGCGGGGCATCCAGCCGGGACCTGGACACCATCCAGGGCTTCCTGGACCTTCTGTTCGATCTCCCATCTCAACGCCCCCACGATGCACCGGGTTGGGAGGATGGTCTCTGGTGACCGGTCCCTCTCCACGGGGTCGTGGAGACGGGAAAGGGCATCGGGCTTGGTGTTCTTTGAGCCAGGAGAGTATGTGAGGATGAAGTTGAAACGGGTTAAGAATAGTGCCCACCGGGCCTGACGGGGGTTGAGTCTCTTAGCGGAGCGGAGATATTCCAGGTTCTTGTGGTCGGTGTAGACCGTGAACGGTTCCTTAGCCCCCTCGAGCCAGTGGCGCCATTCCTGTAGGGCGACGATTACAGCTAGCAGTTCACGATTGCCCACGTCGTAGTTGGACTCTGCTGTACTGAGTCGACGAGAGAAAAAGGCGCAGGGGTGCAATTTCTGGTCGACCGGGGAACGCTGGGACAGAACGGCCCCGACCCCCGAATCCGAGGCGTCCACCTCTACGACGAACGGGAAGTCCGGGTTAGGATGTTGCAGTACCGGGGGATTTGTGAATGCGGCCTTTAGGCTGGAAAATGCCGACCCCGCAGCCGAATCCCATTTGAATGGGACTTTTGTGGACGTCAGACGGGTCAACGGGAGTACCTTTTGGCTGTAGTTGCGAATAAAACGACGGTAGAAGTTAGCGAACCCCAAGAAGCGTTGCAACTCCTTCCGGTTAGTCGGTGTTGGCCAGTTCGTCACCGCCTCCGTCTTGGTGGGGTCTGCTCTCAGCTTGCCCTGCTCAATTATAAACCCCAGAAAGGAGATGACAGGTACATGGAATTCACACTTCTCTGCCTTGACGAAGAGCTTGTTCTCTAATAAACGCTGCAATACCAGCCTGACGTGTCGCTTGTGTTCTTGAATTGATTGGGAAAAAATTAAAATATCGTCGAGATAGACGAAACAGAAAATGTTCAGCATGTCTCTCAACACGTCGTTGATGAGATTCTGAAAAACGGCGGGGGCATTTGTCAGCCCGAAGGGCATAACCAGATATTCAAAATGGCCGAGCGGGGTCTTAAAAGCAGTCTTCCACTCGTCACCTTTCCGGATGCGAACCAGGTGGTAGGCACTGCGTAAATCTAATTTTGAAAAGACTGTGGCTGACTGTAAAGGGGCGAAGGCGGAGTCTAGCAATGGTAGCGGATACTTATTTTTTACTGTGATGTCGTTCAGACCCCGATAATCCACACACGGTCACAGGGATTTGTCCTTCTTTCCAACAAAGAAAAACCCCGCACCTAACGGCGATCGCGATGGTCTAATTAGACCTGCAGCGAGCGAGCTGTTGATGTATTCCGTCAGTGCCTCGCGCTCGGGTTTAGACACCTGATACAGCCGGGAGGTTGGCAACGGAGCGCCCGCCCGCAGGTCTATGGCGCAATCGTAGGGTCGGTGCGGGGGCAAAGAGCGTGCGCGATCCTTGCTGAACACTTGACGCAAGTCATGATAGCAGTCTGGCACTCCGTCAAGGCAGATAGTTTCGGGGATGTCGTCACCGGCGCGTTCGTGCTGCCCTACGGCTGATCCTAAACAACGTTCATAACAGTTCCGGCTCCAACTCTCTATTGCCGGACGCTCCCAGGAAATTACGGGGTTGTGAGTCCTGAGCCAGGGCAAGCCGAGAATAACCGGAGCGTTACGGCACTGCAATAAATCGAACCGTAGATGCTCAACATGGTTACTGGATAATTTTAGTTTTAGTGGTTCTGTTCTTTGCGTCACGACCCCCAGGAGGCGTCCATCGAGATCACAAACCCGCTTTTTATCGGCCAACTTCTCGACATAACAGCCCAGGTCGGCGGCGAAGTCGGTATCCATAAAACAACCATCAGCCCCCGAGTCTATCAGAGCCCTAACCCGCCGCGACCGGGGCCCCTCAAATATCTCCCCCTCGAGTTCCAGTCTCCCGGTGTGTCCCGGCCGGGAGTCAGTTCGCCGAGGCGTGGGGGACTCTGCGCGGGGTCGGGACTCACAGTTTTTGGAGGGCGAGGATGGGGAATGTTCCGGTCGGCTGGGAGCAGCATGAGGTCCTCGTTGACAGCTGTCAGACCGAGCCCGATCGTTGAATCGGCGCCGTCTCTGCTCCGGTCCAACTTTTTCGCCACCCAGCTGCATCGGCTCCTCCCCGCAGTACGTGGCACACCGGGACGGAGAACGATCACCTCCCCGCTCCCGGTTTCTCTCTCTCAGGCGGTTGTCCAATCGCAGGGAGAGCTCGATTAACTCCTCCAGGTTGGAGCTGTGGTCGCGAGTCGCCAGCTTATCCTTGAGTTCGGTGTTTAATCCACGGCGAAACAGTCCGCACAGCGCCCGGTCGCCGTAGCCACTCTGGGCGGCCAGAATCTGGAACTCGATGGAGTAGTCCGCCACCGATCGCCTCCCCTGGTGGAGTTCAAGTAGCCGGCCCTCAGCCTCTCTGCCCCGCACGGGATGGTGGAACACCCGGCGAAACGCCGCCACGAAGCCGTGGAATGAAGACCGGAGGCTCGGCTTCGCGTCGCTTGTCGCCATCGCCCATGACGCCGCCGGACCTGTCAACAGGCTCATAATATATGCCACCTTCGCGGCGTCAGTAGCATAGAGGTAAGGTTGCTGGTCGAAAACGAGCGAGCACTGGTGGAGGAAGTACCCACACTGCCCGTGCTCACCCCCGTAACGTGGGGGGTGTGGAAGCGAAGGCTCCCTCATCATTGTGGGAAATGATGCGGGTGCCTCAGGGGTGGCAGGACGAATCACGGAGGGAGGTGCTCTCCGTTCCTCCACCCGTACAAGACGGGGTTCGAAATCATCGAACCTGTGAGCCAGCATGGAAACCGCGCTGCTGATTTCCGAAATGGCTTGGCCCTGCTGACTTAACTGTTGCTCTCGGCAGGACAGAACGGAAAAAATCTTTTCTAAGTCTGCGGGATCCATGGTGGCCGGAGTATTCTGTCACGTTGTGCCCGAAGCGATAAAATGATCGCTTCGTGCACAACAAGATAATGAGGTGGATCCCCGAAATAGCAGACAAAGCAAAGGTGGTCCGAGAACAAATGGGTTTTAATACAAAACACAAAATACCCGTCCGGGAGCAACAAACAGAAAACGCTGGTCAAAATCAGGACCAGGAATAAAAGGAAGCAACAGAAAACGCTTGCGAGAAAACGGCAAGGATTATAGTTGGCAACAATAGGAATTAATAAGAGTAGATTTAACGACGCGCAATCACAGCCACAAGGCTACACAGCAATGAATAGATTAAGGCAGTAATCGAGAGAATTGGCTCGGGGTGGAATACTCCGGCAGTAAGTTAACTGCCCGAGCACAAAGATAAACCCTGTGTAATCAGTCCTTAATGGGTGACAGGTGTGTCGGCGGTAGGCAGGAAAAGTCTGCCCCCCTGCTGGCAAACACGGGACGTGACACTGGAAGGTAAAGGTGACAGTCGTGCCTGTGGCGGTCGGAGCACTCGGGGCAGTGACCCCCAAACTAGATGAGTGGTTGCAACAGATCCCGGGAACAACATCGGACATCTCAGTCCAGAAATGTGCAGTGCTGGGAACAGCAAGGATACTGCGCAGAACCCTCAAGCTTCCTGGCCTCTGGTAGAGGACCCGAGCTGAATGAGGGACGGACACCACCCGAGGGGTGAGATGAGGATTTTTAAAAAATATATAATACTATAGAAATAACTATATATATATATATATATATATATTAGTTATTTTTTGTTTTTAAACTGTTTCAAATAAGTTAGTTTTTTGTGATTAATCAAAGAGCCACTCAGAGTGTAGTTGCGGGCAGCAAGCAGCCCACGAGCTACCAGTTGACCATCCTTGATCTGTGAATAATCAATTAATACAATTATTGTCATTCGGCAAATATATACAGATCACCGCCTGATCATTTGAATCACATATGTTGAAAGAGGGAACCATCTAAAACTAGCTGAACAGGGGCTCTTGAGCACCGGGCTTGGGCACCACTGGTCTGAATGCAGGCAGAACAATTAAAAGCTCTTAGACAAGATGGCAGAAGGTAAAATTAACCTGTGTGCACTTGTTGCCATTCCTACAACAAAATAGCTTGGTATTCAATTAAAGTTGCATAGATTTCACACCAAGTTAATCTGTGAATCAAATGAGAAAAACTCATAATTTTTTCCCCAGAATTTTTCAGAAGCGTATAAATAATTTTTTTGTAATTTTAATTGATGGTGTGCAACGTGGCTTCTCTAATGGAAAATGTGTACCAGTTTGCTCAAAAACGTTTTGAAATGTATGAACATATACATATGTAAGAATAATGCATGTTATGACTGTTGTATTGTATATTAGTTAAGAAAGTGGCAAAAGGAATTAAACACAGGCGTGACACGCCTCAACTTAGATTTTCCATCACTCTGTGGCAGTTTTTCTTCAATAATTTCTTCAACCCCACTTCATTTCCTTTTCGCATCGAAAGAGGTGAGAGCGTTCCATTCATTCGGTCATCTATTTATTGTTCCTGTGTTTTATGGGTTTTACACTGAATTCATCCATCCATCCATCATCTACCGCTTATCCGGGGCCGGGTCGCGGGGGCAACAGCTTTAGCAGGGAAGCCCAGACTTCCCTCTCCCTAGCTACTTCTTCCAGCTCTCCCCGGGGGATCCCGAGTCGTTCCCAGGCAAGCTGGGTGACATAGTCTCTCCAGCGTGTCCTGGGTCTTCCTCGGGGTCTCCTCCCGGTGGGACATGACCGGAACACCTCACCGGGGAGGCGCTCAGGAGGCATCCGAATCAGATGCCCAAGCCACCTCATCTGGCTCCTCTCGATGTGGAGGAGAAGCGGCTCGACTCTGAGCCCCTCCCGGATGACTGAGCTTCTCACCTTATCTCTAAGGGAGAGCCCGGACACCCTGCGGAGAAAACTCATTTCAGCCGCTTGTATCCGGGATCTCGTTCTTTCGGTCACGACCCATAGCTCGTGACCATAGGTGAGGGTTGGGACGTAGATCGACCGGTAAATTGAGAGCTTTGCCCTTTGGCTCAGCTCCTTCTTCACCACGACAGACCGATACAACGTCCGCATCACAGCAGACGCTGCACCGATCCGCCTGTCGATCTCCCGCTCCCTCCTACCCCCACTCGTGAACAAGACCCCAAGATACTTGAACTCCTCCACTTGGGGTAAGATCTCCTCCCCGACCCGGAGGGGGCACTCCACCCTTTTCCGACTGAGGACCATGGTTTCAGATTTGGAGGTGCTGATTTTCATCCCAACCGCTTCACACTCGGCTGCGAAACGCTCCAGTGAGAGTTGGAGAGCCCCGTTTGAAGGAGCCAACAGCACCACATCATCTGCAAAAAGCAGGGATGTAATACTGAGGCCCCCAAAACGGACCCCCTCAACGCTTCGGCTGCGCCTAGAAATTCTGTCCATAAAGGTTATGAACAGAATCGGCGACAAAGGGCAGCCTTGGCGGAGTCCTACCCTCACTGGAAACGATTCCGACTTACTGCCGGCAATGCGAACCAAACTCTGACATCGGTGGTATAGTGACCGAACAGCCCGTATCAGGGGGTTCGGTACCCCATACCCACGAAGCACCCCCCACAGAACTCCCCGAGGGACACGGTCAAACGCCTTCTCCAAGTCCACGAAACACATGTAGACTGGTTGGGCGAATTCCCACATACCCTCAAGGACCCTGCTAAGGGTGTAGAGCTGGTCCACTGTTCCACGGCCGGGACGAAAACCACACTGCTCCTCCTCAATCTGAGGCTCGACTTCCTGACGGACCCTCCTCTCCAGCACCCCTGAATAGACCTTACCAGGGAGGCTGAGGAGTGTGATCCCTCTGTAGTTGGAACACACCCTCCGGTCCCCCTTTTTAAAAAGAGGGACTACCACCCCGGTCTGCCAATCCAGAGGCACTCTCCCTGTTGACCACGCGATGTTGCAGAGGCGTGTCAACCAGGACAGCCCCACAACATCCAGAGCCTTGAGGAACTCCGGGCGGATCTCATCCACCCCTGGGGCCTTGCCACCGAGGAGCTTTTTAACCACATCGGTGACTTCAACCACAGAGATAGGAGAGCCCACCTCAGAGTCCCCAGGCTCTGCTTCCTCCAACGAAGGCGTGTTGGTGGAGTTGAGGAGGTCTTCGAAGTACTCTGCCCACCGGTTCACAACGTCCCGAGTCGAAGTCAGCAGCGCCCCATCCCCACTGTACACAGTGTTAGTGGTGCACTGCTTCCCCCTCCTGAGACGTCGGATGGTTGGTTTACACTGAATTATATTTTATTATTGTCGGTAGTGTGACTCAATTGTATCTTCTCTGTGTTTTGAACGAGTTGTACAGCACTTTGGGTCCCCTTATAAATTTTGTCGATATATATCAGTGTGGACGGGTTGGATAGGGAATTATAATTGTAGCAAATTTAGCACGAAATCTTTGTGCGGTATATCAGTAGTCACGTGCAAAATAACATCACTTATGTATGGATCAATTCAATCTAAAGTTCATGTTAAATGTCTGGTCTTTGGACATGTAACGCTTACCGCTTGTTTTGGTCTGTTCTGGATGTATCATGCTGACTTCCACCGGCTCCGGCCCCCTTCATTTACAATCAATCTCAATCTTGGCGCAAAACCCTACAGTGGGAGACTGCACCTTTAGGAAGGGTTTGCTCAAAGAGCGTATCTGTTTCCTGGAGCTAACCAATGTGATACTTAGTGCGACGCAGCTGACGTAAAAGCAGTCGAGAATACAGCCGACATCTCGCTATAAATAATTGGGGAAAGCCACTGCGCTTGCGTGCTGCGGATCAACGTTTATACCCGTTTACCCCCATTCATGTAAAACATTCCTAAATATCTTCCCGTGGAGTTGTTCCTCGCGTATCCTGCAGGTGGGTCCGAACTGTTTTGGGTTGAAAGTGTGATGACGTTTAGATAATCAATAAGTGATCATACGGATCGTTGGACATGGCTTGTCTGAGCAGGGCGTCATCAGGCCGTCACGTCACCGAGGTCTGCCTTAGATTTGTTTGCTGCACCTTGCTCGCTGTTTGCAGGTGTGCATGGACGATAACTGTCCCGCTTCGAGATAACAACACACAACGAGATGGATGCAAACGTGTTCGGTTTTTTTTTTGTTTTTGTTTTTTTGCATTGCTGTCACCTGTGTGGAAAGATGAGACAACCTGACCCTTTTTTTTGTCCAGAAGATGTGCCCCTCCGCCCTGCTCGCAGTCCTCTACAGCCTTCCTTTTGCTGTGGGTGAGTTGTCTTTCAATCATTTTGACAGCACTTGCAGTCTAACAAAGGATATAGGAGAATGTGGCTATCATATTTTACACCTGTTAACATATGTTCACAGCAAAGTCAAGGTCAATGAGAGTTTTTATTAAGGTGCCTTAGACCAGTGATGACCAATCTCTGTGCCATGATACCATTAGTGTGCCGTAAGGAATCCTCAAATTATGCACTTTCACCTTATTGGTTAGAAATTTATGATTTATTTACTACAAATAATCAAACAATCATTTCTACATGTCAGCAACGTATAGTGGTGGGCATAATAATTAAATGCACTTCCATTAGCTGGCAGAAGTTGCTTAATTGAACTGCGTATCAACTTTTTGTGATATTTATGCTTGCTGTTGTGCTGTGAGATTGTTTTAATGTGAAACATGTGGCTTGGCTCGATCAAGGTTGGTAAACAGATGCCTTGAGAGCCAAAAACAGTCACTAAGTTTTGGCATCCATCCATTTTTCTATATAGTACTTGTCCTGAGCTGGGATAAGATCCAGATGCGCCCCGCGACCCTTGTTATCATTATTATTATTATGATTCGTCTTATTATTATTAGTAGTAATAGTAATTGAGCACCGTTTATACATTACACATTACCAAGTGTAATAGTTAACACACAGAGTTTACAATATTATCTCTCTGAGAGTAAGAGAGAGAGAGAGTGTTTGTGTATTGGCTCTTATAAGAGGTCCAGAGGAAAACTGTGGTCTGCGTGAATGTCAGTGATTCATAGTATACGAGTACGACATAGTATTTGGATCCATCTTCACAAAGGCAAAATATGAGGTGTGGACTTTTTAGACATAACCATGAATGAGTTGGGTCAACATTCGGGGTTTTCATATTTGACGAAAGAAGTATTATCAAAAGCCCAAAAGGATTTTAGTTACTTTATTATCATTTGATACGATAGTGTTTGTAAAGGGGCATTCCTCTCATGTCGACTATTAACTTGTTCAAGACCTTTCTGGTTATTGCATTGCGTATAGAGTTTAAACACAATTTTGCTTCCTTACAGGTTGGGTCGTACTTGGTGAGCCAACAGAAACATTTTATCCTATTCTTTTCTCATTGGAAATCAGCAAAAAATATTCTTGACTTTCTTTTCCATTTTGACAGGTGACAGAGAAGAAGTTCAGATGGTTTGTGCCGGGAAGGAATTTCGTTTGCCAGTCTACTCTACATCAAGAACTGTGACTTTTACTCAGAACTCTGCAGGACCGAAGCGCATTCTCCTCGAGAAGACCATTGTGAGGGAAATGTTGTGCTGTGACTTCTGTTTTGTGTTGTAACGTACACAGATAACAAACCTCAATTCTTTATTCAGGTAAATGACCCTCGTTTTAAGTGGACCAAAGATAAGATGCTGGTCCTGAAAAATGTGACCCATGCGGACCAAGGACTTTATTCAATCAAATTGTCTTCCGGATTCACCTATGAAACCGTTCGTCTGACAGTTTCAGGTTGGATACTTTTCTCTGTTTTGTTAAATCAACTCTTTTCAGTCTTTGTGATGCTTAATTTGTTTTACTTGAAAGTTCACTAAACCCATACCTCCATGCCCACTTTCCAAATTCCATATTTCTTGTTCTTTTTGTCAGATAGCAGTGCTCACAACTCCTCAGGGCACTCTCTAATATTTTACTGTATTATAACAGATAGTAATAAAATAATTAAGTCAAATGTAAAGAATTAAACAGTTTTGTACATTATTATTAACTGTGATTGTAGGCCCCCTTCTGGTGTTTACACCATTGGCCACCTTGGGATAATATGATATAGGCACACAGAGACGAACAACCATCCACGCTCACACTCACACCTAGGGACAATTTAGAGTGTTCAATCAGCCTGCCATGCATAGTTTTGGAATGTGGGAGGAAACCGGAGCACCCGGAGAAAACCCACGCAGGCCCGGGGAGAACATGCAAACTCCACACAGGGAGGCCGGAGCTGGAATCGAACCCGGTACCTCTGCACTGTGAAGCCGACGTGCTAACCACTGGACTTACCGGGCCGCCATATATTATAGATATATATATAGAGAGATATATAGATATATAGATAGATAGAAAATAATAAAGGATAAAGTATATATGACTGTGAGTATTGTCAAAATGCAAAGTACCTTGGGCTCACATTGATGATGTGACCAAACCCAGAAAACAGGTGAGCTTTAATGTCAACAATGTCGTCACGTCAAGTTGATGGCTAAGGACAGGACTGTATAATGTCAAAATGTCTGTTCCCTGAGATGGCTGAAAGCTTGTGAATTCATCTTCTCAGTTCTTATTCCGCAATATTCATCAAAATAAGACTGTTGATGCATAGAACGTACAAGGTGACCGAAGGAATTTGGCATTATTTTAAAAGGAATTAAAAAAACTACAAAGTCCAACTCATTAAGATTGAACAGTTTAGGTGTTGAATATCATAAATTTATTCTGGGACTGATTTCATACAGGAAGTTGGGGGCATAGACCACTTAAAAAATCATTAAATAGAAAATGTTGATCTGAGTCTCTACATTCCGTCCAAATTTGAGGTTATTTCATCATTTGCTGAAATTATGCTTCTGATCGTACTTTTCACACATTTATCCGCCCATAGAGTGCATCAAGTCCTACTACAGAAACTACGGCGAGACCTTTGAGCACAACATCCCCGAAAACAGCTTCGTACTGGAGTTTGCTCCCCGAGGCGCTCCATCTGAGGCGATGCCAATAGTCCTGTGGAACCGGACCGACCCTGATACCAGTGTTGTGGGTCGGGGCAGGCTGCTGAGAGATAGGAAGGTGTGGGTGGCTGACAGAGTGACGCAAGCCGACCAAGGCAACTACACAGTGCGTGACGCTGAGGGGAAAGTGTTGTCTCGCAGCACCCTCACTGTCCGCGGTGAGAAACAACAAATGAATCATACCTTCATTGTTGAACAACACTAATGATATTTTTTTTCCTCCTCCCAATCCTGTATCACATCACCGCTCATGGATGCAGGACACACTTTCAATGTGACCCGCTTCACCAAAGAGTCTCTGAACCTCCCTCTCTTCCTCCCCGTGCCACGTGCCTACCTCATCTTTACCCCGACCCGACACCTCGACGAATCCTCGTTGGGGCCTTTCGACTCCAAGCCCCCCCGGAGCCCCGTGCAGTTAATGCGGGAGGGTCACATCACTGACCATGATATGCGATATAGAGGCCTGGTCTCCGTGGGCAGGAACGGCTCCGTCAACGAGGTGGTCATTGCGAGGCTGACCTCGAGGCACGATGGCGTCTATGAGATCAGAGACATTCATGGCAACCTGGTGTCGTCCACCTTGTTGCAGGTGATTGGTGAGTAACACGCTTGACACACTATTTCTCCACAAACTCTTGTATCTCCTTTTTTTTCTGTTTGGTTTATGTTAAAGGACATTATCGCTGTTGCTCATCACCATTATTTTCTGATAACTTTTCATTTTTACGTTTGCTCCCTACATTTGAAAACAGATACTTTATCAAAATAGTCTTGTCGATATTGCCGGTGGTCTCCTCAACAGAGTCACCCTGTCGTCAATGTCGTCAAAAATTGCAGTATAATTCAACTCTTCGACAGGTCTTATTATAAGCAGCCAAACATTTGCATACATACCTCTGCAGTGATAAGTCTCTTAAAATGTTTTTCCTTCATTTTGTAGCATTTCTTCCATTGTGTATGTGATTTTGGCAAGCCTCAGTCCAAGGTTATTAGTGTTAAGGAAAACTAAAAGAATAACTACAACTAAAAATGTAAGAACATTTGTGTCATGGTCTGCTCTGTCAGTGTTTTTGAGATCCACCATCCGCCCAGTCTTTCTTCAGCCATTGTCAATTTTGGTGAATGAAATAAAATGAAAATGAAAATGAGTGCTTTTTAATAATATTTTAAATATTTATTTTGGTATTAATAGATGACTGTACACAAAAAAAGGTTTAACAGTTGTTTGGGAATTTATTGCACAATACATACTGCCTAGAGTAACCATTGGCTTCTGCTAACTGCCTCGTTCTCTAATTGCTGTAGAAAGGGGGAGCAGGTGGCGAGCGCTTCTCAAGTCCATCACTGTCCCTTCCGGCATGTTTGTGTCCCTGGCCGGTTTCATCCTGTTCATGAAGCGTTACCCCAACTGCAGCTTGTCGCAGCTCATCACCTGCCTAAGAACGAACCGGACGCCACAAGCCCAGCCCCCAAGGGTCAACATCCAGGTGAGCAGGTCGCTTGTAACAACAAAGATGCCTTGTTGTTTACAAACAGCTGTTCCCCCCACCCCCCACTCCCTCAAGGTCAAGAGGAGCCTCCTGTATTTCATTTTGGTGTAATCGAAGGGTCTTTTTACCCACTTGATTTCTCTATTACAATAACACATCTTAATGCCCAAATACGTAGACTGTTGTTTGCGTCGTCCAAATTATGAGGCGGACTCGGGCCATATCCACTGTAGTGTAGGGGTGTATTTGCAGCTACACGGCTGTTGTTTATGTTTCATTTAGAACTACAGCCAGTCAAGCTCTCAGCCAGCAGGATACTATATTCACGGCCAGCAGCAGGGGACACCGAGAAAATGGACGCCGAGAGCCAGTCCAATTCATACTGTAAGTGGCTCACACCTTGATTGACTGGACAACTATACACACATTTTGTTGACACCTTTATTTCCGTTGCCGTTTGTATTTCCAGGGTTACACTCCCGTTATGGAAAGAGCTCCACCTCAACACACTCCTGTTCACACGAGGGCTGAAAATTATGAAAGCCAAAGACGTGTGAGCTCCCCCTGTCACAATTCAACTGCAGAGGTACACAGGATTTTTGCATGTAGAAGCGATTTTTTTTTTTCATTAAACAACTCATTTCCTTCTTTGTAGGTAACGTCAAATGAGGAAGAAAGGAGGATTTCCTTTCCAGTGCCTGGAGCATCAGATTGCCTGCAGTCCTCCGAAGGTTGCGTTCAGTTCCAGATCAAAAAAGTACTAGTTCAAGAAAGACGGAGCAGCACAAATGAGTATTATACCGCTCTGCCGCTGGATACAGATATGTCTGACACCTGCAGCATTTATACTTCCGAAAAGCTGAACTTCTTATAATGCATGGAGTGGTGGCAGAGAAGCATGTGGAGAAAGAAGAAAAACCTCACCTGTGCCTTTTGCAACAAAGTGTATATTGTGCTTCCAGTGGTTAGACATCCATATTGCATGCCATTATTGTCAGTGTAATGGTATTTTTGAAGCATGAGCTGAATATTATCCTTCCTGCTTTAAACATTTATTCACTCTGACTCTGCCAGAGATTCGTAAGTCACCGCTGTCCTCTGATGCTACCTACCTCCGGACCCTCAGGACCACCGTGATATGCACTGTATATATTTGCTGAATCTGTCCACGTGTTTGCGTGTGCGCTCAGTGAGCTTGCTACGTATCGAGGACTAGAAATAGAAATTAGGCTGTGTTTGAAAAAGGGAACATTAACTGATTGTACTAACATAGAGAAGGAATTTATTCTTGTCGTTAACCTATTTAAACTGAAATGAATGATCATGTTAAATGTCTGTGATGTAAGATCATAATTTTACTATAAGAACTCCTGGGGCACTGTGCAACCATGAAATGTTCTGTACAAATTTCCCACCAAATTTTGTAATAACCTGTGAACCTTGTCAAGAGCAAAATATCTATCACCAAGCTCATCCGGGGAACGAAGACGACTCAACTTGTAATATTTTTGCAATATGAAAACGTGTATCATTCCTTTTAAAATAAATATATATCTTATCAGATTATGATTTGGTCCTTTTGTCCCGTACATTGGGCCCTGTGTTTGCTTTTCATATGTATTACATACAAAAATGTATAACATTTAAGAATGTAAGGGACAACAAAAGTAGCTGCTATGGAAATGCCATTTTAAAATATGTCTCGGTCAGGAAGGCCGAACCTGGCTATATAAAAGTAACACGGCTTGCATTGGGCCGCTTGTGGGTATTCCAGTTTTGCCCAGCATATGCATAAGAGAGAAAGAGAGAGAGGAAGTTACCGTAACATTAAAAATTGCCACGACGGTTAGGCTGTTCTAGGTGTTCATATATTATCCAATGGGTGGCAGCAATGCACCAAACGTGCCCATTCTGCCGGAAATCAGGAAGAAGTAGTTCCTGTGCTAGCGGCAATGAAAGGAGAGCGTGCTGTCTCCAACTCAAAGAAAATATTGTAAAGAGAACATCAACTGCACGAAACGCTTTGTGAAAACGAAACGAGTTTAATTCCATCATCAGACGTGATTTTCAAGTCTTGACCGGGACGATGTCTTTGGTTTGTGCAAGTAAGTGACCTTAAATTAATACAAAGATTGGCGTCGCAAGCTCGCTGTGCAACCGTGCTAACGCTGTTAGCTAAATGAGCTAACGTTAGCAGCCTGGCAGTCCCGCCACTTACGTCGCAAAGTTCCCGATTTTTTCCTTCTGAATCAAACAACTAATAAAGTCTGAATGTCCTTCTTGTTCAGTCTCCAACGAGTACCCGGAGCACCCGTGCGTTTCTCCGGTGTCCAACCAAGTGTTTGAGCGCCGGCTCATCGAGAAGTACATCGTCGAGAATGGGACAGACCCGATGAATGGGCAGCCACTGTCCGAGGAACAACTTGTCGATATTAAAGGTAACCATAGGCAGCAAGATATGCAGGAACGTCTTTTAAGATCGTTTCCCCCTCACCGACCTTACCGGCTTCTTTCCGTTTAATGTCTATCGCAGCTGCTGTTTTTGTTTAGTGTCTCGCATTTTACAGCCATATCATGCACATTTGAGGCATCTGTTAAAATCAGTGGAAGTACTTAGTAAATATAATCAGCGCAAATCCACGCTCGTTTTAGCTCCTCCGCGTCTCCTTTATGATTGCTGAACCTGGTGCGTTTGTGCAAGGTTATATTTTATACCTGTCTGCCAGTCTCCCATCCAGTGAGACCAAAGGTACCATCGGCTACAAGCATTCCTGCCATTCTAAAGTCCCTCCAAGATGAGTGGGTAAGTGTTTGTCAAGATTTCTCTTTGATTATGACATGATAGACTACTTACAAATGGGTGGGGCATTCAGGTGAAATTTCAGGAAGAACCCGAAATACCCCATAACATTAATATATGAAACAAATTTGACCTTTTTATTGCACATATTCAACTTGTGCTCTTTTGAGGAACTGAATGGCAAAATGTACAAAAGATGTTTAATCCAAAGACAACCAACCAACCAATAGATTTCCAGGGTAAACTGAAATTGGTATTCAAACTGAAGCATATGATATTCTTGGCAATTAGAAATGAAATCACCCCATGCGAATGTTCCCGTTTAGCTGCTTATTCGAGAACAGCAAGTTGGGCAAAATGTATAGAAACATTAAAACAGTTGGCCATGCGTTCAAAAATTCAGAGGTCAAACAAATATTTCTGTCAATGTTATACATTAAATGTTCATTCTGAAATTTCACCCAAAATCCAAATATCGTCAACTTTTGTTAGTAGTGTAGTTTGCTATTCTATTGTAAAAAATCAATCAATAAAATATCTGCGTTATGACTCGTCAGAAATGGAATAACATTTTCATCGAGTTTGAGAGGAAAAGTGAACACATTATACACATTATATGGTGTGATTTAATGTTCGTTTTGATTAATTACACTGAGAGTTGAAATTCAAGTTATCCTGAGGTAAACGCATTGTATTCTTTGTTGTCTTCTAGGATGCTGTTATGCTTCACAGTTTCACCCTGAGGCAGCAGCTGCAGACGACTCGCCAAGAGCTCTCGCATGCCCTCTATCAACACGATGCCGCATGTCGAGTCATTGCTCGACTTACCAAAGAGGTGGCTGCAGCCAGAGAAGGTAGGTTGATAATGTGTCGTGTGATGACCTGTTGTTGTGTTCTCATTGAATGCTTGAGTTTGCACAATTTACCGATTGTCCTCTTCCACAGCTCTTGCCACACTCAAACCTCAGGCTGGATTGATTACACCTCAGGCAGCCCCTGCCTCTCAGCCAGCCGCAGTGGTGAGTGATGAACTATTTATTTGGATTCATATGGTACAGATGATTTCTGTGATGGTATAGGAAATTGTTGTTCATTGTCTGGCAGGGTCCTGCTGGAGTGCCTATGGAGATTAGTGAACAAGTGGGCATGACTCCAGAAATCATCCAGAAGGTAATACCATCTTTCTACTTGATGGGTCACTTAGCTTGCGCAGATTTTAGACTGATGTGCTTTCTTACTGTTGCAGCTTCAAGACAAAGCAACAATTCTCACCACAGAGAGAAAGAAGGTATGGGGCAAATATGTTTCAACCCTCGCTTTCTTTACTCTTGGATTATTAAATTTTAGCGAGATTACTTTTTTTTTATTCTCTTGTCGTCTTGTTTTTCTGTCAATTTACCAATTGTCTTTTGTCCAGAGAGGTAAAACTGTTCCAGAGGAGCTGGTTAGAGCTGAAGATCTTGGCAAGTACCGCCAAGTGGCCTCTCATGCTGTAAGTGTTTATTGGTGAAAGTGATTCAAAGTCATTCATTTGGTGTCCACTGTCGCTCAAGGCTGCGATGAATAATTGAGGAACGTAATAATTGGATTACCAAAAAGATCTATGCAAAATTCGTGCCTTCATGCTCTCGTTTTTCCATGCTGATCAATCTTAACTGCAGTCACACGCACCGCCAGAAGAAAAAGTTCACAGAAACTTTTTCCAAACCTTGTGGTTGTTTAACACAATCCGAGAAAGATTAAATCTGATGACAACACAACAGCACCTCTGTGATCAGCAACATAAAGTAACATATCGATGTTAGCTAATTCAACATAGCCTACTATTGCTAGTTGGGATGTGTTTTAATGCCCCCGTAAGTGGTCAAGGACAGCCACAGCCACTGGTGCACTTTAAAATGGTGAACAAAGAGTGAGAAAAAAAAAAGTAAAAGTACATATGTACATGAGCTGCCGATGGCCAGAACTAAAGGTGGATTACTCAACAGAGGTAAAAGCCAGTTTGCTCTTCACTCTCATGTGCTGACACCCACATCACTCACCAGGCCATGCGCTACCTTTGTAAAGCCATACTCAGAAACTACAGCAGAATGTAAAAATGGCAATCCGCGATGGACAAAAATAACATCTGCACTTTGCTTGCATATATTATTTTGGTTAATAATGCAAAATCTGTTTGTCTGGTTACTTGTTTAGTCATCGGGGTAATTGATAGAATGTCAATTAAAAAAAATCAATCACTGCAGCCCTTGTGTTGACAAGCATGTTCTTTCTGCTTGCAGGGTCTTCACAGTGCCAGCGTGCCAGGCATTCTTGCTCTGGATCTGTGTCCCTCAGACACCAGTAAAGTGCTCACTGGTAGGCCTGCTTGGAAATTGGTTTGACCCCGTTAGTCATCAGGAGACTTTGGTCTGATTTAGCTGTGCTCCATTCTTCCAGGTGGCGCTGATAAAAATGTGGTTGTGTTTGACAAGAATGAGGAACAAATTGTGGCTACGCTGAAGGGTCACACCAAGAAGGTCACCTCAGTCATCTACCATCCATCCCAGGTCAGTGACTTATTCAGGTCTTGTTTTACTCATGATTATTACGATCCTGCAATCACTCTAGTTCTCCTTTCCTCCTGCAGTCTGTGGTTTTCTCTGCATCTCCCGACACCACCATCCGCGTGTGGTCTGTCACCGGGGGCAACTGTGTCCAAGTGGTGCGTGCTCATGAGGCAGGTGTCACTGGATTGTCCCTGCATGCCACTGGGGACTACCTGCTCAGCTCTTCTGAGGATCAGGTATGTGTGCTGCTTCAGTCACAAAAAAAAGTAAGATATATTTCCACAATGTGGTTTGGGTCAGGAAATCTGTTTTAACCATGGGCTTTGAAGATGGGATAATGATAATGCCGTCTCTCTTATGGATAACATGACCTCATAGTACATAGGTGTCAAACTCAGGTCGCGGAGAGCCGCTGTCCTGCATGTTTTCCAAGTCTCCCTGTTGCAACACACCTGATTCAAAAGAACAGGATCAATGTCAGGCTTCCGCAGAGCTTGCTGATGATCTCATCATTTGAATCAGTTGTGTTGCAACAAGGAGACTTGGAAAATATGCAGGGCAGCGGCCCTCCAGGATCTGAGTTTGACACCTATGTCATAGCAGCACAGCTTCGTGAAAATGATCAGTGATGTACTTTATCTCGCTTTGGCTTGATTGTCTCGTTGTTTTGCAGTACTGGGCCTTCTCTGACATACAGACCGGCCAAGTCCTCACAAAGGTCACCGATGAAAGTGCCGGCTGTGGTAAGCGCTAGTGTGTGTTGGGGATTCTTAATATAGGAGCTCTTCTCCAGGTGCTAACGTTTCCATTTGCCACCCCCCCCCCCCCCCCCCCAGCCCTCACCTGTGCTCAGTTCCACCCTGACGGTCTCATCTTTGGTACTGGAACTGCTGACTCCCAGATCAAGATTTGGGACCTGAAGGAGCGCACCAACGTGGCCAACTTCCCAGGTCACTCAGGCCCCGTCACCTCCATTGCCTTCTCTGAGAACGGATACTATTTGGCTACAGGTAATTTTTTTTTTTAATGTAAATATTCATTCTTTTTTTGTAAGAAAAAAGAACATATACCATTGTTATTTAGACTGCTGATATTATGATAAAGTGCCCTGAATTTGTGCTTTGTATTAGCACATTTTTAATTACATTTACTGCTGATGTTGTGTTCTAGGGGCACAGGATAGTTCTCTGAAACTCTGGGATCTGAGGAAACTGAAGAACTTCAAGACAATCACCCTGGACAATAACTATGAGGTACTTAAAAAAAAGACTGCAGTTATTCGGTCAGCCTTTTATTCTTCATATTGCACCCAAGCATGTTCTCTCAGGAATTTGGCCATGACAAATGACTATGAGGTCAGCTGTCAAAGAGATGTTCAGTTTTGTTCAAAAGAAATTACAGACATGCCTTACATCGATTACTTTGTGTTGATGGCAACATCAGTCAACCATTCCAACCGCTCTGCAGTGTTTTCATTTCCGTTTCTTGCTCTTGCAGGTGAAGTCCCTCGTGTTTGACCAGAGTGGTACCTACCTGGCTGTAGGAGGATCCGACATCCGTGTCTACATCTGCAAGCAGTGGTCTGAGGTCCTCAATTTCACAGGTGAGGGCCCACTTGCGATTGTGTAAATTGTGCCATTGTATTGTAAAATGTACGTTCATTGTTACATTGATCTCCGTTACTGACATTGATTCATTCATTTTTGTGCGTTTGTAGATCACAGCGGTTTGGTGAGCGGGGTGGCCTTTGGAGAGAACGCTCGTTTCTTGAGCTCTGCAGGAATGGACCGAAGTTTGAAATTTTACAGTTTGTAGAAAAACAGAAATTGATAATGACATGAGGGAAACGACGGAGGTAGACCAGAGACTGGATACCTACTTGGCATAGACGTATAATTTGTAGTTTTAAAAATATCACTGCTAACTCTGCTTCTTTAGTATGTTTTAGTCGTCATGTGCATAAAACAGAAGTTGATAAAATATCTATTTGAAAGATCAGCAGCATAATTTCTTTTTTTTTTGCAGTGTCAGGTAAAATAATGTGAAATCAAATGCCGCGTCATGTCCTGTTTTAGTTTTTATAGCATCCCTGATTTAAACCCATTTATTTTGTGAGTTTGTGTGTACCATTTGGGGGGGGGGCATTGGTGAGGTCATAAGTAAAATTCCTTGTCTCTTAATATTGACCAGTTTAAATGGTTTTAAAGTGCATCTGTGGTAACATAACAGCCTAGAAGGAAGATGGTGTATGAACATTTTGCTCTTCCTTCCTTTGATTTCCCACTTTCCATTGGGGAATTTTGTTTCCTTTTGTTGATTGCTGTCTCATCAAATGTGTCTGTCTCGCAATGTGCTCTTTTACAGTAAAATATCTTTTGTATGCCATTTACCAGATTCCAAGTTTCATGAAACGGTCTCTTGATGTAAATCTAACAGCCTCTACTTAATTGTTTTAAAAATTGAAAAAATACAACTTGTCAGTGCGTTCTCATTTTTGTAGTTTAAAATATTACAGTCACTGTTCTGAGGTATTAAAAATCTGCCGAATGCTCCTGTCTTACCTTTGTTAGGTTAGATTTTTTACTGTTGTTGAATTCAAGTCTAAATTGTAAAAGCTTGCTTTATATAGCCTGGTTGCGCAGCAAGGGCTGTATTGTAGACATAATAATTGAGGTTGTAAACTAGATGCTTCAATTAAGAGCAAATTAGAGCGTCACAAAGAAAACCTGACTCGTGGCATGCAAACTGTTGTGTGGAAAACCGTTGGGAGTGTTTATTAGCTATCCAACTTAATCTCTGTACAGGGTTCCCACGGGTCCTTAAAGTTCATAAAAATCAATCAAAAATAAAATAAATACATTTATGTTCTTAATTGTCCTTAATTTTCAGGGAACGCTTCTAAAATCAATGAAAATCCTGACAGATTTTTTTTAATTCGAAAATAAATTGAAGTTTTATATTTTCAAACTTAATGTTCTTAGTGTAATTTATTTGAGAATGAATTCAAGTTTTTTTGGGGTCATTTTCCTACCTGTAATACAGTAGGAAAATGTTTGACATACAGTCGTCAAATAAAGGGTAAACCTCTGAAAATAAAGATGTGCCCTTCCTTTGGCAGCAATGATTTGAAGAACAGCTCAGTGATATATGGCTTTCTGTTCAGCCCCCATATTGCTGAGCGGGCATTAAATCCACCGTGAATCCCCTGCTGAATGGGGAAAAGGTCCTTTAAAAATTGCTAAATTAGCCCTCAAAAGTCCTTAAAAGGTCCATAAATGAAAAGCAAGTGGAAGCGTGGGAACCCTGCTATATTCAAGTATGCTTTTGTCATCACTAGAAAGACACTTAAGTGATTGTGCATTTATTTGATGGTTTTGGAGGCAACGCCCTCTGCTGACTCAAACACCATCATATAAAACAAATGATTAATTTTTTTCTTCAATTCTTTTTTCTCAAAATTTTATTGCATGGCTCCAGTGGTTTATGACGGGGTTTTTTTCGGGGGGGGGGGTGGACAATCCGATTTCAGGCTCTGTATTGTCCTCAACTTCATCTGCCCAAGGTCTACATTTTCCGAGTGCTTCCTACCTTGCGTGTTTTCACCTTTCACAGGGGATCTTTCTGGTCCCCACCAACCGCGAAAAACGAAGGCTTGCTCAGAGCTGGTGCTTTTCAAGGTGGAAATGTACCCTGAAATTGAAATTGAGACTTTTTATAGATGAAGACATGCAGAAGACTTGCGACAGGAAGTAAGCACGCCTCCGTAAACCAAATGGGGAAAATGGTGCGTGCATATACAACGCTCCATGTTGCATCCATGTACAGCACTTTGTATGCAGCGATGGCTGTTTGAAAGCGCTCTATAAAAACTGTTGACTTGACTTGACTTGACTTAACACTGGAGGGGAGGTCGTTTTTAAACAGTTGTTTTCCAAGGACAAAAAGCGTTAATACGTTCTGTTCATGGAATTTAAATAGGATACAGTATTAAGGATTTGTCATAAATGCCCAGGCGGCTTTGCGTAAAAAACATTCTCGTGCACATTGGAATTGTCCATGTGACATTTTTTTTATTTCGCACGTTTTCAACATTACGGTACAGTATAAGATAGGTGGCGCTCTTTGTCGCCATTTAAACTTGCGAGCTCCTTTGTCGTGGCGGGCTCGCCGAGAGTCACGTGAAATCGCAGTAACGTGACTTTCCCGAACGGGAAGTGGTGGCTGGGGTCAACATCACACAAGTTCGCTCCAACGAGACGTCTCGGTCAACTCTGTTCTCAGTCATCGGTGGGGACGGACACATTTATGACTGAAGTGCTTGGAGACCGACGGAATTGACTGAAAACAAAGGGGTGAGCCATGATTGTGAACGTCGTTTGCGTTGAAGAGCTCAAAGTACTCTACTTCGTCTATGAGTAATTACATCCGTGAAACGTTAATGTTCATTCGAATTACCAGCCCGTCTAACTAAATAGATTTCTTTAAAATGATGTACCGACGGAATGTTATGTTGATTGTTTCATAAGGTTCCATCTCAGCTTTAATTAGTACGGCATGACAAAAAACAAGTGATCTAGTTGGGTTATGAGTCACGACGGGTGACAGAAGAATTTTTAGTTTTTTTGTTTTTTCTCAATCAAATGAAAATTGATCTTGCGTAACATTGGGACCGTCATCAGTTACTTTCACACTGTTGTCAGTCAGGACAAAACCCACTTTAAAAGTACTATCCTAGAAAATCGCTGCATTCGACTTTTCAATGGAATCCAAGCTTTGCTAACTTGATCATCCTTCCGATTCCAGGCAAAGCAGCCTCAAATATTTTAACTTGGCACACAACAACTTTGACGCTCTCATAAACACCAGAAAGTCAGGTTAGTTAGTTGAATTCCTCGCCGAGTTTCAGTTTTTATAGATTTCAGGCAGCTCATCCAGCTCTTTATTCACGAGTGGAAAATTCTGATTACACTAAGGGGAACTTCCAGGGGATCGTGCTTCCCCTTTGACACTTGATTAAATTATGTCTGCTAACAGAGAAGCTTTACTTATGAAATGATGCTTAAAAAAGTGGTTAAAGTACTTGCACGCAGTATTTAAATTTAAGTGCGGATACTTAAGTAAAAACAGACGATCTGTGTGTATGTGTGTGTGTATATATATATATATATATATATATATATATTCTGAAATGTAGTTTAGTGCAAATGTAAATATATTTTTTTCAATTCTATTACATACAATCTTTGTTTTTTTGAATAAGGAAGATAGGGGGAAAACTGTACACAAGCCTCTCTTTTATCCACGTACAGGGTGCATGTACTCAGAGGAAAAAGGTACAGTCACAAAGTATTGTATTTTATCACTTCACACCATAGTCAGAAATGCCTTTCAAAAATACATATTGTTTCCCTTCCTATTTATGGCCGCACTCAGTGGTACCTCAAATGGCTTCTGTCAAGCTTTTAGGATGTGACACAGAACATGTGATGTGTGTTTTGGGTATTGTGCAGGCAGCCATGGGAGCCATGTTTCGAAGTGAGGAAGTGTGTCTGGTGCAGCTCTTCCTCCAGTCAGGTTCAGCCTACAACTGTGTCAGCGAGTTGGGGGAGCTGGGCCTGGTCGAGTTCAGAGATGTGAGCCACACTCTGCACGGTCTTCACGGTTCAGGGAGATGAGAATTCTCCAGCTAGCCTCATAAACCGTCATGCATTGCACGGACTCGTTTCAATTTTCTGTCACAGTTCTCCTCTATTGATTTCATCCTGCAAGCACACAATCAGCTTCAAAGTTGTTCGCTTTAATACGTTTTGAAATTGGGCCCTCACAAGTCATAATGGAGTGTTCATCTTTTTTCTACACTCCATAATGTGCAAATTCCAAGATGTTGGCCTTTATTCACCAAGCAGTTATATTTTCTTCTTCCATTTGTGATCAGCTGAGTGACTTAACCCTTACTTCCTCTTTCCTCTCTTGATGTTTTAGTTAAACCCTAATGTGAACGCCTTTCAGAGGAAATTTGTTGGTGAGGTGAGACGATGCGAGGAGCTTGAGAAAACATTTTGTAAGTATTTGCACGTTCTGTTTTTAACGTCGACGCTAGTAACTTGATGCTGCTACAATTCCTTTACTGGATTACGGTGGCCGTTCATGGATTTGGAAGGTGTGCCTTCAGTAGGGAAATGTCCGACCATCTACCCCCTGATTCCTCCACTATCACGTTGCAATTAAGAAACCATCAACACTAAACAAAGACGCAATGTAACATTACACAACTGTGTATATGTTGATACATATACACATATAACGTATACACACTGGGTATATGTTATGTGTCATATGGAGCAATTCACAGGCAGTATTTTTCTAATAACGTGAGAATAGCATGAAACATTGTCATAAAATACATCGCAATGACCAAAGATGCTGATTATGAAACATGTTTGAATGCGTAAACCTCGCTACAGATATGTTCTGCTCATCGAAGTTGGCTGTAACAAATGTTGCTCAAACCAAGCAATCAGAGGATGGAAAAATGCTAACGCCATTGTGGGCCTTCGGTCCGGTCTTGTGAGGATGAGGAAAAAAATCTTTCCCATTACTAATATAGGTAGTTCAAGTTAGATGATTGGGAAAGGCCATGGGCAGATTAGCTTGGCATAATTTAAAAAAAAAAAGTCCAATTACGCTATCTGGTGTTGAGGCCAGCAGACTGTAAAGATTGCTCATATTTGCTGTCCAATGTAATCTGATCCATTTTGTTTGCCCTTCAGCATTCTTGGAGCAGGAGATCAATCGATCCATATCCCCTCCGTTGAACGGCCCCCTGCCCCCTCCTTGTCCGTCGCCTTCTGCCCCCCAGCCCCGTGAGCTCCTCACCATCGAGGAGGAGAGCGAGAGGCTGGCCAGAGAGCTCCGAGAGGTCTTCTGATACATTTGACCATACTTTTTTTTCATATCAATAAGAAAGAAAATCAGAGTCTTGAATTGTTGTAACCAGGTGTCCAGGAACAGAGACAGTCTTCGCGCTCAGCTGACCCAGCTGTGCCAGTACAGAGGAGTGCTGACCAGAACGCACTCTCTTACAGCCTCGCAGGTGATGACAGCATGACCTTTTGCCTCCGTCATGATTGTTAAATCACATGCTACACTAACTCATGGTCATTTCTATCAGGCGCCCCCATCTATCCTGGAAAACCAAGGTCTGTTTGACAACCATCGTGATGTACGCCTGAGGTACGTCATCATGTCTTAATAGCATAAAGCGTCGGTCCCCAACCAATACCCGGGCCGCACTGAGGCAGCACACCACGACAGGGCTAATTTGAAGTAATAATCAAGAACGAAATAGATTGGAAATGATTAGCTTGATTTATGGTCAATAAGCAACAGGCTGGTGTGTTGCATCATCTGATAATGATTGTCCTCTCTTTCAGTTTTGTAGCGGGAGTGGTCCACCCCTGGAGGGTGCCCTCATTTGAGCGGCTGCTGTGGCGAGCGTGCCGTGGTTACATCATTGTGGATTTCCGAGAGATGGAGGATCGTCTCGAGCACCCGGACACGGTAGGAGCTGGGATACGGTGGACCACATTCATCTCTGACTTGGTGTTCTCACGGGATTTGCTGTCATCTGCAGGGAGAGATGGTACAGTGGACGGTGTTCCTCATTTCGTACTGGGGGGATCAGATAGGACAGAAAGTGAAGAAGATTTGCGACTGGTCGGTAAATCGGTATCTTTGCTTTTTGCCATCTGCCGCTAGGAACCTGTTTGTTACTCATCTAGTTTCCCTTTTGCGGCAGCTTTCGCACACAGACGTTTGCGTATCCTGAGAACACGGCTGAAAGAGAGGAGATTCTCCAGGGACTTCAAGGCAGAATTGAAGATATCAAATCTGTACGTGTCAGGCCTCTGTTCCAATAATAATACAGGGTGACCCGAGAAAGTGGACATCATTTTAAATACAACATATATCTGAGTACATTTCTTGTCCCAGACAAATGAAATTCAATTGACTTGATGTTAAAAAAAAAAAAAAAACTCAAGTAGATTGATCAAAAATTCCAACAACATGTCCAACTCGTGTCGATTTTTATGACTGATTTCACAAAGCACTGATAGGAGAACAAGAGTAGCTAATGCCCTGGAAGTGTTTGAACGAGGTTGTTTTCTTCCCAAAGGTATTGTCTCAGACGGAGGCCTTCCTGCAGCAACTCCTCATGCGGGCGGTGGCCGTGCTGCCCCAGTGGAAGGTGCGCGTCCAGAAGTGCAAGGCGGTCCAAATGGTCCTGAACCTCTGCAGTCCCTCCGTCACCGACAAGTGCCTGATCGCCGAAGCGTGGTGTCCCGTCGCCAAGCTGCCCGAGCTGCAGAGCGCCCTGAGAGAGGGAGGGGTGAGACAGCAGTCCAAACCCGCCGCCCCTGAACAGACGAACGCCGATCTTAATCCGGCGTCTTCGTCGTCTTCAGAGGAAAAGCGGCAGTGGTGTCGACTCCTTCTACAACCGCTTGCCTTCATCTACCTCTCCGCCGACCCTGTTTCCTCTCAACTCTTTCACCGCTGGTTTCCAGAACATCGTGGATGCCTACGGTGTGGCGAGCTACCGGGAAGTCAATCCAGGTACGTCACCATGAACCCCATCTCAAGCACTGGCCTGTCATTTCTCAGCCATTCGCATATTTCATCTTTTTTATGTCTCCATAGCCGTGTACACCATAATTACATTCCCCTTCCTGTTTGCGGTCATGTTCGGGGATGTGGGTCACGGTGTGCTGATGACTCTGGCTGGGCTTTGGATGGTTCTGGAGGAGAAAGACCCCAAGCTGAGAAGTAACAATAATGAGGTACGCTCAAGTTTTTGGAGTGATGATCATTTGCTTGGTCGATTTATTGTTGCAAGCTCAAATTTGAGTCCAAAATACCCTAGAATATTCTCATAAAATCATTTCAAAATCATTTTCAAACATTCCTCTGAACAAGACTGTAAATGGCTAACGGCTAAGCACATAAATTATATCTCAAATAATTCTTACCAAAAAACAAAGGAGGAAGACAAAATAAAGGCACCCCTATAAATACAGTCTACTTCCTGTGACAACGATTCACGATGAATTTAAAGTGACGTTCTTTGTTGTCTGCCATGCGGTGCTCTTGTTCTCCCCATCATGGCTGGATACTGCAGCGTAACTTTCCTGCGTCGTTTGAGCATATTCAGGTGCTTTGCCTTCTCCCTGGGCGTCAGGACCTTCTGGCATTTATGCTGCTTGCCGAAAGTCTCAGAAGAAGCAGTTTGTTTGGGTACCATCTTGGGGAGTTCATGAAAGAAAGAGCACAAAACATGCAGAGAGGTGTGAAACCTTTGACTTTTGTCCTGCAGAAAACTTCCCGAGTTGGTGAATTTGTGAAGCGGCGAGGGGTTGACTGACTAATCAATCAAGTGTGGTGTGTTTGTTAACTCCGTCGAGTGGGAGGGAGAAAGGAATTGTGGGTCATACTTTTCATTGCCCTCTAGTGCCTGACTCCTGTCGGATTGCACGCTGTTGAATCTGAAACTCTTGCTCACCATCATTCTAGTGAACCGTAGTTAGTTCCCCCCCCCCCCCCCCCCCCCTGTGCAACAAAGGTGACTTTTTGGGGTTTTCAGATCTGGAAGATGATGTTTGGAGGTCGATATCTGATTCTGCTGATGGGACTGTTCTCCATCTACACGGGAGCCATTTACAACGAGTGCTTCAGTCGGGGCCTCAACACCTTCAGCTCAGGATGGCACGCCGGTCCGATGTTTGAGAAAAACATTTGGAAGTGAGTTCTTTTTTTAAAAAATTCTAGTTTAAACTGCACTTTTTCCGGCATCGTTTATATTTTCTGCGCTCTCTGTAGTGCATCCGTCCTGGCAGGAAGCGAGTTTTTGTCAATGGATCCTGTTGTGCCCGGTGTCTTTACCAGTCCTTATCCATTTGGCATTGACCCGGTATGACTGTCAAACTAATCTGCAGTTAGTGTCTCTTTCCCTCAGGCTTTCACTCACTTGACTTTGTTTTCGGTTGTTTCATGGTCAGATTTGGGGTTTGGCCAATAACAAGCTAACCTTCCTCAACTCCTACAAGATGAAGATGTCTGTTATTATCGGCGTTATCCACATGACTTTTGGAGTCTGTCTGTCCTTCTTCAACTACGTGTAAGTCGCCATCCAGCATCCCAGCAGGTTCTGTTTCCTTCTCGCATATATTGACCCTGATGACTTCTAAATGATGTTGTGCTTCCAGGCACTTTGGCAAGTTAAGCAGCGTGTTCCTGGTGCTGATCCCAGAGCTGCTATTCATGTTGTGTCTGTTCGGATACCTGGTCTTCATGGTGGTCTTCAAGTGGATTGCTTACACTCCCGCCCAGTCCAAAGTGGCCCCCAGTATACTCATCCATTTTATAGACATGTTCCTCTTCACAGAAAATGAAGACAACCCACCGCTATATTCGGGACAGGTGTGTGCACTACTTAAAATAATTCCTGTCTGCTCTGTCAAGCTTTTCTTCTTTTTTTGAGGGGGGGGGGGGGCATGTCACGCAGCCTGCAGAACAGTTGAGTATCCCAAATACTATACTGCCTTTTTAAGAATAAGAAAACCTTTATTCGTCGCACAATGGAGAAATTGCCAATTTACAGCAATTTTGGGTTGGTAATAAAAATAAAAATCTAACCCCAACCAAGTTACTGAAAGGTAACCACTAAGGAGATCATTCTGTTCATTCGCGCAGGGTATCGTACAGAAAGTGCTGGTTGTGCTGGCGCTCTGCTCCGTTCCCGTCCTTCTGCTCGGGAAACCACTACAGGAATACTTGACACACAAGGGTAGAAGCCATCAGCTGGTGAGTGCATCTACCTGCAACTTGAACCCCTCTACCTCAGATGGGTCCATTTTATGAAAGCGCTTCCATTTGCTACAGCATTTGCAAGAAGACAGACACCCGCTGGTGGTTGACGAATGCGCCATCAACGCCCGAGACGGAGGAGGGTGTGCTGGGGAGGAGGTGCGGGCATAACTTCTTTATTTTTAATCCAGTACAGAACATTTGGAAGTTCCTGTTCAAAGTACACTACAGTTGTATTTCATCGTTTAGGACTGGTTATGTTGGTACAATTTCTTTTCAACAATTATGTGAAATACTTTTGAATACCATTATTTGAGTGCAGTTTATTCTCCTAGGTTGAACTTTTTTTTCCAATCCTGTTTAGTTGCAATTAATCATGTTTTTTTTAAAAACATTTATTTAGGTACGGGTACATTTTTTTAATGAAACTTCTGTACATTACGTTTTAATTTAACAGTGTTCTTGCTCATTGTTAAAACGTTTTAGGAGGCAACGAATCCTTGAATCTAAAAACCATGCCTTGATTCGCATTGAAATGTCTTGAATCAATCCCTGACAAGACATAGAATGTTAACACAGGGCAAGTCAAATCTTATGACTGTAAATAGTTTCAAATCTCAAAATAAATTAACATTAATAAAAAATACAAGAAATACCAAATGACTGTTGTGGTAACATCATGTAATCATGATATTGGAACCAACAAAACAGTGATTTGTTTTTAGTCGGGAGTCTGAACAGCAGATGCATGTCATTTATGTATTTGAGTCGTTTTGGAAAACATGAGACACAGGGAATGTGGTCTTTTATTTAAAATGGAATTTTAAAACATCTTGAATTTAACTTGCGTCAAGATTACCTTGTAAAATAACGAAATGCAGTTTAAAGAAACTTTACTTGAATCCAGTACAGTTAATGAGGATGAATTTGCACAGTTTAGTTGTGTTTAACTTTTAAGTTCATTTTCATAGAGTATTTCAGAACAGTTTACTCTAAAATATTTATTTAGGTACAATTTCTAATTGGGTTGAACAATTACGGAAAATGTAATTGGGTTTTGTGCAAAATATGACGGTGTCTTACAACAATAATGACAACTTTTGTCTTCTTTGTGTACAATGCTGTTTTTTAATGTTGGTCACACTGGCAGAATGAAGCCGTCGCCGAACATTTGTTCCATTATCCATAGGACTTTGATGCTGCTGACGTGTTCATGCATCAGGCCATCCACACTATCGAGTACTGCCTGGGCTGCATCTCCAACACCGCCTCCTACCTGCGACTCTGGGCCCTCAGCCTGGCGCACGCACGTACGTTAGTCGCATCCGGACTGAGTCGTGCTCACAAGGCACATGCACACTCACACACTCGCACACAGACTTCCTTCCTCTTAAACGGACACTCTTTCCATTCTATTGGCAGGGAATTATTCAGCCACGCATGACTTGGAATTTCCAAGCACTGAAAACCAGCTGATTGACGTTGTTTATCTCCACAGAGCTGTCAGAGGTGTTGTGGGTGATGGTGATGCGGGTTGCCCTGAGGTGGCAGGGCTACGTGGGCTCTGCAGTTCTCTTTGTAGTCTTTGCATTTTTTGCTTTGTTGACCATCTCCATCCTGCTAATTATGGAGGGCCTCTCAGCGTTCCTGCATGCGCTCCGTCTGCACTGGTAAATCTCTTTTTTTCAGTCTGTGTGTGTGTGTGTCTGTGTGTGTGTGTGGGGGGGGCGTTCTCCAGTGTAAGGAATCCTTAAACTCAAAAAGTTTGATAACCCCTGCTTGAAAAGTTGAATAAAAATGCTTTTATGCTATTCATATGTGTCGAAAACAGAACTGCATAACATTCTGTGGTCAACAGGTAGTTTTTAAAGTGGCGTGCACATTGAATGTTTTTCTTGCAGGGTGGAGTTCCAGAACAAGTTCTACAGTGGCTCAGGCTACAAGCTGCACCCATTCTCTTTCTCGTCTCTGATCAATGCATCAGCTGCCATATGATCATCATCCTGGCCAAACAATTCACTGAAATTGCAACTATTCGTTTATTTACCTCATCGACATCTTGGACTGCAGCAGACTAACCCCAGAATGTTCTGTGGACTGAGGCGATGTAACTGTTTAATTGCACTATGAACATGATGGTATGGACTGCTAGGGCATCATGACATCCAAGAATTAGTTGTAATACAGTATATAAAAAATATAGATACTTTATTGTTCCCTTTTCAAATTTTATTCACTGTGTTGTATAAATTTACTGTAATTATTAATTGTTAAATAAATGCTTAATTGATACTTTTCACTGTGACATTTACAATAATTTTCACATTTTAAAGGGACATTTAGGGAAATGCATGTTGAATTGGTTGGTTGAACTTTAATTTATCCAGGTCTGTTAAATTTACCAAATGTTAGCAGGGAATTCTATGACACCCATCTGCTAATACGGTACATCTTTTCCACAATGCCGTGTCGCTTGCATACAGGAAATTGTAAAACAATTGAATCTTAAAACGTTAGTAACAGTTCTATCTTGTGCCTTAATAAGACAGTTTGTGTCAGTCATTAAGTTGTTGGGACCACTCTACCATGCAGATGTTTTGGACCATTGAGGACATGCCCCCCCCCCCCCCTCATTTGTTATGCACTGTCGAAGTGATAAAATTTTGACTGAAATCAAATAAGTTTCTTGTGTTCTTGTGAGCAGTCATTCGCTACAAATTAAGTGTAAAACGTTTTACCTTTACTTTTAAAGGGATTCGTGATTTTTAAAAAATGAATCTACAGTAGTGTTACATCCGAATCAAATGTTTTCTAAATGGCATTAGTAATATAGTCATTTTTTAAACTATTTTATTCATAGCACAATGTGATTCATTATTACATATGCATACGGGGGTCCTCGGTTTCTGATGGAGCTCCGTTCCTACGGTGGCGACGCGAGTCAGAGCGTCGTAGTCTACACCTGAACCACGCAAACTCACGCAGTGCCATCCATCCATCCATTTTCAACAAGGGTTACCCCGAACAGGGTCGCGGGTGCGCTACAGTTGATCTCAGCTGTCTACGAGCAGTAGTCGGTACAGCCTGAACTGGCACTAACGCAGCGGCAAAGCTATTTTTACATTAAATGTCATCATTACTTCGAGGCCTTATATCAAAATATATATTCTTTGAATACAAATTAATATCTCTAAATGTGCGGTCCGTAACCTCGAAACGTCTTTTGTAGCAATCATTGATTTTAGAGCGGAACTTTCGATTCTCTAATGTTGGTTTCTTTCAGTTCCTACTTTAAATCACGTACCCGGATCTAACGTGAATGTCAAACATGGCGCTGTTGGTAATTTACGGAGTTCAATGAGCAAAAAAATATGCGGAACTCGTCCTTTTTTATTCCTGTGTGCGCGTTGATCACTTGAATTACTAGACATTTCCAGATTTGGCTTGAGTAAGTTTGTGACGAAAATGTCGTTGAGCCACATGAGTCGAGGCGTTCGTCTGCTCTTGGGTCAAATTCAGCGATGTGCTGTGGCCACAAACTTCCCAGGTAAAGTCCTATCACATTTGATTGATTTGTCACGACTTAAGTGACATTTCCAACGCACATTTTGATATATAGAACCACCGCATTTCCTTATTTCGCATGTAAGAGCGTTTCAATGTTTTTTTTTTTATGGAAAGCAGGTCGGTGTATGACCCAGTCGGCGACTGAGCCGGAGCCCTGCTCGGTAGAAAACGAGTCAGTAAATCCGACTTTTAAGAATAGAAACCCGCGGAGCCTTGAGCGGATGGCCCTGGCGGTGAAGGACCGCGGCTGGAAGACGACATGGCCTCATCGCGAGTTCTACCACAGGTCTGATTTGGACCCGATTTGATTCCCTCGCACATTGGCAATTCATTCTTCCCCTGTGGCTTTTTGTGCTCTGTGATTCTAAAATACCACAAGATGGGGTCCGAGTTCAGAAAAATGAGAATGTAGTAATTGTTGTCAAGGAATTCCCCTAACCCCTGCCCCCTCCCTCAGATTGGTGTTTTCCCGCAGTCAGAAATATGTGACGGCTCAGGTCTTCTCTTGCTCCTCACCTGACCCGGTGCTCTCGTGCTCGACCAAAGAGTGGGCGCTGAAGAGAGAGCTGCCTTCCACAAACTGTGTGGCGGCATGCCAGGCTATAGGCGAGGTGCTGGCCCATCGATGCAAGCAGGCCGGCATCACCAGGATGGTGTACAGGGCCATTCCCTGGACGTATCGCTCGGATGCTGTAAGTGTTGCAGAACTCTGCCTGGAGGCGTTTCACCTACATCGCTGTTGACGTGTCGTAATTGTCTTGTACAGGTTCAGTCTTTCCGCGCAGCAATGAAAGATGGAGGAATCATCCTTAGTGAACCTAGAAGGAAATATATAGGATTCTAAATGGAAAGCTCATCTGTCAAAGGTTTTCTTAAGTTTTTGTCTTGTGTTAAAATGGCACCATGACAATACAATGACTCGCATTGTGCTGTTTTACCGTTCTTGTCAATAAACTGTTACCAAATTGAATATTCACCTATCTGGCTATTTTCTGTGATGCCTGTCCTCATTCAGTCAATTGCCAGGTACATAAACAGCCATTCACACCTATGGTCGTAACCACATACACGGGATATAAAGTTGACACACCCTTGTTCAAATGCCAGGTTATCGCGATGCATTCGACTGAGATAAATCCTTTCAAATACTGTAATCAGGAAATTTGTTCTTGCCAATAAACACGGACACCTTCAAACTGAGACTTAGTTCGCTTTTATTACAGCACTCTTTGGATCAAAGTCTGTCAACAGCACTTTTGTTGTGGCACTATAGTTTGAATGATAGGAATGACACTAGAAATGCACCAATAATGACATTCATTTTTGTGTGGCTCTATCTGAGAAGCCCGGGCGAAGTTGTTTTCTTCAATTCAATTCAAGTTGAATTTCTTCTCATGCTGAACTGCAAATACTCCCATTCCTTGTTTATCTTTGGAAAGGAGTCCAGTTAAGACTCCGCCAAACACATCATTAGTGTAGCCATAAGCCGAGCTACATTGTTTATCCAGCAAACTAGTAACAAGAGTAGAGAGGTATTCCCACTACACTACTTGTCCTGTACTTCATGTGATGTGTGTGGGGACCCTATTAATATTACACAATTACTCTTGCTTTTGATTATGATTAATTACTGATGATGAACAGATGCATTGTTGGACCATGTTCTTTGGGCTTGACATCACCTTACATGATGTGGAAGAAAGCTCAACACAAACACATTGGAAACATCCACATTCCACTTAGGAATACCAGAACCGAGCTTCGAACCTTGGAACTGAGTGCCCGTGCTGCCCCAATGAATGAATGGAAACAAACAATTGTTGGTTGGTTTTGATTTTTCTGTGCTTATAAACACATGTGAGCTGCATACAGTGGAGTGAAACACAGCAGAAGAAGTGAACGGTGCTTATAAAACAGTATTCAACATAATGCAGCTTAAAGTTGGCTGAGGCTGTCTGACGTGTTGAATAATAACGTGCGTGCATTTTACAAGGATGAGCTGTGAGTGACGGAAAAACAATCCAATCAGCATCCGGAAATCCCACACACAGGATATGGAATAAGAAAGCAAAACATAAATACACCAGATTACACACCTGAATGAAAAATTCCCACCGGTTGGTACAAAACATCAGCAGTTAATTATCCGTGAAACCCGGGATGGTACAATCCAAGCATGTGACGACAGTAGAAACATACAGTGGTCAATAAACACAATATCGTCATTCACCGCTAGAAGGCACTCGTACAGCTATAACAACATAAAATACATATAACATCGGTTTGAAATAGCGATAAAAAATAATCAATTTGACATGTTCGTTGGCACATTGGAATACAGACTTACTGATAATGAGGTGCGCAGCATACAACTGGCCCCAACTCGGTCCAGAATATACAGCTTAGAAACTAGCAAAACCTTCAGTGAGAATTGGGGGGTCATGTGACTCTTTTTCTCAATTGGCAGCGTGTAAAAAAAAAGTTGCATAGTTGACATCTGGAGTGTTGAAATGTTGAAACACAGGACGCTGGACTAAACAGACGAGCCTGAGCCAGTCGCTCAAACGCTGCAGCAGTACAACAACTTTGCATCAGCAGTGAAACATTGGTTCAATGGCACAACATGGATATGGAATAAGAAGTCCTGTTCCTTCGGGTTCTAAAAAAAAAAAGTTCTTTTCTTTCCTCTGATTGCTTCAAGGTTTGTCGTGGGCCGCGTCCGGTAGACTGCGTGGTTCGGGCGAGAAATCCACACAGGCACTCTGGTGAATCAAACCCTTTCGGCGGCGGCTCCGCCTCCGTTGATGCGGAGATCGTCGCGGACTGGCAGGCAGCTTTGACAAGGAAGGATGGAGACTGTATGAGGAGTCATGTGACATTTGTGTGCATATCACAGGTTAGGAGGAGCTGCGGAATGTTATACTATCGATCTATCGAGTATTTTCAGTCATCGTTCAAACGTGTTGGTAGAATAACTCAAGAATTAATGTAACTATTAAGCTTTGGGTATGGGCTCTACTCCACCAAGTGCCACGATAGTTTGGTTGTTTGGCAGTCAGCAAGAAATACCCTTGGAGGGGGGGGGGGGGGGTCAACAACACCGCATCAATTTCTGCGAAATTTGGGTACAGGAGGCAACGGTGGGGTAATGAAGAACCCACAGAGCAGAGAACATTCGGCAAGCCTCGCTGCCCATTTTCAAAGCCCTCCTCAAAACTCACTTGTATTCTTTGGCGTTCGACTCAGCATGACTTAGATTTGTTCTTGATTTTACTGTTTGGTGCTTTCTACCGCCTTTATTACCGATTTGTCTTACTGTTTATTGTGCATGTTAAATCGCTCCATGTACAGCACTTTGTATGCAGCGATGGCTGTTTGAAAGTGCTCTATAAATACTCTTGACTTGACTTGTTGACTTGACAGAGTCATTCAAGGACGATACTAATTCGAAAATTGAACTGAAGAACGTTCGGTAATTGCACATTAGAGATTTTTTTCTCAAGATACAAATATGTATCAAAAGGGTGCAAATTACTTTTATTTAAAAACAAAAAAAAAAGTTCAATGTTTGTCTCCATCAACAATGACTAATGTTTGGGTCCAAATGACAAAATTCAGCCACATGTAGCATGTCGACAAGTGCCGGTGTACATCATTCAATTTCAAATTAGGATTGTCAACCCTTGATGGGGGGGTCTACGCTGTACGGAGTGTCTTTCCAGTCTTCCTTTTGTCTATAAATACACAACTCTTGTTTCGTTTAAAGAAGGTGCGAGGTTTCCCGTTGTGTGCATGAACTAAAACGAAACTTCCCGAGGCGCATTTGCACAGCAGCCCGATGTTACGTGAACATGACGCAAACCAGCTCGACAAAGCCATTTACCTGACCGCATCCTTTATCCACATCATCGAGTTCACTAATGGACTGCATGAGGGAAAAGAGGTTCATCCTACCGCTGCGACTGACACTGGGAGCCTTGGGAGGAGACAGGGAAAAATCCACCGAGTGATGCTTTAATAAGTGCGTGAGCTGCAGCGGCATGTCGCGAGTGAGTGAGTTTACAGTGATGACGACAGGCGGCGCCATCTGCCCAGCTTCCTGGTTGGAATCGGGCTGTTTAAACACCTGAGAAGATGCAGGAGAAGGGACATGGATGCAAACCACATGAGACAAACGGACCAACGAATAGCCCACAGAGCAGAACACATACCGTATATCAAATTAATGTCTCAATTTGAAATGAAGTGAACTGCCAAGAGGGCATATCGTAAGTGCCACTGTCATCCCTTACCTCTTCCGCAGACTCCTCATTTTCGTCACTGCTCTCTGTGATGTCGTCACCCTCGTCAAGGCCTTCATCCTCTTCTTCCTCATCTCCTCCCTCCTCTTCCTCATCACCTGACTCCTCTCTGTTGTCTTTGAGCTCAGACTTCTGCCTTTGGTCTTTGGATTTTCGCCTCCACAGTAAACTGTGACGCTGCTGGCTGGAGGGAAGAGCAACAAGATTTGAACAGCGTTTGAAGCCTTTATTACACAAAATTGGACAGGGTGTCCAAATAGCCTATTTACAATTTGCAAATTCTTTGTGAAAGCAAATGCATACAAAATTCAGCTGTGTGAATGACGACAAAATGAGAAATTGATATGCTTTTTTCCATGACTCTTCCGGCTTTCCTGTGTCTGTGTGAAACAGTCCTTTTGATCGTATTGTTGACATTTTGACTCAGTGAGACCAAGATGTCTCCTCACAATTTTGTCAACAGCACCTCAACTCAACGTTGCAAAACTAACTACAAACAGGATGTTCTCAGAGGGAAGTGGCCAGTGAGCTTAAAGTGTCACAGAATGTCATCATCAGCTTACAATGGTGATACAAAGAGAGACTGTGGAACATCCTCGGAAATGGGGTGGTGGGGTGGGAACAAAACGAAACCAAAAAAAAAAACTGTTGTCAATTTTGCAATTTAGCTCTTTGTAAGGGAACAGCAAGTTGTGCAAAAAACACTCAAACACTGACAGTAAATGTCATCTGTTGCTCTTGTAATCTGTTTCTTTTACACCGTAAAGAGACATTGTGGACACCCTGCCCTACAATAGGTGACATTTCTGACCTGGCGTTGAGGATACCATTGTAGGTCTGCAGCTGCCTCATGAAGCCGTCGTTGGGTTTAACGATGGAGCGGCGATCCCTCACGTAGGCCAGGGCCACGTCCAGCGACCAGCGCTGCTGCTTCATGGCGTAGGCGATCACGGTGGACGAGGAACGAGACACGCCCATCTTGCAGTGCACCAACACCGCCTGTCCGCTCTTCCTGCGGCGCACGGGTCAACAAATAAGTGGGCCACTTGAAAATTGTAGACGGGGGATTGTCGACCTTTTCCTTTTTTGACGTGTATTCTTCTACATACTGTTTGTTGCCTTCTTGTTCCAATGCTCAAAAGTCATTTGTTGGTCAACGAAACAGTGTCGCTTCACAAAGCAGAGTTTGTGTTATCGCGTGCAGCGGACTACCTTGCAGTGTTGATAAAGTTGTACGTGTCGGTCCAGTGGGGGAGTAGGTCGGTGGCCTCCACGTCATACACTCTGATATTCATGTAGGTGAAGGACTCTGGGAAGAAGTTATCGATCTCCCTCGTCACATTCAGAATGTAGCCCACGCTGCAAAAAGACTGCACGCTCGGTGGCGAGAACCCAACTGGAGGAGACGGCGGAATACGGCGTTTCAAAGAAAAAGAACTGACTTGTTTTTCTGCAGCTCCTCAAAGTTGGCCGCGTTCCATTCGGAGCCCTGAAAGCAGAGAAACAAAAAAAAAATGTCAGTCTCATTGTGATCATTTGTACGTGCTGTATGTATTGCTTCCAATTCAGATTTCCTCTAGAGAGCAGTGCTTCCCCACTTTTACTGATCCCAAGGAAGAATAGTTTACCTTCCAAAAGTCTCATCTCAAATACCCCCCCCCCCAAAAAAAAGACTGAAATGCAAGGCTTTTCAGTCACATGCTGTGTATTGTATTGTCACACACAAACATGGCTCTCCACCGAAGCTCCTTTCCGAGTAGACGCGGCATTGTTCAGCATCCGTGTCGTCCACTCATCACCTCACAATTTCCGCTCATAGCCCGATGAGGGGAAGGAGCCTCGTTGCTTCGTTTCTCTCAGAACAAGTGAAGCACATGACCGCAACGCACATGATGTGTCAATGGTCATTTGTCGTGCAATTCACATGAATTCTGGCAGCCCACGCTGCCTTCGTCATCAAGGCGAGAGACGCAAACAATCACACTTTGGCTGGCTCAGACAAGCAAAGTCAAAGCCCCCGACGCCCGACATCCCTGTACACCCGATCAATTCTTACAAAAGTGCCGAACAGTGCTCATGCCCTGTCTTGGTGTTGATGCGTAGTGACGTCACCATGTACACGCTTTAAAATGTCAGCGTTTGTCTGTGACGTGAGAACTTGTTTTAAAGTACTGGTGACTCGCTTTTCCATCAAGATTTTGCTTGAATAAAAGTGTGAAAAATACCACCATCATCTTGATAAATCACGTGCCATTTGGGTCGTCGCCTGGCTGTAACACGGATGAAAACAGCAGATCGGAAAAGATCACGTCAAATCTAAATGCACGACCAGAGATCTTCATTGACCCAAAAAAGTCTCCATTCTAAACCCGGCTAATGCTTTGGAGGAATAGCACCTTGATATCTTTTAACTCAGCAAAAGAAAACGAAGGCGTCTTGGTACCGTTTCAAAATAAAAGCACTGACTCACCAGGTAAAGGTAGTCAAAAATCTTTGATGGTTTGTCCATCTGAGCCATGGTAACCAGAATCTCATTGTCAATGTACTCCTTGAACGGCCTCATGTCGAAGCCGATTCGCGTCTTCAGGGCCGTGTGGACCTACAGCGAAGGGGGAAACCCTATTAAGACCACTCTCAGTATTCTTCCTTTTCTCCTTCTGCCCCTTTCAACTCCTACCATTTTGGACGTGAGGTTATCCAGGTCTTCTGTCCTCATGATGTCTCTCAGGTGCTCCTTGATCAGCCTCTCTTTAGAGGTTCGGTCTGCACTACTGGACATGAAACACAAAGAGTCCCTTAGTTGAGGCATTTCGTCCGATCCAGATTGAGCATACGCAAATTTTTGGGTTGGATGCATGTCAATTCTCAACAGAATGTAAGACTGAATTTCTTCCTCTTCCAGGAGTAATTCCGCCATCGTTACTTCTGACCGTCGCTGTCCTTCCTGACCGACTCCAAGTCATTCATGGCCTCCCACTCGTTGAGGCATAAGCGGTCCGACTCTACGTGCTGGTGGTAGTGCTGGGCCCACTCCAGGCCGCAGCCCGGGATCACGGCGCCTTTGACGGCCCGCTCGCAACAGCCGTGCAAAGACTGCAGTACTGACCTTGATGTAGGGAGGGAAAAAAAAGAGGATCTCTTTCATGGCTGTAAGGCTCTCAGGGGGTCCAGTTTAGGTGTGCAAGTAATTTGGATTTCATCAGATCTGAATTATGCCTTGAACAAACACTTTCCTCCCCCAAAGTACTGGAACAGTCAAGTCAACTTCTTTGTTTTTGTTTTACACTAAATACTGAAAGAGACAAGAGATCAACATTTCAGCTTTTATTTCAAAATCATTCCACGTGGATTGAATACCCAATTTACAGTAAAAGATGGCACCTTTTATGCAAAACAACCCAAAGTTGTCCACATATCCTGTAAATACTTGGGGAGAAAAAAAAACCTGAAATGTTTATTCTACTAATCATCTTCTGATGTCAAAGCCAAATGTTTTCAGCCTAGAGTAAAAATTAACTAATGTTTACCAGAGGTTGGCATTCCATCAGTACTGACAGAAAGTCCATCAGTTTTGCTGCTGGATGACGGGAAATTAAAAAAAATAAAAATAAATCGAGTCACCTGGAACTTTTGTTGTAATTCCCACAATTCTTTCACCTGATTTGGATGTATCCTCAAATTAAATCTGAAAGTCTGCAGATAAAGTACGTCTTTTTCTGTCTCATTTCAAATCCGTTGTGGTTGTGTTCTGAGCCAAAAAGATGAGAATCACGACTAGTAAAATGCAAGTGGCCGCTCAGAAATGAATGTACCGGGACTATAAAACGGAGAGTAAAATGGCTGCCGGCTGCGGGGTGGAGCAACGTAGAGGTAATCTTACTTTTACATCTACGGGGGAAGGGCTCTTCCTGAGTGCAGGCCGAACGCGGCGATACGCAAAGTTAAAAAACAAAAATCAACTGTAATGTTGCCATGGGATGTTTTTACTTACGGTTTCTATCAATGGCGTGTCGTTGTTCAACTGTAATTTGACAGCGTGCGCAACTTCTGGCGTTGAACAAACGTAAGCGCAGTGATGTCAGATATCGGTCAGTGAAGGGAACATATAAATAGATCAAGTGTAGACTGTCAACACTACATTGCGTTTGTGCAGGCAGGCCCTCTTCCAAATTTCAAAAGCAGGTCTGTTCACTGAAGTCTAAATGTGAGTGTGAATGACTGTTTTGTAGGCTCCCCTGAGATCGACCGACAACCGGTCCAGGGTGTGCATTGCCTCTCGTCAAAAGTCAGCGGGAATAGCTCCCCCTCTTACCTGCGACTGAACAGCATAACCGGTCGGAATAGAATGGACGGACATGCGGTGTAAACGCAGCCTACGGATTGACGGGAAGCGCTCAGTTGTGTGTTTTGTGTTGACATTCGGACTCACCACATGGTCTGCATGGAAACCGGTTTAAAAATTCTTGTTTCTTCTGCTGATGTGACACTGAAACCGCTGTGAAGTGGGAGGAGAAAGAAAGAAAGATGATCAAGGCAAAGAAAGATTGAGTGCGACTACCGGGGAAAAGGGAAGCGACATTGACAAAATACAATCAAGAGGCTGTGAACCTATTTGGCGTCGATGACTGCTTAGAAGCGTTAGGAGTGAACACAGTGTGCGGAGAGGAACGTGTCAAATCGCTAATTGGCACAGTTGGGTTGCGCAAGACAACATGATGAGAGTCGAGTCTGCTCTCAGCAGACCAGCAGATGTGTGGTAAAACGTCCTGTGCGACACCTCACGTGACAGAACACAGGACCGCGAGGCTTACGGAAGAGCTCGAGTAAGCGATAGGAGCAGTTACAATTCATGGGAAATGATTCAGCTCCATAAATAGCAACGGTCCTCGTTCATATCTTCTCTGGCCAGAAACTCAGTGGTCGGCTCCACGTCTGTGCTGCATATTTATGCCATTTTCAGTTAATCCCTTATCCAGTCGACTGATACTCCCTCAAGGGAGTTGTATTTTCACTTGGTATGTGTTCTTGTTGACAGTATTGTGTGAGTTTGGTATATTTGTTTCATGTTGGCAATGTGTATGTTGGCCCATCATCAAAATGATTACAATTTAAAACCACCCATCCTTCTAAAACCCTCAATTATAGCAAGAGGCCCGCACGTACCCGTCTCCGTCCAAATACACTTGCGTGTCGCTCCAGACGGGCAGAACCAAGCCAATGGTGCACTCATCACTGAAAACAAGCCGATGGCCAAAATGCGGTGATGAAGCAATTTGCGAATGTCTCTCAACTTTCTCTCACTGTTGGCCGCACACACCTGTCCTGTTTGGGGAAATCCATGCCAAGCAGGATGGTCTCGTCTTTGTTAGCGAGAGTCGAGACAATGATGAGATACCTGATTCGAACCGAACTGACGGACTCCAGCTGCACGGCCTGCACAGATCAAGGACGAAGATAAAGTGGCGCAGTTTGTTGCATCTAAATCAATCTCCTAATAAACCCTAGTCTGATTTCACACACAGTTAGAACAAATCCCGTAGCACTCTGTGACTGCATAGTCAAGGAAAACCAAGCAATTTATGGTCACATTGGAGTGTGGCCATGGAATGTAGCTTGACACGAGATCATATTTACACATCCGTGTGCTTTTATCCTCTTCGTATTTCTCTTTCATATGAACAACAACCATGACCTCGATTTCAGATTTAATCAGATCCAATGCGAGAAAGGCATCAAACGCTGCACCTCTAAAGCGATAACAATGCTATTTGGACTGACACGATCAGACAATTGGTAGATCCAGTAGAAGAGAATCGGCGCATTAGCATCAACCAATTATCGAAAACAATTATCGTCTTGAGGCAGTACAGACTTACACCAAGGTAACAAACACCGAATTAAACAGATGCCTCGATGTCAGTGTCAATGACAAGTGATGAACATTGTTATATTTGCGAGGACGGGATTCAAAAGTCGCGTAGCGGTTTTCATCCATGGCGGCTTTCAAGCTCATGTGATTGCACGTGTGCAGAAGCAACTTCAGGCTATCCCTCGAGCCATCAGGAGATTCATTGTAAAACAACGCATACAACACATTTCTCATGAGATAGACGGGGAGGGGGGGGGGGGTACTGGATCAATACATGTGTAAATATGGGCCCTCACCAGCTTGATACTATCTTCAGGTCGAAGCAGCTCAACCATGGCGTGAATGTGTCTGTGACACTTGTCTGAAGCGCAATCTTCTTGTTTTGGGGGAAGCAAAGTCTCCTCGTGAGGCTCCTCTCTCTGGGCCTCTTCCAGCAGGAGCACCGCTCCCTTCACGAGGGCAAAGCTCTCCCTGATGACCAACAAGACTTATGATGTATTCTGGAGGCTCACAAAGGCTGAAGTTTGTGTAATGGAAACAATCTGATGTGGTATCAACGTACCTTTTCTGAAATCGTCCTCTTCTTTGGGTGGTTTCATCCTTAAATGATCAAATAAATTATGAGAAGAACACTTAAAGAAGGGGCACAAGATTAAAAAGCCAGCGTGATATTTTGACATCATTGTAGCAAGGCTCGCTTTATTCGGAAATACTCTATAATGGGGCATGTTTGCTCTAAATTGGGGAGAGAAAAAAAAAGAACGCCATGTCACTCTCAGGTGGTCTTTTCCAATGCAAAGTCCTTTCAAATGGCATTTTAACAGACTTGAAGACTGGGTCCAAATTTGGTAAATGAATAGCTTAGGTGGGGGCAGGGGGACTGTTCTGTCATTTTGAGAGTGAAATGTGGTACAATACTGATAAGGTGCAGTGGAAGTCTGAAGTGAAGAGACAGAAAGAGACAGACAGAGATGGTGACAAATAAGCAAGGCGAGAGGTGTATACATAGAGTGTTTGGAATGGATAAAAAGCCTGCTAGCTGAATGGAATGGCAGAAAAAAGAGAGCCATTTCTAACTAAACGTATTAAAGGGCATTCAGGAAAAAGGAAATATGACACAGCGACATTACCTTTTACACAACTGATAAGTCCAGACAGTCAAGAAGCAAAATAAAAACAAAAATTAAGTGGAGCACTGGGCAGGAGCTATGGGAAAAAAACGATGGGTAATTGGAAGAGAAGAAGGAAAAGGTAAAAAGAAGACAAGTTAAGATAGCACCATGATGAGCATCTATGATCAAATATGCAGAAATGACACCTGGACTCCGGCTTACTTGATGACACAAATCGCCTCTGGCTGTGAAGAGGAATTGTATTTGTTTAAAGCTGGATGAACGCAGGAAGACGAGATGCTCATGAGGCAAAAGCTGATGACACAGCGAGCGTTTAGACAGACAGGAAGTCAGACGATTGCACCATCTCTGCTCTAAAGAATATGATTAAGCTTTGATGAAGTTGCAAAATATCTGTGGAATGTTTGCTCCCTAAACCGATGTAATCCGATGAAAACAAAACATTGTCAGTGCACTGATATGGTGTTCCGTTGTCCTGGGGCAGACTGATGTTGATATTCCCAATGCATCTTTCTCTACTGGTAAAGCGGAGCTTCATCTAAAGGCATGACACAAAATGACTCGCTTGACCGACTGCTGCGAAGCATGGGCATGACTCACGGGGGCAGCGCTGATGGAGGGGATCCTGTGCAGAGTCAACAGAGCCATTGTACGGTGCAGGTGTCACTCCACTCAACGTGTTGCCGGGCTGCTGTTGGCAAGCTCAGACAAGTTCGGCAGGTTTCCCGAGCCAAAGGCGTGCAGGCACAGACACTCGTACAATCTCTCCTGTGGAAAGACAAACGTGTGACTACATCCATTAAATGAGAATAAATCGGGAGATCCTAAATAATGAAAGTTTCTCTTTCATCGTGTTTTGGACAATGGGATAAATATGCATTCATGATATTATCATATTTTATTGCACAGGATGTACGATTGAGAAATTGTGGATATTATAAAAAAACAAGTGCAACTGACATAAGTGCTTGATTTTAACCTTAAAAGAAGGACTAATACATAATAATGATGCTTAAGGTATTAATGAAAGCTTGACGATAGAATCTGTGTAAGGTAGACCCACCAAACCAGGATTAATAGATGGCTAATGTAGAGGAAATATATATATTGGAGAAGATGACATTTTACACAAGACTCCGAGAGGTAGAGGATGAACAAAAACAGGAAAAACGGACTGTCTTAAAGAATTCAACGATTGACACAAGGAATTAACGCCTGATAAATATTCAACAAAATGACTCCCCTGGAAAATGAAATTCAGAAGATTTATCAAGCAGATTAGCAAAACACTTTTCCACTACTTTGTTGTCTCGATCCGATGAACATGATAGGAAATCAGGGCCGATTACGTGATGGATTTTTCAATGTTCTTCATTTCTAAGGTCACGAATAACATATTTCAGTTCTTTACTTGAGTTGAACTACTGCTGATTTACAGCCATTAAAAAATAAAACAAGGGAATACAGACAATTTAGATGTCGTCTTCTTTTTCTTCTGCATTGCATTGCATTGCAGAGGTATTGGATAGGGGGTCAGTATCGGCAAATCAAGTTACGTGGACTCAGACTTGGATGCAAAAAATGTGATCGAAACATCCTTATGTTTGACAATTGATTAGTTGTCAATTAATCGTTGCTGTGCAATGGTTTAGCAAAAACGGCAATAAAAACTATACAAGGAAACAGATATGCCTGTTTTAATACGTTAGACATCCCTATCAGTAACTTCACATCAAATAATCAAAAACGAATATGTGCAGGGTTGATCTTAAAAATTGTTTTCGATATTATACAATTGATCCGTAGTAATAAACACTACACACGTATTTTAAGGACATATTAATACCCTTAATATGCGCTTAAAAAAGAACCAAGAGTTTCTAGGAAAAAAATACAACCAGACATCATAAGCATGAAAAATCACGTTTAGATCTGTTTGTTCCCGACTGATTGGCTATTTCCAAACACTGCAAACCTTGTTTATGTAAGCCTGTTGAAGCTCATTAGCCCGTTGTAGCTCGTGTGTCAAATGCGCAGCTGTGTCAACTAAAAAAAAACGAAGAAAAACGTGAGGGAAAAAAGGCAAAGATCTTACGTTTACAAGACGGAGTCCCAGGACCTATTTGTACAAAAGTGTCAACCTCGAGGCGGAGCGGGAGTAGGACGCTTATCGTAGTTGTTTTCGCGACTCCAGTCGTGTGCAACAAAACGTGCGTATGACTCTACGCACATTACGTTCGTGAATACCACAGGGTTACACAAAATTCGCCTTAGTATTTCATGCTATTGTACTGTCATCATCTAGCAAATTACCAAATGATTAAATACGAGTAATACGACAAATAGTATATATGAACACAACCCTTCGTATATTGAATCGGAATTTAATCTAACCTGTTGGAACAAATCACTTTCAAGATTTTACGAAAGGGCGGTTATTACTTCCGGGCGCCGTGTATGCAGTGTTTGTGCCTGTCAGGAAGATCCGTCGTTCAAGGTTAATAAGTAATCAGCCGAAGTTGTACTTAATGAGTGACTTAATTCAAATTTATGTTTGAGCAGGATGAAAGCAGCAAAGAAACTTATGAAGGTGATGGTGTCCAGCCAGCTCCCACCTGAGGGGATGAAGATTCTGTCAGGGTCTGGAGTGTAGGCATCATTTTAATGGCTTACTTACTTATATACAATATGGTATGATTGCATGTAACTACCCTTTTAGTTTCAAACAATTCACTGTAATTTGGCAATTAGTTACACTTCCGATGACGTGCACGAAACAATCTGCGTGACTGGCCCAAATTGCAGTTTGAGTAAACTTATGTTTTTATCTTGGGTTCATATGGAAACAGGTGCGAGTTGTGTCAGTGGGACTCGGACGTGTCACGAGCAGAACTACTCAAAGCTGTGCAGGGGTCCCACGGTCTCCTGTGTCTACTGACAGAAAAAATCAATGCTGAGGTTCTAGATGCTGCAGGTACTTTTATTTTGAACGAAGTTACCCCACTCACTGCATTGGACCAATGTTTTGCTCAGCCAAATTGTCAGTCCTGGAAGATTCTGAAAAAAATATTAAGGGAAATGCCATACTGTCACTCCCACAACATTGAATCGACCGCAACACGGGTGTTGTAGTTGTCTTGGAATTTGAGGGCATGCCTCCAACAATAGTTGGGCTTTCCACACCAACACAGGCTGGTCTAGTCCTACCCAAACCTTGTTGCATGAACTGATGAAGTTGTCACAGATCAGATGCCAAACTTCTTCTAAGACAACCTGAACCAGTTGTGATTGATTCAGTGCCCTAAGAATGGAATGATCTGCTCGTAAGAGGGAGCATATAACTCCTACTTTGGCATCCCTTCACTGGCTCCCCATTCATTTTAGAATTATTTTTAAGATCCTCCTCTTTGTTTTCAAATCTCTGAATAATCTCGCGCCACCTTACCTCTCTGAGCTCATACGCCCCTACACCCCTGCCCGGCGCCTCAGGTCTGTGGACCAGTCTTTGCTAGACGTACCAAGAACTAAACTGAGGCTCAGAGGGGATCGAGCCTTTTCTGTTGCTGGTCCATCTCTCTGGAATGACCTCCCACTGAACATTCGGCAAGCCTCCTCGCTGCCCATCTTTAAAGCCCTCCTCAAAACTCACTTGTATTCTTTGGCGTTTGACTCAGCATGACTTAGATTTGCTATTGGTTTTACTGCTTGGTGCTTTCTACCGCCTTATTACTTATTACTTATTACTGATTCGTCTTACTGTTTATTGTATTTGTTAAATCGCTCCATGTACAGCACTTTGTATGCAGCGATGGCTGTTTGAAAGTGCTCTATAAATACTGTTGACTTGACTTGACTTGACTTGGATAAATGAGACTATTCTCAAGCACACTGTCACTGCCCCTCCTTTGTGTAATACAGTTGAACATCAAAAAGTGAAAATGAGTTCTAAGATCCTGACCTTCCTTCAACCCCTCCATGAAATTTCATGGAAATTGGTTGTAAAACCTTGCATACTCTTAATAATACCCCTCACTTTCCCAATTTAATCATTGAGGTAATCATCTGATGATGAATAAATAAGGCTCAGTATTTGTCAGAAATGCTCCAGGACTGGTGTCTCAAAAGATGCAGGATGTCTCAAACGTCACTATCCACTTGCTTCTTTCTATTTCGTTGCAGATATCATTCGGACAGATGTGAAACCATCAGCATGTGAGAGCTTGGCCTTTGAGGCGTCAATTGGAGAGCCATGGGCTTGTAAAAGCTGCAAAGCCTTGGCTGTTAAGTGCTGATGGACTCTCATCTTTCGGCACAAAACATTCAATGAAAGAGGAATTGTATCGTGACTTTTGGGGCACCCTGTATGTTTGAAATAACAAGCTACTCGTTATGTTCCAAATCACAGGACCCAACCGTGTATGTTTGAAATACCAAGCCACTTATGATGTTCTGAATCACAGGACCCAACCTGAAAGTAATCAGCACCTTTTCCGTGGGATACGACCACCTGGCTCTTGATGAAATAAAGAAACGGTCAGAAACGATAGACAAAACAATCATACAAGAGGACACTTTCTAAGATTGTATTTTACTTGTTTTCAACAGTGGCATACGTGTCGGCTACACTCCCGACGTCCTCACTGACGCTACAGCTGAGCTGACTGTTGCCCTTCTCTTGGCCACAGCTCGCAGATTACCTGAAGCGATGGAAGAAGTCAAAAAGTCTGTCCTACGAAGTTACACATTCACTTTAGAGTTTTGCAGTCGTGTCAAAAGTAATCAGACAATGTAAAGTAGAAGTGCAAATACTTGTTAAAAAAAAGACAAAAGATGGTTAAAGCAGAAACATTGATTTAACTGCTTAAGCACAAGTAAAAAAAAAGGTCTAGAGTTCAAAAGTAAAAAGACATTTATCAACTACACAGTACCTGTTTTGATAACAATGAAAAAAAAGAACCCTAACACATCGTGTTTATGTTGGAGCAGACGTAATAGCCTTAATGTCGCTCACTCACCAAACGATGTCTCACAGTGGTGGCTGGAGGTCCGGGAGAACACTCTGGATGTGTGGATACGGTCTTTTGGGTAGCACGGTGGGAGTCATTGGACTGGGACGCATCGGTGAGGCTTCCTTTCTTCCATTACTCAACATCTACGTTTGAACGACGACTATCATTTAGTTTGGACGATGACCTGTAGGTTACATGATTATTTGTGCTCAGGAATGGCGATTGCCCGGCGCCTCATGCCATTTGGAGTGAAACGGCTTCTCTACTCTGGGAGAACAGCCAAAGCTGACGCTGCTCAGCTCAATGGAGAATTTGGTTAGAAAACAAATACAGCCTAAACACGAAAAGGTTTGAGGGCAGAGTATGCGGTTCCGTACTGGTTGTTTGTGCGCGCAGTTTACACACACACACAAAAAAAATGATGTGGCTGTGTGGGACATAAACTAAGTCGCTGCTTTTGTCCTTTTGCTTATTTGTCTCAGTTCCTCTGGATACACTTTTGACTGAGAGTGACTTTATTGCCGTTGCGTGCTCACTGACGCCAGAGACCCAGGGAATGTGTGACAAGGCCTTTTTCAGCAAGATGAAAAACACTGCTGTCTTCATCAACACAAGCAGGTAGCGTCCAACGAAATAACAAGTATGGACAGTTTTTGAGCATCTACAGTGAAATCTCTAGTCAAATGCATCTGAGGTTCTATAAATTGTAATTTGATTTAGAAAAACATAATCCTGGCTGCAAAAATACCTCTAAACTCTGATTTCAGAGTTTGAGCTGCTGTCCTGGGGATCTTTCATTTTTTTCTTTTCTTTTGTTTCTCATTGCAACCCATTTTGGAAAAGGACAGAGTGCCGTTGTCGATCATATTGTGTGCCTCACGTGAGCAAGTTCAGTAAATTTGAAAGGATTTTCACGTAATGAATCAACTTTTTCTTTTTTGGCTTATTGTGGCTTTTTTTTGGTTTGTTTGTTTTTTGCAAGGCTAATTTTAAAAGTAGGACCAACTGCAGCAGGTATGTTAAGAACACACTGTCAAAATAATATAAGCCAGAACTTTTGTGATGATAATTTACATGCCGAGTATTACTATACAACATCCAGAATCCCACTTGAAACTCAATCATTCCAATTAAAAGTAAACGAAACATAGCTGACAACTTTGCTAAGTGTGTCGTTTATTGTTAGAGCTACATTGTAGTTGATTTGGCTGATTAGATGTGCGGACAAAAAAACCTTATCTTTTTGATATATATTGCTGCGAAATACAATTTGCCCCTTTCCTGATTTGTGTGTGCTTTACATATTTATTGCACACAAAGGTTTCAGTTCATCAAACCGCTCATAATATCACAAGGAGACGAGCCAAGGAAATACAAAATGCCAAGTCAAAAGTCCGGATTTGAATCCACTTGAGATGCTGTGCATTTTAAAATAAATGTACAAATTCAACAAGGAATCAAAACCTGCAACCCCTTCGAAGATTGGTGCATATTTTAGTAACGTGCCCTTTTGACCAATAATTTGATCTTGAAATTAACCTTGTGGATCACATTACTGAAACAACATTTTTCGGGAAGTGTAATCTCTGACGTTCTCGAAAACAAAGGTTGCAGGGATGTATCTTTTTTTTTTAAGCAGCAAAAAAGTCAAAGTATCCATACCATCAGGATTTCAATGAATATTCAACTTTTATTGAACATTTCATAAATATTTGAAACCATTCAACAAATTCCATCTTGAAATTTGTGTCTTGAGTATAGTTTAGCAGATGTGTCGTTTGTGCTGTACTGTATACTGTCATAGAGATTCACAATTGTTGACATTTGATACTCAAGGGGGGCTGTCGTGAACCAGGAGGATCTGTATGAGGCTCTGACCAGTGGAGAAATTGCTGCGGCTGGCCTGGATGTAACAACACCTGAGCCACTACCGACAAACCACCCGCTTCTCACACTCAAAAACTGTGGTGAGTACAGAAGCTTTAAAATGAGATCTGTTTATGTCGGATTCCCATTTGGATCAAATTGTCTTTTTACCCCATGTCTCGCTTTGCACAGTGGTTTTACCGCACATCGGCAGCGCCACCTACTCCACAAGAGGTGCCATGGCTTCCTTGGCAGCTCAAAACCTCCTGGGAGGTTTACAGGGCACACAAATGCCCAGTGAACTCATCTTCTAGAACCTAGAAAGGACCGGCCATCATCATCATGCCGCTGCAGTTCAGATGGCACCGTGAAGGCATTTTGTAACATCAATTGGAGACCAGAGTGAATTAACATTGAATTGCACTAGTTCCAAAATTACATTTTTGTTCCAACGCCACGAACAGTACTTGCCACTCTTTGAAGCATTTCAACATGTCCTACTCTAACAATCATCCATTAGCAATCTGGCTTTTTCTAAATGAAGTAATTCCCATGATGCAACGCTCTCCACATTGAATGTGAACTTCAATTCCAATTGGTAGCGTACAATAGTTCATTTTCTTGAGAATAAATAATTCCATTTCGTTTGCATTTAAACCTTCTCGTGTCCATTGCACTTACTTCATTCATACTTCATTGTCATTGAAATTCAGAGGCATGAATTACAACGCAGCAAAGGTGAGAGCGTTTAACCACAAAAGAACTTCCAAGAATTTGGCAGGGCCAAACTGCTGTGCAGTCAATGCAGAGTGTCTTGTAATGAACTCTTGGCCTTCCAGTTCAAGCAGGTGGAATTTTTCGAGTGCTTGTACAGATGTGATGACTGGCTGAAGCGTTTCCCACACTTGAGACAAGGATAAGGCTTTTCTCCTGTGTGGACGCGGATATGCTTCTTACAGTCCGCCAAATTCGTGAATGTCTTTGAGCAGATTTTGCAGGCATACTTCTTGTCTCCTTCCACGAGAAGCACATTGACTTCAGCCGCCGCTTTCTTGCACTTGGACAACACGTCCTCAGAAGCTCTTGTTAAAGGCGCTTTATCGGGCCCAGCTGATCCGGATGCTGCTGAGTGATCCGCCTCGGATACTGGCACCGCTTTGGGGGCGATGCGACGGAAGGTCGTTCCATTTGATCCTGCTTGTCCATTGCAGGCCTTCGAATGCTCCAGGCTGAGGAATCCCGAAAGGGAGTTGTGCGCAGGCTGCAGAATGAGCGTGTCGCAAAAAGGAGAAGCCTGAGTGGGGAGAATCCGTTGCAAAGGGACTGAAGTTAACGGGAAAACGAGAGAAGACGCATTTGAGTTTTGACACTGTTGGTCCGCAACACCTGCAGCGGCATCGCTGGCAGCAGCGGCTGCGGTGGCAGCTGCCGTCAGACTCGCGAGACTCGCTTCTTCCTCCGGAGCGCCTGTTTCGCTGTCTTGACCAGGATTCAAGAAGCAGGAAAGGGCTAGTTCAGAAATGCTGTCAACAGCTTCATCCTCGTGGTGATCACCGCACTCTTTTTCAGGAAGAGCTGAGCAAAGCTGGGATTGTAAACAGCTAACAAGTCCTTCTGCGCTTCTTATTTTGTCATCATGGACTTCAGATGAGTCCTGTAGAGGCGTCGATGGCGAAAGATCAGGAGAGGAGGAGGTCATGCTTTCTTTTTTAATCTTCACTGTCTCCACCTTGAGACCGCCTTCATCTTTGACAAAAGTCTCTCCACCTGCGCTGCTGTCTGACTGACTCGGCACCTGGATCTCCTCCGAGTCAGCCATTGAGAAGACATATTTTTCCTCTACCTCATCCAATTGGTCCTCGCAGATGTTTACTGTCATCTTTAAGTGGTCCGGAGAGAGCAGCTCCTCTCCTTGCTCCTCGTTGTTGGCTGTGCTTCGGGTCACTGTTGGACAACTTTCTTCATCTCCAGACACCCTGCGGGTCCTCTTTCTGTCATTCAGCCTGTCCTCATGTGACTTTCTCTTGTGCTCTGAGGAATCTTCCCCCGACTGGCTCACCTCTACGCTCTCCACGTCAAGTAGCTCCACACATGTGAGCTGGGTTTGAGAGGACGGATCCTCCCTCCGCTGCACTGAGCGCCAACCTTTAGGCGCCGTGGCCGGGAAGTTTTTTCTGGCCAGGTAGAGCTTACAGGCCTTGACCACGGAGTTGAGGTGGAGGTACGAGGCGGCCAGCAGCACATCCATCACGTTGGAGGCCTCGAGCGACAAAGTGGATGTGTAGATCATATCCAGCAAGGTGGAGAAGGCCTCTGGGGTCACCACCTCCGGGTCGAGTGCCATCAAACCGGGACCTCTAACTCTATCAACACTTTGTCCATAAGCATCGTCAGTACCGTTACTAGAGCTGTTGAGAGCCTTGAAGTGGGAACTGCATGCTGCCAGGATAGCGCGGTGTGCGTGAAATTTGTGCCCTCCCACCTCCACTATACAGTCACACATTTGAGCACGGAGCCGCTGGAGGTTCAGCTGCTGGAAAATGTGCTGGAAGTGACCTGGAAAATCCATATTACAGTGTTCCCTCCCTATATCGGAGATTTTTATTGAAATTTTTTTCTGGTTTTTGTGTTTTTACAGTGTACAGACTAGTCTAAGTTAAACACTTTCAATTTAGCACCATGTGCTGTAAAAGACTAAGAAAAACTGAGATGGAGTGAAGGAAATGCAGTGTCAATAAAATAAGGAAGAGGCAGAGAAGCTAAAATATAAGATACCATGATAGTTGTTTCTACAGAGCTGATATATGCCAATTATTATTGGTGTATACTCTGTTTTTGTGTTGCTGCTACCTGTATATACGTGTTAAAATAGCTTTTGCTTGAAGATTTGTAATTGCCCTAACGTTGGTGTTAATTTCCATTAGCCCATCTTTGGCATTTTGCATCGTTCGCATAAAGCGAGAATACTTTTTTGAGCAAATTATATGGTTTTATCGAACAATCTGGTGTTTATATATACAATGGCAAATTCTCTTTTATTGCCTACTCTTAGAATGTGTTCCCGCTCCGTGTTTTTAAACTTGTAGTTGTTAGGTTGTATATTATTGGCAGAACATCAATGTTAGTTTGTTAGCCCGTGTGTCGAGTTTCACCTTATGTAAGCATTAAGCTTTCCTTGGACAAACTGTTATGTTATGGTTGAACGTTTTAGTGTATAAACGTCTGATTCTCTTTTATTTTGGGTGTCGGTTTTTACACTAAGCCAACCAAGTGACAATTGTGAGCGTGCGAGAACAGGCGCTACTTTTTAAAGTGCGTTTTAATACATTAAATTTAAGTGGGTTGGGAGAGTAAAGGGGCCCTTACATATGTGTTTATCTCTTGCGGTTGGCACGTAAATGCATCCCTCGCATAAACGTGGTTACAGGTACATGCTGTAATGCTAACGTGTACGGGGATGCTACTGGCGTTCTAGCAGGTGAAAATGTCTGAAATGTGTGCTAAAATGGCATCAGAGTAACTCTATTCTGACCTCTGGTTCTCAGTCACGTCAGACGCGGGAGTTCATTGTCTGCATCCGAGGATCAAGCAGATGCTCTTTGTGGGGGAGATGCAGGGCTTGAAAGCCGATCGAGACGCTTCTCAAGACATAGATCCGAAATTAATCGTTGTTTATTCTCGCTGCACGAAACGAGATCCAGGAATACCTCGGAGGATTAATGGTTTGTCGGACAGTGTGCGAACGAAGCATTCTCTGACCATCCAACTTGCGGCAAAACCGGCATATTAATGCAATATTACCACCAACTGGTTACCCTGTGAAAGCGCAAAAAACGTTGGCCGGAACCATCGCACGAGAACATGTCTTCCCACACGGACTGTTATTGCAGACACAAACCTTGGCATCAATTTGCATCGATGGCTGATACCCAAGAAACCGTCCGTAAAAAACAGAAAATGTCCAAAGTTTGGGATCATTTCAGACTTAAACAATACAACATAGTGCAATGTGACCACTGCCAGGCAGAATTGGCGTTCCACAGCAGCACGTCTACAATGATTTCGCATTTGAACCGAAAGCACCCGGTCGTCGTTTCCAGCTCGACAAGCTTCGATGACACAACAAGGTAACGTAAACATTCATGTTATCTATTTTACTGTCACTTACGATCGCAAGTTAGCACGTAGCGTCTCTGTAACGGCCGCAACCTGATCTCGTTATGACTCTATTATGCTCAAATCAATCCAACATCTGATTAGCTTATCCCTTCGAGGGTCGCGGGCGTGCAGGAGCCTATCCAAACTGTCTTCGGGCAGTAGGCGAGGTACAGCCGAAATGGTTGACCGCCGATCACAGGGCACACATAGACAAGCAACCATTTACACCTAAGGACAATTTTGAGTGATCAATTAACAATTAGCCCACCGTGCATGTTTTTCAATGTGGAAAGTAATTGTACCCGGAGAAAAGCCACGTAGGCATAGGGAGAACATACAAACTCCACACAGGAAGGCGTGAGCCTGGAATCGAACCCATGAACTCTGCACTCTGAGGGACAAGACTAACCAGTCGTCCAATGTGCCGCCACGTGCTTGATGTAGAAACAAATTTGCGGGAACTTAGAAAAGTTTTAAATCAAAAGTGGCTGTCAGAACTGTTGTGTGTGTGTGTGTGTGTGTGTGTGTGTGTGTTTTTTAAACTAAAAAGATTCATTCCCTTGTCATGACACTGGAAACCATTTTGCTATTTTGAGGTGGCCATGGTATGTAGTTTTGGTGACAACCGTTAAACCCTCTCTCCGTCTGTTCTCTGTTCCACTGTAATAACACTGCCTTGTTTCCTGACAACCTTGCCAAAAATGCTTTAAATTTCTAATTGTTTGTGTTGGTCAAATAGGTAAGTTCCCCCCCTTTGGTTTTTTATAAGTAATGGCAGATGAATAATGTATATTTCCGGTACGATGTTTACTTGGCTAGTTTAACATCACAGCATTTCTTATGCATATCAATAATTTTATCCCCCTCCTCCCAGCACATCATTTGGTCGCCCAGTTCCGTCATGCTCTATTAAAGAAGCTGCCTTGCTGACAGAGAGCATTTTGGACATGCTAGTCACTGATATGCGCCCATTATCCATGGTGGAGGACAAGGGATTTAGGAAGATGATTTCAACTTTCAACCCCAAGTACATCATACCATCAATAACTTATTTCACAAATATCATGGAGAAGAGGCACCAGGAAATGACAGAGAAATTGAAAAATGTCCTCCAGGACACGGAGTGTGTTGTACTGACTACAGACATCTGGACAAGTGTGGCCACAGAGGCCTATCTCGGGGTCACCTGTCACTTCTTGGGGGAAGATTGGGAGATGAAGTCCCTCTACCTCACAACGATGCGTCTTGAAGACAGGCACATGGCTGTTGACATTGCGGACTGGCTTGAGGAGACCGTTGCCAAGTTTCATATTCCATTGCTAAAGGTGAAGGCGGTCGTCCATGACAACAAGGCTAATGTAGTGGGCGCGGCAGGAATTTTGGAGGAGAGGCACGGCTGGGCTACAGTGATATGCTCAGGGCACACTCTGAATTTAGTTATTCAAAGCACGCTGAGAAATAAGGAAACCATTGCTAATTGTGTGGATTCGGCGAGATGCCTAGTTGAGCATTTTAAGAGAAGTGAATTAGCTTGTACCAAACTGAAAGAAAAGCAGCAACAAATGGGAATGCCGCAACTGATGTTGATCCAGGATGTAAGTAGCCGGTGGAATAGTACGTATCACATGCTGTCCAGCCTTCTCGGACAACGATGGCCTGTGACCGCAGCGCTTTCCGATCCCGCTGTCACCAAACGACACTACCTAGATTTAGATCCGGAGCAGTGGAACCTGAGTGAGGAGCTGACTCAGATCCTCGGACCATTTGAAGGAGCAACAGAGTTTCTGAGCGGGGAGCAATTTGTTACTCTCTCTGCTCTTCCACAGCTGGTGCACAACCTTAAGAAGTCAATACTGAATTCAGCATTTAAAAATGCATCTGTCAGAGCCTTCCAGGCTCAAGTGTCAGAACAGATCACAGAGAGATGGCAAAAACTGTTTTTATTTCAACCCGAAGCTCCCAACACTGTCCTCCTGGCTGCTGCTTTGGACCCAAGGTTTAGAAAACTGAAGTTCTTGCCTGCCGAAGACGTGTTTAAGGTCCAGTGTACAATCCAGTCCATGGCACTCGCTGTTAAAAAGGAAGCAAGACGGTCAATTCAAAGCAGGAGTGAAGCCACGGCCAAAACCAAAGACCGTTTAGGTCCAAAATATGGATCTTTGCTCAAAAGTATTCTGGGATCATCATCAGACTCCAGCAGCAGTGAGGAAGAGGAGGATGAGGATGAGCAGCTTAGTCAAGCGGTGCAGAAGGAAGTCTTGCAGTATTTTGGAGAACAGCCAATCTCCAAGAAGGAGAATCCACTGCCATGGTGGAGATCAAACGCATTACGATATCCAACCTTGGCAAAGCTGGCCAAGTCCTTTTTGGCTATCCCAGCGACATCGACACCCTCCGAGCGATTGTTCTCTGCTGGGAACATCGCCTCAAAGCGGAGAGCGAGCCTCGGTTTTGAGCAAGTCGATATGTTGACTTTTCTCCATTGTAATCATATGCTCTTGTGAAGCCTTGCAGTTGCACAAATCCATCACTACACAGACACGCAATCCTACCTACCTCATCTATGTACCTATCGAAGTTTGTTTGGTGATCGAAACATCAATAAGCCTAAACGGCCTGGAATTCTAGTTTTTACAAATGAGTTTTAAATTTGAATGGTACAAGATATCTCAATATTTTTTATTTACGTTTTTATCGTTGTTACAGATGTCAATTTTTTTTGTATCGACTCTCCTGAAACTTTTTAGATGTCACAAATGCTTTGCTTAATCGCCAATTCTTTAAATGATTTAAATTGCTCATGTCAATTGACACTGTATATTGCATTTTTTAAACGTTTTATAAAAAGGTGTTCAAAAACCCGTCTTCAATGTGGCACTCAAAAAAAAAAGTTTGATGTCTCAGTTTTAGAAACCATTTGACTTGTTGAATTTTTCTCTGTTATTCAAATATATTGACATGCATATTCAATATAAGCCACTGGCGCTTCAGAAATTAAACATTTCTAATACCCGTCTATTACAACAGTGCCATCCCTGATTTTTACTGTGCTACATGAAATTGAGAGGAGCTTCACATGGGAGGAGCAAAATACACTGATCCACAGCACATTTTAACCAGTATTGCTTTTTTAACGCTATTGCAAACATGGCTTTACGTTTTTTCTAGCACATCAGGTTTCTGAAAGATTTATTTATTTTACTTTTTAAGTTTCACCTATAAAAGCTTGCGCAGTACGGATTTTAACATGCATTGACATTTATAGCTGCGATGTTTCAGGAAAAAAAGATCCACCTTTGGCTGAACCCAACCCTTCATTCATAACTACTACTTATTATATATAACAACCTGGTGTGGTAGTAAAAAAACAAAACTCAGGGCCAATTCGGAATCATGCGTCTCTGACAAAAATATTTTTCGTCAAACAAAATAACTAACCATATTAAACAAACACGACCGTGTCAACACCGAACACACATGACACCAGGTAATTCTGAACATTTAATCCAACATGCTGGTTTTTAATAGCAGTGGCCATTCATGCTATTGTATCAGCACAATCAGTATGTTTCACGAGCAAACTCCAGGGATGAAGGAACACAATGAAATTGAATGTTTTGCAAGTCGCGCAGCTGGACAGATGTTGGACAACAGCCACATATCGCGTTCCACAAAGCCTTTGACATCCTTGTCATGGAAAGAAGACGCCCCTCTCATATACTGTCCAGCTGCTTTAATACAAATGGAGCTGTGAATAAAGGAAGATTTTTGATTAGTCAGCAACTCAATTTTGAGTTATAATTGTGATCGGCGCTCATAGCTATTTTCCAAACATGACACATTCTCTCAGGTCTCAACCACCCACCATAACGACGCCATTCATTTGGAGCCATCAGTCAGATCACAAGACAGCATTTTTCTTTTACAGTATTTTGCGATTTTAATCTTCATAAACTTAAAACGTTTAGAGTCTTTAATAATAATTTTGAAACGATCTTTAAATAAAATCACATTGTTTCTCACTATTTAGCGACATTCCGATGTCACCTGTGTGTACTCACTGGCTCTCAGGAGAGCGACGTAAATGAGAAAGTTTCGTAAAGAAGAGACGACGTCTTGCCGCATTTTCTTCTTCATTTCTTCTGGGTCCATTTTAGGTCCCAGACCTTCCAGTTTGAACATTATAGCAGTCGATTAAATGAATTTGGTTCTCCGTTTCGCTTGCAACGCGAGGTTACTCAGTTTCAGGAGCATGGAACAAACAGTAACACCACGACCCGGAAATATGCGCCGGAAGTAGTTTGTCGAGGATGGCGTCCTCGGAGAGACAAACTGCGAGGAGGCTGTTAAAAAGGGGGCGGCGGAGGGGGAAGCGAAACGACGTAGTAGTGGTATGTACTTGGAGGAATTAAAATGCAAAGGTAAACAAATAGCATCTCTATTCCAAAATGTGTTGTTTTCGTTCAACCTGAGGAAATGCAGGAGCCCGCTACAAATTAAATCGATTATATGCATACTAGTAAAACACATTCTATTCATATTCATTTAGCCCATGATTTTTTTGGTCTAAACAGCCTGGAACATTTCTTTGATGGTACAGTCTTGTAATGGGCTATTGGGATAACACGCATGTTATAATATGATAATACAATGGTCTGCATGCCCTCTTAAGGCATCCTTCTTGAAGGATTATACATATAGAAAAAAATAACACTGGACACCTACATTCACTTTGCGAAAAAAATAGTAAAACGTAGAAAATAAACTACAGTCATTCTGAAAACTATCTGCGTTTTGTGACGTACTTGACTGATGCCGATGTATGTCGCTCGCTGACCTTGCAAAGGGAGGGGCGGCGTCCAGTGGGCAGACAACGGAGGAGTTGGGGGTGCGTGGTGGGGGAGGGATGGGTGACATGAGCGAGAGGGTGGGTGGGTCTATTTCTGAGCCCAGGGCCGAGGATTAAATGAGAGAAGCAGTCCCGGCACGATGACAGCATCCTGCACATAGACAGCACCCCACCACCACCCCACCATCATCCTCATCCGGGATCACGCTACGGATTTTTCGGGGGAGAGACAATCGCTGTTTGTGTTCACATTCTCCGCATCGCCCCTCCATAGACTCCCGGTCTGCGCGCCTCCTCTTGAAAACCACGAGGTGAGTGAACAATATCCACGCACCGAGGCGCCCGATCGCTCGCCTTCCTCGCACCTTGCGTTCATTCCTGTCTTTTTCGTTTGAGATTTCTCGGCCGAATGAATAATTCAAATGACAGCGGTCCACGCACCCCACGGACTGCACCCGCGTTCCCATTTGAGTGAGGCGATGGATATTTAAATCCGATTAAGAATATATATGGATCCAACAAAAGACTGACCTTTTCCCTTTGTTTAGTCTCTTGATTTGCGTGGCTGTTGAAACAGAATTTGACCATAGGGCAATGGTGAATGCTTTCTGGAGACATTAGGAGCAGTGTGTGACCACATGTATATTCACATATGGGCATGGACATTTTGAATAAATATACAGTAGTGAAACCATTCAGCCTACTGTTAGCTGAGATATTGAGGACCCATTCTGAGTGCACAGTGAAAGCTCAATTGAATCTTGTGATTCATGATTATCCAAAGAGTGCAGCTAGTGAAGCACATATTATGAATGGGCGTAGGCGACTGGCAGTGCCTTGGGACAATCATCTTTTTTTCTTTCCCTGTCCTCATGTCCTGTGGGCAGAAGCAGGAGCCTTTTTCTTCTTCTGCTGCTGCAAGCCATGACAACGCCACTCGACCGGGCCAGTGCATTTTGGTGTTCTGGAGTTTGATTGAATACACGACCAATACACGACATGGTTTTAACATAATCTCAGGTCACACTTTCATTAACATCTCTGCTTTGGAGGCACAACGTCACACAAATTAAAAAAAATACTTTTTACTTTTTTTTTTTAAAGTTTGACCATATTACAGTGAAACCTGTGAGGATAAACATTTCAGATAATGGATGGATATTAATATATTAGGACTACATGTTATATTATTAGTATGATATTCGTATTCATTTTATGATTATTATAAAAACAAGGACGTGCTAGCAAAAAAAAAAAAACGTGCTGATTTTGAATCTGCGCAAAAAAAGCCCTAGAAAGTTTACTTGCCTTTCTGATTAAAAAAAAAATAGTAAAAATGTATTGACAAAGGTTGTCTGATAGAGTCACTTATGCTGTAGTGGTACACTCTTCTGACTTGTGAACGGGCAGCGTGGGATCAGTTCCCACTCAGTGAAGGTGTAGATGTGGGTGTGAATGGTTATGTGTGCCCTGCGACTGACCGGCGACCAGTTCAGGGTGTCGTCTGCCTTTCTCCTGAAGTTAACTGGGATATGTGCACCCCCCGTGACACTGTTCATAAGCAGTGTTGAAAATATAATAGGTGGATCATCTCAACACTTTGACTATAATTGATAACATGAATAAAAAGTTACCATAGTTTACTTTTCCAACCGCTGTGCATAACTCTACTTAATCTTTTCTGCATCTTCCTGGTCACATCTCGGTTGGATCACTGTTTTTCTGTAATGTATTGGTTTATTGTTTGTTGTACGAATTATTTTTGCTCCATGTACAGCACTTTGTATAGAGCGGAGGTTGTTTTAAAGTGCTCTATAAATACATTTGTATTGGATTGGATAAACTTTATTGTCAATTGAGTTGAGATTTAATCAGGATTGGGCTAAAATATGTCTTCTTCAACTATATTTATGTTCCTTATTAATAGCTCAAATTGTTAAATTCTTGGTTTATTCCCTGCCCTGCGATTGGCTGGCAACCGATTCAGGGTGTCCCCCGCCTACTGCCCGGAGATGGCTGGGATGGGCTCCAGCACCCCCCGCGACCCTAGTGAGGATCAAGCGGTACGGAAGATGAATGAATGAATGAATGGTTTATTCCCATGATTTCTAGTTCTTTTCCATAGAACGTTTTTCAGCTGTTCTCATTTCCCAAATTTTGCATCCCTACTCTTGCGATGTGTGGAAAAAAAGTGGATCTTCTGTGTTTGGTTTAGGTGCATGCTCTGGCCCTGCTGCAGGCGGCGTGTAGTGACTCAGGGATGTATATGTTATCCCATGTGATGGGACGTGCATGCTCTGAGCTCTTGCTGCCAGTTTGAGATTCACAAGGCGCAGAGCTCGCACATCAGGAAAGTCTTGATGCCTGCCTGCATTAGGCTCTGACTGCCTCGCTGACTGCTCCACTGTCCCACTTACTGCAGCCAGTCTGGCCGACCATGCTTTTCAGCTCGACTGAGTGTCTTCAGGGCAGTTACTGGGTTGGTATTCTTGCCCAACCGGTAATTTACTTGAGTCTTGTTGTTGTTGTTGTTGTAGGATGTTGACTCGTTCATCGTGTAAATTAGGGCGACACAATATCATCATGGCGATAATGGCACAATCAATATGCGGATCGCAATGACGTGCAATAAATTAATACAATCGTATGAAAATGTCTGATCTTATCTGACTTTGTATCTCCGGGTGTTATAATGCAAAAAATACTTCAATACTTTAATAGACCATCAATAATATTATAGTTTTAACCCTCCTTCATCCTTTCAAAACATTTCACCTTCTTCAAACACCTTTCAAAGTATTCCTGAGCATCCGTTCTCACTCTTGCTTTGTTGTTTTAGTCACTCATTTGAAGTTTACCGTAAAACTAACACAAAACAACTGACACAGACCTCAACAAACTATTTCATAAACACCAACATTTTTGACCAAACTATATAATTTCATGTTTAACCGAAGAGAAGTCAAATATGTCACCTATAAATTCTGCTACTCAAATACCACCCTTAAATCCCAAAAGGTCAATTTGGCCCTAATCCTAAATTAGGATGAAATCATTGAATTTTCAAAAACATCTTTTTTGGTGTTCAGTGAACAAATAGCAGTCATTTAATATACAGTATAATTCATCATTTTCCAAAGAAGAAAGGGGTTCTTGGGTTCTCATGTAATGTGAAACGCCACAGAGGGGCTAACAGAAATGAGCGTCGATGTTACTGTCATGATTTACAATCAAACAACTGCTACTTTTAAACACACAAAGCAGCACAACATAAAAACAGACCATACATCAATATTTACAGTATTCTATATTATATTTTCTCTGCCCTGTGGAAACAATGTCCATTACTGGAGTTTAATCACGCTACATCTCTTGCAGTAGACCTCAGCGTTTGTGGTACCACACTGAAGGCACACAGCTTCAAATGTTGACTCACCTGTGCGCTATGCAACACACGGAGGGGGAAAAATGTCACACACGCTCCAAAACCTTGTCAAAGGGTTTTTCAGGAGAGAGGAAGCTGCCATTACACTCGCTCGAGGTCTCCGACATTTGAGTACAGTATTGTTTCCAGGTTGCTTGGATGGATGATGGTTATATAGGAGGAGAAGTAGGGTACAAAACATAATAACAGACCATACACTACGTTAAAGAGGAACAGGAGGCATGACCTCATTGATGTGACAGCTCCATGGTGATGGCACAGTTGACCGGCAGCGGTGCCACAATGTAGGCCAATTCTATTTAGGAATATATCAGACAAACAGTTATTAGAATGGAACAGCTAAGACTCTCTGTTTAGCTTATGGGTATCTCCCTTTTTATTTCAATTGGAATATCGAACCCTTTCAACCTTGTACCCTGATAACATGGTAAGCTGTCCACTGTCACTATCCCTGAAAGAGTCGTGATGAATATGTTGAAAAATGGGTCTACAGGACCCGTCATGACATTTTGGCACAGGAAGTCACACTTTTCATTTTATTGTTTTATATTTGGGGCCTGTAAGTGTTTTGTCTTTTAAAATTGAAATTATGGCGTTATTAGGTTGTTTAGGTAGGTTAGTGATGGACTCTGGACTGTGTACAAATTCAAGTTGCCCTGGATTGGAACCTCTGCATTTTTTAATTTCACCTCAAAGCTTCAAAATGATTGTACTTTAAGATAACCCTTTTGATATGCAGTTATTGAAGTGAGTCTCAGACACCAACAATATATGACGCTCTCACATGCAGCGAGACTTTCTCGGCTATCAAGATGTTCCTCTCTCTGGGCCATCGATAGCGACGTGTAGCACAACAGAGTGCACTATTAATCTTCAAAAGGTTCATTATTTCGTGGTGCAGTGGGGAGTGTGAGCCCCGCCAAGTCGCTGATGAAAGAGCAAATGAAATGAGATGTGCACGGTGAGTTCAGCCTTCATAAGGCTAATGGAATGAGCTTGAACGGCTGCATGAAGAACAGCAGATGTGATGTTGTCTCGAATTCCAGTGGCAGGCAGGCATAGGATCATCCAGTTCGGGATTACAAGTTTCCTGTCCACGGGGGCAGCATTAGCTCTTGGCTTCCTGACTAGACGGTCACAGGTTCAAAACCTGCTGTAGGCAAACTCAGGGGTGATAAAGAGCGTGGGCGTTGTAATGCTAGTTCACTCACTAACGTGCCATTGAGCAAAGCATTGAATTCCCAATCTGTTCCGGGGTGTAACAATTGTACAACATTTTCTCTTGTTTGTGGAACCCATTTATGGTTGTGTGTGAATTGTGATGACTGTGAAAGGAATGTAATAACAAATAGCAATATACGTGTGTGTGTGTGTGTATGGTGTATGACCGGTTAGCACGCCCGCCTCACAGTACAGAGGTCCACAGTTTAGTTCTGGGCCCCGGCCTTCTTGTGTGGAGTTTGCATGTTGTCCCCCGGGCCTGCGTGGGTTTTCTCCAGGTACTCCGGTTACCTCCCACATTCCAAATACAGTACATGCACGATAGGTTGATTGAACACGTGTCCCTAGATGTGCTTGAAAGTGTGAATTGTTATTTGTCCATGTGTGCCCTGCGATTGGCTGTCAACCACCGGACATTTTAGTGTCTTCGATGCATCTAACATGCATGTTTTTGGAATGTGGGAAGAAGCCAAAGTATCCAGAGGAAAAACCATACAAGCATGGAGAACATGCAAACTCCGCACTGGAAGGTTACGACTTTTGATCCATTTTCTTTGTTGTCAAATAGTTCTGGCTTTACGGTTAGACAACAAACTGTAGTCAGTTTTCCAGTTCATCAAGTCACTGATCCTCTACTCCTGCATATGACACTCAACAAAGCACAAGATACTGCTAAAAGTAAAAGACATTTTTGAGTACATCAGCTGCTAACCACCAAAGTGGTCGTTGTTCATTCTGAATGTGCAACAACACTGAGCAAATATCATACAAAATCCTTCAAGCTGTTTCTGAGGCATTCAAAACCACAACCGTGATACACACTAAAGAAAAGAAGGAGATGTTTTCATTCGCTTTAGGTCAAGTTATAGTATGAATCCGGATGACTGACGAGAAAGAGTTCAGTTTCCCCAATTAAAACAAGTCAGATTCACGACAGAAGAATTAAATGTAGCGGCCGTTCTATTCACGTTTGGTCGAGGTGCCAAGTGGCGTATTTCATTCTGGAGCCCCAATTTACTCAATCTGAATTCATTTTTACGTTCAAACTGATATTTTTAGAGTAACATTTGGCAACAGTCATTGAAAATCAATATTTTGCGGCCAAGTGTGTCGTGATTGTGAGTGTACGACTGAAGTGAAGTGTGAAGTGCCATTGCAGAATCCTGCTCTGCTGCCGCCGTGTTCAACTGGAGGGCAGCTCTTGTGTGTGTGTGTTGGGGGGTTGGGGGGCAGATTTGGGACAAGCCCTCAATAGCTGCCTTTCCAAAATAAAGCTGCAGTTTAGTCAGTGAGGGAGGCTCTTTTTTTCTTGTATTGTGCTCACAAGTGGTGTGTTTGTATACTATGTGAGTGAATAATTCAAGTTAGTTCTTCTCAAACAGGACACAGTGGACCGTCTATCAACTGCATGTGTGCTCGTAGAAAACCACAGGACTGAACAACAAACTGTTTTGTCAGACAGGGAGACTGTGTGGGAAAATGGGCTGCGAGTGGGGGATTGTCTCGAAAGAATGAGACACAGACGTTGCAACACAGGGACGGAGGCAGCCCCCGTAACCTCAAACACATCATCAAGACTGGAGGAGGTTGCAGGGCAGAGTGAGCCGTTGCATTGGAACTTTATGTAGTAGAACATCGGACTCCCATCAGCTTTTGCTCATTGATTTATAACTGGGATCAAATAAAATGCGGGCCAAGTAGTGGGGTATGTCTGCATACAAAGCAAGGAAGGGGAAGGACAAATTAAGCAACATGGGGAACTCGACTGTATTTAGCAGTTTGCAAATCTCTGCCAAGGTCAAACGATCCTGATTTGGATCACCACAAAATTGCACACCTTCACCATCATGCTACAGTCAAGACTGCTAGGGAATCACAAAAGTCATATGCGGTGCTTACAACTGTTCTAATTGGACATAAATAAAAACCATGGATGAAGCAAACGTGGTCAGTTTTCTTTTTTTAAATATTGCTGGTTCCCAAAGTGACCTCAAAAAAGACAAATAATTTAACACTCCTCTTAAATATAGGAAACACAGAAATATGCAACAAAGCAATGATGGAATTCAAATGTGTTGTGCATAAATTATACCTCTATTTGTCACGTAGCAAGGTGGTGGTGGACCCCAAAAAGCAGGCAGGAGGGAGGAGCGGGGTGTATTTGAGAACAAAGAAAACTAAATCCAAAACACACAAAGTTCAAACAAAAAGCATGACTAAATCTCAAACGTAACAATGAACTAAACATGACAGAAAACAAGCGCAAACAGAAGCACACATGGCAGTAGCGAGAAGCAACAATGACCCGACACCGAGTGTTCGGGCAGGAGTCCTTTTATACAACTAATTACCAAATGACCAACAGGTGTGCAGCTGCCGGGGGAGCCCTACAGTGCCACCTGTTGGTCCCTAAACCGAATCATGACACAATTCGTTTCTTGTACATGCAAATGTATTGCTCTTAAATGTTAAAAGTAAATGAACCATTCGGACACAATTAATAAACAATTTAAGACACTGAAACGTGATGCACAGTTTGAACATTTAATTCAGTGATTCTTCACATCTAAAGGGAGACTACGGACCACAAGGTGGCATTCACTCGAGACCGGGCACGTAGACAGCCAAGCATTCGGTTACACTCGCATTTACGGACAAGTTAAGAGTCTTCAACAAATTGAGGATGGATCTTTTTGGAATGTCAGAGGAAGCCAGATTCGATTGTTGAATATTTGCTTTGTGGACGCTCGTCCTTGACAATGAACCAAATTCTCTCTTGTACCTCAAGGCACCGTTGCTGATCTCAAGACATTTTTGGTGGAGCTGTAACAATACGGGCATTTTCTCGTCGTTTATTCAACAAGAACCCAATACATCAATCGGCGTCATGACATCTGGCTGTTTGCCTTCAAGAACGCCGCTCTCATCACCATTCTCAACTCCTTCTTATTCACCAACTCCCTCGCGACGGACTGTAGTTACTTTTGTGCTTTCACTTCACTTGAGCAATGCATTTCTTTGACGCTGCCCTCTTCGGCCTCTTTGTAATCCCCCCTCCCGCCGCACCGCTTCCAATATCCTGTCCTTTCGCTCTTTTCTCCGAATCACTCTTTCACTACCCCAGTCCCCTTTTCTCAGCCCCTTTAAAGCCGCCTCCCATTTCCCCGCTTCACCCCCGCAACCCCCATCTGTCTTTCCAGTGTCCCGTCTAGTTTTCTGTGCTTGTTGCCTGCACTGGCAATGGTGTAGGAGAAGGCGGTCGGCGGCTGTGCTAGCTGCATTAGCCCCGTGCATTATTCATGTAGCCTGCATTTTGTGTTGGTCTTCTGCCGCCTTTTCACTGGGACACGGGGGCGTGCTCAAAGTCCTCGGCGGATGGGACACTGGGCTTAATGGAGGAGCTGCAAGCTGAAGTCCAGCATAAGCCATTTACGTCAAGCCGGTCAACGTTTAAGTGTAATTTTAGTCGGATTTAATGCGCAGTTATGTACTGTCTCACTTAATGCCGCCGCCAATAACAAAGCATTCCCCAAATGTTTATTTTCTCCCCATGCTGGCTTTAGGTTCCAGCCATTTCCGCCCCTGATGTTCATGATGAAAACGCTTTTATTACTGGCCAAGATTTCTGTCTGCTTGGCAGAGCCTTTCTGTGTGCGTGCGCGCACCACACTCGGCCGTCCCCTTTCGAGAGCGCCCAGTCACAACTGTTAACTGAACTGGCCGCTATGAAATTTTAATTTCGACAACCAGAAGAGGATGGATGGCCTCGTCCGGCCATCGCCATGTGCATCAGAGACTGTGGTGGCACGAGAGTGAGAGAGAGAATGCGAGAGAGCCTTGTGGACCAGAGGAGGGGCCTCTTGGAAAACCACATTCACATAGCTGGTTTGGAGTCACATCTGCTTTGCTTGACATACTTTCAGGATTCACCCTGAGAGTATCATCCCGAATACTGGAATAGAATCTTTTTTTTTTCTTCACTCGAAGATGCGGCTCGGATTTGCTGACCTGATGTTTCATTCTTCATTCTAACCATCAGCTTTTCAGGTGGACATTGATCATTGCATTCGACGGGTCTCCTTGATAGATTTGCAATCTGCTCGTCACAGGTGGCTACACCAGACTGGGAGCAGCACCAATGATCACAAGGGTCCCCCTCCAGCTTCTTTCAGCCAATCCTGGAGGGGCTGCGGAGCTGATGTTTCAGAGGGCGTGCGGCTGTTTGTTTTGTGGAGTCGTAAAGAGGCTTACTTCATCACGGTGAGTCACACCCTCTCCCACTTCCTAGTTATGCGGGGCACTATGTTGGGACCCTGTTCATCTGGCTTTGATTATTCCCGTCCGTTTGAAAGTTTATCCTACTGAGCTGCCATTTTTTTTTCTGGATTATTTTGAAATCTTAACATCAATTGCCAAACCTTCCTGAGTTTAGCACGGACGCTATTACATGAGCAAAATAGCGTCATAAAAGTCTGATGTCCCATGAAAAAAATATGCTCGTTAACCAATGGACTGCGTTCTTACAACTGGAGGGATATAAAACTGCTCGAATGCTGCTGCTGTCGGTCATTGGAGATGGTTATCTGACACGGCAAGAGCTGGAGTGTGAGGGTGAGAAATGGGGAAAGAATGAAAATCAAATCTCTGTAGGAACTGCTGGACCTAACGCTGCCTTTACACTCATCCAGTGCAACTATACCCACGAGATGGAGTGGTTTGTCAGTTTGCGTTACTGCGGCGCATCAATAATCACACTCATCTCCTTGGGCGCAGCTGTCTGCGATGTAACTTCACTCATCCTTCTTCATCATCGCCAGTCGGCCACAGTACGGATCAGCAGGAGATGCTAAAGTGACACCATGCCCAGTGTTGGCCTCTGCAGATCGAAGGCTTCTAATCCTCTTAAAGGTCAAACCTTTGCGGCCTGCGATAGTATTACTGTGGGAGGCTCGCCATCACTGGCACACAAGCAGGAACTGAGGCGACCATGAAGCCAGGATTGTTTCTTCAACCCAATCAGAAATTCTGTCCTGCACATCGTCTATAGGGAACGAGTAATGTAAATACAGTAAATATCGTGGTTCATCGTTTGCGGCCCTGTAGATTGCAGATTTTCAACCGATTGTTTTTGTAGTGCCAGTATACTGTCATACTAGAAAAAAAAAACATTTAATACATACACAGGGCTCTAGACTAACTTTCGTTTTTTTCTAGTGGCCCCAAACCTGAATTTTCAGTAGATCTAAGGGCACACACTGTAATTTGACTGTCAAAGTAAATATTCAACCCACTCATTTTCACTCTATTACTGAGAAATAGGTTGAAGGTAGGAGCAGAAGATTGTCAGCAACAAAAAAATATTCAAGAATAACTGTTTATTTAAAAAAAAACAACCAAAAAACATCTTCACATTTATTGATGGCACTTTGGTGAGTAGGTGAAAAATGTCACCATTTAGGGGCAGTCTGGATCAGCAATAGATACATTGTAATAGTCTGAGTATGACTTGTGGATGCCAGAGTTAAGGCAAAACACAGTGTGCAGTCATACCAAAAAAAATGCTATATATTCAATTTTTTATTACCGGTACTTTTAATTAACTTGCCATTGTTTAAATTCATAGATGAGTTGGATGGAAAAAAAACATTTCTTTTGTTTCCATTGCTTTGTTAAAAAAACAGGACGTTATTTCAATTCAACAATCTGACTGATTATGAGTCAGTTACTGGTTCGGTCCGTTAGAAAAACAAAACAAAAAAACTGGCACAACCGTTGATCATGGTTTTTCAAATTCAACGCAGATGTTTGCAAATGTCTTATTTGGTTGAGAGGCCGAAATTCTGAGGATTTGAACTGATTTACGTTAAACAAGATCTCAAAATGATAGTGGCGGATTACTTTTGTAATTGGGGTTAAAAAAAATATGTTTACCGATCTTTTTTTTTTTTCGATGCAGTGAAAAGCATGTGAGGGTAAGTCATCAAGTGGAGGTAGTTCCTGATTTTGGGAATCACTACTTTAATATCGGATCAGTCCTGCAATTACAAACAGTTTGTTTTTACACGTGTCGCTATTTGCTGGCCAGGCATGCATCGTAAAAATGTTTTCAGAAATAGAAATGATTCAAAAATCAAATCCTCCAAAATGCAACCCACAAAATGTACCCTCCACATACAGTATGTCCCCCGTGCTTTCTCATCTTCTGGGGCTCAATTATATGAACTCATCCGTTCCAGTGTGTGAAGCATGTTCGTCAGGACCGGAGCAAAATAATATTACACAAAAACACAGTGAGCGAAACTTTATTTCAAATAAAGCAAGTATTTGTCTGAAGGTCAAAAAATGTCAAATCTTTAAAACCACAATGAGGTTTGATTTTGTTCTGCATTCTTGCTCTGTGCCTCACAACCATACTTCCAACACAATAAGTATCCACATAAAACGGTGTCTGTGTGTGCTTGTATTACATTTCGTAGAGCATATTTTTTTATTGCACAAAACAATGACAAGGCTGTGGAAAACTCCTTTCCAAATTAAGGTTATAACCCCGTCCTGCTTTTGCTTCCTTGTGGTTTCACTGAGGCCTCTGTCCTTCATTATGTCCTCACACGGTGTTTAAAGAGCAGCCAAATAAGAAGTGTGTGACTGCAGAATCCTTGTGCATATATAAATTGAAGCATGCTCGTGACTTGTTATTGTTACGGTGCAGCTATTTTTTTTCATTATTGCTTTCAGTCGGCTGTTTAGGTCAGGGAATCGGTATGACGTGTTCTGGCCAGCGAGATTCTGCTGCCTCCTCGCTCTCGTCTCCTTCATTCAGTCTTGCACTCCTGACTGGTCGCATGTCTGATCCATCATCACCGACAAAAGGATGACAATACACCCGTCTTAGAAAATCAAAGAGGATGAGCTTGCATTTATGGAGATGAATTGACGCTCTGATTTATCTTACAAAGCTATTTTCTTTGATATGCTTTGTTCGGCTTCTGTAGGCTCTGTGTCGAAAATGAAACTTCTTATCTGTCTCTCTTTAGATAAATGGAGGAAAAGGAGCGGTGTCGGAGCAGGTCTCCAGCTCGGAGGGCTAGCCGGGTTCAGCAGGTGGTGGGAACCATAATACGTCGCACCCGAGAATCACTCAGCAGGTACAACTCGTTCCAGTTTGGCAGATGTAAAAACACAAGCTTCTATTAATCTTATTTTACTGTTCAGCAATTTCAATTGTCTGAGACATGTCATAAAAACTGCCTCTTCCTCAATCTGTGGGTGCCGTGCAGGGTTATGTTACCTCAAGATTGAATGTCTGGATGTTTTCAGACAATAAGAACAATATGTTTTCAGACAATAAGTGAGGTTAGAGACATGTGCGTGAGGCCGGTTTGTTAAAATGGCTGGCTGGAAGGAAGTGGGTCAGCCACGACGGTACATTTGCTCACAGTTTTCTTTCTGCCTATTGGCTGTGTTCACACTGCAGCGCAATTCCAATTTTTTGGCCCACATGCGACACTTGGCTGATTTTTTTATATGCAGTGTGAACAGTACAATTCAGATTTTTTTCCGATCCGACGTATACGTCATCAAAATCCCAAAATGAGAGTTCATTTGTTACGGGCAGCAATCACAAGACGTCATCTTTCGTTGACGTCTCTCTGAATGAAAAGTGTTTTTTTTAAAACCTCCTCCCGCATCGATCCCCTGTTTGTATAAGATGACAAAAAGAGAGGCCCTGCACACAGGACCATACTTCTGAAAATATAGTACCAACTTGTTACATCGTCTTTTGTGCATGACAGTTGTGCTTTGTGCACATGCATGTCACATCACAAATGTGTTCCCTTCACATAAGTCACATTTGTGTTTGTAAAGTGAAAGAGTGCATAAAAAGATTGGATTTATGAAAAATCCCAAATCGGGAATCACGCCTTCAAGCGTGAACGAAGTCACATTTATCCTCATTTTACATTTTTACAAGAGGTTTTGGACAATTCGATCAATCGAACTTTGTTGGAGCAGTTTGGGAAGTGCTTTTCGGTACACCATTTCACAGAACCTGAGAGCCCCCGCCCTAACCCCCATCAAAAAACCTTTGGCATAAACTCAAACACAGACTGTGTGCTGATTGATTTCCGGCCCAAACGTGCCTGTCACTAATAATGGCTCGACTGGGCAGGTACAGTACATTGTCTCCTTGTTGGCCTCACCACCTCACCCCACCCCAGCCCACAAGTCTCCGTATTATGTTTTTACAGTTTCCCTCATGTAACTTCTCACCCCCCTCAGAGAACGGTTGCTAGGTGATGGGAGGCCTCAACGTTCCAACAGTCTGTCCAATCAGAATTACCAAGCCAAGCTGTCACTGCAGATCACAAGGGATCCTGTGCTGGACCGAAGTACCGGACATGGATTCGCCCTCACCGCAAACACACCCCTGCTGGTCAGGGATGTGGCCACAGGTACATGCAGTGTTGAGCGTGCGAAAGAGCCTGTCCGCATTGTCTGCACTGGTCTTTTTAAGTGGCCGCCTGCCTTATGCAACACTTCACAACCTCTCTCCTCTCTCACACACGCCCCCTGCACGCATGCACGCACACACATTGACTGTCTTGGCATTCAGGCAGAGGTTTCCCCTGAACGGTGGCACCTTCTCAACCTTTCTAAATTCAATCACTTTTCCCTTCGCCAGCTTTTGGACATAAAACAAAGAAAAGATGCTATATTGCTTTTGTCTGTGGCTCAATGTAAGGCTGTTAATTGGTGCCTCAAGTAAACTCACTCACTGTAATACCATTGACAACCATTGAAATCAACCATTGACACTTAATTGAGGAGATCATAAGGCCGTTTTAAATTTAGGACTGAGAAAAAGATTACAATTGATATCCACA